>NC_135674.1:7185906-7801656 GCF_964188315.1 Podarcis muralis
TGGATCCCCATGGATCCTCATGCTTTTTGCATTGGGCCACCCCAAACTCACTGTCAAATCTCACATCATAGCCAGGGGCACAGCCTGCAGCACAAATAGCACGGATGCACGGCTTCCTGGCCACTCCATGGCCCAAAAACGTGGTTTTGAAGCACGGATCCTCATGGATCCTCAGGGTTTTTGTATTGGGGTACCTCCAACTCCGTCAAATCACACATCAAGCCCAAGGGCACAGCCTGCACCACAAAAAACTAGAATCCACGGCTTCCTGGAAACTGCATGGCTCAAAAAGGTGGTTCTGAAGCACGGATCCTCATGGATCCTCAGAGTTTTTGCATTGGGGAACCCCAAATTCACCCTTTATTCAAATATCTTGTACATAACCACAGATCTGACTGCAAACATCTGCTGCTTCGTGGCCCTGGCCAGATGCTACCCTGGATATTTTGGCCAATTTTTAGGTGGGTGTGCTGGAATGGAGGAAACGGAGTCGGCTGAATCGCAATCCATTAATGATGCAGGTCCAATGGCTGGGCCAGGATGAGTTTGGTTCGGTT
The DNA here is from genome assembly GCF_964188315.1 of Podarcis muralis. Classification (NCBI taxonomy): domain Eukaryota; kingdom Metazoa; phylum Chordata; class Lepidosauria; order Squamata; family Lacertidae; genus Podarcis; species Podarcis muralis. The sequence continues at coordinate 7,186,464 of NC_135674.1, forward strand.
TGCCAGCCCCTAGCTCTTCATGGGGTGCAATAGTCACATGTAGCTGCCATCAGGAGTCCCAGTGTGATCCTGGAAGTTTCTGTCTCTGTGGAGGCACTGGTCACAAATGTATAGCACCGGGTGAATGATCACATTCACCCGGTGCTATACCAGCTGCACTGGCTCCCGGTGGAGTACAGGATCAGGTTTAAGGTGCTGGTTTTAACCTTTAAAGCCCTATACGGCTTAGGACCCTCGTACCTATGGGACCGCCTCTCCTGGTATGCCCCACAGAGAAACTTACGGTCTTCAAATAAAAACATCTTGAAGGTCCCAGGCCACAGAGAAGTTAGGCTGGCCTCAACGAGAGCCAGGGCTTTTTCGGCTGTGGCTCCGATCTGGTGGAACACTCTGTCACAAGAGACCAGGGCCCTGCGGGACTTGACATCTTTCCGCAGGGCCTGCAAGACAGAGCTGTTCCACCAGGCCTTTGGCAAGGGCACAGCCTGACTCCCTCCTTCGGCAATCTTCGCGGAGCTCTGGCCCAATGGCTGCCAGTGGCTTGAATTAATTAATTTTAGAATGAATGATTTTAGAGTGTTGTTTATGTTGTACTTCTGTACTGTTTTATTGTTGTTAGCCGCCCTGAGCCCGGCTAAGGCTGGGGAGGGCGGGATATAAATATTTTTTTTTATTATTATTATTATTAGCCAAACTGGCATTTTTAAATCTATGCCAAATGGGACGCAGGTGGTGCTGTGGGTTAAACCAAAGAGCCTAGGACTTGCCAATCAGAAGGTCGGGGTGAGCTCCCGTTGCCCGGTCCCTGCTCCTGCCAACCTAGCAGTTCGAAAGCACGTCAAAGTGCACTTTGCTTAAGTATAAATCAACAAGGAGTCTTTGAAGGAGGTTTTTTTTCTGTTTCTCTGATAACAGCTGGACGGGAAAGACTAACGATTTGGGAGTTGCCCCCAAAATAATCATCTTTAAAGAGCTGAACAGAAGCCTGGAATGGAGGCAATTAGATGAAGCGGAGCGATTGAAAAACAAAAATAGCTGAAAGAGTATAACACACTGGCAAATCTGCACTCCATGGGATAAAAACATCTGTCTTCTGACATGATCGAGGGTCACAGAAGAGAGACAAGCGTGGAGGATAAAATCATGATACGGAATTATGAAAACATCGATGACAAGACGCAGGACTATGATGTTGAAAACGCTTTGGAAGTCAGACCGTGGGAAGTCAAAAAATTAAGATTACAATTTGGAAGACAATTGGACTTTTTATTTTAATTTTTAATTTTTATTGGATTTGATTTGATATGTTAATTAGATGTTCTTATTGGAAAATTAATAAATGCTTAAAAAAAAGAAAAAGGAAGCACGTCAAAGTGCAAGTAGATACATAGGTACCGCTCCAGTGGGAAGGTAAAAGGTGTTTCCGTGCGCTGCTCTGGTTCTCCAGAAGCGGCTTAGTCATGCTGGCCACATGACCAGCTGTACGCCGGCTCCCTCAGCCAATAAAGCGAGATGAGCGCTGCAACCCCAGAGTCGGTCAGGACTGGACCTAATGGTCAGGGGTGGTCCCTTTACCTTACCTTACCTGTCCCTTTCCAACCTAGCTATGGTGATCCATGCCACAGTCATCTGCAGACTAGACTACTTTAACTTGCTCTACACCTAAGCTGGTGAGGGCAAGGGATAGATAGATAGATAGATAGATAGATAGATAGATAGATAGATAGATACGTACCGTATTTTTCACTCCATAGGGTGCACCGGACCATAGGGTGCACCTAGTTTTTATGGGGGGAATAAAGAAAAAAAATTATTTCCCCCCCCCAGCCCCAAAGAGCAAAGAAGCCAAGACAGCGAGCGGGATCCATCCCGCTGGCTGTCTTGGCTTCCTCTTTAGCCACGCGCAACCTCTCCAGCCAGGAGAGGCTGCACGCGGCTTTGGCAGAAGCCAAAACAGCGAGCGGGATGGATCCCACTCTGGGATCTGGGGTCTGGGGTCAGGAGAAGCTCGGGCTTCCCCCACCCCAGCCCCGCAGCTAAAAACAAAGCCAAGACAGCGAGCTGAGAGGAAAGCAGACGCAGGCTGTTCCTCTGGAAGCTGTGCACCCAGGAGTGGGGGTGCAGAGTGAAGCAGTGAGAGCCTTTGTCTCCAAACACTGTTTTCGCTGTGGGTCTACTAGCCATCTTGTGAGAGATTGCCCTGCAGAGGCTCAGGAACCCAAGGTCAGCCAGAAAGGAATGCAGATAAGGACCATTCCCAGGCGCAGAGGCGTGGGAAGACTGCCAAAGGCTCTGGTCGAGGCGAAAGTAAGGAGAAAACATCTCTGTATCATCTTGCTGCTTCAATGGCTGTGGTGAAATCATCCAAACAGGAAGCCAGCTTCTCTTTTATTGTTGACACAGGTGCGATGCACACTTTAGTGCCATCTGCTGGGCTTCTTCGGAACTGCAAGACTGTGCAAAGTGGAAGATTTGTGTCTCTGGCAGATGGAAGCAGATGCCCACTGACTCAGTCTGGGACTCTGTACTGTTCATTCCTGGACCATGAGGTTCAAGCTTTTGTGGTTCCAGAAATTGCCAACTGTCTTTTGTCTGTATCTGCTTTGGTAGCTGACGGTTTCAGTGTCTGTTTTGAGAATAACATGTGTTCTTTTTCCAGGAATGGGAAACACCTGTTCAGTGTTGAATGCAAGAATAGGCTGTTCGTGGTTGAAATGCCTATTGCAGGTGAGGACCCCCTGAGGTAACACAGGTGCAGTGCGCGAACGTCCCGCCACACGATGGGTGTACCCATTTATGGCATCGAAGACTGGCGCATTCAAACTGGAACTATGTCAAGAAGGCCCCAGGGTGTACAGAGGGGTGTAAATTAAAGGGATGTGAGAAGTTTCTAGATTGCAGAGCCTGTAAGCCATCCAAGGTAAAAACATGCTCATATCCCAGGTCTAGCAGAGAGACCAGCAAGCCCTTTGAGCTAGTCCATGCAGATTTGTGTGGCCCAACGCCAGTAATGAGTCTGGGTGGGTCCAAATACATTTTGCTTCTTTTGGATGATTTTTCGAGGACCTCTTGGTTTTTTCCAATTAAACACAAAGGGGAAGCCTCTGCTTTCGGGCTGAATGTTGGAAGGCTGCTGCGTTCACGCAGAATCGCGTCTTTAATTCAGCTGTGGGGGACACACCCTATTTTCTACTGCACGGTAAGAAGCCCAAAGTGCATTTCTTACGCGTTTTTGGCTTTGAGGCTTGGGTCCTCATCCCAAAGGCCAAACGCAGAAAGGGTGCCCAAGGTCCAGGAAAATGATCTTTGTGGGATATGAACCAGGGACCAAGGGGTGGCGGTTTACATATCCTGATGGCAACCAGTCACGGCTGCTTGTGAGCAGCAGTGCTGAGTTTTGTGAGCAAAGTGGGTGGACATGCATACATGGTAACCCAGATGTTCTTTCAGAACAGTTTCTTGACTCAGATGAGGAGGAAGAGGAGGGAACTGATCCTGTTGTTGAGGAACAGAGTCCAGAGCAACAGAGGCCAGAGCAGGAGCGGCCCAGAACCCCTCCAAAGGTTACTGTCAAGTCTGAGCCAAAGAGTGGGCCATCCTTGCTCACAGGTCCAGCTGCAAGGTTCAAAAGACGCAGCAGGTCAGAGGGGGAGTTTTCTGACACTGGGGATGGTCTAGCTAGCCCTAGTGGGTCAGAGGGGGTACCAGAACTCACACTAAGGAGATCAATCCGAGCCACGAAGGGTAAACTGCCTGACAGGTAGGAAGCCACAAGTGTGTGGGTTGGTGTGGCTCAGTGTGAACCTGAAAGTTTTGAGGATGTTCAGAAACTGCCTCAGGAAGAAGCTAGCAAATGGCATGAGGCGATGCAGAAGGAGATGAGCTCAATGGAGTCTCTAGGTGTGTTCTCCCTCACAACGTTGCCGGCTGGCAAACAGGTTGTGAGCAGCAGGTGGGTTTATTGCCTTAAACCCACCGAATCTGGAGAACCACAGTACAAGGCTAGGTTAGTTGCCAGAGGGTTCACACAGCAGAAGGGGCTGCATTACTGTCAGCTTCGTTCCAGAGCTGACAGAGGCTGGGAATCAAAGCAGGCAGAGAGAGATAAGGACACTGGAATGTGAGAGGGAGGAGGGGCAGCCGAGTGGCATAGCTTCAGAGAACAGAGAGCAGGCAGCAGATACCAATCTTAGCTCAGAGACAGAAGGGGAGAGGCCAGGAATAGCTAGCCCAAAAACTTGAAGGCGTGAAAAGGTCAGTGAGAGGAGGGGGGAAAAGTGGAAGCGGAAGGGTTTTTTCCACTGTTGGAAGAAGAGGAAGGGGCGGAGTTTAGACTTGGCAACTGCAAACTTGGAGTCAGACAGAGTGAAGGAGCTCCGGAGTGATTTATGTGTTTGAGCAATAAACCTGAGATAATTACTGCTGGTGTCTCGCTTCTGTGGGAGAGCCAAGCCATTACAGATTGCCAGGTCACATCTTAATCTCTCACAGCGGAGGACATCAAAGACCGTGATGGATGGGCAAGTACCAGACGTGGGAAGTGTGGCTGGGGGAGCAGCTGGGGGGGGGGGCAGGAGAGCCTACTGACCCCATAACAGAATTAAGGAGCTACACGTGGCAGCCCAAAAGCCAATTAGACATTTTGGCAGGAGCACTGCAGGAACAAAGGTTGACTTCAGAACAGAAAAGGAACCTCAGAGCCAGCAGGGGGCCTGGACTGAACCCGGATAAATACAATGGAGATACAGAAAGTTATGCAGCCTTTAGAACTGAAGCCAGATACATTTTGGACTTGAGATCAGCTGAATTCAGCTCAGACAAGAAGCGTGTTGCATGTCTGATCAGTTGGCTGGGGGGAACAGCTAAGGACTGGGCCATCACCCTTATGGAGACCCAACACAGTGCTCTAGGGGACCTGTAGGAGTTCTGGAGACTGATGGATGCCATGTTCAAGAGACCACTAGAGCACGCCACTGCAGAGCAGCAGCTACTGAACTTGCAACAAGGGGGTGACTCTGTGGCCTCTTACTGGACTACCTTCAATTCACTAGTGCACAAGGTGGGCTGGGGACGGAACACAGAGCCCCTTGCCGCCATGTATTGTGCAGGGCTGAGTCCTTCAATCCTGGACGAGATGGCGAAGATGCAACCCATGCAGTCACTGGAAGAGATAGTTCAAGTGTCCTTACAGCTAGGGCTACGCCAACAGCAGAGGAAGCTAGAGGGGGGCAGGGGGGGCCTTGGGGGTAAGGGCCTACACTCCCAAGCTTCCAGAACAGGGGGTTGGCAGCACACCTAGTTAGGGAGAAGCTGCTGAACCGATGCAGATTGGATCGGTGGAAGGGGAGAGAACCAGGAAGGCATGGAAGGAAGGGAGTCAGCGGCGTCGGGAGACACGCACTTGCTTCGTGTGTGCTAGGCAGGGGCATTTGGCTAAACAGTGTCCTGATAGGAAGACAGGGGGATCCCTTTCAGGGACCAGGGTGGAGGAAAAGCCCAAACCCCAAGCAGAACAGTCGGGAAACGGCCAATCCCAGCCCTTAAGAGAGGCCAGGGGCTGGGAGACAAGTCAGTAGAGGGGCCTCAAATGGAACCAGCCATTCATGGGATAGCTCTGCCCATGACGCTACATCTCCCAGATGGTCGCAGGGTGCAAGGGCAAGCATTGGTGGATTCGGGGGCCTCGCTAGACTTTATAGATGCAGATTTTGCGAAGCAACACAACCTTGGGACACAGCAACTAGACTCCCCAATCGAGGTACAGACGATAGATGGTTGACCCTTAATGGGGGGGGAGGTGGTTCAAGCCACACAACCATTGGGGTGGAGGTGGTGGGGCACAAGGAGACAATGAGGTTCCACAGCACCAAGTTAGCGACACACCCCATAGTCCTAGGAATGATGTGGCTCACAAAACATGATTCTGTCGTGGCCTGGTTTCAACGCTCCTTAACGTTCGCGTCAGCCTTTTGCCAAGCGAACTGCTTGAGGCGTGAAGTGTTAGTCAAATTCAGCTCTTATCCACCGAGCTGATACGGCTCATCTTGGCCTGAGCCCAGCAGAGTATAAAACACCCAATGTCTGCAATGAAAGGATGAGGCAGGTATGGCTACATTGCTACGCTTTATTACTAAGCTATGCTGAGAGCATACAAATATACATCTTGTCTCTGTGAGAAGCAGAGAGCAACTCCAACAAAGAAACAACAGTACAAAGGAAACAGGAAACCAGTAAACATCACATCCCGTCTCCCTTTCCCATGGGAATCCAACAGTATCTGGACTGTGGAATGAAAACATAGTCCTGTGACTACCAGCAGCTGCTCAGTGAGGGAAACAGAAACCAACATCCTCCCCCTTTCTGTGAACATTACTGGGCAGCGTATTCGTACAATATCAGTACAAACCCAACTTCTGTACATAGGTACAGTGTTGATCCCTTGGAACAACCTTTAACAATACATCAGCAGGAATTTAATTACCTGGCATATAGGACACCGTTACGAGTCCCTTCTGAACACATTCCCTAGCATGTTGCAGCTTCAAATGCAAGTGCTTCGTGCTTTGCGTACAACCTTCAAAATTCAGCAAAGCCAAACATGCTTTGTTGTCCTGATAAACCTGGATTGGACATTTGACAGGAATTCTCATGTCTTTGCACAACTGTAACAACCATTCACAATCCACCAGTGAATAAGACAGTGCATTCAGTTCAGCTTCACAAGTACTTAAGCTAACTGTTGTTTGCTTCTTGCATGACCAATCAAATAGACCCTGATTGTACATGTAGCAAACTCCAGACGTACTTTTCCTGTCTGTAGTGTCACTTCCAAGACTTGCATCTGCAAATATCTCAAGACCACCAGACTTCTGATTGTTAAATCTCAGTCTGAAATGCATAGTGCCTTTTAAATAGTGTGCTATGTGTGAAGTACCTAGAGAGGTGGGAGCGAAGAGGGAGGAGGTAGGAGGGAAACTCACGGGAGAAGAGAGTTCCATACCCCTGCAGTATAAGGCCTTCAGAGACGTGTTCTGTGAGAAGGAGGCAGACCAGTTACCTGTCAGGGAACTGCAGGCAGCGAGGGAGGAAAGAATGGGAGGATACAGAGAACGATCTCCACTGATTAGTATTGGCTCGTCCTCAGAAGACAGAGAAGAGGATAGTAAGTCTGGGGAGGAAGGGGTGCTTCCGAGAGAGTGGGATCCACGTCACAGGGAAAAACGGAAGGGGCTGAGCCGTTGGCTGTGCTGGTCTCGAGGGAGAGGGAAAAGAGAAATCAGTCAGAGCAACGCGTCATGAGAGACGGATCGCTTTGTTTATTCTGCATGTAATCTTGTCAGAAGGAAATAAAGAAAGGAATTTATGGCTGGCTGCCGGGAATGTTTTCTCTGCTGAGTGCAGCAACTCGTGCAGCTGGCAAGCTGACAGTTTTGCTCTGACTCACACACCCAGTTAATGAGCACTCAAGAGGAGAGGCTCGGCAAGGAGAAAAGGAGGATGGAAGCTCGCCTTGCACAGCTGGAAAAAGAGAGAGCTGATTTATTGGCTACATCAGAGGAATTAAGAATTCGTTTGCAAGAAGCCAGAGCCAGATCTGACGGAGCTTCTGGAGGGGGCTTACTGAACTGGTCTTTGACGCTGGTAAGCAAATTCAATGGAGACCCCAGACTGTATATGGGCTTCAAACTGGACATGCAGTATGCTCTTGAACTGCAAGGAGCTGCTTTTGCTGGGGATGCTGATAAGGTGGGGTACCTTATAGGCCATTTGACTGGGGCAGCGCGAGATTGGGTACGCCCACTGCTTGCTAGCCATAATGCTGCGCTCAGCGATCTCAAACAATTCTGGGAAGCGATGGACGTTATGTTTTCATTTGGATCGGAGGAGGATGTGACACAGCAGCAGCTAATGGATCTCCGGCAGGGGAACTCAACTGTGAGGGATTACTTGTCCCAATTTGCGATGCTGGTGCACAAGCTTTATTTGATCTTAAACTCAAAGCCTGTGCAAGCTCTATTTAAGGCCGGACTTAATTCTCAGGTGAAAGGTGAGCTTGCCAGGGGCCCCCGTCACCAGGACTTGGATTCCCTCGTTAAAGCTGCTCTGGCGGTGGGCAGCAGGCAAGAGCTGAGGCAGCTAGAGAAGGCTGAGAGCAAAGGCCGGCGTTCCCATGGTGATCGCATTCCTGGCATACCAAGTGAGGGAGAGCAAGGTCACTCTCGCTCGGAGCCGATGGAAATTGACTCTGCCCACGCACAGAAAGATCCAAAGGCTCAACGGCCAACTCACAAGGCGGCAAAAGACGGGCAGGCTGCCAAGAAATGTTTTATCTGCCAGAAACCAGGGCACTTTGCCAGAGTGTGTCCTGAACGTCACAACTGGCAGGGAATGGTGGGGGCTTCCTCCCAGATGGGAGAGGGGGGAGTCCAAAAGCAGGGAAACGCCAGTGCCTGGCTGGGAATGGAGCGGGGCAGCAGCCAGGCAGGAATGGAACAGAACCAGAGCCCCGACCAGGACACCCCCCAACCAGGCATAATTGTGAGGGTGTTGCTGGACCTCCCCAATGGACATGCTATGGAGGTCCATGCCCTGTTGGACTCAGGAGCGAGTGCCAATTTCTTCAGCAGGGACTTCACTGCACAGCACCAATTGCATTTACTACCTTTGGACTTTCCGCTACAAGTGACCACCATTGATGGGCGGGAACTTTTGGGAGGGGAAGTGACCCATCAGACCCCCCCCCATGAGAATGAGGATTTCAATGCATTCCGAAATGATTGCTTTCCATGTGGCCACGCTGGCGGGCCCACCCATCATTTTGGGCATGAGTTGGTTGGCCTTGCACGATCCGGTGGTCTCCTGGCATCAGCGTAACCTGACGTTTGGATCGGCGCATTGCTTGGAGAACTGTTTGGGAGTAAAGGAGCTAAAGTTGGTAGTGCCAGAGTGGCGGCTACGTGTGCGGGAGAGAAAGGAGGCATTCCTCCAGAATATATGGACTTGGCAGAGGTTTTCAGCGAAAGAGAGGCAGACATGCTGCCTTACGACACAGGCCTTACGACTGTCAGATTGTCAGATCAACTTGGTACCGGGGGCCAAGTTACCGGCAGGAAAACTGTACTCTATGTCCGATCAGGAGATAATAATAATAATAATAAATTTTATTTATATCCCGCCCTCCCCAGCCGAAGCCGGGCTCAGGGCGGCTAACAACAATCAAATAATCATACAATCAAATAATCCAACATTCTAAAAAATTCATTATAAAAATTAATTAAAATCAAGTTGATGGCAACCATTAAGCAAAATTCTGTGCAGGTTGCCAGAGGAGGGAGTCAGGCTGCGCCCTGACCAAAGGCCTGGTGGAACAACTCTGTCTTGCAGGCCCTGCGGAAAGATGTCAGGTCCCGCAGGGCCCTAGTCTCTTGTGACAGAGCGTTCCACCAGATTGGAGCCGCAGCTGAGAAGGCCCTGGCTCTAGCTGAGGCCAGCCTAGACTTCCGGGTTGGCGCCATCGCCGAATGGCGGACTCCCTCTGAGCTCCGGAGGGAATCTGCTCTGCAGGGGTCGGGTCCTGCTGCGCCGGCGACGCGGGGACCCTTAAAAACCACGGGCGCGAAAGCCCGTGGACCTGGTGACTCGGCGGGCACCGTTTGCGCCCCCTGACCCGCGAAGGAGCCTTTTTAAAGGCTACGGAGCGGGGAACGGGGAGCGGCGCGGTGCTGTGAGTCTTCTGCTTCCCCTGCCGAGCGAAGCCGCATGCCATTTGACGGAGAGCGCTGACTTCTTCTTCTGAAAATTTGGACTAAAAATAACAACCCGTGAGTAATTCGGAAATCGGACTTAAAAGGGAAACTTTTCTTTTTCTTGGATTCGGTACGAGTGGGGGAGGTGCAAAGAGGAAGTCCGTCTCCCCCCATTGTAAACAATTTAAAGCAAGGATTTGACAACTAAGGTCGAGAGAAGAGCCTTTTCTTTATTGGATAAAAGTTATTAATTTCACGATTGGAAATTACAAGTAATTCTGCTGGAGGATAAGAGTGGATTGCGAGAGTTAAAGTGCAACCCCCCGGGAACCGGGAGTGATCCGTGAGAGAGCCTGGTGAAGAGATACAGAGATTTTGACAGCTGTCAAAGTAGCTGTCAAAGTTGGAGAATAAAAAGAGAACTCTGTTACTGTGACTTTGCTGGTTAGATTTGTTACAATTTGGATATAAATTGTTGAAAATAAGGAATAACAAGTTAGTTTGACTTTTGGGTTGGATCTGGAAGGAAACTAAGTAACCATAATCCCTCTAGAGGGGGTTTTGGGACATTACAAGAATGGCTGTAAGTGGAAAAATACTCATGGAATTGAACAGGACTTTTTATCTCCTGGGAAAGCTGCAAGAACAAAGCATTATTTTGCCTACAGAGGTCTCTACACTGAAGGAGACAATAGACATATCTATTGAGAATGGAAGGGACTTGACACAAGTTTTTGTTCCTGAACAAAAAGCCTCTGTAGGGGAATTAGAAGTTTTTGAATTAGAAGTTTTTGCAGCCGAACAGGAAAAGAAACCTGAGAAAAGTGATGAAAGAGAACAAGGGATTTATGATGATCTGGAAGGGAATGAAGGAGGAGTCACATCGTCGCAGAAGACCAAGGAAGGCCAAAGGCCTGTCAGGAAGGACATAAAGGAAAACAAGAATTGGATCAAGATGGAAGTTGGAGCATTTGGGACATTCAGACTTAAAAGGATTAAGAAACAAGATCTGAGTTCCACTCTTAAATATAGAGGTCTGGATGGAAGACAAATGGACATTCTTGAGACACAGCTTTTCCAAGATTGGGTGTTTGATATAAAAGACTACCAAAAAAACCGGCAAAGAGGAGCTGAGAGAGAATTAAGGGCCTCGGATGTGAGGTCTCCAGGCTGATAGCAGATAGTCTGATGGACATTGGGGATCGAAACCGGGAAAGGGGGGAGGGAGCTCTGGTATCCCAAGGGTGTACAACTATATTTTGAATTTTTCTTCTTTCTTTATTTTGTTTTGTTGTGAGTACTAAAAAGGGGAATTCGTGGAAGGGAACTGGGGTCGACCTTAGAAAAAAGATTTTAATGTTTAAAGACTGTGGAATATAAAGGGAAAGTGGCTATATAAGATGAACTAAATTGAATAATGGGCTAAATATAATAAGGTCAAAATCTGGGGTAAGAACTTGTTGAACTAAACAAATGGAAATGGAATACAAGAAGGGGAGGGGTGGGGAAGTCTTGGAAAGACGTTATTGAAAGCAAGGTTTTAAATGTAAATGTTTTCTTTTTTCTTTTTCTTTTCTTTTTCTCTTTTTGGATTTTTTGGAAACTTCAATAAATATGATATTAAAAAAAAAAATAGTTGAGGCCAGCCTAACCTCTCTGAGGCATGGGACCTTCAGGATGTTTTTATTTGCAGACCGTAGGTTTCTCTGTGGGGCATACCAGGAGAGGCGGTCCCGTAGGTACGAGGGTCCTAGGCCGTATAGGGCTTTAAAGGTTAAAACCAGCACCTTAAACCTGATCCTGTACTCCACCGGGAGCCAGTGCAGCTGGTATAGTACCGGATGAATGTGGTCTCGCAGCGAAGACCCCATAAGGAGTCTCGCCGCGGCATTCTGCACCCGCTGGAGTTTCTGGGTCAGTCTCAAGGGCAGCCCCACGTAGAGCGAGTTACAATAATCCAGTCTGGAGGTGACCGTCGCGTGGATCACAGTGGCTAGGTCAGGGCGAAAGAGATAAGGGGCCAACTGCTTAGCTTGGCGGAGATGAAAAAATGCCGCCTTTGTTATAGCTGTAATCTGCGCCTCCATAGAGAGGGAGGTATCGAAGATTACACCCAAAATCTTAACGGACGGTGCTGGCACTAATTGCACCCCCGCAAGAGATGGGAGTTGCCCCCTCAATCCCATATCGTCCCATCCCAGTCAGAGGACCTCTGTCTTCGAAGGATTTAACTTCAACCGGCTCCCACGTAACCATCCAGCCACAGCTTCCAGACATCTGGTCAGTGTGTCTGGGGCCGAGTCAGGATGGCCATCCATCAACAGATAGAGTTGGGTGTCATCAGCATACTGATGGCAACCCAGCCCAAAACTCCGGACAAGCTGGGCGAGGGGGCGCATAAAGATGTTAAAAAGCATTGGGGAGAGAATCGCACCCTGAGGCACTCCACACACCAAGGAGTGACGCGATGACAATTCCCCCCAAGCGCCACCCTCTGTCCCCGACCAGAGAGAAACGAGCGCAGCCATTGGAGGACTGTGCTCTGGATCCCCACGTCGGCAAGGCGGTGGTCCAGGAGTTCGTGATCGACCATGTCGAAGGCTGCTGACAGATCTAGAAGAATCAGCAGCCCCGACCCACCTCGATCCAGCTGCCTGCGGAGATCATCTGTTAGGGCGACCAGAGCCGTCTCAGTCCCATGACCAGCGCGGAAGCCGGAGTGGAATGGATCCAGAGCCGATGTTTCATCCAGAAACCTACCAAGCTGTTCCGCAACCGCTCTCTCAATCACCTTACCCAGGAATGGAAGATTCAAAACCGGGATCTAATGATGTTTTCTTTAAGAGCGGACGCACCACTGCTTCCTTCAGTTCCCCTGGGAATATCCCGGTGCCAAGGGACAAATTGATGATATCCCCCAGGGGGGCCCGCACCTCGTCTGGACACGCTCTAATCAGCCATGACGGGCACGGGTCAAGAGGACAGGTGGTGGGCTTTCCAGCTTGGAGGAGTCTGTCCACATCGGCTGGAGATATCCGGTCAAAGTGGTCCAATACTGGACCCGAGGACAGTCGAGGGGCCTCCAGTTCATTTATTGTATCCAAATTGGCAGGGAGGTCATGGCGGAGCAACAGGACCTTCTCCGCAAAAAAAGCTCGCAAATGCCTCACAGCTGTGTGTCAGATTGTTATTTAAATTTGGCTGTCCTTCAAGGGACGTTAAAGACCTAATTATACTAAATAATTGCGCCGGGTGAGAGCTAGCGGATGCAATGGAGGCCGAGAAGTAAGACTTCATAGCGGCCTTCACTGCCATCTCATAGGTTTTCATAAAAACCCTATAAGATGTTCTTGAGGCTCCGTCACGGGCACCCCGCCATACTCACTCTAGCCGTCTGAGGTCCCGCTTCATTTTCCGAAGCTCCTCGGTAAACCAGGGAGCCCGGTTTCTGCGGGGTCGCAGAGGGCGCTTAGGTGCGATCTCATCGATGGCTGCCAGGAGCTGGGTGTTCCAGCCCTCAACAAGCTCAGTCAATGAGTCGCCAGGGGGAGCAAGGTCCCGCAAGGCTTGACGGAATCTATCAGGGTCCATCAGCCTCTGCGGGCGAGCCCAAATCGGCTTGCCACCTAACCAGGGTGGGGGTGGAAAGTCAATCCTGGCTTTCAGAGCGTAGTGATCAGACCATGGCACCTTCATCAAAGGAGACATGATCACATCTATACCAGCGCCAAAGATCAAATCCAGCGTGTGGCCTGCTTGATGTGTGGGGCCCGAAACAAACTGGGAGAGCCCTAGTGTCGCCATGGAAGACACCAGGTCCAGAGCCTGTGAGAAGGGAGTGGCATCAGCATGGATGTTGAAGTCCCCCAATACCAATAGGTTAGGGAACTCCAAGGCCCAGCAGGCCACCGCCTCCAGCAGGCCTGACAGGGTGGCTGCTGGTGCGCTAGGTGGCCGGTACACCAGCCAGACAGCCAAGCTCACCTCAGAGCCCCACACTAGGCCAACACATTCAATGCCGGGGATCGATGGCGATGGTAGAGCCCTGAAAGAACAATCTTCCCGGATTAATAATGCCACCCCTCCCCCCCGGCCCACAGTCCATGACTGGTGGAGGACGGAGAAACCCGGGGGCGCCATCTCTCGTAAGGTAACAGTTTCCCCTTCGCGCACCCAGGTCTCCGTCACACGAGCCAGATCGACCCCCTGTGAGGTAAAGAAATCTCGCAGGGTGGCGGTTTTGTTGCCTATAGATCTGGCATTGCACAACACCAGTGAAGGAGGTGAGTAATCCTTGCTCACCCTACCCTCGTCCCTCGGGATGGGGCGCAGATTGGAAGGGGTACGAGCATATCCGTATCTCGATCCCCTTCGCCTATAACATCTGCCCCCACCGCCATACCTCCCTCGCCCCTCCACGGTAGCAATCCCAAGCCTCATACTTGCCTCCATTTACAAACTAGAAAAACAAAACAACCAAAAACAATTATACCCAAACTAAACCAATCCCCACCCCACTCAATATCCAACCCCAACCCAGAACAAAAACGGAACAAAACAAAAATACATAGATAAAAACCACCATTCACGGTGGTACAACAAAGTAAACGGTAAAAACACCTTTAAAACACCTTAAAATATATAAAAACATCTTTAACATTTGCTGCAGCAGCACCAGTGTCCTTAAAGCTGTCACAGAGGTGAGCCTGGGCCCCGCCCCCTAGGCCTGGTGGAATTAGCCTAAGGAGGGAGCGGCCTTCACCCACACTCACGGTGCAGCAGCAGCGATGTCCCAGTGCCTCAATGAGGCCTCTTAAAGCTGTGACGAAGCTGAGCCTGGGCCCCGCCCCCTAGGCCAGATGGAATTAGCCTAAGGAGGGAGCGGCCTTCCCCCACACTCACGGTGCAGCAGCAGCGATGTCCTAGTGCCTCAATGAGGCCTCTTAAAGCTGTGACGAAGGTGAGCTTGGGCCCCGCCCCCTAGGCCAGATGGAATTAGCCTAAGGAGGGAGCGGCCTTCACCCACACTCACGGTGCAGCAGCAGTGATGTCCCAGTGCCTCAATGAGGCCTCTTAAAGCTGTGACGAAGGTGAGCCTGGGCCCCGCCCCCTAGGCCAGATGGAATTAGCCTAAGGAGGGAGCGGCCTTCCCCCACACTCACGGTGCAGCAGCAGCAGCAGCAGCAGCAGCGATGTCCCAGTGCCTCAATGAGGCCTCTTAAAGCTGTGACGAAGGTGAGCCTGGGCCCCGCCCCCTAGGCCAGATGGAATTAGCCTAAGGAGGGAGCGGCCTTCCCCCACACTCACGGTGCAGCAGATGGAGGACTTAAGAGCCTTTATAGACAAGAACTTAAGGAGAGGTTTCATTAGGGAGTCCAGGGCAGTAGGCGGAAGCCCCGTGTTCTTTGTGGACAAGAAGGCCACACGAGAGAGGAGGCTGGTCGTGGACCTCCGGCGAATCAACGCCCAGACGGTCCCCATGGCCTTCCCAATGCCAAGAATTGATGACGTATTGGCGAGGGTGAGAAAGGGGAAAATTTTCACTAAACTGGATCTGAGAGGAGCCTACAATCTCATCAGGGTGCGAGAGGGGGACGAGTGGAAGACAACCATGTTCACACCACTAGGAGCATTCGAATATCTCGTTATGCCCTTCGGTTTACAGTGTGGTAGTCCGTGCTTCCAAGCCTTCATGCACCACGTGTTGGGACCTTTGCTCTACAAAAACTGCGTTGCATTTTTGGATGACATACTTATTTACTCTCCAGACGAAGAACAGCACGTCAAGGACGTGCAGGAAGTTCTAGCTAGGCTCAAGGAGCATCGCCTATGGGTGAAACTGGAGAAGTGTCAGTTTCACACGAGAGAGGTCGAGTTCCTGGGCTATAGGCTGTCGGACAGGGGTCGGGAATGGACCCGGAGAAGGTCAAGGCGGTGGTGGAGTGGAAAAGCCCGAAAACGAGGAAGGATGTTCAGCGGTTCCTAGGCTTCAGTAACTTCTACCGGAAGTTCATCAAGAACTTCGCATGGCTGGCGACCCCCTTAACGGATTGCCTCAGTGGCAAGAAGAAGTTTGAGTGGACGGAGGCGGCACAGAGGGCCTTTGAGAGTCTAAAGAGGGTCTTCGCCTCCGAGGAACAACTGCTGCATGTCAACCCTGAACTACCACTGCGGGTGGAGACAGATGCGTTGGATCGAGCGATTGGAGCGGTTCTCACGCAGCAAGATGGGGAGGGGGAGTGGCCTCCGTGTGCCTTTTTCTCCTGGAAGCTCAATAAATCGGAAGTAAACTATAGTATCTATGATAAGGAATTGCTTGCTATTGTGTCTGCGTTCAAGCAATGGCGACATTTTTTGATTGGAGCAAAGCATCAGATACAGGTGTGCACGGATCACAAGAATTTGGAGTACTGGCGGACAGCGAGAGTGATGTGCCAGAGGCAAATACGCTGGGCACAGTTCTTTGCCAACTTTAACTTCAGGATTTAGTACGTACCAGGTGAGCAGAACTTGAGGGCGGACGCTTTATCCGTAAACCAGAATATTTCGCAGAGGAAGGACTGCCGGTAGCCCGGTTCATGTTTCCCGAGCAGAGCTGGGCTTGCGGGGCGACATTGGTGAAGGACGACGAACTGCTACGATTGATGCGGGACGATGCTTTTGCCAGAGGAAAGTTGGATGAACTTGGGCAAGGGAGAGGGGCTGAGGGAGGTTTTGAGGAAAAAGGGGGGCTACTGTTTTATCGGGGGGCTTTGTATGTAGCAGGGGAACCTCTCCGGGCCCGAATCCTCCGACAACTTCACGACAGCTCGACGGCAGGACACTTTGGGCAACATAAAACCATGTTGTTGGTCACCAGGGAATTTTGGTGGCCCAAGGTGCGGGAAGATGTGAAGGAATATGTGCGAGGGTGTGAGACCTGTCAGAGAGCCAAAGGGGAGAGGGCAGCTCCGGCAGGGTTATTAGAGCCTCTGCCAACACCAGGGAGGCCATGGGAGGTGGTATCAGTAGACTTCATCACTGACCTGCCCCGGTCCAGGGGGGAAACGGCGGTGTTGGTGGTGGTGGATCTACTTACCAAAATGTGCCATTTTGTGGCATGTTTTCATGCGGTAACTGCGGAGGAGACAGCCAAATTGTTTGTGGAGCACGTGTTTAAGTTGCATGGGGTCCCTTCGAGGGTCATTTTGGATAGGGGAACACAATTTACTTCAAGGTTCTGGCGCAAACTCATGGGTTTGTTGCAAGTCGAGGTGAGTTTCACCATCGCCAGACATCCCGAAAGCAATGGGCAGGCGGAAAGGGTCAATGCAGTATTACAGCAGTACCTGCGTTGTTATGTGGGGGAGAGGCAGAACGATTGGGTGGACAAATTAGCGCTGGCGGAGTTTGTGTACAACAACTCCGAGAACGTGTCCACAGGGATGACTCCGTTTTTTCCTAATCACGGGTGCCATCCTAGGGCTTTCCCTGGGAGGGGGGAGGAGTCGTGGAGTGTGCCAGCCGCTGAACAGTTTGCGGAGGAAATGGAGGCAATTCAACAACAACTGAAGTTGAACTTGGAAAGGGCCAAGGAGGTATACAAGAGGCAAGCAGACAAGCATCGGAGGGAAGGGGAAACCCTTCGAGTTGGGGATAAGGTGTGGTTATCAACGCAAGGTTTGCCTTGGAAAGGGGGTTGTAAGAAAATCAAACCCAGGAGGGTGGGTCCCTTTTAAATCATACAGCAAGTCAACCCGGTGGCCTTTAGGTTGAGGCTGCCAGAGAGCATGAAAATTCATCCCGTGTTCCACCGGTCGCTATTGTTGGCTTACCGGCCGGGCAGAAGGGAAGGGGAGGTGCCACCGCCCGAAGTCGAGGAAAGGGAGTGGGGACACCAGATAGAGGAAATACTGGACTCGTGTTGGAAGGGTAATCAGCTGGAGTATCTTGTAGCTTGGGAGGGGGCTCCCAGTTCGGACAACACATGGGTGCCGTCAGATTTGGTCACTGAGGAGGGTTTAGTGGAGGACTTCCACGAGCTATTTCCCCATAAGCCACAACCCGCAGGAAGGTTCGCTGAGCGGGCGTTTGGGCCGATGGACGATGAAGAGGAATTTGAAGGGTTCCCAGCCTCGGACCAAGAGGAAACACAGTGGGGGGGAGGAGTGAGTGAAGAGCGTCCGGGTCCATCAGGTGTTAGAGGTTGGGGTAACATTTTTGATGATACCGAAGAGGAGGAGGAGATTTTCCTAGGATTTACCCCCGAGAAGCATGAGGAGGATGCATCGGGTGAGGCTCCTTCTCAGGAAAGGGAGGTGATGGGGGCCTTTGAGGAGGGGGTGGATGTCAGGGAACTGCAGGCAGCAAGGGAGGAAAGAATGGGAGGATACAGAGAACGATCTCCACTGATTAGTACTGGCTCGTCCTCAGAAGACAGAGAAGAGGATAGTGAGTCTGGGGAGGAAGGGGTGCTTCCGAGAGAGGGGGATCCACGTCACAGGGAAAAACGGAAGGGGCTGAGCCGTTGGCTGTGCTGGTCTCGAGGGAGAAGGAAAAGAGAAACCAGTCAGAGCAACGCGTCATGAGAGACGGATCGCTTTGTTTATTCTGCATGTAATCTTGTCAGAAGGAAATAAAGGAATTTATGGTTGGCTGCCGGGAGTGTTTTCTCTGCTGAGTGCAGCAACGCGTGCAGCTGGCAAGCTGACATTACCCCCACGCCGCCCTTATGACCGCAAAATAGACTTGGTGCCAGGGGCCCAGATACCCACCAGTCGCCTCTATTCCATGTCAGAGATGGAACTAGCCAAGCTGAAGGAGTTCTTGCAGAAGAATTTGGCAAGGGGACCAACAAAGGCACCGGGGGGGGGGCAGTTTTCTTCATAAGAAAGAGGGACACCCCGGAAAAAAGGCTTGTTGTGGACTATAGAAGGACCAACAAGGTCATGATTCCCAGCTGATACCCCTTGCCACATATTGGGGATCTGCTGGAGAGGTTGAGATCAGCGAAAATTTTCACCAAGTTGGACCTGAGGGGGGCCTACAACCTGATACAGGTGAGGCAAGGCGATGAGTGGAAGACGGCCTTTAATACAAGATATGGGACCTTTGAGTACTTAGTGATGCTGTTTGGGTTGCAATCGGGCACAGCCATCTTCCAGGCCTTCATCAATCATGTTTTGGCAGACTTGCTAGACAGGAACGTGGTATCTTACCTTGATGATCTTTTGATATACTCAGAAAGACCTGAAGAGCATGTGCAACATGTAAGGGAGGTGTTGCAATGGCTGAGGGCACATAGACTCTACGCCAAGCTGGAGAAGTGCCAGTTCCACGTGACAGTGGTGGAATTTTTGGGGTATCGCGTGTCTCCTGGGGGGGGGGTGCATATGGATCCGGCGAAGGTGAAAGCGGTGTTGGAGTGGCAGAAGCCTAAGACCAAGAAGGATTTGCAGAGGTTCTTGGCCTTTGCTAACTACTACAGGAAGTTCGTGCCTAACTACTCGCAACTCACCACACCCCTCACTGACTGCTTGAGGGGCAAGAAGCTGTTCGTCTGGACGGAGGAGGCGCAGTGCGCATTTGAGAGGCTCAAGGAGATGTTCGCCGCGAAGGAGTACCTGCACCAAGCAGATCCGTACAGACTGATGGTAGTGGAGACGGATGCTTCTGAAAGGGCAGTAGGAGCAGTGCTGCTGCAGGAAGACAGCCACGGGGACTTACGGCCGTGTGCATTCCACTCGCGGAAGCTGAACACCTCGGAACAGAACTACACCATTTGGGAAAGGGAGCTGCTGGCTATAAAAGAGGCCTTGGAGACATGGAGGCATTTCCTAGAAAGTGCACGACACCAAGTGGAAGTGCGCACTGATCACAAGAACTTGGAATATTGGCAGACCGCGAGACAACCAGAGACAGATCAGGTGGTCGCAGTTCTTTGCCCGCTTCAACTTCCGCATACAATATGTACTGCGGCACCTGAACCAGAGGGCGGATGCCTTGTCCCGGAAACCAGAATACATGAGGGGAGAACAGAAGCAAGAATTGAAACACATTCTGAAGCCAGAATAGTTGCAACTAGTGGTGACGTTGATTGTCGGAGTAGAGGAGTTCAAGCGCCAAACACATGGAGATGAATTTGCGCAGCAGAAACTGGCAGCGATACGTAACAAGGAGAACAGCGCTGAAGGATTCACTGAAAGGGAAGGTCTCTTGTTTAAGGGTGAGGTGCTCTACGTGCCAGAAGGGGATTTGCGGGCACGAGTCATGCGGCAGTGCCACGACAACCCGACGGCGGGTCACTTTGGGCAGTACACGACCGTAGATCAACTAAGGAGACGGTTTGGCAGCCCAGGATGAGAGAAGAGGCCCAGGAGTATGTCAGGGCATGTGACACTTGCTAACAAGCAAAAACACCTAGAGCAGCACCAGCGGGATTGGATTGGATTGATCTTTATTACGGCCATTGGCCCGTCACACGACAGTTTCCCATACCAACATAATGTACTTGAACCTCCAAATTTAAAACCGTCAAAACTTACAAAAAACAGACAAGAACCAAAGCAGAACAAAAACAAAAGACCAACATCATACATTACAATAAATTTGTAACATAAACATCACCCTCTGCTCATAAAGAAGACATCAGTGGTGATATCACCTAGTTACATCCTAAAACATAGATCATGGTTTAAAGGGATTTTCCGAGCCGCACAGGAGTCCGTTTCTCTTCTTTAGGGATAGGACGCTGATCAAGAATCTGGCAACCGTGAGTGATCTTAGGGGGTCATCATCATTTAATAGATATCTCAGTTTGGCTTAATTCGTATCATTGGCAATTCCCTTTAGATATTGAGCAAGGAACTTGCTCCTGGCCGATGAGTGAAAAGCACAATCAAAAATTATGTGATGCAACGATTCCGGTGCCCCACAATTACAGTCACATAAGAACGATATCTGTCCATTGGAGAATCTATTTCTCAGCACGTTCGATGGGAAGGTGTTGAATCTTGCCTTTACAAAGGCATATCTATGAGCCGAAGAAGTTAAGGAATTCAAATAGTTTGGGAGCCTTAAGAGGGGTAATAAACCAAGGTTTAGAGGTGAGCAGGTACCATTGCCCAAGACCATTTTCTGCTGCAAGTCCATCTCCTCTAGTTTACAGGTTACTGTTCTTTTAGCTGGAACTATGTCCTGCTCTAGTAATTTGGATGGGGAGATTCCCATTGCCGTAATTTTCAGCTGTAAATTTTTTACCCATGGGCTCTGGAAATCATCTCTCCACATACATTGTATCAAGTACAAGTTTGGGAGATTGTGCCATAGAGATAACCAGTGACATAGTATGTGCTTCCACAGAGCGTTTTCCAGGGATACAGTATTAAGTTCCATGCGTAACGCTGTATTACTTACACAGTTGGGCAGTTTCAATATCCCTCTTAAAAACTGATTTTGAATAACCTCTAGGTGAGATAGATTGACAAAAGTCCCCCAAATTGAGATGGCATAGGCAATTGTCGGGATCACCTTGGCCTTGAAGACTTTCAACGCCGATGGGATATGAAGGGCCCCATCGGTGAAGAAGAATCGCAAGATCGCCAAGGAGATAGCTTTGGCTCTATTTGTAACATAGGCTACATGGGCCTTCCATCTAAGGTTATGTTGTAACCAAACTCCCAAGTATTGGAATCTATAGACTTGTTCGATGACTCTCCCATCAATTCTCCAATTATGGAGTTTCCGGCTCTTTGAGAAAATTAGGATCTTGGATTTTCCATAATTAATTGTAAGGGAATTTGCGTAACAGTATGATCCAAAAATTTTTAAGGCCCTCCTGAGACCTACTCTAGAAAAAGAAAGGATGACTGCGTCATCCGCATATAGTAACAAAGGGCAGCGATAAAGTGCTAGGCGGGGTGCATGGATCCTTTCTTGAGCCTCTATTAGGGGAGTCCTCATATCGCTTATGAACAAGTTGAACAGGAATGGAGCCAATATACAACCCTGTCGGACACCTCTGTTAATGGGAATTGAATTGGTGAGATCACCCTCCGGGGTGAGTCTCACTCTAGCCGCTGAGTTCTCATGGAGTTTGATTATTAGCCAGAGAAGCCTTCTGTCGATGCCCCAGCGGGAGAGTTTTTCCCAGAGGATGCTCCTGGGGATACTATCTGTCAGGGGCTCAGGAGCAGAGGCGCAGGGGAGAGAGGAAATGGAGAGCGAAGGGGAAGAATCTGAGGGCAGCGGAGGGCAGAATGACAGTGACCCGAGAGATTCCATAAGCCTCTCCAGTGAATCAGAAGATTCCCAGAAGGGGGCGCCGATGGCCAGGGCAAGGGGGGTCCCAGGGGGGACACACCAGAAGCAGGGGGCCAGCGGAGACTCCCAAAGCAGTAGCTGGAAATCAGGACCAGCTTCCCCACCAGAGCGTAGTGGGGGGGAAGAGCCCCATAGGTCAGAGTCAGCGTCTCCTCCGGCAAACAGGGAGAAGTCAGACCCAGCTAGCATCCCCGAAGAGGGAAGCAGCAACAGGAGCAGTATAACGGTCAGAAGGAAGGTGGCAGGCTGGGCGCGCGCGCCAAGTTCAAATGTACAGGCGCGCGGGACAGCAGAAAGCCCGGATTGGGAACCAGGTCCTAAAGCTCGCCGGAGGGAGGGGGAAGACTCAGGGGACTCAGCGTCAGAAGAGTCTAGGAAGGGCAGGACCTCGGCGGACAAGCGGACCCAGAGGAGGAGGGAGCAGAGGAAGAGGTGGAGCAAGGCTAGGGTCTTAAACTGGTGTCTGGGGGGAGGAGACTCAGACGGAGCTTCGGCGGTCTAGGGTTTAAGACGTAGAGCTGCGCGCCGTGACTGTAAAAGAGAAACTGAACTTCAATAAAGACGGTTTTATATAACAACGGACTGGCGTTGGTCCTCTGTGAGCTGGGACCTGAGGCAGCTCTGACAGTAAGCTCCGTCTCACAAATTGAACCATCGCAGCGCGAGTTGGCGCAGCGAGGGGCAAAACTTGGTGTTTGGCGAGCTCACGAAGAGAGGCAAAGATGACTACAGAGGAGAAGGTGAAAGAGCTGGAACAAGCAGTCACGACACTTTACGCAGAAGTGCAAGTTTCCAGAAAAAGAGAGGAAGAAGCAGTAGCGCTCTGCGAGGATCTGCGGACCAGGTGGGAAAAATTGGGCAAGGAGGGGCTGCCAGGACCCAAACCGGAGGGAGTTGGCCTCGGGAAGAGGGGGGGCAGCATCGTAGCCCATTTTGACGGGAACCTGCAGCAGTATCCTAACTTCACAGCAGACATAGTTTTCGCGCTCAAATTGCTTCGGAAAGACTTTAGAGATGAGGAGGAGAAAGTAGGCTTCATAATAACTCATCTGCATGGGGAAGCTAAATCGTGGCTGCGCACTTTATGGAGCGAAAATGACCCCGCCCTCAATGATTCAGACGCATTTCTCAAAGCTATGGACGCTTGTTTTAAATCGACGGTAGATGTGGATGTCGCCAGGAGGGAAATGCATGGGTTGAAACAGGGCAAAAGCACTGTAAGACAATATCACTCCCGCTTTTTTGCGTTGGTAAATGTGCTCGGTTGGGAAAAGAACTCCGCTGCCGTAAGGGATCTGTTCTGGGAAGGACTAAATGGGTCTGTGAAAGATGAGCTGGCAAGGGGGGAGAGACCCACCAGCACCACGGAAGTCATACAGAGAGCCCTGGCGGTAGGCGTGCGCCTCGAAGAACGCCCTTGGAGCAGGAATGAGGGAAGTTTAGGGCGCACACCAGCCAGGACAACTCCTTTCCTACCCAGAGAGACGGGACGCGCGGAATCCACGCCTCCATTGGGGAGGGGAGAAGAACCAATGGAGACAGGGGGTGCTAGGGCTCAGACAGCAACCAGAGCCCAAACACCAGGAGCAGTCAAGGCGAAGGCTCCTAGAGGGAACAGGAAGTGCTACATCTGCGACAGTGCGCAGCACATGGCCAAAGAGTGTCCCCAGAGGATCCAGAAGCACACTGCAGCCTCAGCAACAGTAAGGGGAGCAGATCAGCAGGAGGAACAGCTACAGGGAAACGACGAAGCCTGGTTGGAGGGAGAGGCGCTGGGGCCCAGCCAGGCAAGTCAGTGAAGCAGTCCCCAGAGATTTTACAGCCCACAGATCCCCTCCCACCCAAACCAGTGGTGCAACTCACCGCATCGCTCCAACTGCCAAATGGACTCACCCTGGAAGTTCCTATTACCATTGACTCTGGCAGTAACGCAGACTTTGTAGGAGTGGACTTTATCAGGCAACATCGCATAGCGCTCCTACCAGCCACGATGCCCCTAAACGTAGTCACGGTCGATGGCAGGGAGCTACTGGGAGGACAGGTGGCACAACAAACACCCCCTATGGTGATGCAAATTGGAAATCACCGCGAAGTCATAAGCTTCAACGTCACCCACCTGTCGGACACACCCATAGTGCTGGGCATGAGTTGGCTGGATAGGCACAGCCCGGCATTGGCATGGTACCAGCGTCAATTGACCTTCGGCTCCTCCTACTGCGCGGAACACTGCATCCGGACCAGCCAGGAAGAGGAGGGGCAAGAGGATCCACCACAGTTACACCTAGGCATGGTCCAAGCAGTACCGAACAAGTACAAGGCGTTTTTGGAGGTCTTCTGCGAGAAGGAAGCGGACAAGCTGCCGCCCCACAGGCCCTACGACTGCAAGATTGACCTCCTGCCGGGGGCGACGCTGCCTACTGGAAAACTGTATTCCATGTCTGAAGACGAACTGCAAGAACTCAGGGAGTTCATAGATCACAACCTGAAGCGGGGATTCATCCAAGAATCCAAAGCAGTGGGGGGCAGTCCCGTGTTTTTCGTTAAGAAAAAGGACACGCCCCAAAAAAGGCTGATAGTTGATTACAGGATCATAAATTCCAAGACAAAGCCCACAGCTTTCCCCATGCCCAAGATCGACGACCTGCTCGCGACGGTGAGGAAGGGAAGGATCTTCACCAAGTTGGATTTACGAGGAGCGTACAACCTTATACGCATGAGGGAAGGCGATGAGTGGAAGACGGCCATGTTTACACCTTTAGGCACCTATGAATATTGAGTTATGCCATTTGGTCTCCAAAACGGCTTCCACTGCTTCCAAGCTTTTATGCACCACGTGTTAGCGGGACTCCTCTACAAGAAGTGCGTCTGCTTCCTGGACAACATCCTAATCTTCTCGGAATCGCAGGAGGCTCACGAGGGAGACGTCAAGGAGGTCCTGCAGAGACTACGGGAGCACAGACTTTACGCCAAGCTGGAGAAGTGCCAGTTCGACATGACGGAGGTGGATTTCCTGGGCTACAAGCTGTCCGGCAAGGGGCTCGCCATGGACAGCGCCAAGGTCCGCTCGGTGTTGGACTGGAAGAGCCCGCGCAATAGGAAGGAGGTCCAGAAGTTCGTCGGCTTCGCCAACTTCTACCGCAAGTTCATCAAAGGGTTCGCGATGGAAACGGCGGCCATCACGGACACCCTCAGCTCCAAGAAGAAGAAGTTCACCTGGACGGACCAGGCGGAGCAGTCCTTTCGGAAACTCAAGCATCTCTTCGCGTCCGAAGAACAGCTGCTGCACGTAAACCCCAGCAAACCAATGCGGGTTGAAACGGACGCCTCGGACAGAGCGGTGGGGGCGGTCCTGTTGCAGCAAGACCCGCAAGGGGATTGGAGGCCGTGCGCATTCTACTCCAGGAAACTTAGCAAGTCGGAACAGAACTACACCATCTGGGACAGGGAGTTGCTGGCCATTCATGCAGCCTTCAAAGGGTGGCGGCACTTCCTCATCGGAGCCAGACACACAGTGCAGGTCCGCACGGACCATAAGAACCTGGAGTACTGGCGCACGGCGCGGTTCCTGAACCAGAGGCACATCCGCTGGGCGGAGTTCTTTGCGGATTTCGACTTCCGGATAGAATACATCCCGGGAGACAGCAACGTCATGGCGGATGCACTATCCAGGAAAACGCAGTATCTCGAGGAAGCGGCACCGGTGGCGGCCAAGCACATTTTCGCACCGAAAGCGTGGGCGTGCGCTTCAGCCACAGTGGACCTGGACGCGGTGCGTCGCGCGCTGCAGACGGACTCGTTCGCACGATCCAAGATGGAGGAGGTGCAAAGAGGCACAGCGAAGGACGGAGAGTTCCAGATACGCGACGGACTACTCCTCCGCAAAGGGGCTCTCTACGTGCCGGGGGACGACCTCCGCGCGAAAGTCCTGCAGCAGTTACACGACGCGCCCAGCGCTGGGCACTTCGGCAAGGACAAGACAGCGGAATTAGTAGCCAGAGACTTTTGGTGGCCCAAGATGAGGGGTGAAGTCGAGGATTACGTCGCTCGGTGTGACACATGTCAAAGGGCCAAACCAGTACACAGGGCGCCGGCGGGACTGCTGGAACCGCTACAGACGCCGTTTGAACCGTGGGAGAGAGTAGCCCTGGACTTTGTCACAGATCTGCCCAGCTCGAGAGGCAAAACAGCGGTACTCGTGGTCGTAGACCTGTTCACCAAGATGGCGCACTTCATTCCTTGCGCGAAGGTGGCCACGGCGGAACAAACCGCCAAGCTGTTCATAGACCACGTGTTCAGAGTTCACGGCTTGCCGAGGTCCATCCTATCCGACCGAGGTCGCCAATTCGTCTCGAGTTTCTGGCAGAAGCTGCTGGGCATCCTGAACGTCAAGATCAACTTAGCGTCGGCACGACACCTGCAGACCAACGGACAAGCGGAGAGGGTCAACGCCATCATGCAGCAGTACCTGCGATGCTACGCGAACCAACAACCCTCGACCTGGGTGGACTACCTACCGCTGGCCGAGTTTGCCTACAACAACACGAAGCACACGTTGACAGGGGTGACGCCGTTCTTCGCCAACAATGGGCGGCATCCCAGAACCTTCCCGGGGTTAGAGACGAAGGGGAAGGGGGAGGCACAGGGGGCAGAGCACTTGGCAGCAGAGTTGCAGGAGGTCCACGAGCAACTCCGAAGGAACTTAGAACTAGCAAAACACGCCTACAAAATGCAGGCAGACAGGCACAGGAGAGTCGGGGAAGACATCCAGGTGGGGGACTGGGTATGGTTAGCAGCTCAGGCAGTGCCGGCCAGAACGTTAGCTAAGAAGAAGCTCAGACACAAGCAGCTAGGGCCTTACCAAGTCGAGGCGCAGATCAATCCAGTGGCCTTCCGGTTGACACTCCCGGAGGGTTCCAGAATGCACCCGGTCTTTCATAGGTCGGTGCTCACACCCTACAAGGAACCCCACAGGTTTCAGACCCCAAGGGCCGCACCAGACCCACTCAGCAAATCACCAACAGGGGAGGGGTCACCGAGGGCGGCACCACTCAACGAGGTCACGGAGATTTTAGACTCGAGATGGGGGGAAGAGGGAGTTGAATATCTTCTCGCCGAGGAAGGTACCCCGGCCAGCGCCAACAGGTGGGTACCGGACTATGCCTTGGAGGAGCACTACCTCAAAGACGAGTTCCATGCACTATTCCCACACAGACCTATGCCGGCAGATTATTTCGACGACTGGCTCTTCACACCCACACTCTCAGCCAGCACGTTCCACGGGTTCTCATCAGATGAGGAGCCGGCGCCAGACACACGATCCCCGGAGGGATCACTCTCGGGGTTTGCCACAGACCGCTCTTATTGGTGGGACAATCAACCGGAGGTGGGGTGGAGCAGGGAACTGCTGAGGGGGCCCTTACACGCAGCATCGCCCGAGGCAACAGGGGGACAGACGGACATGGACGTGTTGGGGGAGGATCCTGGGTTCGAGCACAGCTGCAGAGAGATAGAAGCAGAGGAGATCGACGTCGACGAACCCATCACGGACTGGCCGGATCCAGCTGGCGAGCTGCACACCAGGGGGGAAGAACTGTACTCCGCACTCACCCCCACAGCACTGGAGCACCCAGAACCCGCACCCGAAGAAGGGGAGGGGAAGGGGGGGCTTCGAGGGGGGGATGGATGTCAGGGGCTCAGGAGCAGAGGCGCAGGGGAGAGAGGAAATGGAGAGCGAAGGGGAAGAATCTGAGGGCAGCGGAGGGCAGAATGACAGTGACCCGAGAGATTCCATAAGCCTCTCCAGTGAATCAGAAGATTCCCAGAAGGGGGCGCCGATGGCCAGGGCAAGGGGGGTCCCAGGGGGGGCACACCAGAAGCAGGGGGCCAGCGGAGACTCCCAAAGCTTTAGCTGGAAATCAGGACCAGCTTCCCCACCAGAGCGTAGTGGGGGGGAAGAGCCCCATAGGTCAGAGTCAGCGTCTCCTCCGGCAAACAGGGAGGAGTCAGACCCAGCTAGCATCCCCGAAGAGGGAAGCAGCGACAGGAGCAGTATAACGGTCAGAAGGAAGGTGGCAGGCTGGGCGCGCGCGCCAAGTTCAAATGTACAGGCGCGCGGGACAGCAGAAAGCCCGGATTGGGAACCAGGTCCTAAAGCTCGCCGGAGGGAGGGGGAAGACTCAGGGGACTCAGCGTCAGAAGAGTCTAGGAAGGGCAGGACCTCGGCGGACAAGCGGACCCAGAGGAGGAGGGAGCAGAGGAAGAGGTGGAGCAAGGCTAGGGTCTTAAACTGGTGTCTGGGGGGAGGAGACTCAGACGGAGCTTCGGCGGTCTAGGGTTTAAGACGTAGAGCTGCGCGCCGTGGCTGTAAAAGAGAAACTGAACTTCAATAAAGACGATTTTATATAACAACGGACTGGCGTTGGTCCTCTGTGAGCTGGGACCTGAGGCAGCTCTGACACTATCGAATGCTGCCTTTAGGTCAATGAATGCCACACAGAGTTGGCCACCCTTTGGGGTGGAATATTTCCAGGCAAGATGCTGTAAAATTAGAATATGATTAATTGTTGACTGCTTTGGGCGGAATCCAGCTTGTTCGGGCCCAATTAATTTTTTCTCTTCGGCCCATTGGTTAAGTCTGTTCAACAGGAAGCGGGCATACAGTTTCCCCACTATTGAGAGCAGACTGATATTTCTGTAATTCCCCGGGTCATCTGGTGAGCCCTTTTTGTGGATTGGAACGATAACAGCGTCCTTCCATACTTCCGGGATCATTCCAGAGTTGTTAACGGCATCGAAGATGGTCGCCAGAACTTTGGCCCACCAGTCCGCGTGGTATTTTATACCTTCTGCCGGGATCAGGTCTGGCCCAGGCGCTTTCCCTGTTTTGAGTTTAACGATCAAGTCATGGATGTCTTCCGGATCGGTGGGGGGCGCACCAGCGGGACTTCTGCAACTGCTTCCGACTCCGCAAGGCCCTTGGGAGGGGATCACGGTGGATTTTATCACAGACTTGCCTCCTTCTCGAAAGCAGACAGTCATCTGGGCCGTGGTGGACTTGTTCACGAAAATGGTGCAGTTCGTGCCATGCCCAAAGCTGCCGTCGGCACAGGAAACGGCCCAGATGTTTGTAGACCATGTGTTCAAACTGCACAGGTTGCCGCCGCGAGTGATTTCGGACAGAGGAACACAATTTACCTCACAGTTTTGGAGGAAGCTGATGCAGCTTTTGGAAGTCGAAGTGTGTCTGACATCAGCGAGACACCCTCAAACGAATGGAGAGTCAGAAAGGACCAATGCTACATTGCAGCAATACCTTCGTTGCTACATGAACTACCAGCAAGAGGACTGGGTAGATAAATTGGGACTAGCAGAATCCGCGCATAACAATGCGGTACATGCGTCTACCCAACAAACACCGTTTCTGGCCAACTATGGACGACATCCAAGGGTGTTTCCAGAACCAGAGGACACTTTGTTGGTGCCATTGGCAGAACAGTTCGTAGGGGAGATGCAGGCATTACACGAACTACTGAGAGACAAGCTGGACGCAGCTAAAACCGCGTATAAGAGGAATGCTGATGAACGTAGACAGCAGGGAGAAGAGATCAAGATGGGGGACAAGGTGTGGTTGTCGGCCAAGGACTTACCAACAAAGGGGAGGTGCAAGAAGTTAGAGGCAAGGCCATTTGAAGTGGTAGAACAGGTAAACCCTGTAGCGTTCAAACTGAGATTGCCTGCCTCGATGAAGATACATCCTGTATTTCACAGGGCTCTTCTGTCACCATACGTTCCTGCACATCCCTGCCAGGAACCTAAACAGACACCTCCTCCTCCGGTCATGGTGGAGGATCAGGAGGAGTTTGAGATCCAACAGATTTTAGACTCGAGACTGTGTAGAAGACAGTTACAGTATTTTGTGTCATGGAAAGGTTATGGACCTGAAGAAAACTCCTGGGTACGAAGCCAGGATTTACATGCCCCAGACCTGCAACGGCAGTTCCACTGTAGGTTCCCCCACAAACCCAAGCCCAGAGGGTGGGAGGAAGAGGGCGACCTTAGCGAAGAAGAAGCTGAGGAGAGTGGCACATGGTGGGCACCAGAGCAGAGAGAGCCCTCCGAGACAGGCAGTGAAGCCGAGTAGGAGGAAGGGGGGCTTGGAGGATGGGGTGATGTCAGCTTCGTTCCGGAGCTGACATAGCCTGGGAATCTAAGCAGGCAGAGAGAGATAAGGACACTGGAATGTGAGCTGGAATGTGAGAGGGAGGAGGGGCAGCCGAGTGGCATAGCTTCAGAGAACAGAGAGCAGGCAGCAGATACCAATCTTAGCTCAGAGACAGAAGGGGAGAGGCCAGGAATAGCTAGCTCAAAAACTCGAAGGCATGAAAAGGTCAGAGAGAGGAGGGGGAAAGAGCGGAAGCGGAAGGGTTTTTTCCCCTGTTGGAAGAAGAGGAAGGGGCGGAGCTTAGACTCAGCAACTGCAAACTTGGAGTCAGACACCGAGTGAAGGAGCTCTGGAGTGATTTATGTGTTTGAGCAATAAACCTGAGATAATTACTGCCAGTGTCTCGCTTCTGTGGGAGAGTCAAGCCATTACAATTACACTGAGGTGTATGCTCCTACTTCCAGAAGTGAAACTCTGCGCATGCTCTTAGCCGTTGCTGCACAAAGAGGTTGGAAAGTGAACCACTTTGATGTAGATGTTGCCTACTTGAACTCAGATCTCCAGGAGGAGTTGTACATGCTTCCTCCTCCAGGGTTTGAGGCCAAAGGGCAAGGCATCGCTTGAAGATTGCATAAATCGATTTATGGTTTACGTCAATCTGCCAGAAATTGGAACATGTGTCTAAATGAAGCCTTAGAGCAGTTAGGTTTCAAGAGAAGTGTTGCTGATAGCTTCCTGTAACTTAAAGGGTCAAGAGAGACACAGGAGGTGGTCCTGGTTTTTGTTGACAACCTTCTTTATATGGCCCAGACAGGTAAACATGTAGAGAAGTTTGCCAAAGAGCTTGGTAAACGGTTCAAGCTTAAACACCTGGGAGCTGTTTGGACTTACCTGGGCGTAGAGGTAGCTCGAACTGAAGATGGAAGCTTTTTGCTCAGTCAGAATGGTAATATTGAGCAACTGCTTGAGAAGCTCTGAATGTCTGAGTGTGCAGGAGACCCATGGAGACTAGCTACGTGAAAGACAGTCAGCAAGTAGAACGTGCTGCGTTCGAAAATACTGAGCTCTTTCAGTCAGCTCTGGGTAGTCTATTGTATCTGTCCCAGTGGAGCAGACCTGACATAGCGTTTGCTATCAATCTGCTCAGCTGGGAAGCTTCAAGCCCAAGTGTGCAAGCCTGGAATGGTATCAAACGGGTGCTGCGTTACCTGCAAGATACCAAAGACTTCTGCCTTAAGCTGTCAGCCAAGGGCGACGTCAAGTTGACATGCTGCGTAGACAGCGATTGGGCGAATCTGGGAGATAGGAAGTCCGTGTCTGGTATGGTGGTGAAATTTGGGAACTCTTTGGTTGGGTGGAGGTCCAGGAAGCAAAGTCTCATAGCGCTCTCATCCACTGAGGCTGAGTTCAGTGCGCTTTCTGAGATTTGCAGGGAATTGGAGTTCTATGTTGTCAGGGGCTCAGGAGCAGAGGGACAGGAAAGGGAGGAATTAGAGACCGAGGGGGAGGAATCCGAGGGGGAAGTGAGCGATGAGAGCCGCCCGAGGTCTCTAAGTCTCTCCAGCGAATCGGAGGATTCACAGAAAGGGGCTCCCGTGGTCAGAGCTAGGGGGTTGCCAGAGGGAACACCTCAGGAAGGAGGGGCCAGAGGGGACTCAGAGAGCAGCAGCTGGAAATCGGGACCAGCTTCCCCACCGGAGAGCAGTAGGGGGGAGGAGTCCCAGGCATCGGCATCAGGCAGCTTTCCGTCAGCGGAAGGACATGAGTCAGGGTTAGCCACGCCTGCATCAGAGAGCGAGGAAACGGTCAAAAGGAAGGTCGGAGGCAGCGCGCGCGCGCCAAGTTCAAATGTACAAGAGGGTGGCGCAATGAGCAGCCCGGATAGGGAGCCAGGTCCTAAAGCCCGCCGAAGGGAGGGGGAAGAGTCCGAGGGGTCCGCCTCCGAAGCGTCCAGGAAGGAAGGGACCCCGGGGGGTGGTAGGACCCAGAGGCGGAAGGAGAGACGGAAAAGGTGGAGTAAGGCTAGACTCTTAAGCTGGTGTACAGGGGGCGGAGACTCAGACGGAGCTTCGCCGGTCTAGTGTCTAGACGTAGAGACGCACGCTAGGGCTTGAAAATGGATAATGTACGTTAATAAAGACTTTTGTATATTACCGCTGGCTAGCGTTGGTCCTCTGTGAGCTGGGACCTGGAGGCAGTCTCTGACAGTAAGCTCCGTCTCAATTTTCATCAGTTTTCTTCACGAAAGGAGTCGCTGCGTGAGTATACGCAGCGCGGGAAGAAGACTGGTGCCTCGCGAGCTCACAAGAGTCAGGCGAAATGACTACCGAACAGCAAATAGCTGCCTTGCAAAATGCGGTGACACAACTCAACGCAGAGGTAATCGCATCCAGGAAGAGAGAAGACGAAGCGGCTGCTGCCTGCAGAGATCTCCAAGCCAGGTTGGAAGTGCTTGCGAAGCAGGGGCAACCGGGACCCAGATCCGAGGGGATTGGGTTGGGGAAGAGAGGAGGCAGCCTTGTATCTCAGTTCGATGGGAATTTACAGCACTACCCCAATTTCCGAGCAGACGTGCAGTTTGCGCTGAAACTGCTGGAAAAAGACTTTAGAGATGAGCAAGAGAAGGTGGGGTTTATCTTGTCCCATTTGCAAGGGGACGCGAAAGCATGGCTGCGCAATCTGTGGAGAGATAAGGATCCAGCGCTCCGAAGCGCAGATGCATTCATTAAAGCAATGGATTCCTGCTTTTTATCAAACATTGACATTGACATTGCCCGGAAGGACATATTTGGGCTAAGACAAGGGAAAGCCAGCGTAAGGCAGTTTCATTCCCGCTTCTTTGCATTGGTCAACGTCCTGGGTTGGGATAAGGATTCTCCGCCTGTTAGGGACCTCTTTTGGGAGGGATTGAACCCGCAGGTCAAGGATGAGATCGCAAGGGGGGAGAGACCCAAAAGCACTCAGCAAGTGGTTGAAAGAGCGCTAACGGTGGGTGTGCGGCTGGAAGAACGCCCATGGAGCAAAGAAGAAGGGCGTTGGGGACGCACACCAGCGAGAGGGCCCCCCCTCTTGCCCAGGGATGTCGCGCGTGCGCAGTCCACGCCTCCACAGGGAGGGGGCGAAGAGCCGATGGAGATTGGCGGTGCTAGGGCTCACTCAGCAACCAGAGCCTTAACACCGGGAGCAGTCAAAACGAAGCCGCCTAGAGGGAACAGGAAGTGCTATATCTGCGACAGTGGACAGCACATGGCGAAAGAGTGTCCCCAGAGGCTCCACAAGCACACTGCAGCTTCATTGACAGTAATGGAAGCAAATCAGCAGAGAGGACCACAGCAGGGAAACGACGGAGTCTGGCTGGAAACGGAGGCACTGGGGCCCAGCCAGACGAGTCAGTGAAGAAGTCCCCAGAGATTTTGCAGCCCACAGACCCCCTCCCGCCCAAACCAGTGGTGCAGCTCACCGCATCGCTCCAGCTGCCCAATGGACTCACCTTAGAAGTGCCTATTACGATTGACTCTGGCAGTAATGCGGACTTTATAGGACTGGAGTTTATTCAGCAACACAACATAGCGCTACTGCCAGCCACGCTGCCCCTGAAGGTGGTCACAGTAGATGGCAGGGAACTGCTGGGGGGGCAGGTGGTACAGCAGACACCACCTATGGTGATGCAAATTGGGAATCACCGGGAAGTCATCAGCTTCAATGTCACCCAATTGTCGGACACGCCCGTAGTTTTGGGCATGAGTTGGCTGCACAGGCACAGCCCAGCATTAGCTTGGTACCAACGCCAACTGACTTTTGGCTCCTCCTACTGTGCGGAACATTGCATCCTACCTAGCCCAGAAGGGGAAGAGGATGACCCGCAGCTACATTTGGGCACGCTGCAAGCAGTGCCTCTCAAGTATGCGGAATTTTTGGAGGTATTCTGTGAGAAGGAGGCGGACAAGCTACCTCCGCACAGACCCTATGACTGCAAGATTGACCTCCTACCGGGGGCGACGCTGCCAACCGGGAAACTGTATTCCATGTCTGAGGATGAACTGCAGGAACTCAGGGAGTTCATAGATCACAATTTGAAGCGCGGGTTCATCCGGGAGTCGAAAGCGGTGGGAGGCAGCCCAGTATTCTTTGTGAAGAAGCGGGATACGCCCCAAAAAAGACTGGTGGTGGACTATAGAATTTTGAACTCGAAAACCAAGCCCTCGGCCTTCCCCATGCCCAAGATAGACGACCTGCTCGCGACGGGGAGGAAAGGACGCGTTTTTACCAAGTTGGATCTGCGAGGGGCGTACAACCTGATAATAATAATAATAATAATTTATTATTTATACCCCACCCATCTGGCTGAGTTTCCCCAGCCACTCTGGGCGGCTCCCAATCAGTGTTAAAAACAGTACAGCGTTACATATTAAAAACTTCCCTGAACAGGGCTGCCTTAAGATGTCTTCTGAATATCAGGTAATTATTTATCTCTTTGACATCTAATGGGAGGGCGTTCCACAGGGCGGGCGCCACTACCGAAAAGGCCCTCTGTCTGGTTCCCTGTAGCCTCACTTCTCGCAGTGAGGGAACCGCCAGAAGGCCCTCGGCGCTGGATCTCAGTGTCCGGGCAGAATGATGGGGGTGGAGACGCTCCTTCAGATATACAGGACCGAGGCCGTTTAGGGCTTTAAAGGTCAGCACCAACACTTTGAATCGTGCTCGGAAACGTACTGGGAGCCAATGCAGGTCTCTCAGAACCGGTGTTATATGGTCCCGGCGGCCACTCCCAGTCACCAGTCTAGCTGCCGCATTCTGGATTAATTGCAGTTTCCGGGTCACCTTCAAAGGTAGCCCCACGTAGAGCGCATTGCAGTAGTCCAAGCGTGAGATAACTAGAGCATGCACCACTCTGGCGAGACAGTTCGCGGGTAGGTAGGGTCTTAGCCTGCGTACCAGGTGGAGCTGGTAGACAGCTGCCCTGGACACAGAGTTAACCTGCGCCTCCATGGACAGCTGTGAGTCCAAAATGACTCCCAGGCTACGCACCTGGTCCTTTAGGGGCACAGTTACCCCATTCAAGACCAGGGAATCCCCCACACCAACCTGCTCCCTGTCCCCCAAAAACAGTACTTCTGTCTTGTCAGGATTCAACCTCAGTCTGTTAGCCGCCATCCATCCTCCAACCGCCTCCAGGCACTCACACAGGACCTTCACCGCCTTCACTGGTTCTGATTTAAAGGAGAGGTAGAGCTGGGTGTCATCTGCGTACTGATGAACACCCAGTCCAAACCCCCTGATGATCTCTCCCAGCGGCTTCATATAGATATTAAAAAGCATGGGGGAGAGGACAGAACCCTGAGGCACCCCACAAGTGAGAGCCCAGGGGTCTGAACACTCATCCCCCACCACCACTTTCTGGACACGGCCCAGGAGGAAGGAGCGGAACCACTGTATGACAGTGCCCCCAGCTCCCAACCCCTCTAGACGGTCCAGAAGGATGTTATGGTCGATGGTGTCAAAGGCCGCTGAGAGATCCAGCAGAACTAGGAAACAGCTCTCACCTTTGTCCCTAGCCCGCCGGAGATCATCAACCAGTGCGACCAAGGCAGTTTCAGTCCCATGGTGAGACCTGAATCCCGATTGGAAGGGATCCAAATGGTCCGTTTCCTCCAGGCGTGCTTGGAGTTGTTCAGCAACCACCCGCTCAATCACCTTGCCCAGGAATGGCAGATTTGAGACTGGGCGATAGTTGGCCAAATTGGCCGGGTCTAAAGATGTTTTTTTAAGAAGCGGTTTAATGACCGCCTCTTTCAGCGGGTCTGGGAAGGCTCCCTCACAGAGGGAAGCATTCACCACCCCGCAGAGCCCATCGCCCAGCCCTTCCCGGCTCGCTTTTATCAGCCAGGATGGGCAAGGATCAAGGAGACAGGTGGTCGGTTTCACTTTTCCAAGCAGCCTGTCCACATCCTCGGAGGTAACAGATTGGAATTGATCCCATGTAACAGGACCAGACAGAACTCTAGCACTCTCCCGCCCTGGCCCTGCTCCCATGGTGGAGTCTACCTCCTTCTGAATCTGAGCGATTTTATCTGCAAAAAACTTTGCAAAAGCATTGCAGGAGATCTTGGGGTCCCTACCAGGCCCCGGTGGTACAGGTGGTTCCGATAGATTGCGAACCACCTGAAAGAGTCTCCTGCTGCTGTTTTCTGCAGATGCAATGGAGGCGGCGAAGAAGGCCCTCTTCGCCGTCGCCATTGCCACTTGGTAGGCTCGACGCTGAGCTCTAACCCGTGTCCGGTCTGATTCAGAATGAGTTTTCCGCCACCGGCGCTCTAGCCGTCTCAACGATTGTTTCATCACCCTCAGCTCTGGGGAAAACCACGGGGCTGTCCGGGCTCCATGCAATCGGAGAGGGCGCTTCGGAGCCAGACAGTCAATAGCCCTGGTTAACTCCGCATTCCAGCGTGCCACCAGGGAATCAGCTGAAAGGCCATCAACTTGGGATAAAGCATCCCCTACCACTCTCTGGAAACCAATTGGATCCATTAAGTGGCGGGGGCGGACCATCCGAATTGGTCCCACCTCCCTGCAGAGGGGAAGGGTTGCGGAGAAGTCCAGTTGCACCAGGAAGTGATCTGACCATGGCACTTCTTTTGTTTCGCTTTTAGTTAGTGTCAGATCACCAACATCCATAGAGGTGAACACCAAGTCTAAGGCATGTCCATGGCTATGAGTTGGGCCAAACTTATTCAGGGACAGCCCCATGGAGGCCATGCTTTCCACGAAGTCCCGAGCGGCCCCTTGTAAGGTCGTGTCGGCATGGATGTTAAAATCCCCCAGGACAACCAAGCTAGGTGTCTCCAGGAGCATATCCGCCACGACCTGAAGCAGCTTGGGCAGGGAATCCTTGGTGCAGCGGGGAGGTCGGTACACCAGTAGGAATCCTGTACTGCCCCTATTGCCCAACTTCCAGAACATGCACTCAGAGAACTGGGTCTTCCCAATAGGACGCCTGGTGCAGACTAATGACTTCCTAAAAATCACTGCAACCCCCCCTCCCCGCCCACATGACCTGGGTTGCTGTGCGTAAGAGAAGCCTGGTGGGCAAGCAGCGGCAAGGACAGGCCCATCTGCTTCATCCAACCAGGTCTCTGTCACACATGCCAGGTCAAATCCTCCATCCACAATCAGGTCGTGGATGGCAGTGGTTTTATTCATCATTGACCTGGCATTGCACAGCAACACTTTCAGGTCATGTGGGTTTCCCTTGCTGATTCCAGTATCCTTCCGGTCAGGACCAGACCTGGAGGCAGGAATAGTCCTCAGACAACGACTAAACCTGCCTCCTCGGTAATGACATGGTCTGGTCTTAGCGTAACTCCTCCTCCTACCCATGATCACTGAGATCGGTTGTCCCAGTGCATCCCCCCCTGTGGAACATGCCCCAGCCATTTTGTTTGCTGGGACCCACTCCCAGGCAGCCCTGACCCCACCCCTTAAAAAGCAAAATACAAATTATATAATAATTTAACAGAATAATAATAATAATAATAATAATAATAATAATAATAATAATACAACAAAACAGGACAAAATAAAACAAGAAACAATAGCGCTGACTAAATGCTTATCCCTCCCCAAGCAAAAATAAAATAGTAAAATAATATAATATTATAAAAAACAACAACAACCATTTAAGGTGCTGCAAATTAAAAACAATTAAAACATTTAAAACCATTTTGTCCATTGCTGCCGGTAGCTGCTCAGGCCTCTAAACTGTAGTGGTAGTGCAGGCCCCGCCCCCTAGGCCGGATGGAGTTGGCAGAGGAGGGAGCAGTCTTCCCAACACTTACACAAGCAGCAGCAGCAGCAGCCGTGTCCCAGAGGCCTCTCTCAGGCCTCTTATGCTGTGACGGTGAGTGCAGGCCCCGCCCCCTAGGCCAGATGGAGTTGGCAGAAGAGGGAGCGGTCCTCCCAACACTCACACGAGCAGTAACAGCAGCCGTGTCCCGGAGACCTTGATGGAGGCCCTGGCAGTGAGTGCAGGTCCTGCCCCCTAGGCCGGATGGAGTTGGCAGAGGAGGGAGCAGTCTTCCCAACACTTACACAAGCAGCAGCAGCAGCAGCCGTGTCCCAGAGGCCTCTCTCAGGCCTCTTATGCTGTGACGGTGAGTGCAGGCCCCGCCCCCTAGGCCAGATGGAGTTGGCAGAAGAGGGAGCGGTCCTCCCAACACTCACACGAGCAGTAACAGCAGCCGTGTCCCGGAGACCTTGATGGAGGCCCTGGCAGTGAGTGCAGGTCCTGCCCCCTAGGCCGGATGGAGTTGGCAGAGGAGGGAGCAGTCTTCCCAACACTTACACAAGCAGCAGCAGCAGCAGCCGTGTCCCAGAGGCCTCTCTCAGGCCTCTTATGCTGTGACGGTGAGTGCAGGCCCCGCCCCCTAGGCCAGATGGAGTTGGCAGAAGAGGGAGCGGTCCTCCCAACACTCACACGAGCAGTAACAGCAGCCGTGTCCCGGAGACCTTGATGGAGGCCCTGGCAGTGAGTGCAGGTCCTGCCCCCTAGGCCGGATGGAGTTGGCAGAGGAGGGAGCAGTCTTCCCAACACTTACACAAGCAGCAGCAGCAGCAGCCGTGATTCGCATGAGGGAGGGCGACGAGTGGAAGACGGCCATGTTCACGCCACTGGGCACCTACGAATACAGAGTTATGCCCTTCGGATTACAAAATGGCTCTCACTGTTTTCAAGCCTTCATGCATCACGTGTTGGCGGGACTCCTTTACAAGAAGTGCGTATGCTTCCTGGACGACATCCTGATATTTTCTGAGTCGCGAGAGGCGCACGAGAGGGATGTCAGGGAAGTTCTGCAGAGACTGAAGGAGCACAGGCTGTACGCCAAGCTGGAGAAGTGCCAGTTCGACATGACGGAGGTGGATTTCCTGGGCTACAAACTGTCGGACAAGGGGCTCGCCATGGACAGCGCCAAGGTTCGCTCAGTATTGGACTGGAAAAGCCCGCGCAATCGGAAGGAAGTCCAGCGGTTTGTCGGCTTTGCCAACTTTTACCGCAAGTTCATCAAGGGGTTCGCTATGCAGACGGCGGCCATCACCGACACGCTCAGCTCCAAGAAGAAGAAATTCATCTGGACGGAGCAAGCGGAGCAGTCCTTTCAGAAACTCAAGCGCCTCTTCGCGTCCGAAGAGCAGCTGCTGCATGTGAATCCCAGCAGACCGATGAGGGTGGAGACGGACGCCTCAGACAGAGCCGTGGGAGCCGTCCTGTTGCAACAAGACCAGCAGGGGGACTGGAGGCCGTGCGCCTTCTACTCGAGGAAGCTCAGCAAGTCGGAGCAGAATTACACCATCTGGGACAGGGAGTTGCTAGCCATCCATGCAGCGTTCAAGACATGGCGGCACTTCCTTATCGGAGCCAGACACACGGTGCAGGTCCGCACGGACCACAAGAATCTAGAGTACTGGTGCACGGCGAGGTTCCTGAACCAGAGGCACATTAGATGGGCGGAGTTCTTCGCGGACTTCGACTTCAAGATAGAGTACATCCCGGGCGACAACAACGTAATGGCGGATGCATTGTCCAGAAAGCCGCAATACCTCGAGGAGGCGGCACCGTCGGCGGCCAAGCACATTTTCGCACCGGAAGCGTGGGCATGCGCTTCGGCAACCGTGGACCTGGACGCCGTACGTCAAGCGCTGCAGGAGGACCCCTTCGCACGAGCCAAGATGGAGGAGGTGCACAAGGGCACGGCGAAGGACGACGAGTTCCAGATAAGAGACGGGTTACTCATCCGCAAGGGAGCGCTCTACGTGCCGGGAGACGACCTCCGCGCAAGGGTACTGCAGCAGCTACACGACGCTCCCACCGCCGGGCACTTTGGCAAAGAAAAGACGGTAGAATTAGTGGCCAGAGACTTTTGGTGGCCCAAGATGCGGGGGGAAGTAGCGGATTACGTCTCGAGATGCGACACCTGCCAGAGGGCCAAGTCAGTTCACAAACCGCCGGCGGGACTGCTGGAACCGCTGCAGACGCCATCGGAACCGTGGGAGAGGGTGGCCCTGGACTTTGTCACGGACCTGCCCAGTTCGAGGGGAAAGACAGCAGTGCTAGTGGTGGTGGACATGTTTACCAAAATGGCACACTTCATTCCGTGTGCGAAGGTGGCCACGGCGGAACAGACCGCCAAACTGTTCATAGACCACGTGTTTAAAGTCCACGGTCTGCCACGGGCTATTCTCTCCGACCGGGGGCGACAGTTCATCTCGAACTTCTGGCAGAAGCTGATGGGCATCCTGAACGTCAAGATCAACCTAGCGTCGGCGAGACACCCACAAACCAACGGGCAAGCGGAGAGGGTCAACGCCATCATGCAGCAGTACCTGAGATGTTACGCCAATCAGCAGCCTACGACATGGGTAGACTACCTGCCCCTCGCAGAGTTCGCTTACAACAATACGAAGCACGTGTCGACAGGGGTGACGCCGTTCTTCGCCAACAACGGGAGGCATCCCAGAACCTTCCCGGGTTTAGAGAGAGTGGGGGAGGGGGAGCCACAGGCAGCGGAAGCCTTAGCGTCGGAGTTGCAGGAAGTCCACGAACAGCTCAGGAGGCAGTTAGAACTAGCAAAGCACGCATACAAACTGCAGGCTGACAGACACAGAAGAGTTGGGGAAGACATACAGGTGGGAGACTGGGTCTGGTTAGCAGCGCAAGCAGTGCCGACCAGATCGTTAGCGAAGAAGAAGCTAGGGCATAAGCAGCTAGGGCCTTACCAAGTCCAGGCACAGGTCAATCCAGTGGCCTTCCGGTTGGCACTTCCGGAGGGTTCCAGAATGCATCCGGTGTTCCATAGATCGGTGCTCACGCCCTACAAAGCACCTCATAGATTTCAGGAGCCAGGCACAGCGCCAGACCCGCCAAGAGAAGGGCCCAGAAAGGGAGGGTCGCCAAGAGGGGGGCACATCAACGAGGTCACAGAGATTTTAGACTCGAGATGGGGGGAAGAGGGAGTAGAATATCTCCTAGCCAGAGAGGGTACCCCGGCCAGTGCCAACAGTTGGGTGCCGGACTATGCCTTGGAGGAGCCTCTGCTCAAGGAAGAATTTCATGCCCTCTTCCCACACAGGCCCATGCCAGCCGAGTATTTCGACGACTGGCTCTTCACACCCACACTTTCAGCCAGCACGTTCCAGGGGTTCGCCTCGGACGAGGAACCGGCACCAGACACACGCTCCCCGGAGGGCTCACCCTCGGAGTCTGCCTCAGACCGCTCTTATTGGTGGGACGATCGACCAGAGGAGCAGTGGCGCAGGAAGTGGCTGGGGGGTCCTTGGCAGACATCACCCTCAGAGGGGAACGGGGGCGAGACGGACATGGACGTGTGGGGGGAGGACGTGGGGTTCGAACACGAAGGCAGAGACATGGAAGCAGAGGAGATCGACGTCAACGAGTGCACGGAGAACGAGCCGGACCTAGCCGGTTTGATGTACGACACGGGGGACGAACTGTATCCGGCACTCACCCCCGCTACGACGGAGCACCCAGTACCCACACCGGAAGGAGGGGAGGGGGGAAGGGGGGGCTTCGAGGGGGGGATGGATGTCAGGGGCTCAGGAGCAGAGGGACAGGAAAGGGAGGAATTAGAGACCGAGGGGGAGGAATCCGAGGGGGAAGTGAGCGATGAGAGCCGCCCGAGGTCTCTAAGTCTCTCCAGCGAATCGGAGGATTCACAGAAAGGGGCTCCCGTGGTCAGAGCTAGGGGGTTGCCAGAGGGAACACCTCAGGAAGGAGGGGCCAGAGGGGACTCAGAGAGCAGCAGCTGGAAATCGGGACCAGCTTCCCCACCGGAGAGCAGTAGGGGGGAGGAGTCCCAGGCATCGGCATCAGGCAGCTTTCCGTCAGCGGAAGGACATGAGTCAGGGTTAGCCACGCCTGCATCAGAGAGCGAGGAAACGGTCAAAAGGAAGGTCGGAGGCAGCGCGCGCGCGCCAAGTTCAAATGTACAAGAGGGTGGCGCAATGAGCAGCCCGGATAGGGAGCCAGGTCCTAAAGCCCGCCGAAGGGAGGGGGAAGAGTCCGAAGGGTCCGCCTCCGAAGCGTCCAGGAAGGAAGGGACCCCGGGGGGTGGTAGGACCCAGAGGCGGAAGGAGAGACGGAAAAGGTGGAGTAAGGCTAGACTCTTAAGCTGGTGTACAGGGGGCGGAGACTCAGACGGAGCTTCGCCGGTCTAGTGTCTAGACGTAGAGACGCACGCTAGGGCTTGAAAATGGATAATGTACGTTAATAAAGACTTTTGTATATTACCGCTGGCTAGCGTTGGTCCTCTGTGAGCTGGGACCTGGAGGCAGTCTCTGACATATGTGTATTTGGTTCAAGAGATCTGTGGAGAGAGTTGTTTGCCTGTCACTGTTTTTGAAGACAATCAGCCCTGTCTGAAGTTGGCAGAATCTGGGCAGTTTAAGGCCAGGACCAAGCACGTAGACATCCGTTTCCAGGATGTGTGCCAGAGTATTCGGGAGGGATTGGTTAAATTGAAATACTGTCCCTCTGCCCGGAACCTCGCTGATGGTTTTACAAAACCGTTAACCTTACAGTGTCATGAGGAGTTCTGTGAAGGTCTGTGTTTGGGGTAAGTGGTGATGCTTGTTTCCCCCAGATGCAGGGCAAGAGGGGGTGTGGAGTTTGGTGGTTATAGGGTTAACCTCCTGTATGTCCTACGTCTGGGGAGGAGCTTCCTACGTAAATGGAAGGTGCAGTTTCTTTGTCTGTGTGAAACAGTTTCACTTTTGTCCGGGAGAGAGAGAGAGATGCAGCATGTGTCCGAGCTCCGGTGGAATTGTTTGTTATTTTACCTACTGATGTAAATAAAGGCTGTTTAGATGGAAGAAACAGCGTGCGGACTTTTCCTTCTCACACGGAAAGCACTTGCTGCTTGCTCTGCTGCTGCCTGAAAGAATTTATGTGCAGAGGAAACGTGCCGGACAGGCAGCAATCCCCTTGGTTGCTTATGAGATGAACTGGCTCTGCATTCCATACAAAATGTTGTTGTGCCTGCTGTTTGCTACAGGGACTGAAGATTACTTCTCCCAGGTTTTGGCCCTGCTCAAGAACCAGTTAAGCATTTCCATGCCCCATTCATTTAAACTGCAGAATAGGACTTCCGGAGGCGGCGCCAACGGCAATGGCGGTCTCCTTCTAACTACGAGGGAGAAGCTCCGCAGAAATCGGGTTTATCCGCTACGGCGCAGCGGAGACCCTTTAAAAAACCGCAGGCGGGGAAAGCCAGCAGCCATGGGACTCGGCGGGTGCCAGAAGAGCCTCCCCAAGTGGCAAAGGGACCCCGCGAGGGGCTCCGGAGCGGAACGGGGGTGGCGCGGCACTGAGAGTCGATCGCTACTTCTGTGGAGTGAAGCCGC
Source organism: Podarcis muralis (assembly GCF_964188315.1). NCBI lineage: Eukaryota > Metazoa > Chordata > Lepidosauria > Squamata > Lacertidae > Podarcis > Podarcis muralis. The sequence goes on from NC_135674.1 coordinate 7,230,084, forward strand.
GCAGCTGTTGCTGGAGAGCGCTGACCTTTCTTCCTTTGAAATTTCGGCTTCTAAACTAAAACCCGTGAGTAAGACTTTGCAAAGATCGAAAGATCAAAGGACTTGCTCCTTGATCGACACAAAGAACTTGAATTTGGCTCTGAAGCGGGAAGGCGTAATAATAATAATAATAATAATAATAATAATAATAATAATAATAATAATAATAATAATAATTTATTATTTATACCCCGCCCATCTGGCTGGGCCTCCCCAGCCACTCTGGGCGACTTCCATAAAAACCACAAATACAGTAAAATATCACACGTTAAAAACTTCCCTGAACAGGGCTGCCTTAAGATGTCTTCTGAATGTCAGGTAGTTGTTTATCGCTTTGACATCTGCTGGAAGGGCGTTCCACAGGGCGGGCGCCACTACCGAGAAGGCCCTCTGCCTGGTTCCCTGTAGCTTTGCTTCTCGCAATGAGGGAACAGCCAGAAGGCCCTCGGCGCTGGACCTCAGCATCCGGGCAGAATGATGGGGGTGGAGACGCTCCTTCAGGTATACTGGACCGAGGCCGTTTAGGGCTTTAAAGGTCAGCACCAACACTTTGAATTGTGCTCGGAAACGTACTGGGAGCCAATGTAGGTCCTTCAAGACCGGTGTTATATGGTCTCGGCGGCCGCCCCCAGTCACCAGTCTAGCTGCCGCATTCTGGATTAGTTGTAGTTTCCGAGTCACCTTCAAAGGTAGCCCCACGTAGAGTGCATTGCAGTAGTCCAAGCGGGAGATAACCAGAGCATGTACCACTCTGGTGAGACAGTCTGCAGGCAGATAGGGTCTCAGCCTACGTACCAGATGGAGCTGGTAAACAGCTGCCCTGGACACAGATTTGACCTGTGCCTCCATGGACAGCTGTGAGTCCAAAATGACTCCCAGGCTGCGCACCTGGTCCTTCAGGGGCACAGTTACCCCATTCAGGACCAGGGAATCCTCCACACCTGCCCGCGTCCTGTCCCCCAAAAACAGTACTTCTGTCTTGTCAGGATTCAACCTCAATCTGTTAGCCGCCATCCAACCTCCAATCGCCTCCAGGCACTCACACAGGACCTTCACTGCCTTCACTGGTTCTGATTTAAAAGAGAGGTAGAGCTGGGTATCATCCGCATACTGATGAACACCCAGCCCAAATCCCCTGATGATCTCTCCCAGCGGCTTCATGTAGATGTTGAAGAGCATGGGGGAGAGGACCGAACCCTGAGGCACCCCACAAGTGAGGGCCCAGGGGTCTGAACACTCATCCCCCACACCACTTTCTGAACCCGGCCCAGGAGGAAGGAGCGGAACCACTGTATAACAGTGCCTCCAGCTCCCAGCCCCTGAAGACGGTCCAGAAGGATGTTATGGTCGATGGTATCAAACGCCGCTGAGAGATCCAGCAGAACTAGGAAACAGCTCTCACCTTTGTCCCTAGCCCGCCGGAGATCATCAACCAGTGCGACCAAGGCAGTTTCAGTCCCATGATGAGGCCTGAATCCCGACTGGAAGGGATCCAAATGGTCCGCTTCTTCCAGGCGTGCCTGGAGTTGTTTGGCAACCGCTCGCTCAATCACCTTGCCCAAGAATGGAAGATTTGAGACTGGGCGATAGTTGGCCATCGTGGCCGCATCTAAAGATGGTTTTTTAAGAAGCGGTTTAATAACCGCCTCTTTCAGCGGGTCTGGGAAGGCTCCCTCACGAAGGGAAGCATTCACCACCCCACGAAGCCCATCGCCCAGTCCTTCCCGGCTAGCTTTGATAAGCCAGGATGGGCAAGGATCCAGGAGACAGGTGGTTGGTTTCACTCGTCCAAGCAGCCTGTCCACATCCTCGGAGGTAACAGATTGGAATTGATCCCACTCAACTTGACTAGACAGAACTCTAGCACTCTCCCGCCCCGGCCCTGCTCCCACGGTGGAGTCTACTTCTTCCCGAATCTGAGCGATTTTATCTGCAAAAAACTTTGCAAAATCATTGCAGGAGAACGTGTGGCCCGTACTGGGCCCCGATGTCGCAGGTGGTTCCGCTAAATTGTGAACCACCTGAAAAAGTCTCCTGCTGCTGTTTTCTGCAGATGCAATAGAGGCGGTGAAGAAATTCTTCTTCGCCGTCGCTATCACCACTTGGTAGGCTCGACGTTGAGCTCTAACCTGTTTCCGGTCAGATTCGGAATGAGTTATCCGCCACCGGCGCTCTAGCCGTCTCAACGATTGTTTCATTGCCCTCAGCTCCGTGGAAAACCACGGGGCTGTCCGGGCTCCATGCAATCGGAGAGGGCGCTTCGGAGCCAAACAGTCAATAGCCCTGGTTAACTCCACATTCCAGCGGGCCACCAGGGAATCAGCTGAAAGGCCATCAACATGGGATAAAGCATCCCCTACCACTCTCTGGAAACCATTTGGATCCATTAAGTGGCGGGGGCGGACCATCCAAATCGGTCCCACCTCCCTGCAGAGGGGATGGGTCGCAGAGAAGTCCAGTTGCACCAGGAAGTGATCTGACCATGGCACTTCTTTCGTTTCGCTTTTACTTAGTGTCAGATCACCAACATCCATAGAGGTAAACACCAGGTCCAAGGCATGTCCGTGGCTATGGGTTGGGCCAGACTTATTCAGGGACAGCCCCATGGAGGCCATGCTTTCCACGAAGTCCCGAGCGGCCCCTTGTAAGGTCGTGTCGGCATGGATGTTAAAATCCCCTAGGACAACCAGGCTAGGTGTCTCCAGGAGAACATCCGCCACAACCTGAAGCAGCTCGGGCAGGGAATCCTTGGTGCAGTGGGGAGGTTGGTACACCAAAAGGAATCCTGTACTGCCCCTATTGCCCAACTTCCAGAACATGCACTCGGAAAACTGGGTCTTCCCAATAGGACGCCTGGTGCAAACTAATGACTTCATAAAAATTACTGCAACCTCCCCTCCCCGCCCACATGACCTGGGTTGCTGTGCGTAAGAGAAACCTGGTGGACAAGCAGCGGCAAGGACAGGCCCATCTGCTTCATCCAACCAAGTCTCTGTTACACATGCCAGGTCAAGTCCTCCATCCATGATCAAGTCATGGATGGCAGTGGTCTTATGAATCATTGACCTGGCATTGCACAGCAGCACCTTCAGGTCATGTGGGTATCCCTTGCTGATTCTAGTATCCATCCGGTCAGGACCAGACCCGGAGGCAGGAATAGTCCTCAGACAACGACTAAACCTGCCCCCTCTGTAATGACATGGTCTAGTCTTAGCGTAACTCCTCCTCCTACCCGTGATCACTGAGATCGGTTGCCCCAGTGCATCCCCCCCTGTGGAACATGCCCCAGCCATTTTGTGGGCTGGGGCCCACTCCCCGGCAGCCCTGACCCCTCCCCCTAAGAACAAAATAAGACCTTAAACAAACAAACAAAACCAATAAAACAATACAAACAAAAAATGTAAAAATTACAAAAACATCAAAGTAAAAAATAATTCCCCCAGCCCAACCAAACATCCATCCCACCCCCACCCCCCACATACAAAAAATCCAAAAGAATTTTTTAAAAAAACATTTAAAAAACACTCTGTGCCCCTCCGGCAGTAACAAGGAAGTCCGTCTTCCGGTTTTGTAAATAGAACTAAAGCAAAGACTGTTGGAACTAAGAACCGGGAAAGTTGAGCCAAAAGGAACTAATTTTAATGCTAGATTTAAGAACTCCCTTCCAGAGTGGGGGGGAGGAGAAGAAAACACTCTGATTGAAGGGAAAAGTGAGGAAAGGAAAGAAAGACCACCGCTTAATCCCTGATGTTGGTCTGCCAGGACAGTAGATAGTACTGCACCGTTTAGAGTCATTGTAACTATATGTGACTAATCTGCAATTGAACTGAAAATATTGAAGGACCCCCTTTGCAATTGTTGCCTTTTATTGGAAAGTTGGAAAGTTAAAAAAGGATACTGCTGCCTTTAGATACAAGTTGCATTGAAAAGAACATTGTTGCTAATGTGCTCCCCTAGAGGAGGCTTGTGATACAACTGGGGATTTTCCATTGCAGGTGGCTTGGAGACTTTCTCATAACAAAATAAGCCAAAGCTGTGAGAACGACCTTGAGACCTAAAGATAAAGTTATGGATCAGGAAAAACCCCAGGAAAAATCTACAAGGATAAAAACCAGGCAGCAGCAACGAAGACAATCAATAGTAGCCCCCTCTGCTTCAGAAAAAGAAGATACTGGGCAGACAGGAGCAAAAGGTGTAGGCTCCGAAGAGACATTAAATGCATCACTAGACAAAATATTTGGAGCTTTGGAAAAATTGTCAGCTAAAATTGACTTAAACACTACAACTATCAGCTCTAATACACAGGCCATTGACCGGCTGCTCCAGGAATCTAAATTGACAAGGAAAATTGCTGAGGAAGCGAAGGGGAAGGTGTTGGAGGTAGAGGAAAAGATACTGCCAATCAATAAGCAATTGGAGGACCATAAGGCACAACTATCTCTAATTGAACTTAGAGATAAACAGACTAATTTAAGAATCAGAGCAGTACCGGACGTGGAAGGAGGTAACTTGTGTGATTTTCTTACACAGGAGTTTGAAGAATTTTGGGGCCTTGATTCGGACAAAGACTTCAAGATAGTGAGTGCCTTTAGAAATGGCAAATTGGGAAGAAAGAACAGAGTAAGAGATTGTTTGATCTCACTTAGATCCAAAGAAGAGAGAGACAAAATATTGAGCCTCCATTACAAGAATCCACTGGAGATAGAGGATTCGAGAATTTAAATTTTTAAAGATATACCAAAATACCTATTGGACCTTAGAGCCAACTACGGAGACCTAGTCCATTTGTTAAGAAGAAACAGCATTATCTTCAGGTGGGAGTTCCCTCAGGGCCTGTCTTTTAATTACAAAGGGAAAAAAGTGAAGATAAGATCAGAGGAGGACAAAGTGAGATTTTTGAATCAACACGAGGAAGATCTACAAAAAGAGGCGGAAAAAGAGCCGAAGATACCAAGATCAGGAGTTCTGGACACAGGGAAGCTACCATCGGGACTGGAGAAAACAGAGAAAGCAATACCACCCACTGACCAAGAACAACTGTTGGGAGCAGTTGGAGGGACAACAGAATAATCACACAATGTCTCTGCAGGTATTAAGTTGGAACATCCGGAGCCTGAATTCCCCTGACAAGAGGAAAAGAATCTTTCATTTGTTGAAAAAAGAAAATTTGGACTTGATTTGCCTGCAAGAAACCCATGTGACTAGAATACACAGGAAAGTATTGATTAATAAAAGATTAGGCCAAGAATTTATTTCATCAGACAAAGTTAAAAAGAGAGGAGTTGTGATCTACGCGAAAGAAAGTTTATCACCAAAATTTATCTTTAAAGATGAACAAGGAAGATTTGTGGCAATTGAAATACAATCTCAAGGAGAGAGACTTTTGATAGTAGGTGTTTATGCACGAAATGAGGGGAAATCAGAATTTTTTAAGAAACTGCATGAGACGTTGTTGGACTTTATGGACTTCAATATTATTATGCTTGGAGATATGAATGGAGTGGTATCGACAAACATGGACAAGTCAGAAAGACAAGTAATAACAAAAGATGGAAGACTACCGAAATCTTTCTTTGAAATGACAGACAATATGGATTTAATTGACACTTGGAGAACAAAGAACCCCCTAGGTAAAGAAGGGACTTTCTTTTCTGAAGCCAATTAGACTTGGACAAGAATCGACCAAATCTGGATAACTAGAGGAATGGCTCCAAAGATCCGAAAGGTGGAAATTTGCCCAAAAACCTGCTCTGACCATAATCCTGTGAAATTGGAAATGAAACTAACATTGACTGGTTCCTTTAGATGGAGGATGAACGACACCTTGTTCAGAGATCCAGAAATCATCAGGAAGGCCCAAAAAAATATGAAAGACTATTTTGAGATAAATTTGAAGACTTCAGAGGAAAAAAGGGTAATCTGGGACACAAGCAAAGCCATAATGAGAGGATTTTTGATTCAGCAGAATGCAATAAAAAAGAGAATTCAAGATGAGAAAAAAGGAAAGATCCTGGAAAAAATAAGAGAAGGAGAGAAGAAGCTCAGAGCTAAACCAAAGTCGCAGGAGATCTTGAGATAAATTAAGTTTTACCAAGTACAATATATGAAAATGACAAATCAGGAGATAGAATGGAAAATTAAATAGATGAGACAAAAGACCTTTGAATCTGCTAATAAGTGTGGGAAGCTGCTAGCATGGCAGTTGAAGAAAAGACATAAGTTAAATACCGTGACTAATCTTGAAGTGAATGGAAAGAATATACAAAACCCACAGGAGATCAAAAATTGCTTCTAGAGATACTTTAAACAACTTTATACACAAGGGCCACAGATAGAGACTAAAATTGATCAATTTTTGAAAACTAATGGATTACAAAAAAATCTCTCAAGAAAATAAATTACTTTTGAACTACAAAATATCGGAACAAGAGGTCGAAGGTGCCATGCAGAGTATGCAATCGGGAAAATCTCCAGGGCCTGATGGACTAACCTCCAAATACTATAGAACTTTGAAAGACTATTTGATTCAACCACTAAAGGAGGTTTGTAATGAAATCATGGAGGGGGAAAAGGTGCCGGAGTCGTGGAAAGAAGCTTATATCACACTTATACCTAAAACTGAGTCTGAGAAGACACAATTTAAGAACTACTGCCCCATATCCCTGCTTAATGTGGATTACAAAATTTTTGCAGACATTTTGGCCAAAAGACTCAAAAAAGTATTAGCAGAGATGATACACAAAGACCAGGCTGGCTTTCTCCCCGGTAGACATTTATCTGATAACATGAGGAATGTAATTAATATTTTGGAAAAGCTACAAGTGAATATCAACACAAAAGCAGTTTTGATATTTGTAGACGCGGAGAAAGCCTTTGACAATATTTCTTGGAGTTTTATGAAGAAAAATCTTCAGGGGATGGGGGTTGGACAAAACTTTGAAAATGATATAGGTGCGATTTACTCTGAACAAAAGGCTAAATTGATAGTCAACAACATAGTGACAGAAGAATTTAAAATTGAGAAAGGGACACGACAAGGCTGCCCAATTTCCCCATTGCTCTTTATCTCGGTCCTGGAGGTTTTGCTAAATATGATTAGAAGGGACCAGCTGATTCATGGTATCCAGGTCGGAGCGAAACAATACAAACTTAAGGCTTTTGCAGACGATCTTGTATTGACATTACAGGAGCCAGTATCTAGTACCAAGAGGGCTCTAGAAATAATCCAGGAGTTTGGTCAAGTGGCTGGTTTTAAATTGAATAAGTTAAAAACTAAGGTTTTGGAGAAAAATTTGACCCCGATTGAGAGAGAGAGGTTTCAGAAAGAGACAGACTTAATATTAGTAAAGAAGGTAAAATACCTGGGGGTGAATATGACTTCTAAGAATGCGAATTTATTTAAAGACAATTATGAGAAATGTTGGTCAGAAGTGAAGAAAGATTTAGAAATTTGGTCGAATCTGAAGCTTTCCTTGCTTGGTCGAATTGCTGTCATCAAGATGAATGTATTGCCGAGAATGTTGTTTTTGTTTCAGTCATTACAAATTATTGACAAGATGGATTGTTTCAAGAGGTGGCAAAGAGATATATCTAGATTTGTCTGGCAGGGCAAAAAGCCCAGAATAAAATTTAAGATACTTACTGATGTTAAAGATAGAGGGGGGTTTGCCCTGCCGGACCTTAAACTTTATTATGAATCAGCAGCTTTTTGCTGGTTGAAGGAATGGCTGCTTCTTGAGAACACTGACATTTTAGATCTTGAAGGTTATGACAATGTATTCGGGTGGCATGCATATTTGTGGTATGGCAAGGTTAAAGCACATAAGGCATTTAAAAACCATATTGTCAGGAAAGCATTGTTTAATGTCTGGATAAGATATAAAGATTTTCTGGAGAGTAAAACCCCAAGGTGGTTATCACCTATGGAAGCGAAAGCTATGAAAAAACTTAACATGGAGGCCAAATGGCCAAAATATTGGGAAATCTTAGAATTGGAAGGTGACAAGTTGAAATTGCAGAGTCATGAGAAGCTTAAAGGGAAGGTGCGAGACTGGCTACACTACTTTCAAATAAGAGAAGTCTACAACCTAGATAAAAAAATTGGTTTCCAGGTGGAAAAATCAAAATTAGAAACAGAATTGTTAGAACCCAATGCTAAGATATTATCAAGAATGTATAATTTGCTGTTGAAATGGAATACTGAGGAAGAAACGGTTAAATCAGCTATGATTAAATGGGCACAAGATATAGGACACAATATTATGTTTGCTGACTGGGAACAGTTGTGGACCACCGGGATCAAATTTACAGCATGTTATGCCCTAAGAGAGAATATTATGAAAATGATGTATATGCTGACACCAGCTGACACAAGCATGACACCAGTCAAGCTTGCAAAAATTTATCATTTGCCCGATAATAAATGCTGGAAATGTAAAGAAACTGAAGGTACATTCTTTCACCTTTGGTGGACGTGCCCAAGGATTAAGGCTTTCTGGGAGATGATTTATAATGAAATGAAAAAGGTATTAAAATATACTTTCCTGAAGAAACCAGAGGCCTTTCTCCTGGGCATAGTTGGCCAATTGGTGTCAAAGAAGGATAGAACTTTCTTTATGTATGCTACAGCAGCAGCAAGAATACTTATTGCAAAGCATTGGAAGACACAAGATTTACCCACTCTGGAAGAATGGCAGACGCAAGTAATCAACTACATGGAAATGGCAGAAATGACTGGCAGAATTCGAGATCAGGGAGAAGAGTCGGTGGAAGAAGATTGGAAGAAATTTAAAACTTATTTACAGAAATATTGTAAAATGTATGAATGTTGATGACATTGAAATGAAAGGAAGGGGTTCTAGCAACAAGACATAACGTAAGACTGGATTGATAATAGATGAAAATCTGAAATGATAATTTGGGAGGAAAATTAACTAAGGATAAAGTAGAATATGAATTTGCTGAACCAATTTTCAAAAAGGGATACAAAAAAGGGAGGCGTGAGGAAGTCAGGAAAATAAGTTAATCAAAGATGAGAAATGAAAAAAGAGGGATTTGTGTTTTTTCTTTTTGTGCGCGCTTATTAGTTTTTTCTGGTCTCTTTTTCTTTTTTCTTTTTTAGGTTAAATGTTAGTATTTTTGTATGTTTTAATTTTGTATTGTTGTGCTTTATATTTTTCTTGTGTTTTCTATTGTTCTTTGTTTGTTGTTCTGGTATTTTCTTATTGTTAAAAACTTAATAAAATATTATTATATATATAAAAAATAAACTGCAGAATAAACTTGGCCCTTCCATGAATCCCATTGAAATCTATAACATTATTCGGTTGTGTCTCAGCATATTTATGGGAAATGTCACTATTACAAAGAGTTTGGAAGAAGAGTTTGGACTTGATATTCTGCCTTTCACTCCCCTTAAGGAGTCTCAAAGCAGCTAACAATCTCCTTTCCCTTCCTCCCCCACAACAGACACCCTGTGAGGAGCTGCATGTGGAGGAGCAGGGAAGCGAACCCAGCTCACCAGATTACGAGTCCACCACTCTTAACCACTACACCACGCTGGCTCAAAGACTAATAGATGCCAGCTATACATAACGTTTGCTTAAAAAAATAGTAACAATATCTATCTAATGGAACAGTGCAGTGTACTAGCTAGTGTCATAGAATCATAAAATCATAGAGCTGGAAGAGACCGCAAGGGCCATCTAGTTCAACCCCCTGCCATGCTGGAACACACAAGCAAAGCACTCCTGACAGACGGCCAGCCAGCCTCCACTTAAAAACCTCCAAAGAAGGAGACTCCACTACTCTCCGAGGTGGCATATTCCACTGTCCAACAGCCCTTACTGTCAGAAAGTTCTTCTTAATGTTTTGGTGGAATCTCTTTTCCCATAGTTGCTTCAGTTGTGTGAGCTGCAACCGGCGAGGCTTCCCTGGTTCTGGTGGCATGCCGATAGATTTTGTGGCAGCTATAATATGGTAACAAGTCCTTGATGATGGGCTTGCACACACTGTCCTGTATGGACTGCGCATGCATGGCAGACCGTATGGATGCCGCTTGTGCGGCAGCCCGTATGGTCACCACAAGAGCGGCTGCCCGTACGGCCTGTACGGTTGCCGTGAGAGGGGCTGCCCATACGGACACCATGCGAGCAGCAGCCTGTACAGTCACCGCGAGAGCAGCTGCCCATACAGCCTATACGGTCGCTGCAAGAGGGGCTGCCTGTACAGTTGCCACAAGAGCGGCGGCCCACATGGAAGCTGTGCAAGCGGTGCCACCCTGGGGGAAGGGTGACAAGATGGCCCACTACCTCCCCCCAGCTGTAGAGCGGCCAAGGGCATGTGCAGCCCCTACGGACATTGCTCGAGCAGCAGCCAGTACAGCGACCGTACTGCCACCCTCCCCCTAGTGTGGCACCCTGGGGCACCCCCCCGCTACCCCTTCATATGCCCCTGCAGCCAATCAAATGTACTATGAACAATCTGAAGTCATGCTGGGCACAATTCACCACTAATCCTGTTCATGTTCTAAAAACACATTTTCTTAAAAAAACTAAGGTGTCAGCAGGCACCACGGTGCCCATGGGACCAAGTTGGAGACCCCCTATTTCAAAGTCTGCGCTGACAAAATCTGTTGGCAAGAAAACTTGCAGTTAAACCTTGTAATGGTTCTAGGGGTTGCTCGTGCGTAAGTTGCTGCCACTCCTGGCTAGGTTGCCTGGTTGAACCCTCTCTGTCTGGACAGCCTCAAGTTTTGTGGCTGTCTCAGTCGCTGGCAGAATCCGTCAGTGGGCGTCTCTTGAACCTTTTCCAGCATAAAAGCTGTTTGACGCCAAGTCTCCTCCTACTCTCCCTGCGCGGAAGTCTCCTGCGCAGGGAGGGTGTGGGCAGCGGAGTACCCGTACTCTCTCCGCTGGTCTCCGGTGAGGAGTCCTGGAGCCTCCCCTCCGATTCCCCCATCTGCCCCCCTTCTCCACTGGTGTTACGCTGATTTTCTTCCCCCGTAGATGGGCTGCCTCTCTCCCTACTAGGACCCTCTCTGGCATCCCTCTGGAGCCCTCCCTCCGCCTCTAGCTCCGATGGCAGTTCTCTGACAAACCTCCATTTATAATTACCATCACCCTGCCAAAACAAACAACTTTTGTCCCAAAACCATTTGTAGCTGAATTGACGCAAGACAGATGATTGCTTTTCATGGTTACTTTGGTGGTATCCATCTAGTTGGTTTGATAATTTACATTCACAGGTAAGATCATCACAATGTCTGCCTTGGATACTCTTGAAGTTTGGCAGCGTCAAAAATTTCCAGGTGCAGTTCTTCACAGTGGAAGCTATAGATATGAATGTCATTTTAATACAATGTTCTTGCTAATGCAGAACCATTTCAGATAGTTTTTATTTCGGTCATTCCATGGACATTGGTGTGGTCTTACAATGTAATTTGGTGGAGTCCATTTAACAATCATGACGATCAATGTGGATTAAAGTATTTAATACAGTGCTTGTTCCTTGGCTGTGCTCTGTGGTTTTTGTGGTTCATTCTGTGGTCATATACTGTGAGGAGAACCTGAGCTTGCAGGGTTAAACAGCTCAGAGTTTGCATCCTGCCTATTGTGGGGCGGAGAGACTCTGCGTCACTTCCGAGAGTCTCAGTTCTTTGTTCTGTCTGCTTTCGCTTTTGTCCAGGACAGACACGTTTGTGCAATGTTGCTGGATAATGACTAAACTCTGCTGTAAATAAACTGCTTTTAGTTTTAGTAACTCTACGTGAAAGCCTGATTTATGCACACCAATGCACAGAAGACAGAAGCCTTTTTTCCTGAACGCTGTGTGACTCTCAGCGCTCAGAGGTTTGGAATGAGTGCTGCGTAGCAGAAGCCTGCTGGACCTTATCTCTCTGAGCAATAAATTATCAGATATACATCATGTGTGATTTGATAGTGATTTCAGGGGTGACCAAACATAAAAAACCTAAGGATCCATGGCGATCCGTGCTTCATGAGAATGTTTTTACAGCATGGCAGTGCCCCAAAGTGATTTGGCCATGAACAGCATAGGTGGATGGGTAATGAATATGGGGTGACCCAGAAAACTGTGGAGCTGTAATTTTATATATATATATATATATATATATATATATATATATATATATATATATATTCAATTTTATAAGGATAGGGAAGTACAGAAAGGGAAAAGGGGGGAGGGGATAGATAGATAGATAGATAGATAGATAGATAGATAGATAGATAAGAAATTTAAAAGACCTATAAAGATGATCAAATCCTACAAAGTACTATAATAATAATAATTTATTATTTATTCCCCGCCCTCTTCCCGTCTACCTCTTCCCGAATCTGAGCGACTTTCTCTGCAAAAAACTTTGCAAAATCATTGCAGGAGATCATGTGGCCCGTACTGGACCCCGTACTGGTCCCCGATGTAGCAGGTGGTTCCGCTAAATTGCGAACCACCTGAAAAAGTCTCCTGCTGCTGTTTTCTGCAGATGCAATAGAGGCGGTGAAGAAAATCTTCTTCGCCGTTGCTACCACCACTTGGTAGGCTCGACATTGAGCTCTAACCCGTGTCCGGTCTGATTCAAAATGAGTTTTCTGCCACCAGAGCTCTAGCTGTCTCAGTGACTGTTTCCTTACCCTCAGCTCCGGAGAAAACCATGGGGCTGTCCGGGCTCCATGCAATCGGAGAGGGCGCTTCAGAGCCAGTCAATAGCCCTGGTTAACTCCACATTCCAGCGGGCCACCAGGGAATCAGCTGAAAGGCCATCAACTTCAGATAAAACATCCCCTACCACTCTCTGGAAGCCAATTGGATCCATTAAGTAGTGGGGGAGGACCATCTGAATCGGTCCCACCTCCCTGCAGAGGGGAAGGGTCACGGAGAAGTCAAGTTGCACCAGGAAGTGATCTGACCATGGCACTTCTTTTGTTTCACTTTTACTTAGTGTCAGATCACCCACGTCACTAGAGGTGAACACCAGGTCTAAGGCATGTCCATGACTATGAGTTGGGCCAAACATATTCAGGGACAGCTCCATGGAGGCCATGATGTCCATGAAGTCCCGAGCAGCCCCTTGTAAGGTCGTGTCGGCATGGATGTTAAAATCCCCTAGGACAACCAAACTAGATGTCTCCAGGAGAACATCCGCCACAACCTGAAGCAGCTCGGGCAGGGAATCCTTGGTGCAGTGGGGAGGTTGGTACACCAAAAGGAATCCTGTACTGCCCCTATTGCCCAACTTCCAGAACATGCACTCAGAGAACTGGGTCTTCCCAATAGGACGCCTGGTGCAAACTAATGACTTCCTAAAAATCACTGCAACCCCCCCTCCCCGCCCACAAGGCCTGGGTTGCTGTGCGTAAGAGAAACCTGGTGGACAAGCAGCGGCAAGGACAGGCCCATCTGCTTCATCCAACCAAGTCTCTGTTACACATGCCAGGTCAAGTCCTCCATCCATGATCAAGTCATGGATGGCAGTGGTCTTATGAATCATTGACCTGGCATTGCACAGCAACACCTTCAGGTCATGTGGGTATCCCTTGTTGAGCACAAATATAACATTGAATCACAATGGTACAAAATAACTCGGCAAGCTGACATTTATCAAGAGTTAAACAAAGGTTAGTGTACTAAATATTATTTCCAATTCTATGTAGTTTGCTATTGGAGAAATACCATATACAGTGGTGCCCCGCAAGACGAATGCCTCGCAAGACAAAAAACTCGCTAGACGAAAGGGTTTTCCGTTTTTTGAGTCGTTCCGCAAGACGAATTTCCCTATGGGCTTGCTTCGCAAGACGAAACGTCTTGCGAGTTCTTGCAAGTTTGTTTCCTTTTTCTTAAAGCCGCTAAGCCGTTAATAGCCGCTAAGCCGCTAATAGCCGTGCTTCGCAAGACGAAAAAACCGCAAGAAGAGACTCGCGGAACGGATTAATTTCGTCTTGCGAGGCACCACTGTATGATTATAAAAATCTAAAGCAAAAATTATTTAAAAATATGATTTCATTTCTAAATCAGACCGACAAGATTTCTTCTCCTATATATTTCTTTTTTATCGTATACACACAAAGCTTCTATTTTTAAACAGGAAATATTTTTGTAACCTAAGGTCTATTATACAAATCCATACAGATGTTCATTTTGTTACAGTTCTGTTAAGTTGTATACAAATTATAAAGATTCCAAGTTTTTTTATGTTCCTCCATGAGTCTATTATTTACTAAATTCGCAAGTTTTGCCATTACTGCCTATTCTGATAGTTTCTCTTTCCATGCATCTACTTCAGGACATATGTCAGATTTCCATATGTTAGCCAACACCAATCTGACTGATGTGGTCATATAACTAAATAGTTCCACTAATGATTTCACAATACAGTAGCTGAAGGAGTCATTCCTAATGGCATAGTTTTGGGGTCCAATGCAAATGTAGGGTTTTTTACATTTTTTTCATTTCGAAATGAACTTTCCTCCAAAACTTTCCACTGTACCAGTTTTGTTTTAGGGCTTAACTTGCAGTAAATTTTATTCATTTTTTTTTTGGGGGGGGGGGAGTTTTTATTGTTAAAATAATTCAGCATTAATACACACATATTGTGAATATACAAACATACATTTCATACAATTCTTAAAAATGTTCAAACATACCTACACTCAGTCCCACAGATAATTCCTTTTCCCATCACCATCCACCATCCCTCACCCCACCTTTGTGTTAGACTTCCAATCTACTCAATTGCAATTTCTTTCCACTTCTATTACTTTCTTTCACACACCTTTAACCTAATTTCATGCTTCTTTTTCTATTACACATTGTTATCCATCTTATTTAGTATTCCAGTATTTAAAACGGAACTTGTTTATTCTAATAGGAGTTCTGATTTTTCAATATGGTTTTGCAAGTATCCTGTAAACACCTTCCAGTCCCTGTCTATCTTCTCTTTTGAGATCCTTCCAATTTCTCCCATTGTTTTGGATATATTGTAGTACTCCAATAATTTGGCAAGCCACTCTATTTTTGTCGGTATAATACCACTTTTCCAATTTTTCGCAATCAATAGCCTTGCTGCTACTGTTGCATGTAAATATAATGTCTTGTCTTCTTCCTTTAGACTTCCTGGTGCTATTCCCAATAGAAAACCTTCTGGTGTTTTCCTAAATGAATATCTGAACATTTTTTTCATTTCGTTATATATTGCTTCCCAAAATTGTTTGATGTTTAAACAATTTCACCATATATGTATCATAGTACCTTTTCCAGTGTTGCATCGCCAGCAGACATCGCTACAATTTTTTTTTCATTTTTGCTATTCTTTCAGGTGTTAAATACCATCTATGTTGTATTTTGAGGTAATTTTCTTTTAATATGTAACACATAGTGAATTTCGTATCTTCTTTCCACAATTTTCCCCATTGTTCAAACATAATATTTTTCCCAATATCTTGCGCCCATTTAATCATGGATGCTTTAACCAATTCATCCTTTGTTTCCCACTCTAAGATCAGATTATAGAATTTAGATATATTTTTTTATTTTTCTTGTATTAAGTATTTATCGAATTTTGATATTTCTTTTTCAAATCCTAACTTTTTGTCTTTCGCTAATCTATACTTAATTTGAATATATTGGAACCAGTCACTTATATGAGCTTTAATTTCTGTATAATCCTTTAATTCCAATTCTCCGTTTTCTTCCTTTAATACAATTTTATAGGTAGCCCAATTTTCTTTCATATTTAATTTTTTCACTGCAACAATTTCTGCCGGCGATGCCCACCTAGGAGTTTTCGGTTCTAGGAGTCTTTTATATTTCTCCCATATTTTATATATAGACTTTCTGACTATATGCCCTAGGAAGCCTTTATGTACTTTGACTTTTTCATCTATTAGATAGGCATGCCATCCAAATCTCATCTCTACTCCCTCTAAATGCAATACATCCGAGTCATCTAATTTGATCCATTCTTTTAGCCAGGTCAGACCCACCGCATCATGATATACGGTAACTCCATGTCAGGGAGGCCAAATCCTCCTCTCTCCTTCTTGTCTATCATTATTTTGTGTTTTATTCTTGGTTTTCCCCCTGACCACACGAATTTGGCCAAATCTCTTTTCCAATTATTAAAGCATTTATCTCCTCCTAGTATTGGGATACTTTGAAATAAAAAACATCATCCTTGGTAATATGTTCAGATTTATTACCGATATTTTCCCTAGTAAGGAAAGATTTAATTTCCCCCATACTTTTATTTCATTCCATGTTTTCCCATAGTTCTCATTACTTAAATCTATAGTATTTGTTGTTAGATTTATTCCAAGATACCTTATTTTCTTTTTAATTTCCAATCCTGTAATTTCTTGTAATTTCACTTTATCTTTTTCTTCCATATTTTTCACTAATATTTTGGTTTTCCCACAGTTTAATTTGAATCCTGCTAATCTGCCATATTCGTTTATACATTCCAATATTCTAGGTGTGCATTGTAGGGGATTTTCTGTTGTGATCATAACATCATCTGCAAAGGCTCTTAACTTACCATATTTTTCGCTCCATAGGGCGCACCTGACCATAGGGCGCACCTAGTTTTCAGAGGGGGAAATCAAGGAAAAAACTATGACCCCCCCACCTCCCGCAAAACCGACAGAAGCCGCACACTATTTAAAGGGGCTGCGTGGCTTCTCCTGGCTTTTCTGGGAGGGTGGGGGGATTCCCCCACCTCTCGCAAAAGCCCGCAGAAGCCGCATGCTCTTTAAAGGGTGCGTGGCTCCTGTGGGCTTTTATACGAAGTGGGAGAAGGGACTGATGCGGCCAGTCAGTCCCTTCTCCCTCGTGGGGAAAAGCCAGCAAGAGCGCACGGAGCTTGTGTGCGGCTCTTGGGGGCTTTCCCCGCCTGCCTCCCCCCTGCATTCGCTCCATAGGACACACACACATTTTCTCTTACTTTTTAGGAGGGAAAAGGTGCATCTTATAGAGCGAAAAATACAGTATATCTTTTTTCACCAACTACTGTTCCTCTTATTTGGTTGTCCTGCCTTACTGTCTTTAATAGAACCTCTAATACTATTATAAATAACATTGGGGATAGGGTGCATCCTTGTCTTGTACCTTTAAAGATATTGATTTCTTCTCCAAACTCTCCATTAATAATAATTTTTGCTTTCTGTTGGTTATATATTGCATTTATACCTTTTTGGAATTTTTCACCCCAACACACTTCTTTGAATAGTTTTTTTCATAATTTCCCATGAGATTTTATTGAAAGCCTTCTCCGCATCAATTGAAATCAGGGCTGCTTGTTTATCTCTTCTTACTTGTAGATATTCCATTATGTCTATTATATTTCTAATATTATCCTTTATTTGTCTTCCTTCCACAAATCCAGCCTGAATTTTATGTACTATTTTTCCTATAATTTTTTTCAACCTGTTAGCCAATAATCCTGCATAAATTTTATAATCCGAATTTAACAACGAAATGGGTCTATAATTTGAGACAGATTCCAAGTCCGTACCTTGTTTTGGCAGGAGCGTTATATACGCTTGGGTCCAAGAGTCTGGAATATTCCCCTTCTCTACCGCTTCTTCTACTACTTCTTTTAGTGGGTCGATTAATTCATTTAACATTTCTTTATAGTATTCTGCTGGTATGCCGTCTGGACCTGGGGATTTCCCTATTTTGAATTTTTGAATTGATTCCTTAATTTCTACAGTTGATATTGGTTCATTTAATAATTTATGGTCTACTTCTGCTATCTCTATTAATTTATTTTTCTTTATATATTCCTCTATTTCTTCTATTGACACTTCATCTTTTTGATATAATTTTTTATAATATTTTTCAAAGTCTTTTTTAATTTCTGTAATATCCCTTATTGTCCTCTCTTCTAAAAAAGGTAAAGGTACCCCTGCCCGTACGGGCCAGTCTTGACAGACTCTAGGGTTGTGCGCCCATCTCACTCAAGAGGCCGGGGGCCAGCGCTGTCCGGAGACACTTCCGGGCCACGTGGCCAGCGTGACATCGCTGCTCTGGCGAGCCAGAGCCGCACACGGAAACACCGTTTACCTTCCCGCTAGTAAGCGGTCCCTATTTATCTACTTGCACCCGGGGGTGCTTTCGAACTGCTAGGTTGGCAGGCGCTGGGGCCGAACAACGGGAGCGCACCCCGCCGCGGGGATTCGAACCGCCGACCTTTCGATCGGCAAGCCCTAGGCGCTGAGGCTTTTACCCACAGCGCCACCCGCGTCCCTAGTCCTCTCTTCTACTTTTATCTTATTTATTAATTTTTCATTTCTTTGTTTCTTTAATTGCCAGGCAAGAATCTTGCCTGGTTTATTTGCCCATTCAAAATTTTTATATTTCCAAAATTTGATTTGTTGTTCTACCTCCTGTTCTATAATTTTATTGTATTCTACTCTCAGTAATTTAATTTCTTGATTTAATCTCTCTTTATTTTTGCTTGCCTAGGCCAATTTTTCCTTCCTTTTAATTTCTTCTAAATGCTCCCTTTTCTTTTTTTCTTTATTCTTATATGCTATTGAGTTTTGTTGTATGAAATATCCCCTAACAACTGCCTTCCCAGCATCCCACACTGTTTTTACATCTGTCCCTTTCCTCCAATTGTTTATTCCTTCATCAACTTTCTGGCTCCTTGTATTACTTTTTGGTTTTTTAATAGGAAAACATTCATTCTCCACCTTTTTTCCCCTTTCTCCTCTTTTCCTTTAAGAGTTAATGATACTGGATTGTGATCTGTAAGTGTTTTTTGTAATATTTTCGTTGCTGCCTCCTGTACAATGTTACGAGCCTCCATCCATAGTTCTTCAGGCACTCTGTCCACCAAATCTAAATCCTTAAACCTGTTCGTCACTTCCACTGTGTATTCATAAGGGATTTGACTTAGATTGTATCTTACCGGCCCAGTGGTTTTTCCTACTTTCTTCAGTTTAAGCTTGAATTTTGCTATAAGAAGCTGATGATCTGAGCCACAGTCAGCTCCAGGTCTTGTTTTTGCTGACTGTATAGAGCTTCTCCATCTTTGGCTGCAGAGAATATAATCAATCTGATTTCGATGCTGCCCATCTGGTGATGTCCATGTGTAGAGTCGTCTCTTGTGTTGTTGGAAAAGCGTGTTTGTGATGACCAGCTTGTTCTCTTGACAGAACTCTATTAGCCTTTGCCCTGCTTCGTTTTGATCTCCAAGGCCAAACTTGCCAGTTGTTCCTTTTATCTCTTGATTCCCTACTTTAGCATTCCAGTCCCCTATAATGAGAAGAACATCCTTCTTTGGTGTCACTTCTATAAGGTGTTGTAAGTCTTCATAGAATTGGTCAATTTCAGTTTCTTCAGCACCAGTAGTTGGGGCATAAACTTGGATTACTGTGATGTTAAAAGGTCTGCCTTGGATTCGTATCGAGATCATTCTATCATTTTTGAGATTGCATCCCAGTACAGCTTTCGCCACTCTTTTGTTGACTATGAGGGCCACTCCATTTCTTTTACGGGTTTCTTGCCCACAGTAGTAGATGTGATGGTCATCCGAACTGAATTCGCCCATTCCCGTCCATTTTAGTTCACTGATGCCCAGGATGTCAATATTTATTCTTGCCATCTCATTTTTGACCACCTCCAACTTACCCAGGTTCATGGTTCTTACATTCCAGGTTCCTATGCAATATAATTACAATTAAGTAATGGCAGAAAAAAAGAAGGTAGGAGATGGAGGGACACCACTAGAGAGGAGAGCGTCAAAACAAGAAAGTGAGAATAAAAGTGAAATTTTGAAAATGTTTGCAGAAATAAAAAAGGACATCAAACAGAGTGAAAAAAATATTGAGACAAGACTGCAGCAAATGGATAAAAAATATGATTTGACAGTTGAAGAATTGAAAGGCCAGTTGAAGGAAATAACAAAAAGAACACAAAGTTTGGAGGAAGGAATGAAGCGGACAAAGCAAGAAGTAAGAGATATTAAAAAAGAAGAGGAAAAAGTTAAGACAGAAGTTTCAGAAATCAACAAAACACAAGAAGAGCTATGGGATGCGATTGCTATGAATGAACTGAGGCAGAGAGAAACAAATTTGAGATTGAGATCTGTACCAGAAACACAAGGAGAAAACATTTTGGAAAAATTAACAACAGAAATTGCACAATGGTTAAATATGGAAGCACAAGACGTGGCAAAAACAATTCAAAACGCATTTAGAATTAAGACAAGAACAACAAAGGCAAAAAAATTCCCAGGAGACTGTTTGATTATATTTAAAGACAGAGAAATGAGAAATTTGATTTTGCAGAAGAATAGAGAAAAAAGATTATGTATTGATGGAGTGGATACAATCATATTTAAATACGTCCCACTTCAGTCGTTGAAAAAACGCGACCAATATAGGACATTAACACAGATTTTGAGGAAAAATAATATTGAATTTAAATAGGAATTTCCAGAAGGATTCTCATTCTACTATAAGGAGAGAAAAAAATAAATTTAAGAATGTGACACACAAATTTCTGAGAAGATATAAAGAGTTGGGAAAAGGAGAAGAGGCAGCAGCAGCAGAACCAGAGGAAGAAGATATTAATAAATCAGAAGAAGAGGAAGAAGAAGAGGAGGAGGGACAGGTTTAAGAACCTTAAGAACTTTACTACAAAGGAGGCCAAAATGGCATTGAAATTATGGACATGGAATGTAAATGGCATTAACAATAGAAATAAAAGGAGCAGAATTGGACATTTTTCGTTAAAAAGGAATTTGGATATTATCTGCTTACAAGAGACACATGTAGCTAGAAAACATAGAAGAGTACTGATCAACAAAAAATTAGGAAATGAGTTTATCTCATCTGATAAAAGTAAGAAGAGAGGAGTGGTGATGTATATAAAAAATAAAATAGAGGCTCGACAAATCTTTAAGGACTAAGAAGGCAGAGTAATAGCAGTACAAGTCACCTGGCAAGGTGAAAAATTGATAATTGTCGGAACCTATGCACCTAATGGTAGTAAGATGGAATTTTACAAAGATTTGGAAGAAAAACTGTTTGAATTTATGGATCAAAAAATTATAATTATGGGAGATATGAATGGAGTAGTCTCATTGGAAATAGATAGAACAAGGAAAAAAGAGAATAGGAAAGAAGGGAAGTTACCAAAGACCATTTTCTCTATGATAGAGAATTGTAATTTAATAGATGTTTGGAGACTGAGACACCCATTAGACAAACAATTTACATATTTCTCAAAACCAAATCAATCAGCTTCTACAATTCACTACGTATGGCTTTCCAGTGAATTAACACCCAGAGTAACAAAAATAGAAATACAACCAAAGATATTTTTGGATCATAATGGAATTAGATGCGAAATAAAAGAATTGGATGTAAAGACCTTTTGATGGAGACTGAATGAAAATTTGTTAGAAGATGAAAAAACTAATGAGAAGGCTCAAAAGATGCTAACAGAATATTTTGTTAATAATTGTAATAAAGGAACTAAGATAAGTGTTGTTTGGGACGCTAGTAAAGCAGTTATGCGAGGCTTCTTTATACAACAAAATAGCATCAGGAATAAATTTAGAGAGAAAGGTAAAAAGGAGATCTAAAATCAGATTATGGAAAATGAGAAAAAACTAATAAAAAATCCGAGAGATTTAAGAATTAATCAAAATATTAAGATGCTACAAAGCCAATTTGCAAATCAATCAAGAAGTGGAATGGAATATTAAAAGAATGAGACAGAAGAACTTTGAACATGCCAACAAATCAGGTAAATGGTTGGCGTGGCAAATTAAAAAATGGAAAGCTCTAAGTACAATAAATAAAATAATATTGGATGGAAAAAAAGTAGAAAATCTGAAAGAAATTAGAAAAGGAGTATATAACTGTTATAAACAACTGTATAAAAAAACTGGAAAAGAAGACGTAAAAAAGATCGAGGAATTCCTGAAACAGAAAGGAGTGCAACAAATCCTGACAGAGAAGAAGGAACGACTAAATGAAAGAATAGAGGAAGAAGAAATTAAAGAAGCAATAAAGCAATTGGAAAGGCACCAGGGCCCGATGGATTTACAGCAAAATACTACAAGGAATTAAAGCACACCCTACTTGTACCGTTGAAAGAAGTGATGAATAATATATGAAACAATGGAGAAATACCAGAAACATGGAAAGAAGCATATATTACATTAATACCAAAACCAGATTCTGACTTACTACAAGTGAAAAATTATAGGCCAATTTCGCTGTTGAATAATGATTATAAGCTATTTGCTAGTATTTTAGCAAACAGATTGAAAAAAGTAATGAATGAGATAATACATGAAGATCAAGCAGGTTTTCTTCCTGGTCGCCAGATGAAAGATAACATAAGGAATATTGTGAACATAATTGAATATCTGACGGCCAGGAATGATAAACAAGCGAAGTTAATGTTTGTAGATGCGGAAAAGGCCTTTGATAATATATCTTGGGAATTTATGATAAAGAATATTGAATTAATGGGCATTGGACAATTGTTTATAAAAGGTATAAAAGCTATATACTCTGATCAAAAAGGAAAATTGATAGTAAATAATATAATAACTGAAAATATTGAAATTACGAAAGGTACAAGACAAGGGTGTCCGCTTTCACCGTTATTATTCATATCGGTACTGGAAGTCTTTCTAAGGACAATAAGAGAAAATGAGAAAATAAAAGGAATTTCAGTTGGCCGGAAAGCCTTCGCAGACAACTTGGTACTAACTATAGAAGAACCATTAAATAATGCCAAAGAAGTTATTAAATAAATAGAACAATTTGGACAAGTAGCAGGTTTTAAATTAAACAAAAGCAAGACTAAAATATTAGTTAAAAATATGAAACAAGACTTGGTTGATATGTTGCAGCAGGAAATTGGTATAGAAGTAGTTAAAAAAGTTAAGTATTTAGGAATCTCTTTAACCACAATGAATATAGATTTATTTCAAAATAACTATGTGGAATGGAATTAAGAGAGACATGGAAATATGGGGAAGAATGAAATTATCATTTTGGGGAAGGATTTCAACTATAAAAATGAATGTGCTACCAAAGATGTTATTTTTGTTTCAATCAATTCCAATAATCCAGGGGGCAGCAACTTTTAAAGAATGGCAAAAAGCAATTTCAAGATATGTCTGGCAGGGGAAGAAACCGAGAATACAATATAAATTGTTAACAGATGTTAAAGAAAGAGGGGGCTTTGCCCTGCCAGACTTGAAGTTGTACTATGAAGTTGTATTATGAAGCGGTTTGCCTCTGTTGGTTAAAGGAATGGATGCTGTTAAGAAATACAGATTTGTTGGATTTGGAAGGTTATGACAATAGATTTGGTTGGCACACATATTTATGGTATAATAAAACAAAAATCCATAAAGGATTTGGTAATCACATATTTCGAAGATTTTTATATGAAGTATGGGACAGGTATAAAAACTTACTAGAATGTAAAACACCATGGTGGTTATCCCCATTAGAAGCTATGAGTGTGAAAAAGATAAATATGAGTAAAAATTGGGTTACCTATGAGAAATTGTTGGGGGGGAAAGGAAATAAATGGAAAATGAAACCATATGAAGAGGTTAAAGAATATGTAAATGATTGGTTGCACTATCGCCAAGTCAATGAAATATATAAAGAGGATTTAAAGGAAAAAGGATTTGATGATAAAAAATCAAAATTTGAAATAGAAATATTAAACAATGAATGTAAAACAATGTCTAAAATGTATAAAATACTGTTGGAATGGCATTTGAAAGATGAGGAAGTGAAATCGGTAATGATACATTGGGCAAAAGACTTTGGATATAATATACAGTTTGAAGAATGGGAAAGGTTGTGGAAGGAAAGGATAAAATTTACAGCCTGTAATGCTTTGAAAGAGAATATGATGAAAATGATGTATAGATGGTATATTACGCCAGTGAAATTAGCTAAAATGTATAAGACAAATAATAAATGTTGGAAATGTGAAGAAAAAGAAGGAACATTTTATCATATGTGGTGGGAATGTAAAAAAGTAAAGAACTTCCGGGAAATATATAATATATAATGAGATGAAAAAGATGTTGAAATACACATTCTTAAAAAAACCAGAAGCATTTTTACTTGGTATTATAGGTCAAGACATTAATAGGCAAGTTGTTAAATTGTTTTTATACGCAACAACTGCGGCAAGAGTATTATTAGCCCAGAAATGGAAACAAGAACAAATTCCGATGAAAGAAGAATGGCAGACGAAATTAATGGACTATGCAGAACTGGACAAAATGACAGGAAGGATTCGAAACCTGCGGGACCAGAGATTTACAGAAGATTGGAAGAAGTATATGAATTATTTGAAGAGCAACTGTAATCAACAAATTACGCTAGTAGGATTACAAGAAGTTTTGTAAGGAGAAATATACAAAGTGTTACAAAGTACAAAAAGATAGAGATATTGGTTATGAGTTTGAAATGTAATAGGGAGGATACGAAATGCATACTGAGAGATTAGATTGGAAAATTTTCAGACAGGATTGATGGAAGTCAAGAATTTGAATAAGATGCAAAAGTATGTTTAATTACTGTTGAAAATGATATGTTAAAAAAACTAATAAAAAATTATATTAAAAAAAAGAAAGTGGCTGCCCACCAGCTGCCAAGTCACACAAGTTTGACAATCCAGCACTTCTCATTTTTAACTTACAAAAAACTCACAAGACTGAGGCATGGCCTGACCTGACTTCTTTGTTGACTTGGGAGTAGTAAGACCTCTGGCAAATAGCAGAGTAGAAGGAAAAGGCTTCATTCAGGTAGCTGGTTTCAGACGTGCGAAGGCTGTGTGGGAAGAAACACAAAGGGCTCAGTGCTCTGCTAGATAAACATGTACCCCTCCAGCCCTTGGCTGAGAGGGCTGCCCATCTCACAGCAGTCCTCCTGGCACTTCTGACATTCCACTGAACTTTTTGCCACTCTTAATTGCTAAGGCCAGCAAGACTTTCACTATAGAGAGACTGAGACAGACAGACAGACAGACAGACAGACAGACAGACAGACAGACGCGCGCGCGCACACACACACTGCATCCAGGAAGGGTTGTCACTTGCTAGTAGTGGTAGTAAAGCTGCCAAATCTTGGAAGTGTTGTGGTTCTGGACAGTGAAGAGTTAACATTCCATGAGCGTTCTTATCAACTGGGTGCACTGCCCACATGACCCGGGCATTTTCCTTTGATCTGTGCTCTCTGGGGGTTGCTGAGAGCTGTCTGTCTGGGAATGTGAACAAGGTAGTTTTGTGTTGTTAGAGACAGAAAGCTGCAAGCATGCAGCTAGATTCTGTAGGTTTTTCTTTTCTGTTTTTGTATGCTTCTAAATAAAGAGTGATAGAATAGAAGCACTGGTGTCGAGCTGAGTTATTGAAGACACCACGCAGACACAGACAAAGCCATTTTACGCTGCGTGTGAACTGTGCTAACGTCCGACAACTGAGAAGAGTGGCAGCGCGCGAGTGGAAGAGTGTGGGCGCCATTGAAGTTTGCCGGAGTGGCAATAAATCAAATTTATTGCAGTGCCATTGCAGCAGACTTTACGACCCACAAACTTTAACATTTTGCCAATTTGCCAGTGCATTAATCCGTGCCGATTGTCCAGAACTCGCCTTTATTTTTGTGGAGAAGAAAGGGAGAGTGTCACATTCTATATGTTTATACACATACATATATATTAATTAAAAATAACAAAATATAATACTGAGTGCCCAAAATAAAAGGAATATCTAGAACTGAAAGAGATGAACAACAATACAGGATCAACAGATCAAAAGTTGGATAAGATGGGGCAAAAAATAGAGGAAAATGCAAAAAATGGTGTTAGAAATGATGGTTAAAATCAATGATCTGGTGGTTAAAAATTTGGAAATAACAAAGACTGTACAAGAATTAAAAGGGAAAACGATAAGTTTAGAGGAAGGGGTAAGAAAAGTACAGAAGGAGAACAGAGGAGAAAAAAGAGGAAACAGAAAAAATTAAGAAAGAGCTGGCAGATATGAAAGAAACCCATGAGACAGTCCTAGATGCCATCTCTATGACTGAAATGCACAGAAGAGAAAAAACATTGAGATTTAGATCTATTCCAGAAGAACCAGATGAAGTGATAGAGCAAAAAATATCATCAGAATTAGCCAAATGGATTGGAATAGAAGAGCAGGAAATGAGAAACAAAATTGAGAGAGCCTTTAGAATCAGATCAAGAATTGCAAGAGCAAATAATTGGCCTGGGGACTGTCTGGTAACTTTTGTGAATATGGATATTAGAGATAAAATACTACAAATTAGCAGTAAGACAAAACTTAAAATTCAGGAAACAGACATAATCATTCATAAAATTGTTCCATCAAGGCTTTTAAGAAAAAGGGAAAAATATAAACCGTTGGTGGAAACCATAAATAAAAAATCAATTGTGCACAGATGGGAATTCCCTGAGGGAATTTCCTTTCTTTATAAAGGGAAAAGGAGAAGACTTTTTTACATGGGAGGACACTGACAAATTTTGGAGAACATATAGAGAAGAATTAGAAGGCAAAAGACAGCTAGGAGGAGGGGCGGATGATCTTAAAAAACAACCAGAGGAGGACAAATCTTAAGCATTAAGGACAAGTGACTTCTCTGAATTTTTTTTTTAATTATTATTTTTAAGAAGTTGAATCACTGTGTAGTAAATAATGGAATTAAGGATTGTTACTTTGGAAGGTAAATGGTTTAAATGATAAAAAGAAAAGAAATAAGGTGGAATATATACTCAGCAAACAGAAATTGGTTTTGATATGTTTGCAAGAAACTCATATCACAAAACAACACACAATAATTTTATCCAATAAGACTTGATTTTGTTTCTTCAGATAAATCCAAGAAGAACCGAGTTGTAATATACTCAAAAAAGCATTTTGAGCCAAAATTGATCTATAAAAATTCACAAGGAAGGGTCATTGCGATAGAAATAACAGTCCAGGGGGGGGGGGGAATTAAAGTTATCGGCTTCTACGCACCGAATGAAAAAAAAAGTTAATTTTATCAAAAGCTGGAACGAGAGTTGGGGGAGTTTATTGGAGAGAAAATTATATTTTTAGGAGACCAAAATATAAATCCTAATTTAGACAGATCCAAAAAGACTACTAAAAACAGCAAATAAAACTCCCAAAAACCTTTTTTCAGTTAGTAGATTTGTTAAGTTTAGAGGACGCATGAAGAATACAAAATCCGGCAGTGAAAGAATACACTTTTTTCCCCTGCCCTAATAACTCGGCAGGAAGAATTGATGCCATCTGGCTAACAAAAGATTTGACAGTCAAAATATGTAAATCTGAAATTCAACCAAAGACAATAGCTGACCATAATGCAGTACAAGTAACGCTGACTTGGGGAAAGAGGAAATCTATAAGATGGAGATTAAATGAAACTTTATTGAGAGATGAAACAATAATAGAAAAAGCAAAAAAGACCTTAAAGGAATTTTTTGAATTGAATTTAAATAAGGACACTGATTTAAAAATAGTCTGGGATGCTAGTAAAGCTGTCTTAAGAGGTTTCTTTATTCAACAAAACGTAATTCAAAGAAAACAAAAGGAAAAAAACAAACAAGAAATCTTAGAGGAGATTAGAAAAAGCGAGTTGGAATTATACAAAAAACCTGTCAGGGAACTGCCATAGGCTCAGGGCGAGAGATAGAAGGGCAGTTGTGTTACAGGGAGCCTCCGAAAATCTTGCGAAGCAGTTCTTCTTCCAGTGAGGAGGAAAGCCCCACCTCTGAGTGGAGAAGAGGTGCAAGGACGAGAGGATGCTAGGAAGAGCCTTTACACCCTTGCCATCGCCCATCCTGCGCAGTAGTCTGAAGCTCAGGGAGGGGCGGAAAGGGCTGGGGGTGACGAGACTTTTATGTTGGGGGAGGTACAAAAACAGACCACTCCCGGGTTCTGCTAGTGATTGAGTCAGACATGAACTTATGACGCTCTTCACTGTAAATAGTTTGCACCAAAATAAAGCCTGTAAAAGACAGGTCGGAGTCCTGCCTGGTTACTCTCGAGCAACTACAACAGCACCTGACAAAACCAAATAGTGTAGAATTAAAAAGAAATATTAAGATACTACAATCTCAATATTTAATGCTAATAAACACAGAAATGTAATGGAAATTAAGATTATTGAAACAAAAACCTTTGAACACGCTAATAAACCAGGAAGGTTATTAGCATGGCAAGTAAAAAAGAGAGAGGCAGAAAGGCTTATAAATAGAGTTAAGTGCGAAGGCAACATAATAAACAACCCTAAAGAAATAGAGAAACGATTTGTCAAATTCTTCCCCCCCCAAATAATATTTATTATTTTCAGTAGGTAAACATAATAAAAAAGAAGAGATTAACAATAATAAAGACAAACAAAAAATAGGAGAAAAAGAGAGAAAAGAAAAAATATACATACAACATATTGCCACTTAATTAATTAAAATTAAGTACCATCCATCTTCATAAACATAGTATTTGACTTCCTCGAATCTCTTCCATCCGAATTTCTTAGTAATTATATGTAGCAGTTTCCAATATCAGTGTTTCAGAAAACCATATCACAGTCCTAATCATGTTACATAACTTTCCTTATCGTAGATTTTCTTATTTGTAAATTTAATTCCATTTTAATCCTAGGCCTAATTGTTTCTTTCAAGTGATTACATATCTTTAATATTACAATATTTATTCAAATAGTCTTTAAATTTCTTCCAATCTTCTTGGTGTTCCTCTTCTTTCTGGTCGCGGATTCTCCCGGTGAGGTCAGCCAGCTCCATAAACTCCATCATCTTCATCTGCCATTCTTCTACCATTGGTAATTCTTGTGTTTTCCATTTCTTGGCTAATAAAATCCATGCAGCAGTTGTGGTATACAAAAATACTTTTACATCTTTTGGGGGCAGTTCAGAACCTCCTTTCCAAGGAGAAAGGCTTCTGGTTTCTTCATAAATGTATATTTCATCATTTTTTTAATTCATTATAATTTTTTCCCCAGAAGTCTTTTACCTTGGAGCAAGTCCACCATATATGACAGAAAGTACCTTCCTTTTCTTTACATTTCCAGCATAAATTATCACAATTGTGGTAGATCTCCACCAGTTTAAGAGGGGTTAAGTACCATCTATACATCATTTTCATAATATTTTCCTTTAGGATGGTACATGCAGTAAACTTAACCCCTTTCTTCCAAAGTCTCTCGCAATCCTCCATCATTATATTATGTCCCACATCTTGTGCCCAATCAATCATAACCGATTTTACTTGCTCATCTTTTGTATGCCACTCCAATAACAAACTATACATTTTAGACAAATTTTTAACATTAGTATCTAACAACTCCGTTTCCAGTTTCGTTTTCTCAATTGCAAAACTTTTTTCTTATCAATCTTAAATAATTCATTCATTTGGTAATATTGAAGCCAATTTCCTTTATCTTTGATTTGTTCAAATGATTTTAACTTAAATCCCTCCCCATCTTCAACCAATAAATCTGAGTATCTCAGCCACTTATTTTCCATATTAAGCTTTTTCTGTGCCTGCGCTTCCATTGGTGAAATCCATTTGGGTGTTTCTCTTACCAAAAGATCCTGATATCTAGACCAAACATTAAAAAGTGCCTTCCTAATTATATGATTCTTAAAGCCACTATGGGCCTTTATTTTGTCATACCAAAGATATGCATGCCAGCCAAACCTATTGTCCAATCCTTCTAGGTCCAAAATGTCCTCATTTTCTAAATTGATCCAATCTTTAATCCAGCAGAAGGCCACAGCCTCAAAATATATCTTTAAATCAAGTAGGGAAAAGCCTCCTCTTTCTTTTGAATCTGTAAGTAATTTATACTTAATTCTCGGTTTTTTCCCTTGCCAGATAAATTTGGACAGGGCCTTCTGCCATTCTTTAAAACATTTGACATTATCAATAATAGGTAAATTTTGAAATAAAAACAGCATTTTCGGCAATACATTCATCTTAACCATATTCGTCCCATAAGTGAAAATTTTAAGTTTGACCAAATCTCTAAATCTCTTTTTATTTCATTCCATACTTTCTCATAATTATCTTTATACAAATTCAAATTCTTAACTGTTAAATTCACACCCAAGTATTTAACCTTCTTCATAAATGCTAGGCCTGTTTTTTCTATTAGGGTTTTTCTTTCAACTTTATCTAAGTTGTTATCGATTACTTTGGTTTTGTTCTTGTTTAATTTAAAACCAGCCAGCTGCCCATACTCCTGTATCATCTCCAGTGCTTTTACTGCACTGGTCTCTGGATCCTGTAAGGTTAAAACCAAATCATCAGCAAAGGCTTTTAGTTTATATTGTTTCGAACCCACTACAATGCCCTTGACTTTCTCTTCTTTTCTCAAACTGTTCAGCAAGACCTCCAGGACCACAATAAATAATAGAGGGGAAAGTGGGCACCCTTGCCTGGTTCCTTTCTCAATTTTAATTTCTTCCAATACCACATTATTAATAATAATTTTAGCTTTTTGTTCAGAATAGATCGCTTTGATACTATTTAAAAATTGTTGACCAACCTCAATACTTTCCAAATTTTTTCCCATAAAAAGCCAAGAGATATTATCAAAGGCTTTCTCTGCATCAATAAACATTAATAATGCTCTGGTGTTTCTCTTAGTCTCTAATCTTTACAGAATATCCACTATATTTCTAATATTATCTTTCATATGTCTCAGTCTCAGTCAGTTTTATTGCACATAGCCAAAGGCTGCCGCAATGTACACAGAATTATTTGACAATTAAAAGAAAATATACTGAATTGATAAAAAAAGACTTAAAACATTTATATTATTAAAACATTACGTACTCTAAACAAAGCTATAAAAGTACCCCAATGTACAAATAAAAACATTAAACAATAAAATTCATGAGCTAAAATCATCACATGGTCACTAATGTTAAAAACAATATCAATTAATACAGTGTGCAATTTATACTCAGAGTTTGGTGACAAAGATAGAGCATAGCCTGAGGTAGATAGATAGGATCAAATAAATTCATCTCCTTTACAGTTAATGGCTACCTTGGCTATATAATTTGCTCTAATTTTCCTAGCAGCAGTTGCAAAAAGTGCTACCCGCCAGGTCACATACTTATCTGTGTCTGCAAGGAGATATAAAATCATGTCAAGGGGGTTCTGGCCAGGGGACCCTGTCATTATAGGTACCAAAAATCTTTTTCTTGCATCATTATATAACGGACAGTGCAAGATATAATGCATAAGGTCCTCTACTTCAGAACATCCCCTAATGCAAACACGTTCGTTTTTTGGTATGCCTCTGTGTCTCCCATCTCTATAAACAGAGCTTATTGTATTTAGTCATAGCTCTGTAAAAGCTTTTCGAAGCTGTGCAAAAGTCAATTCATTAAAATAAGATATGTGTTCATTGACCTCTCTAAGTTTAAAATACAATGGGGCGCATGTAGATGTGCACATAGAGTTTAGATCGTTTTTAGTTGCCACTGCCCTTATGGTTCGTTTAAAGATATTTTTCTGTGAATATAAGGGGAGTTCTTTAATCTCAGTCACTGAGAGGTCATATTTGCCCATCAGTTAGGCAGCATGATGTACCCAGTTTTTAAGGGGTTATCCATTTGAGAGCTCAATCAGGCATTTTTTTGGTAGCCTAGTGTTGTCCATCTGTTGAACTCTAAACCAGTAACAGAGAATTCTTTTATCTATTTGGCTCTCTATGCTCAACATGCGAGTTTCCAACCTGACCATGGCAGATTGCACGTCTTTGGGTAAACCTAAAAGAACTCTTAAAAAATAATTCTGTGGGGGTTCCAGACCGGAGACCTTTGAGGTACCCCAAACCTCTGCACCATATAAAATCTGGGCCATTGTTTTTGCTTTATACACAGATAGAGCTGGGTTGACCAGATTTCCACCTTTACAGGCAGCGAATTTCAGAATGGCTTTTGCTGATTTAAAGGCTTGCAATTTAATATTGGATAGCTGTGTATTCCAAGATGTCGTTTCTGAATAAATCAATCCCAGATATTTAAACGTATTTACTTGGTTTATGATGTGTTCATCCAGGTGCCAAACATGCTTTTTAGAACGCTTCCCAAATACAATGACCTGCGTCTTATCATAGTTTATAGATAAAGCATTCCTCGTGCAATATGAACTTAATTTTGCAAGCAGCCATCTCAGGCCCACCTGGGTTCTAGATACAAGTACTAGGTCATCAGCATACATTAAAACTGAGAGTTTTTGGTCGAGAATTGTGACAGGGGCAAACTGTAGGCCCTCCAGTTCTTTAACCATGTCATTAATATAAAAATTGAACAGGAAAGGTGCCAAAATGCATCCCTGTTTGACTCCAGTAATGGTCTTAATTCTAGTGGTGAGATGGCCAGCCAGATCCACCTTTACTTGTATTGATGTGTCAGTATATAATGTTTTGATGAGAAATAATAGACGGAGGTCTATATTTGTCTTTTCCAATTTTTGCCACAATGCGTGTCTTGGGGCCGTATCAAAAGCTGACTTTAGATCGATAAAAGCAACATATAATTTTTGCTTCAAATTATGGATGTATTTACATAGCAGAAAGTTCAGCACAAAGCACTGGTCCAATGTGGATTTCCCTCTTTGGAAACCTGCCTGGACTTCCGATATCACCTTATTTGTATCTGCCCATTCTTCTAGTCTCCCAAGAAGGAGCCTGGCATATAGTTTGGAGGCTACATCTAACAAACTAATGGGTCTATAATTGGCAGGGTTTTTCTTATCACCCTTTTTATATATTGGGGCAATTATACTCAACTTCCACCCTTCAGGTATGCGACCTGAGCTGTTAATGTATGAAAACAATTTTGCAAAAATGGGTGAACAGAAATCAGGTCTTATCTTATAGATCTCCATTGGGATCATGTCTTCTCCTGGAGCTTTATTAGCTAGTTGGCTTGCGATTAGCCTCTTAATCTGATTGGGCGTGACGTCTGGCCATTCTGGCAGTTCTGATAACTGAGTATAGTAAACTTGTGGGGGTGGGTCAGGACAGGGGCCATATATTTCTGTAAAATATGTCACCCAATCCTTTCCTTGGACAGATGCTTCTAACGAGTAGCCCAGCCCATTTGTGCCTTGGGCAACCAGATGCCAAAATTTCCGTGAGTCCTTTTGAAGTTCTGCATCTCCCAATTCTTTCCACTGTTGTTCATAATATATTTGTTTCTTGCTTTTAAGTAATAATTTATAATTGTTTCGTAACTGGGCTACCTCAGCTTGTAGAGCAAGATTGTGCTTACCCTGTTTTAACTTCAATTTTCTAAGTACCCTAGCTAGGCATTTTTTGCTATTCTGACATTCCTTATCAAACCAAGTCTGTCTCTTAAACTTTTTGTTTTTTATCACACTAGCTGTGGTCATCAGTGTGCGCATTGATTGATTGATTGATTGATTGGTTGATTGGAAGAAATTTAAAGACTATTTACAGAAATACTGCAAAATTAAAGAGTGTTAAAATGATGTTGGATTGAAGCATGGGGGTTTCTAGCTGTAATGCTATAAAGGAATATGAAAAAATGGATCATTAATAGGTAAAAATTTAATGCTATAATTTTTTAAGATTAAAGACTAGGTTAAATAAAGAGGGAAAGGATTTGCTGAACTAATAAAATGAACTGGAATACAAAAAAGGGAGGTGTGAGGAGGTCCGGGAAACAAGCAAATGAAAGTTAAGTAATGGAAAGATTGGATTGTTTTTAATCATTTTTATTTTGTATTTTTCTTTTTTCTGTTTTCATTTTGTAATAATTTGAAAAATCTTAATAAATATCTTTTTTAAAAAAAGCTTGATTGGTTGATTGTGTTCTCATAATGTCCATTTATGTTTCCTGTTTCTAACAACATTTCCCCCTTTAATAAAGCAAATTCATGGGAATCCAGGATCTGAATCATTTTTTCTTGGACCTGTGCATTCCATTTTAACCTTC
The DNA here is from genome assembly GCF_964188315.1 of Podarcis muralis. Classification (NCBI taxonomy): domain Eukaryota; kingdom Metazoa; phylum Chordata; class Lepidosauria; order Squamata; family Lacertidae; genus Podarcis; species Podarcis muralis. Next base: position 7,264,158 of record NC_135674.1, read on the forward strand.
TATTTCCAAGTATCAGATATTCTGTTTCATCCAATAATTTAGGAAAGGCAGGAGAAAAGAATGATGTCAGAGATAACTCAAGTGGAAAGTGGTCACTTTCAGCTCTGGGAATTATCCTGAAGATATCTCGGTTAACTGGCACATTATTAGATGTTAGGATATAATCTATGGTGCTAGTAAATCCTCTGGGGGAGATAAAAGTAAAATAACCCTCTTGATCCCCTTGACCGTGCCGATTGCATAACAAAAGGTTATGCTTTATTATAAGTTCACAAAGATATTTCCCAGTGCGATTAGAGGTGGTGTCCATTGCTGCCCTCTGACAGATTTCAGGTTCGTCCTCCAAGTTTAGACCAGATAATATTGTATTTTGTGGGGAAACAAGGCCGATCCGGGCATTGAAGTCACCTCCCAAGACAAGCCGAGGGTTAGGTGACAGAGAGTCTATACTTTCGAGTAGTTGGTCAAGTTTATCCCAATATGATCTCAGTTCCCCACAAGACTTTACTGGAGGTATGTACACACAGATGCAATAAGTATTTCTCAGGAGACTATCAGAAAGGGACAACACAAAAAAATTAGGGGTGGTCAACAAGGGACACTGTTGAATTGATACATTCTTGGTTTATAATTTGAGAAAAATGAGTCTGCAACACTTTAATTTCTTTTTGTATCTGTTGGCTTTTCGGCTTTGATCTTAAACTCTTTTATTTCTCTTTAATTTGAGATAGAATTGTTTCCTTTTTTTGATTTTGTATCTTTTTCTTTATAGCATTCTGTTGTATGAGGAATCCTCTCATCACCGCTTTACTAGCGTCCCAAATGACTCTTTTTTCTACCTCTGTATTTATATTTAGCTCAAAATAATCTTTCAGAGTTTTTTGAGCCTTACCCACCACCTGATCATTCCTCAGCAACCCATTGTTCATCCTCCATCTGAAGGAATCCTGCAGATACAATTTCATTTCCAATAACACTGCATTATGATCAGAGCAAGTTCTAGGACATATTTGGATTTTTGTTACCCTTGAAGCTAAATCCCTAGTAATCAATTGGCAATCGATTCGTGAAAATGTCTGGGACGAATTTGAAAAAAAGTATAGTCTTTCTCTATAGGATTCCGTAGTCTCCATATGTCTGACAGGTCATATTTGTCTACCATATCAAAGAACAATTTTGGAAGTCTGCCTGCATTTTGCACTTTCTGCTCTTGTGATTTATCCATAAATGTGGAGACTACCCCATTCAAATCTCCCATTAGTATTATTTTATATTCCAGGTAGTCATTAAGTTTAAAATCCAAATTTCTGAAAAATTCTACTTTTCCATCATTTGGTGCATAAATTCCCAATAAAAGATATTTATCGCCTTGTGCTGTAATTTCCACGGCAATGTATCTTCCTTCCTCATCCTTAAACAACAACTTGGGGTTCCATTTTTCTTTGACATAAAAAATCACTCCCCCTTTTTAAACTTTGTCTGATGAGATAAAGTCCTGACCAAGTTTTTTATTCTGTAAAATTTTTCTATGCAATCTTGTAACATGTGTTTCTTGCAAGCAAATTATATCCAAATTATGTCTTGCCGAGATATGAAAGACTTGGCCCCTTTTTTGGGAGAATTTAAGCCATTAACATTCTAGGAGTAAATTCTTAAAGACATTAATGTTTTAGGGCCCTTCGGCCCCCGCACCCAAAGGGGGGAAACTTTCCAAACCAAGTTCTTTTGCGTTTTTCTCCAGAAATCTCTCCTTCTCTCCAACAGTTCTGATTTTTTTGTTTCCTCCCTTGGAATTTGAAGGAGAGGCCCTCTGGGAATTCCCAGCTAAAGAAAATATTTTTCTTCCTTAGGGCAGTTGCCAGATCTGTATAAATATTTATCAAAGATAAAAAATGCTCTCCCATCTATTTTTAAACTTTTTTTATAATGATGTCCCAATATCGTGTCTCTTTGTTCCTTTGTTTTAAAAATCACCATGCAATCATGTGTGATTTTAGAATCCTTTTTAGGACCAAATCTGTATGCTTTGTCAATCCACAAATTTAGTTCTTCTTTTGAGATCTCCCAATAAGTTGAAAATTCTTCAATAAGCCACCCCTTCAAATTGTCCTGTTCCTTCTGGACTACACCTCTCAATCTCAAATGGGCCTCCTTCTGCTTTAATTCCAGAAATGAAATCAAATTTAACGCTTGCTGCTGGACAGTTTCTAAGTCACGGACCTTTACCGTTTCCAGTTGTGAAATTCTTTCCTCATGTGAAGTAATATCAGACTTCAGTGTCTTCAGGTCCTGTTTCAATTCAGAAAAGTCATTCCTCAATTCTTCAATAGCTTTTTAATTCCCTCTTACTTCTGTTTTAATTTCCTGAAGAAGTTGCATTACTGATTCTTCAAATGTTGGTGTTCTAGAGTCTCTTCTTGGTTTAATTTTTGCCCTCTAATCTCTCTGACTTTTCTGTCTTGTCTCCTTTGTCTCCCCCATCCATAGTCCCCCCCCCCCCAAGGTCAGCTACAGTCAGCTACAGTCACAAGGGGGAGATAATAGGATAAACAGACTGTTTCCCAGCTGCAGTAATCCCCACTCCAAAGTAAAAGTCTTTCCTCGCTACAGTCTTTCAATCTGACAAATACAAGTCTTTAAAAATCTTTATATTTACTCCTTTAATCAAATCCCCAAAAGTTTGTTTCAATCCTTTGGCTTATTAGCAGAAGGTGGAGATACAATTCCAAATATTTTTGAGCTCTGGCAGCTGTAGTTACTTTGTATTTTTCCAAAGCGGTAAACGAAAGTTGAAAGTATCCAATCCCTTTGTTACAGCACAATGGAGTCTAGCCTTCCTTCACCCCGGGAGGTCTGCTTCCACAAAGAAGATATAACAGTTCAAACAAATCCCCAGTTCTTCAGCAGGGAAGTTTACTTTTTCTCTCCCCCCCCCCCTTCTCCTGCTAGAAAGGGGGTGCAGGAAACACTTGAAAGTTTCTAAAAGAATGAAAAGTTAAAGTTGCGGCTTTTGGTAACGTTAGCTGCTTTTCACTTTTGCTTCAGTGGAAGGGACCAACCTCCGTTTTTAAGTCCCTTTCCTTCCCAATTTGTAGTTCCAAATTAGATCACTTTACTCACGGTTTTCAGAAGAATTAAGACCACATTTCTTATTTTTTTTCTTTGGAGGAATTGGCCGGTCATGATCGCCAGACTCAGAGCTCGATTTGTCGAATTCTTTAGAGAACTCTATAAGGAAGGAAATGAAGCAACAGAAGAAGTTAAAGAATATTTAGAACAGAACTGTCTTTCGAAACTTACTAAAGAAGAAAAAGAACTGTTGAATGCCCCTATTACATCGTACAAAATTCAAAGAGCAATTAAGGAAGCAAAGAACGGAAAGTCACCAGGGCCAGACGGCCTACCAGCAATATATTATAAAAAATTTGAGGACATACTGTCTGACCCATTAAGAAGTATCATGAACAACATCTTAAAAGACGGAACCATACTGGACTCTTGGAAAGACAGCCTTATTGCATTAATTCCAAAACAGGGTATGGACAATCCACTTATTAACAACTATAGGCCTAAAGGACTTCCGGGTTAGCGCCATCGGCAAATGGCGGAGTTCCTCCGACCGGAGGAACTGGCTCCGTGGAAACTGGGTCTTCCCGCCGCAGCGAAGGTGGGGACCCGCTAGAAATCCCAGGCGGAGGAAGCCTGGGAACGTGGGGTTCGGCAGGGCACCAGGAGCGCCTCCCCTACTCGTGGGGAACCCCATTTTGGGGCTCCGGAGCGAAGTGGGGTGAGCAGCGCGGTGCTGCGAACTGATTGCTACTTTCACGGAGTGAAGCCGCACAGCCATTGCCGGAGAGCGCTGACTTTTTCCTGTGGACAATTGGACTCTAAACAAGTACCCGTGAGTAGGTCTTCTGGGGGCGGCGCGAACGGCAATGGCGGTCCTCTTTACTTGCTAAAGGGGAAGCTCCGCAGGAACGGGTCATCCGCTACGGCGAAGCAGAGACCCATGTCGGAAAACCACAGGCAGCAATAGCCTGTGGCCGTGGGACTCGGCGGGCACCTTCAGCGCCCCCTGAAACGTTGAAGGGGCTCCGTAAGGGGTCCCGGAGCGTGAAAGGGCTGGCGCGGTGCTGTGAGTCGATCACTCTTTCTGTGGGGTGAAGCCGCAAAGCTGCTGTCGGTGAGCACTGACCCTTTTCCTGGAACTATTCGGCTGAAAAACAACTACTCGTGAGTAGGTGAAGTTTAATGATTTGGGACTAAAAATATTAAAAATTTGGCACTGAAGCGGGAGACGCAACCAGGAAGTCCGTCTCCCGGCTCTGTTTAAAGATCCGAAGCAAAGACGTTTAACTTTCTAATGCTCAGGAAGTTGCGACTATAAAAGCAATCAATTTGAGCATCAACTGATCCTAGAAGAAAATTCGAATTTTACCTATTTATTTGTGGACTTTACTCTTTACTGGCGGATACCTTTACCTCTTTATCTCTGGATTTACAAAACACTGAGAGACCCCGGCAATCGGGCTGCCAGACATCTAGAATTGCTAAGCTGTTTGAACTGTTACATTGGACTGTTACATTGAATTGCTACATTGGAACCCACACTTTTTAGAGACACTTGTAACTGTTTTAAGATAACTCTGCAAAAGTCAAAGGAGCTGGAAGGTCTTTGGGAGTTCTGAGGCTGTTTTGAAACTGTGACAAAACTTTTAAGGGATTTTGAGTAACTTTGGAAAAGACTTTATGAACAGTAACTTTCTCTCTTATGAGAATTTAGTGGAATAGTAAAACTTTGCAGTTACTGGGGGTATTTTTCCATCTTTGGACTTGTGGATTCCCGTGGGAATTGTTAACCGTGAGACTGACCTTGACGCATAGCCAGTGGTGGGATGAGTGGGAAGACAAGATCAGCCAAAGCCAAAACACAACAAACTACTATAACTTCACAGCTGCGCAGATCATCTGTTCCTACTGTTTCTGTGGCACGGGAGGAAGAACTACAGCAAACAAGGCCGGAAGGAATGGCTACAGGAGGTGACTTCACTTCAGTACTAGACAAAATCTTTGAAAAATTAGATGGTTTGAGTAAGCAGGTGACTGAACAATCATCTAAAATTGACCAAAACACAGTCAGTGTTAATAACAAGTCAATAGATAAAGAAGATAAAGATTTTAAAATTACAAGTGCATTCAGGTTAGGAAAAGGAGGGAGGAAGGGTAAGTTTAGAGACTGCCTGATCTCCCTCAGAACGAAGGCGGAAAGAAACAAGATACTGAGTGCACACTTTCAAAAGACCCTTGAAATTCAGGATCTTAAAGTGGAAATCTACAAGGATATCCCGAATCACCTATTGGATCTTAAATCTGACTACAGAGACTTGGCGACACTATTGAGAAGCAACGGAATCATCTTTAGATGGGAGTTCCCCCAGGGACTATTTTTTACGTTTAGGGTGAAGAAAGTTAAAATCAAAACAGTTGAAGATAAGGGAAAATTTTTGAGTGACTTCGGAGAAGACCTTCAGAAAGGGATTGAAGGAGAACCAGGAGCCTTAGGATCTGGATCATTAAGTTTCGCACTTACACCTTTGGGTTCAGACGAGCCTGAGAAAGTGATACCACCTCCAGAAGGAGAATAGTAATATATCAACATGTCTCTGCAACTATTAAGCTGGAATATTCATGGATTTAACTCCCCGGAAAAAAGGAGGAGGATTTTTCATTTATTAAAAAAGGAACAATTAGACTTAATTTGTTTACAAGAAACGCATGTGATTAGGCTTCACAGGAAAGTTTTAATCAATAAGAGACTGGGACAAGAATTTATTTCATCTGATAAAGTGAAGAAGAGAGGAGTTGTTATTTATGCAAAGGAAAGCCTATCACCAAAATTTCTGTTCAAAGATGAGCAAGGAAGAATTCTGGCAATTGAAATTCAACTGCAAGGAGAGAAATTTTTGATCTTGGGAATTTATGCACCAAATGAGGGGAAGTCGGAATTTTACAAGAAGTTGCATAAGATACTGCTGGATTACATGGACTATAATAACATCATCATGATGGGTGACATGAATGGGGTGGTATCTACGAACATGGACAAAGCTCAAAGTCAAAGTATAACAAAAGAAGGCAGGCTGCCGAAAACCTTTTTTGAACTGACTGACAACATGGATCTGATTGACATTTGGAGAACTAAAAACCCCTTAGGGAGAGAAGGGACATTCTTCTCTGAAGCCAAAATGACGTGGACAAGGATTGACCAAATATGGATAACTAGAGGACTGGCACCTAAGACTAGAAAAGTGGAAATCTGCCCAAAAACTTGCTCCGACCATAATGCAGTAAAGATGGAAATGAGACTAACATCAACTGGTTCCTTCAGATGGAAGATGAATGACACCTTATTAAGAGATCAAGATATTGTCAAGAAGGCCCAAAAAAACCTGCAGGATTACTTTGAAGTAAATTTGAAAACCACAGTGGAAAAAAGAATAATCTGGGATGCAAGCAAAGCGGTCATGAGGGGGTTTCTGATACAACAGAATGCAATAAAAAAGAGAACTCAAAATGAGAAAAAAGACAGAATTTTGGCAAAAATAAAAGAAGGAGAGGTAAAATTAAGATCGAAACCAAAGTCACAGGAGATTTTGAGAGAAATTAAGTTATATCAGGTACAATATATGAAACTGATAAATCAGGAAGTCGAATGGAAGATTAGACAAATGAGACAAAAGACTTTTGAATCGGCTAATAAATGTGGAAAACTGCTAGCATGGCAGTTGAAAAAAAGACAGAAGTTGAACACGGTTACCAACCTTGAGATTGAGGGAAGAAACATTCAGAATCCTGTGGAGATTAGAAAATGCTTCCAGAGATACTTCAAACAACTTTATACTCAGGGGCCGCAGAAAGAGACTGATATAGATGAATTCCTAAGAACTAATGGATTACAAAAACTATCTCAAGAAAACAAGACAATATTGAATCATAAGATAACGGAACAGGATATTGAAGGTGCTATCCAGAACATGCAATTGGGCAAGTCTCCAGGGCCGGACGGGTTAACCTCCAAGTATTATAAGATTCTGAAAGACTATTTAATTCAACCATTAAAGGAGGTGTGCAACGAGATAATGGAGGGAAAGAAGGCACCAGAGTCGTGGAAAGAAGCATTCATCACACTTATACCAAAATCGGAATCTGAAAAGACACAATTTAAGAACTACCGTCCTATCTCCCTTTTAAATGTGGATTACAAAATTTTTGCAGACATTTTAGCTAACAGACTAAAAAGAGTGTTAAATGAAGTGATACATAAAGACCAGGCAGGCTTTCTCCCAGGCAGACATTTGTCAGATAATGTAAGGAACATTATTGACATTTGTAAGGAACATTATTGATATTGAAGTTGTACTATGAATCAGCAGCATTTTGCTGGTTAAAAGACTGGCTACTCCTTGAGAACACTGACATCTTGGATTTGGAAGGGTTTAACAATGCATTTGGGTGGCATGCATATCTGTGGTATGACAAGGTCAAAGCTCATAAGGCATTTAAGAATCATGTTGTCAGGAAAACAGTGTTTAATGTCTGGACAAGATACAAGGATTTATTAGAAAATAAGACCCCAAGGTGGTTGTCACCAATGGAAGCTAAGGCTCAGAAAAGACTCAATATGGAGGCCAAGTGGCCAAAATATTGGGAGATACTAGAAAAAGATGGAGACACATGGAGATTGCAGAGTTTTGAGAAACTAAAAGACAAAGTGCGAGATTGGTTACATTATCGTCAAATTAGAGAGGTTTTTAATATGGACAAGAAAACAGGTTTCCAGGTGGAAAAATCGAAATTAGAAACAGAATTGTTAGAACCTAAAACTAAGGTACTTTCAAGAATGTATAACTTGCTGTTAAAATGGAATACTCAGGATGAAACGGTCAAATCAGCTATGATAAAATGGGCGCAAGACATTGGCTATAATATTATGTTTGCTGACTGGGAACGGTTATGGACCACTGGTGTGAAATTTACGGCATGTAATGCCTTAAAAGAAAACATTATGAAAATGATATACAGGTGGTACATGACCCCAGTCAAGCTTGCAAAGATATATCATTTGCCAGATAACAAGTGTTGGAAATGTAAAGAAACTGAGGGAACATTCTTTCACCTTTGGTGGACGTGCCCAAGGGTCAAGGCTTTCTGGGAAATGATCTATAATGAACTGAAAAAGGTATTTAAATATACCTTCCCTAAGAAACCAGAGGCCTTCCTTTTGGGCATTGTTGGCCAAATGGTGCCAAAGAAGGACAGAACCTTTTTTATGTACGCGACAACAGCAGCAAGAATACTCATCGCAAAACACTGGAAGACACAAGATTTGCCCACTCTGGAAGAATGGCAGATGCAAGTGATAGACTACATGGAACTAGCAGAAATGACTGGCAGAATCCGAGACCAGGGAGAAGAGACAGTGGAAGAGGATTGGAAGAAATTTAAAGACTATTTACAAAGATATTGCAAAATGACTGAATGTTAAAATGATGCAGGAGATAAAGATAACATGGCATTAGTGATAAAGCTGAAAGGAATATGTAAAAGTACTGTATAAGAAATAAGGGTGAAAAAAGTTAGAATAACATTATGTCAGAACTAAACGAAATGATATGAAGGGAAGAACTGGTGACATAATAGTTGAAATGTATAATATATAATAAGACTCAAAAGAGGGCAAGATATTGCTGAATATGATTTTGTAAAAGAGAACACAGAAAAGGGAGATGTGAGGAAGTCAGGAAAGAGGGTTATGAAGGTAACAAGCTAGAAATAGGATTTTTATGTTTTTCTTTTCTTTTCTTATGTATTTCTATGTATTTTCTTTTGTATTTTCTATGTCTGTGAAATCTGTTTAATTGTTCAAAAATTTCAATAAATATCTTAAAATAAAATAAAATAAACAAGTACCCGTGAGTAGAAACGGAAAATTGGATCAAGAAACATACTAATTTGGCATCGAAGCGGGAAGGTTCAAAACAGGAAGTCCGCCTTCCGCTTTTTGTAAATAGACTGAAGCAAAACCGTGTAAGCTAATAGCCTGGAAAGTCGTTTATAAAGGTCGAAATTTCCTTCATTTATAACCACTAAAACCCCCCTTGGAAGCAGGAGAAAAGGGGGGGGGGGCTTTGACTGTTCAAGCCTGCAGGAGAGGGAGTAAAGAAAGATAAGTTTCCACCGTCTCAAACCTGGGAATGGGGTGTCAGAGACAGAAATTGTTGGAGACGTTCATTGACTGTTGTCAGGGGCTCAGGAGCAGAGGCACAGGGGAGAGAGGAAATGGAGAGCGAAGGGGAAGAATCTGACGGCAGCGTAGGGGAGTACGAAAGTGGCCCGAGAGATTCCATGAGTCTCTCCAGTGAATCAGAAGATTCCCAGAGGGGGGCGCCGATGGCCAGGGCAAGGGGGGTCCCAGGGGGGACACACCAGAAGCAAGGGGCCAGCGGGGACTCCCAAAGCAGCAGCGGGAGAGCAGGACCAGCTACTCCACCAGAGCGTAGTGAGGGGGAAGAGTCACATGTATCAGGGCCAGCTTCTCCTCCAGCAGGGAGAGAGGATGAGTCAAGGGTGGCCACGCCTCCATCGCAGAGTGAGGGAATGGAGGGAGAGTCAGGTGCAGCTAGCCTCCCCGAAGGGGGAAGCAGTGACAGGAGCAGTGTAACGGTCAGGAGGAAGGTGGCTGGCTGGGCGCATGCGCCAAGTTTGAATGTACAGGCGTGCGGCACAGCAGGAAACCCGGATTGGGAACCAGGTCCTAAAGCCCGCCGGAGGGAGGGGGAGGACTCAGGAGACTCAGCGTCAGAAGAGTCTAGGAGAGGCGAGACCCCAGCGGACAGGCGGGCCCAGAGGAGAAGAGAGCAGAGGAAGAGGTGGAGCAAGGCTAGAGTCTTAAACTGGTGTCTGGGGGGAGGAGATTCAGACGGAGCTTCGGCGGTCTAGAGTTTGAGACGTAGAGCTGCGCGCCGCGGCTGTGACAAAGAAACTGAGCTTCAATAAAGACTGTTTTATATAACAACGAACTGGCGTTGGTCCTTTGTGAGCTGGGACCTAGGGCAGCTCTGACAACTGTGAATGGAACATTTTGACAGATAGCTAAAAAAGAGAAACAAACTGATTCCAATGTTGCCTTTTGCATTTTAAAGAAACAAAATATTTGAAAAATGAAAGTAACCTTCCTTTGTTGGACTTGCTTTAAAAAGATGGATACAAATAGAAATTGTCTCCTCTAGAGAGAGCTTGTTAAATTGTTGCTGCAGTCCGCTTGGGGACTCTACAGCTGTAAGATTAAGATCGTGGGACCAGTCTTTTGACCTTGGACAAAATGTGTTGGGAGGAAGCTTTGGTGCTTGCTTTTTGCAAGACAAGTGCTCTGTTGGAGCAGATGCATGAGAAGATGGATTTGATGAATGAAAAGATGGATTCGATGATGGCTGTAGGGAATACTGACACAGAAATCATTCAGGGACCAACTCAGGAACCTGTTTTAACTGGGCAAGTACAAGTGCAGAAGATAATGGATGAGGTTGCGGTAGCACCTCAAGCAATACAAATGGAGAGATCTGAGGCCCTGCAGGAGCATAAGCCGCTGTTTTTGAAGATTGAATTTGGAGTGGGCCAGGGGAAGTCTGGAGCTGAGGAGGTTCTTAACTTCGGAGGGACTTTGAAACATGCTGTTAAATATTTTCTGGATTACGCTGATGACTGCGGGGAGTGGGACTCTGGGGAATGGGCTGGTCTGATGAGGGGAGATAATTTTGGGCTGGAACCCCCCAGAGACCTACTCTTCAATGAGAAAGGAAAGAAATTAAGAAAGAGACCAACAAAAGACAAGGAAAAGTGCAAGTATAAACAAGAAGAAGAAGATCTGCAGAAGGGGCATGGAAGAGACTTAAGAGCCTCGGAAATAAGATTACCAGGTTGATGGACTAGATGGAATGGACAGTAAGGACTGACATAACCCGAGACCAGGAAGAATGGATGGAGATTGGAAGAAAGTTTATAAAGAAAAATTGTTATTTTGGGAATTAGTGTAAATTAATGAATATTAGGGAAAATGTTGGAATGAAACTATCTGGCTTTAGTAGAAATGATATAAGGAGTTATGTATAAATAAGTATTAAGTTTTAAGCTCTAAGGTATTTTACGGTAAGATAAGGTTAAATAAATTAAGGCAAATTGAATAATAGAATATGGTGAAAGATGGAAAGGATCTGCTGAGTTAAGTAATAGGCTAGACTGTTAAGATAAATTATTTAGTAAAAATTGAGAAAGATGAAAAGAACTTGCTGAAACAACTAATTAAGCTAGAATACAAAAAGGGAGGTGTGAGGAGGTCAATGAAACAAGCAAATGAAAGGTAAAGATAATACTTTATTCGGCTATAAGCCCACAAGGTAAAACAAATCAATAGATAAAATAGGATTTTACAATCTAAAATATCAACTAAAATATTTCAACGCATAATCTCCTTCACATTACTTACAATCTCTAGATGTACCGTGTTATGGCCTTGAAGATAAAGATGGTGCATAGAGTTTACTGGATTTTTAATAATCATGCAGCATTCCATGAAGTCTTTTATATGAAAGAACTGAAATCTGGAATCTAGCAACCTGTAATGTTCTATAAGAGTCAATGTCCTGGAGTAGATAAGCTAGATGTAATTCAGGTGGTTTAGCAGCAATTTCCAGAATGATTGAACTCAGTATCCTTGATCGGGGAACAATGTATAAGGGGCAATTAAACAAGATATGATAAAGGGATTCTATTGATTTGTTGTCACATGCGCATAAAACAGAGGTTTTACCGTTAGAGAATCTATTGCTCAGCACATTTGAGGGGAACACATTAAATCTGGCTCTAACAAATGCGAATCTATGCGACGCAGCCGATAAAGTAGACAGATATCGAGGAATCTGGGACATAGATGTAATGCCCAGATTTATCGGGGAACATGTACCTCCACCTGTAGTAAGATTTTGTTGCAAATCTACCTCCTCCAGTCTTTGTTTGATGACCTTTTTAGCTGTAATTAGATCTAAATTAAGAATATCGGAAGGAGAGATTCCATAAGACAACAGTTTGGAATGGATTTTTGTTGCCCATGGGCTGGTGAATTCATCTCTCCAAAGGCACTGAATAAGATAGTAGTTTGGCAATTTATGCCAGAGGGACAGCCAATAATTAAAGGCATGTCTCCACATCAGAATCTCTAGGGAGGGGGTCTTAAGTTCTAAGCGAATGGCAGAGTTGCTTACACAGGAGGGTAGTTTCAGAAGGCGTCTTAGAAAAAGATTTTGCAATGTCACCAGAGGCAAGAGGTTTACAAAGGCGCCCCACAAAGGGACCGCATAGGCCATAGTTGCAACCACTTTTGCACTATAAACTTTTAAGGCGGATGGAACATGCATAGCCCCCTCAGTAAAGAAGAAGCGTAATAGAGCATAGATAAGGGCTTTGACCTTATTTTGTAAATATGTGATATGCGCTTTCCATCCCATATTATACTGGAAGTAAATTCCTAGATATTGAAATTTGTAAACTTGTTCAATTGGCTTCCCCTCGAGTTCCCATCTATACAGTTTACGACTCCTGGAAAAAATTAGGACTTTAGATTTGGAATGGTTAATAGTAAGTAAATTTGTTTGACAATATAATGCAAAAATCTTAAGGGCCCTCCTCAAACCGATTCGAGAATAAGAGAGGATCACTGCATCGTCAGCGTAAAATAATAAGGGGCAGCGATAGTCTGCAAGCCTGGGTGCATGAATGGAGGTTTGGGCCTCAGCTAGGGGCGTTCTCATATCACTAATATAGAGGTTAAAAAGATAGGGGGCAAGGATGCACCCTTGTCGTACCCCCTTATTTATTGGTACAGAGTTTGTGAGATCGCCCTCGGGTGTTAACCTCACCCTAGCGGCCGTCCCTTCATGTAATTTAATCATAAGCCACAACAGCCTTTTTTCTATGCCCCACTTTGCCAGTTTTTCCCATAGCAGCTCTCTAGAGATACTGTCAAAAGCCGCCTTCAGGTCTATAAAAGCGGCACATAGAAGACCATGAGTAGGGGAAGAATACTTCCGCGCCAAATGATATAGAATTATAGCATGGTCAATAGAAGCGCGATTTGGTCTAAACCCGACCTGTTCATGGCCTATCAGATTGGAATCTTCGGCCCATTGGGTTAGTCTGGTTAGGAGGAAGCGAGTATAGATTTTCCCGATGATTGATAGTAAACTGATGTTACGATAGTTTCCTGGGTCCTCTGGTGGTCCTTTTTTATATATAGGAATTATGATGGACTCCTTCCATGATCTAGGTATCTGGCCCGTGGCATTGATTGCATCAAAGATTTTTGCAAGAATTTTAGCCCACCATGTTGGGTGTTGTTTAATAGCTTCCACCGGGATCAGATCGGGCCCTGGGGCTTTATCAGTTTTCAGTTTAGCAATTAAATCTACTATTTCCTCCGGGTCAGTATCTGGCCAAATGGGCAAGTGACTTGAAAGAGTATCAGATTGAATGTTAGAGATGTCTGTCTGGGAGAAATATTTTCTTAGAAATTGTTCCCATGTCGGGGCTGGGATAACCGTCAATGGGTATTTCCTCGATCTTTTGTTGATTAAATTCCAAAAACCGCGAGAGCTGCGAAGCTTAGAGGCAGCAATCAGCGCTTGCCAACGTCTTCGCTGCCACTCGTGCTTGGCTGACTTCTGTGCCTGTTTGTAAGCAATTTTGGCCTGCAAGTACTCTGGGGGAAGAGTTTCAGCTCCAGAAGATTTATATCTGTTGTAGATACAACAGAGAGAGAGTCTAGCTTGCTTACATTTGGCATCAAACCAAGGTGCACCGAACCTGGGTTGATCTCGGTTAACCAGGTGAGCCGGCATCATAAAGAAGCTAGTTAAATCTGCAGAGAAGTGGGAGAACCACTCCAGTATCCTATTTGGTTCAGACAGCTCCGCCAATGAAACAATAAGGGATTCGGAGATATTCCTCTGGAAGAATTCTGCATATTTTTGGGCCTGTTTCATAGACCATTTAATGCCTCTTACTTGAGCTGTGGCATTTAAACCTACATGAATTGGGTGTGTACCGCTAACCGGGTGCCAGTCAAGCGTTAGCTTGGCCGCTAGAGGTAGGTGGTCACTGGAATGCACATTATCTACTTTGAGATAAAAGAAGTTTGAAAATAGGTCATCTGAAACTAGAAGATAGTCTAGGACACTATTTGATGTTGAGCCAAAGTGAGTAAATTCACCTGGCACGTCCGGAGGGCAGTTGCCATTTAAAATGTTCAAATTCATACGAATGGCCAATTGATAAAGAAGGACTCCCGCCTCATTCACTCTGTTGTCCTTAGATCTTCTTGATGTAAAAGAGATTAAATCAGATTTTGGGTAGGGGGGAGATACCCACCACTTGGCCTTAATTATTCCATTCCAGTTGGCGGCTGTACGTGCATTAAAGTCACCACCCATTATCGATGGAATATTAGGGTACATAACATAGCATGCCAATAAATAATCTTCCAGAGAATCCCATCTATAATGAAGGTCTGATATAAGACCACCTGGAGGAAGATAAACATTGGTGATTAATAGTGAGAATTTTTCACTTGAAATCAGACCAGTAAAAGCAAAAGGAGGAAAGGACTGAACTAGCGAGAGTTTAGCTCTCATTCTAAGCGACATGGCGATTGCAAGACCGCCTCTGGACCGGCCACCTTTCTGGGAGGGGATAGCTGGAAGTGATATCAGTTCAAAGCCATTTATATCTATTTTATCTTCTTCCCATGTTTCTTGCAAAAGGATTATCTGAAAAGAGTTTATATAGGACAGAAATTCGGGATCTAGACTTCCGGTCGGCGCCAGCGTTAATGGCGGTCCTCTTTCCGAGCTCCGGAGGAGGACTGCTCTGCGAGTTCGGGTATGACCCGCTACGGCAAGCGGGGGACCCCTAAAATCACAGGCGCTGAAGCCTGTGAACAAGGAGACTCGGTGGGCACCAGAAGCGCTCCCCCTTACTGCAGAAAGAGCCTTTTTAAAGGCTCCGGAACGGCATCGGGAGAGCGCGGTGCTGAGAGTCGCTACCCAGCCCGCAGGGTGAAGCCGCGTCGCCATTGACGGAGAGCGCCGATTCCTTCCTGTTAATCTGAAACTGAAATACTCCGTAAGTAAGACTGAACGCTAATTTGGAACTTCTTAAAAGAAAATTTGGCTGAAAACGGGGAAGGTAAAAATTAAGGAAGTCTGCCTTCCCCCGACTGCATGACAGCTAAAGCAACGGAAATTTAGAGCTGCATCCGTATGAGATATTTCTTGACGATTTAACCTGACATTGGATTTGGATCTCCCCTCTAGCAAGCAGGGCAGAGGGGAGGAAAAAGGGACATTAAGAACTGCATGTTTTATCTAAAAAAGGAAAAAGCCTTCTGCTGTTTTAATGCCCTGAAGCGGACTGCCAAATAAGACATTAATGCACTGAACTGCTTTTAAACTTCTGGGAAAGTTACATAGTTGAAGCTTTGCATGATACAAAGTTTTTGGACTCTGTTGTTACAGTATTTTGGAGTATGCTGAAATAGTATCCATTGGAAAAGCGCTGTAACAGATATCTACAAGCCTCCTGATATTCTTTTCTTTAACTTCTTTGTCTCCATACTTGGACATTTTGGTTTGCTCCCCCTAGAGGGTCAAAGTAACGGTTGTAATAGTCTGGGATAGTGGAATTTTCCATCAGGGGATTGTTTTCCTGGGAACGACCTTGGGACATGAGTGGCCCAGCGGAAGAGATAACCACAAGAGCTAAAGCTAAGCAACAACAGTACCAGCAACAGCAGCAAAAGAAAAGAGGCTCAATTACTGGTGCAACTCCTACAGGAACAACAGGACAAGAAAAGGTGACAGTTGCCTCTATGGAGTCAGTGACACAAGCGCTACTCAAGATAAACCAGTCTTTGGAGACCCTGACAAAGCAGAGTACAGAAAATTCACAAAAATTAACAGAATTAACAGCAAGATTGGATTTGAACACAGAATCTATAAATAGGCTGGTTCAAGAAAATTCTGCAACACGCAAGATCGGAAAGGAAGCCAGAACTATTGCTGGAGAGACTCAAGAGAACTTGGAACCGATTGCTAAAAAAGTCTATGAACATGATGCAACCTTGGCTTTGTGGGAATTACAGAGGAAGGAAAGAAATTTGAAATTAAGATTAATTCCCGAGAGTGAAGGAGACAATTTAGCGGAGTTTTTAACACAAGAGTTTGCTGATTTCTGGGAAGACTTGGAGGAGGAAGAATTTAAGATTACAACAGCATTTAGACTGGGCCGAAGACAGAATAGAAAGACCCCGAGGGACTGCTTGATTACCCTCAGATCGAAGGAAGAAAGAGACAAAATATTAAAATTACATTACCAAAAGGCCTTGCAAATTGAAAATTCACCCATACAGATCTTTAAGGACATCCCTAAACATATTTTGGAGTTGAGAACCTTCTATAAGGACTTGGTTTACTTGCTGAAGAAGAACACCATCCTCTTTAGGTGGGAGTTCCCACTGTTGGAATTCTGCCCGGTCAGAGGAATGTGCCATAGCGTAGGCACCGGCAGATATTCCTGTCGACCTCCCCGCGTTTCCCTCTGCTGATAAGCAGGCGAGGTCCCGGCGATTCTTCTCAGATGTGTGAGAGGAACACACCGTTCTTCCTCTCTCCCCTTTGGTGTTCCCCAGGGAGGGGAAAGAAGCAGACAGAAAACTATTTACATCCTTTATTTCTGTCTCTCATATCAGTACAGAGAAACATGTCTGCACTCGACAACAGCAAGAAGAAACTCCACCCAAGTACTTCCAGTACAGGTCATATGACACACACACTGAGCTAACATCCGGTGCTCAGTACAGAATGTACTGCCCCTTTGTTTCCATGGCAACAGTCACAAACATCCTGTCTGGCTTTCCAGCCACAAGCAGCTGACTGAGCTGCTAGAGCCTTTGCTTGCTGCAGCATTGGTGCTTTATGGTAACATACTCCCCCTAAAGTATCAATGCTTGCTGCGAGCAAAGCGTCATCCAGAGAAGAAAACAAACAGTTGTTATACTTATAACATTCCCCTGTTGTTTCAGTTCCACCCTTGGAACTACCCGCCTCTGGTTTAACCAATGTACCTCTCTGGTTGTGTGACTTCACATTACCTTGGTTAACAACTCTCTGTTGTGCCTTTGTCTCTGACTCAGACACAGCTTCAATCTGTCCTTGGCCGTTTACAACAGCAACATATGCTAGGTTAGCAAACTCCTTTGAATACCTCTTGGGTGGTACACCCTTCGTTGCTCTCTCAGACCTACGTAAGAGGTTCTGATTCTCTGTGCTCACTGGTTCAACCTCTGGACTCTGTTGAGAACCAGTAGCAATCAGTGGTTCTTCCTTCATCTGTGAAGGTCTATCCATTGTGTGAGATTTTCTCTCAATGACTGTGACAACTGAGCTGTCTGAGCTATCGCTGTCATCATCAGTACCACTGAACTCAATAAGATCAAACTCATCATCATCATCAACATCATTGTCCTCTGTGGGAAAAACTCTCTCCTGTTCAGGAGCACTCTCTAGAAATTTTGTGAGAATCACCTGACCAGATTCAGACAAAATTACTCTGTAGAGACCTTTTTCATAACCTACGAAAATGCCTCTGGCATTCTTTACTCCACCTGGAGCTTCTGTTCTCACATGAGACCCGAAAACCTTAAAATAGGCAACAGAAGGTTTTCTATTGAACAGCTTCTCAAAAGGAGAAATTCCCAAGTCTTTTGAGACCTTTCTCAACCACACGTGAACATAGGACATTAACGACTCCGCCCAATATTCATGTGGCAAATGTGAACTAAGCAATTGCGCATGCATTCCCTTTTGCAATTCTTTGTTCACCCTAACACAGACACATTTCTTCCATGCTTCTTCGGAACTAGCAAGTTTGTGTCTTATCCCTTTCTCCTGCAGGAACCTCTGGAAATCCTGTAAAAGAAAAACTGGCTTGTCATCTGTGAAAAGACAATCAATGTTAGCATCATGCATACTTTTAACCTTGTCACAAAACTCCTGAAACTTTTCTAAAGTTTCCTGCGGTTTCTTCATCACATAAACCCAAGAATAATTAGTGTAACAATCAACACACAAAAGGTAATATTTTGCACCGCCTCTAGATGGTTCTAGAGGACCAATCACATCAGCATACACCCGCTGAAACGCTCTGTCGACCTTCTTAGCCACCTTCTTGGTGTCCTCGTTGTTGGTCAGATCTGCAAGAGAAATTTCGTTAGAATCAAAAGTATTACATTTCATGTAATCACTTTGATCAAAAGTTAACAAATACAGTCCATCTTTCTCTTTGGCAGTAAGAAACAGTTCTCCATCTTTGTAGATCTTGCATCTTTTAGCATCATAGTACAGTTTTAGTCCTTTCTTTGCAATCTGCGAAGCACTCAGCAGACTAGATCTCAGTTCTGGAACCAGGTAAACATCGCTTATTGTCAAGTTCAGACTCTCAAGATACACAGTCCCAATTCCGGTCGCTTCCAGTTCTTGACCGTTGGCTTGTTTCACAGTGAAGCTTTGCTTCTTCAACGTCGAAAACAGTTGTCTGTGTGGGCAGAGATGCTTCGTTGCACCCGTATCGACTATGAATGCGTTCCCAACATCTGGCGTGGTTCCTTTTGCCATCATAGCCTTTGCAGGTTTCACCTGGCAGTTGTTACGGCTTTTGCTTGACGCCTCAGGCTTCGTAGAGCTGTTCTTGGCTCCTTTTGACTGTCGCGGCTTCCTACAGTTCCGTTGTAGATGCCCAGTCTGTCCACAATTGTAGCATCGGACAGCGCTCAATGCTACAGCATGCTCTCCAGTAGCATCAGCAGTGGGAAGATTTGAACTCTGTTCTTGCCTCCCTCTGTCCTTCACTTCCAGTGCAGCAAGTCTGTCGTGTTCGTTGAGGACCACCGCACACACCCTCTCCGCGGTCAGGTCTTGAGCCGGTAGCGAACCAAGCTGACTGGCAACAACCTTGTAAGTCCGGTTCAGGCTGTTTATCATCATGAAGCAAAACACTTCCTCCTGTAAACGGAAATTGCGTTCCACCATCTGTTGACGCAGAAACTTCATTTCTGTCAGGTGCGCTTAATAATAATAATAATAATAATAATAATAATAATAATAATAATATCTTTATTGTCATTGCCCCCTCTCGGGGACAACGAAATTACTTGGCTGCTCCATCCACCCAGGTAGGGCACTCCACACAAAATCAAATCAACTATAAAAACACTAATTAAAACAATACAGTATAAAACAGCAAGGAAGATTAGATGACTTTCAAAGTCCAGGCTTCCCATTCAGGGCCGAGATCGCTCTGGAGAAGAAGCTGTTCTTAAGACGGCTTGTTCTTGTCTTCATCGTCCTGTATCTCCGTCCCGACGGCAGGAGCTCGAAGAGACAGTGACCAGGATGCGATGGATCTTTTACTATGTCCAGTGCCTTCCTATGGCACCTTGTGGCATAAATCTGCTCTAAGGTGGAGAGTGGGCAGCCAACAATGCTCTCTGCTGCCTTAACAACTCTGCACAACCCCAACCTGTCCCGGGTAGTACAGCTTCCATACCACACACATAAGCCATAGGTGAGCACGCTCTCAATGGCACAGTGATAGAAGGCAAGCAGCAGTTTCTGCGGAAGATGGTTTTTCCTTAGAATTCTCAAAAAGTACAGTCTCTGCTGCGCCTTCTTCACAAGCCCCCTTGTGTTGACACTCCAGGACAGATCCTCTTGTAATTCAATGCCCAAAAATCTGAACGTTGTTACCCTCTCCACACAGACCCCATCAAGCAAAAGTGGCTGGACATTGCTCTTCTGTCTCCTGAAGTCCACCACAAGCTCCTTTGTCTTCCTTGTATTTATGAGCAAGTTGTTAGCTCTGCACCACTCTGTCAGCCGCTCCACCTCATCTCTATAGTCCATTTCACCCTCCCTTTCAGAGATGAGCCCAATCACGGTTGTGTCATCTGCAAATTTGACAACCCTATTACTAGGGTGAGCAGCGACACAATCGTACGTGTAGAGAATATAAAGGAGTGGGCTGAGTACGCATCCCTGTGGTGTTCCTGTGTTAGTCCTAAGCATACTAGAGGTATAAGGGCCCAACCGAACCCTCTGGGGGCGGTCTGACAAAAAGTCCAATATCCACCCACAAAGTGATAACGGAAGCCCCAGATCTTCCAGTTTAGACATCAGACGTTGTGGTAGAATGGTATTAAATGCCGAGCTGAAATCTAAAAAAAGCAGTCTGGCATAACCCCCCCCCCCCCCGCTGCTCCAAATGTGCAAGAACGGCATGGAGGGCAATCGCCACAGCGTCCTCTGTCGATCTTTTCGTTTTATAAGCAAATTGGAATGTGTCCAGTCCCTCTGGTAGGCAGGCAATGACATAATTTCGTACCAGCTTTTCAAAGCACTTCATGATTATAGGTGTGAGTGCTACTGGACGAAAGTCATTCAGATCTTCCGGGTTAGATTTTTTTGCTATTGGAACGATAGTAGAGGACTTTAGGCAGGATGGAACAATAGCCTGGGCTAGGGATCGATTTAAGATCCCAGTGAAAACTCCTGCTAGTTGATCTGCACAGTCTCTCAATACCCTTCCAGCTACCCCATCTGGCCCTGTGGCCTTCCTTGGGTTGATTCCCTTCAACACCTTCCTCATCTCTTCTTTTTCCACAGAGACTACTACATTCCTTTGTACTGATGATGGTGATGGTGGCAAGGCCTTCACAGGGAGTGGTGGTGGTGGTGGTAAAGCCTCAGCAGGTGTTGCTGCAGATGTTACTTCAAAACGGGCAAAAAAGGCATTCAAATCCTCTGCGAGGGATGCCCCTCCCTCGTCTGCCAGGGAATCCTTGGATTTATACCCTGTTAATTCTTGTACACCTTGCCACACCTGCCTGGTGTTGTTACTTTGTAGATGATTCTCCAGCCGCTGTCTATATGCCTCCTTTGCTACACGGATGAACATCTCCATCAGGCGCTAATCTCAGATTGGTCAACTTCTCAAAATACAGCAACGCTGAAGAACCGGCATCTCTCTGATGCGTTGTACGCAGCGTATCCCAAACCTCTTGCGCATATTCCAAATGCTGAATATGCACCAATTGATCATCTGAGACGCACAGAATTATAGCAGTCCTAGCCTTCACATTCTGTGACTCCCAAGCACGCGTTGGTGCTGCAGGAATGGGGTTCTCAATCACCCCAAACAGTCTCTGATTCTGCAACAGGGCCTTCATCTTTACAGACCAAGATGAATAATTGTCATTGGTCAGGAGGGGTGGAGAAGGCAGGCCTCCCCCCTTCTTAGCATCCATTTTGAGTCCTTGCATTGACTCTGAAACACAAGCCTCTAAAATCCAATAGCTGGCTTGTTTACTTCCTTTGCACCTGGCAGCTCTGACTCTGGCTGCGTTGGAAAGTCCCTTCCAGCAGTTCGTGAGGACCTAGTCATAACAAAACTTTGTTTTCGCCTCTCTGAGGCATAGACTGACTGTCCAGCCCTCTCGATATAACTTTCCAGTCCTCCTTCACTGAAGGACGTCGCTTAGCAACAGCGCATACCTTTCCTCGGACAGGAAACCACAAAAATGCCTGGAATGCAGGCCTCTTCTAAGTTGGAGCTGCTTTCCCACACACGCTCTCCGTGAAGCAGAGAATGAATCAATCTGCATTCACACTTTTAAGCCCTTAAAATCTCATACCTTGGGCATCATGGCTTTGCTGTCAGCTTCTTCTGGTCAGCTTCTGGCTGCAGAGGATCAGCCTCTCACAACAGGCTTCCATGAAGCAGAGGAGGATTCACCAGCCTCTCATGCAGATGTCCGATGAATCGCAAACCATCCTCTGCTACCACTGTTGGAATTCTGCCCGGTCAGAGGAATGTGCCATAGCGTAGGCACCGGCAGATATTCCTGTCGACCTCCCCGCGTTTCCCTCTGCTGATAAGCAGGCGAGGTCCCGGCGATTCTTCTCAGATGTGTGAGAGGAACACACCGTTCTTCCTCTCTCCCCTTTGGTGTTCCCCAGGGAGGGGAAAGAAGCAGACAGAAAACTATTTACATCCTTTATTTCTGTCTCTCATATCAGTACAGAGAAACATGTCTGCACTCGACAACAGCAAGAAGAAACTCCACCCAAGTACTTCCAGTACAGGTCATATGACACACACACTGAGCTAACATCCGGTGCTCAGTACAGAATGTACTGCCCCTTTGTTTCCATGGCAACAGTCACAAACATCCTGTCTGGCTTTCCAGCCACAAGCAGCTGACTGAGCTGCTAGAGCCTTTGCTTGCTGCAGCATTGGTGCTTTATGGTAACACCCACAAGGACTGTCTTTTGACTATAAGGGAAAGAAGGTGAAAATAAAGACAATACAAGACAAAGAAAGATTCTTGGAGAGAAACCAAGAGGACTTACAGAAAGGAACGGTGGACCCAATTGCAGAACAAAGGAGAGCACTAGACATTCTTAATCTATCGTTTGGACTTAACCCAGCACCATCAGAGGAAGAGCAACAACTTGGAGCGGTTGGAGGAGTGACACAGAAACAATAAGATGGCCCTGCAATTCCTTAGCTGGAATTGTAATGGGCTTAACATGCCTTTGAAGAGACGCCAAGTGTTTCACATTTTGAAAAGAGAACAATTGGACGTGATTTGTTTACAAGAAACTCATGTAACCAGAGCACACAGGAAATTACTCACAAATAAAAGATTAGGACAAGAATTCATCTCATCGGATAAAGTTAAGAAAAGAGGAGTTGTGATTTATGTAAAAGAGAAATGGGTCCCAAAAATGATGTTCAAAGACGAGCAAGGAAGATATCTGGCAGTTGAAATACAAGTACAAGGAGAAAAATTCTTAATAGTTGGAATCTATGCACCAAATGAAGGCAAGGCGGAATTCTTCAAGAAACTTCATGAAACTCTGACGGACCATCTGGATTACAATATGATAATCATGGGAGACATGAATGGTGTAGTCTCTACAAATATGGACAAGGCACAAAGACTGACAATCTCCAAGGAAGGGAGACTTCCGAAGACCTTCTTTGAGATGACGGAAAATATGGACCTAATAGACATATGGAGAACAAGGAACCCTCTTGAGAGAGAGGGAACTTTTTTCTCACATGCGATGACGACCTGGACCAGAATTGATCAAATTTGGATCACTAGTGGGATGGCTCCAAAGATTAGGAGGGTAGAAATCTGCCCAAAAACTTGCTCCGACCATAACCCCGTGAAGATGGAAATGAAACTTACAACAACTGGTCAATTTAGATGGAGGATGAATGACACCCTGTTTCGAGACAAGGAGATCCACATGAAGGCCCAAAAAACTTTAAAGGACTATTTTGAAATAAATCTAAAGGCTGATGTGGAAAAAAGAGTGATCTGGGACGCAAGTAAAGCTGTGATGCGAGGATTTCTGATTCAACAAAACTCAATAAAAAAGAGAAAGCAGAATGAGAAGAAGGAAAAGATTTTGGAAAAGATAAAAGAAGGAGAGAAAAAATTAAGATCAAAACCAAAGTCCCAGGAGATTCTGAGAGAGATCAAGTTATATCAAACACAATATATGGAATTGATGAATCAGGAGATTGAATGGAAGATAAAACAAATGAAACAAAAAACCTTCGAATTGGCAGATAAATGTGGCAAACTTCTGGCATGGCAATTGAAGAAAAGGCAGAAACTAAATACAGTTACAAGCCTTGAAGTGGATGGAAAGAACATATCTAAACCTAATGAGATTAGAAACTGTTTCCTGAGCTACTTTAAAAAACTTTATTCTCAAGGACCACAAAATGAAGAAGATATGGACAAATTTTTTAATAAATATGGATTACAAAAAATCTCTCATCAAAGTAAGGTGGATTTAAACCAGAGAATAACAGAACAAGAGATAGAGGGTGCCATTCAGGACATGCAATTGGGCAAATCTCCAGGGCCAGATGGACTGACTTCCAGATATTATAAATCTCTGAAGGAATGGTTGGTTCAACCGTTAAAGGAAGTCTGCAACGAGATCTTAGAGGGGGAAAAGGCACCAGAATCGTGGAAGGAGGCGTATATTTCACTCATACCAAAGACAGAGACTGAAAAGACTCAACTCAAGAACTACCGCCCAATATCATTACTTAATGTGGATTATAAAATCTTTGCAGACATTTTGGCAAAAAGATTTAAAAGAGTGTTGATGGAGATGATTCATAAGGACCAAGCAGGCTTTCTCCCAAAAAGGCATCAGACAATGTAAGAAATATAATAGACATTTTGGAATTGCTAGAGGTGAACATAAACACCAAAGCAGTGTTGATTTTTGTGGACGCGGAGAAAGCATTTGACAATATTTCTTGGAGTTTTATGAAAAAGAATCTTCATGGGATGGGGGTAGGCCAAGGATTTGAGAACGGTATGGGTGCGATATACTCTGAACAAAAAGCGAAGCTGATTGTAAATAATGTGATAACTGATGAACTTAAGATAGAAAAAGGAACACGACAGGGGTGCCCAATTTCCCCATTGCTCTTTATCTCGGTTCTGGAGGTGTTGCTAAATATGATTAGAAATGACCAGCAGGTTGAAGGTGTACAGGTCGGAGATAAACAATACAAGTTAAGAGCTTTTGCAGATGACTTAGTATTGACCTTACAGGAGCCAAACACTAGTGCGAAAAGGGTGTTGGAGATAATTCAACAATTTGGCCAGGTAGCCGGATTCAAACTGAACAAACAAAAAACTAAAGTCATAGAAAAAAATTTAACAGTTAAGGAGAAGGAGGAATTCCAAGAAGAGACAGGTTTGACAGTGGTTAAGAAGGTGAAATACCTAGGGGTCCACTTGACATCTAAAAATTTGAACTTGTATAAGGACAATTATGAAAAATGTTGGTCAGAAATTAAAAAAGACTTAGAAATATGGTCAAATTTGAAATTATCAATGTTAGGCCGAATTGCAGTTATCAAGATGAATGTATTGCCTAGAATGCTATTTTTATTTCAAACTTTGCAAATCCTCGATAAGATGGATTGTTTTAAGAGGTGGCAGAAAGACATATCGAAATTTGTCTGGCAGGGCAAAAAGCCCAGAATTAAATTTAAAATCCTGACAGATGCTAAAGAAAGAGGGGGATTTGCCCTGCCGGACCTAAAACTGTATTATGAAGCAGCAGCGTTCTGCTGGCTGAAAGACTGGATGCTCCTCGAGAATACAGACATTTTGGACTTGGAGGGTTTCAATAATGCATTTGGTTGGCATGCATATCTATGGTATGACAAAATTAAGGCGCATAGGGCCTTTAAGAATCACATTGTCAGAAAAGCACTGTACAATGTTTGGTTAAGATATAAAGATTTGTTAGAAAATAAAACCCCTAGATGGTTGTCACCCTTGGAGGCCAAGGCACTCAAAAAGCCCAATATGGAGGCCAAATGGCCAAAGTATTGGGAAATTTTGGAACAAGATGGAGACAAATTGAAATTACAGAGTCATGAGAAAATGAAACTTAAAGTACGTGATTGGCTCCATTATTATCAAATAATGGAGGTTTATAAACAAGATAGGAAAATTGGCTTCCAGGTGGAGAAATCAAAACTAGAAACTGAATTGTTAGAACCCAATACTAAGAACTTGTCAAGAATGTACAATTTGCTGCTGAAATGGAATACGCAAGATGAAACAGTTAAATCGGCTATGATTAAGTGGGCACAGGACATCGGTCATAACATAATGTTTGCTGACTGGGAATGGTTGTGGAATACAGGTATAAAATTTACGGCCTGTAATGCTTTAAAGGAAAATATCATGAAAATGATCTATAGGTGGTACATGACCCCAGTCAAGCTAGCAAAAATCTATCACCTGCCTGACAATAAGTGTTGGAAATGTAAAGAAATTGAAGGTACTTTCTATCACCTTTGGTGGACGTACCCGAAGATTAAGGCTTTCTGGGATATGATATATAATGAAATGAAAAAGGTACTTAAATGTACTTTCCCTAAAAAATCAGAGGCCTTCCTCTTGGGCATTGTCGGCCAATTGGTGTCAAAGAAAGATAGAATTTTCTTTATGTATGCTACGACAGCAGCAAGAATACTCATCGCAAAGTACTGGAAGACACAAGATCTACCCACTCTGGAAGAGTGGCAAATGAAAGTGATGGACTATATGACACTGGCTGAGATGACTGGCAGAATCTGCGATCAGGGGAAGGAGACAGCGGAAGAAGAATGGAAGAAATTTAAAATTTATCTTATTATCTTATCTTACATTATGAAGTTTGTCTGGCAGGGCAAAAAGCCCCGAATAAAATTTAAAATACTAACAGATGCGAAGGAAAGAGGGGGATTTGCCCTGCCGGACTTAAGGTTGTATTATGAAGCTGCATCCTTCTGCTGGATGAAAGATTGGTTCTTGCTAGAAAACACTGATGTCCTAGATCTGGAAGGGTTTAACAATGCTTTTGGATGGCATGCATATTTGTGGTACGACAAGGTAAAGTCTCATAAGTTATTTAAAAACCATATTGTCAGGAAATCTTTGTTTACTGTCTGGATTAAATACAAGGACTTACTCGAAAATAAGACTCCGAGGTGGTTGTCACCGATGGAGGCTAAGGCCACAAAAATACTTAATATGGGGGGTGGCTGGGCAAAATATTGTGAAATAATAGAAAAAGTGGGGGACACTTGGAGGTTGCAGAGCTTTGAAAAATTGAAAGGAAAGGTGCGAGACTGGTTTCATTACGCCCAAATTTTAGAGACCTTTAAAAAGGACAAAAAAATTGGTTTCCAGGTGGAAAAATCAAAATTAGAGTCAGAACTACTTGAACCTAAGACGAAAGTGCTTTCAAGAATGTATAACTTGTTGCTTAAATGGAATACTCAAGACGAGACAGTTAAGTCAGCCATGATAAAATGGGCGCAAGATATTGGGTACAACATTATGTTTGAAGACTGGGAAAGGTTATGGACCACCGGTATGAAATTTACGGCATGTAGTGCCTTAAAAGAAAACATTATGAAAATGATGTACAGGTGGTACATGACCCCAGTCAAACTTGCAAAGATATATCATTTGTCTGATAATAAATGTTGGAAATGTAAGGAGGCTGAAGGAACATTCTTTCACCTTTGGTGGACATGCCCGAGGGTGAAGCCTTTTTGGGAAATGATTTATAACGAGTTGAAAAAGGTATTTAAGTATACCTTTCATAAGAAACCAGA
This sequence comes from Podarcis muralis, assembly GCF_964188315.1. NCBI lineage: Eukaryota > Metazoa > Chordata > Lepidosauria > Squamata > Lacertidae > Podarcis > Podarcis muralis. The sequence goes on from NC_135674.1 coordinate 7,291,542, forward strand.
AGCCTTCCTCCTGGGCATTGTGGGCCAGAGAGTGCTAAAGAAAGATAGAACTTTCTTTTTATATGCAACTACAGCAGCAAGAATCCTTATAGCCAAATACTGGAAGGCACAGGAGTTACCCACACTGGAAGAGTGGCACACGCAACTGATGGACTACATGGAATTGGCTGAAATGACTGGCAGAATCCGAGACCTGGGAGAAGAGGCAGTGGAAGAGGACTGGAAAAAATTTAAGGACTATTTACAAAAACATTTTAAGTTATATGAATGTTGAGAATTTGCTAAGTTTTGAGAAAAACATGCTTCAGTATTGAGATTCGGAAATGATGGAAACTAAGTTATGACTGAGAAAAGTTTAACTTTTAGAGTAAATATTTAGATGAAAATACAAAAACACATGAAACAAGGTATTAATTTGCTGTTGATTTTTATTGTAAAGAATGCAGGGATGGAGGATGTGGGGAAGTCCAGTTGATGATGAAAAAAAAGATTTGGAAAAGTGTATTCTTTTTTGTTTTTTTTCATTTTGTAAAAAAAGCTTTTGTTGTGTTATCGACGATGTATTGACGTTGTACTTTGACCCTGGAAAACAAAGCAATAAAAAATATTTTAAAAAAATAAAAAATAAAATTTATCTTAAGGACTACTATAAACTTGATGAATGCTAGAATGTTGAGGTTATGAGAAAGAAAGGGTGACAGTGATATAAGATTAGACTGAAGGAAAGATTAAAAGGACAGAGGTTTGACAGAAATATTTAGAAGTTGCTAAAAAACTTTGGACATTGGGATGCAGAAAGGGGAGGTATGGGGGAGTCTGTGAAATAAGGTCTAGGAAAAAAAGGTTACGAAATTATACACGTTTGTATGTCTTTTTATATGTTTGTATTGTTTTAAAAATATTGTAAAACCAATAAAATTTTTTATAAAAAAAAGAAAAAAAAGAAATTCGGGATCTAATCTTTTCCTTTTCCAGCCAGCAATGTTCCAACTTAGGACTGCTAGCTGGGGACTTCTGTGTTGATCTTTTAACAGTCAAAACGGGGGGGGGGGGGGGGGCAGACTCTCTGTTAAAGACAGAAGATGTAACAAAAAAGTCAGTTATTTTACTTTGGGAAGATGGTAACTGTGAGGAGCCCTCCAAATTAAAGTTTTTAACAATTTGGTTCGACTGTTGGCACACCGTGGATGATCCACTGAAAGTAGATCCCTGAACAGGAAGTCTCTTCATTTCGAAATTCTTGGTACAACTTGACAGAGAGATACCCAGGGAGGGAGAAGTTGAGTCCGTCGGAGTAAACCCTCTCGCAGATTTATCATCCGACATTCAGATGATTTTATTGATGCGTCCCATCGGGTCTTCAATCGTTTCCGACGGCGGGTCCCGAGGCGTAACATTCGCAGTTTCCTTTGAAGGAGGTAATTGAGGGGGCATCACGGGGGTGGGAATTGCGGAAGACTCTCTCAGGGTCATCACTTGTGGACTACTTCTATATCTGGTCGAAACTGGAGAAGATTCTAGCTCTGGCATAGATGAGTGAGTTAAAGAGGGATTTGAGTCAAGCAGGGAAATCAGAATTTCGTCCTTAGGTATGTTGGTCGATGAATATAGATGAAGGTTCGGTGAGGATGGCAGAGCCTGGTCGTCTCGTGATGTAGCGCACGGGGCAGAAACAACTTGAAGTTTTGAGTCTTGTCGGATGGTTTTTGATTTCAGAGTGGGGCTGAGCTGAAGAAGGTCAACCACTTCTGTCCGGTGAGCCCAAGTGGGATTATTTGAGACATCGTTAGTATCTTCCCCTGCAAAAGCTGGGATTTAAGCGTGTCAAATCTTTGCAAATCTTTGCATCATCACCGACTGTTCTTTTGGGGGGAGGGCTCTGAACGCATCTATAAGTTCCCTTTCGTCAAGGGCAGACTGCAGATTATTGTCCTCATATATGGCTGTTTGAGAGGATATCGAATTTGTTCGAGGATGGCACGCTGCAGAGTCATCGCGGTTGGGCCTGACAGTATTTTGAAGTAAGGCAGAGTCTCTTGTCCTAATGTCCTCACCGCCAGGGCACCTATTTAGAAGGGGTTTGATCTTACTGTCTGTAAAAACCCTCGTTGCTACGATGTCGGCCATGGACAAAAGCGTTTTCCTCCTAACAATAATAGATGGTATCTTTTCAGAGTGGAACGCAAGTATCACCTTCAAGAAGTTGGTCTGCCGGAGAAGGGGCATCACAGCATATAGGTCAATCTGGTGTTTCTTAATTTTTAAAAGTTTGCTTAAACAGTCTTTAGCCCCTTCTAGCGTTGACCATCTTCCTATTTCCGACCTGACAGAAAGGCAACTTTTCTTGGGTTGCAGAGTTAATATCTGATTGTTCAATTGGGAATTTAAGATATATTTAATTTTAGTCTCCTTTATTTTATCTGAATTGGGGTGAGGCAATAAGTTTTTGACCTCACAAACTGAAGATTGTGTTGTTGATTCAAGTTTTTCGATTTTCAGCAGGATATTGGATAATTGTGAAGATACCTCGTCCAGCCTTTTAAAAATACAGTGAAGGGTCTTAATTACTAAGTGTAACTGCTCACAACCGGGGAACTCCCCCATATCAGATGCCAAACCATCTTCCTGTGATGAGAGTTTTTCTTTCGTATTCTCCTTTACAGGCTTTACTTTTGAAACATTTTGAGTCATCGGAATTGGAGTAGCTTCTAAATCAATTAGAGGTAGGAAGCGATTTTGGGTTTCCACTGCAAAGCACTGCTCGGCATGGTCACTCCCTTGATAGTTTTGGTTTAGGGGATGATAGGGGCTCGTCAAAGTCTCTCAAGCGTTTTTTCTGACCCATGCTTTCCTCAGGCCAGGGATTATACGCTTCTTAAAATAACATAACACTTGACACGCAATTAAGATAATGGCGTTCTCAACTCTTTTAGCAGCTAAGGCCGGCCCGCTGATAAGAGAGAAACAAAGAGCAGCCTGCAACAGTCTGGAGCAGGCCAAATCTCTCAGAGAGTTTCCAAAGCATGCGGCTGCAGCAATTATAAAATACTTCAAAAACTGACTGGGTCAGTTAAGTTAAAAATATAAAAGATTAAAAGAAGATTAAAAGAAGTCCGAAGAGCACCGGTAAGCGCGTCTTACCTCGGCGCCATGTTGGCTCCTCCTCTCAAATGAAAGGTAAAGATATGCAAAATGGGATTTGCATTATTTTTTTAAAAAAACAACTATAGGCCTATCACACTTCTAAATAACGATTATAAAATATATGCAAATATTTTAGCCGAAAGATCAAAAAAAGTCTTCCAGATGATTATACACAATGACCAAGCTGGCTTTTTGCCTGGAAGGCATATTTATAGCAAGACTAGAAACATTATAAACTTATTAGAGTATTTAGACTTAAGAATAGAAAAGAAGGCAGTCTTAATGGCTATAGATGCTGAAAAAACTTTCAACAGGGTCTCCTGGAAATTTATGAAGGGTCTATTACACCATATGGAATTTGGTATACAGTGGTACCTCGGGTTAAGTACTTAATTCGTTCCGGAGGTCCATTCTTAACCTGAAACTGTTCTTAACCTGAAGCACCACTTTAGCTAATGGGGCCTCCTGCTGCTGCCGCGCCGCCGGAGCACAATTTCTGTTCTCATCCTGAAGCAAAGTTCTTAACCCTAGGTATTATTTCTGGGTTAGCGGAGTCTGTAACCTGAAGCGTATGTAACCTGAAGTGTATGTAACCCGAGGTACCACTGTACAGTATATAAAAGGGATTGAAGCAATATATTCAAAACAAAAACATAAAATCATAATAAATGGAAATTTATCACAGGAATGTGAAATCAGTAAAGGGGTCAGACAAGGCTGTCCACTATCCCCCTTAATTTTCATATTAACATTGGAAGTTTTATGTAAACGAATTAGGGAGGAGAAATAAATAAAAGGGATTATGCTGGGAAATAGAAGTTACAAAATGAGAGCATTTGCTGATGATTTAATTATAACTACGGAGCAACCAAAACAGAGTTTAACAAAGGCGTTGGAAATAATATATGGCTACGGTAAAGTTGCGGGGTTCAAACTGAATTTAAACAAGACAAAACTATTAGTTAAAAATTAGTTAAAAACTATTAGAAAAAATAATACAAATTAAAATCTACCCCAAAATCAAGTATTTAGGATTATGGATAAAACCAAAGAATATTAACTTATATGAAGATAATTATACCAATTGTTGGAAAGATATCAAAAGACAGTTGGAGACATGGACAAGGTTAAATTTATCATTCCTGGGCTGTATTTCAGGCTGTATTTCGGTAATTAAAATGATAGTTTTACTGAAGCTACTCTTTCTATTTCAAACAATTCCAATTATAGGAAAGACCAGCAGTATTGACAAGTGGCAAATAGAAATTTCTAAATTTTTGTGGAAGGGTAAAAGACCAAGAGGAAAGCATAAGATATTAATAGATACTGTAGAAAGAGGTGGCTACGGGTTACCGGATTTGAAGCTATATTACGGAGCCTCATGTCTTCTCTGGTTGAAAGATTGGTGTTTATTAAAAATTGGGATATTTTAGATCTAGAAGGTCATGACACCCGTTTTGGGTGGCATGGCTATCTTAATTATGGGAAAATAAAGGTGCACCGGAGTTTTTCAAATCATATAATAAGAAATGCTATATATAATGTGTGGGGAAAATACAAAAGATATTTGGAACAGAAAACCCCAAGATGGAACTCTCCATTAGAAGCAATTGCTGTTAAAAACAACAACAACATCAAAGAGAACTGGATAACGTATAACACAATATTAAGGGAGGAGGAGGGTCAACTAATATTGATAAGTTATGAGAAAATAAAAGATCACTTTGTGGCTGTTGGATGGGGTCCAGCAGGCTTCCTCGTGCCCCACTGCTCTCCCCGGGATAACTCTCCGTCAGCTTCTTGTAGCAGAGTAGTCGCAGCGGTAGAAATCTGTTGCAATGTGTGTGTAATAAATTCAGACTGCACGCAGGCTTTCTTGCTTATCTCCAACAGTCTTTAATAGTGTAGAAAAACAACATAAATCAACCAGGCGAGAGAGCGCACATCTTGCTGCCTCGCCACCAAAAGCGGAAGAACAAAGCGCACAGAGAAACACTCCCCTCTGTGAACAAAGCCACGCCTCAGAATGTGAGACGTCACTCAGAACTGTTTAACCCTGTAAATTCTGATTCTCTTCACACACTTTTCTAGTTGGCTAGATTACTTCCAGGTGAATGAAATGTTCAGACAGGATAAGCAGATAGGTTTTGAAAAGGAGCCTTCAAGATTTGAAAGAGAAATACTGAATAGTAAAACCAAAATAATCACAAAAATGTATAGACTTCTTTTAGATCACGAAGTAATGGATGAGGAGGTTAAGGCTTCAATGATAAAGTGGGCCCAAGATGTGGGCCGTCCAATTATGCTAAAAGATTGGGAAAACCAATGGAATGTAAATTTGAAATTTACAGCCAGCTATAATATAAGAGAGAACATGATGAAAATGGCTCATAGGTGGTACCTCACTCCTTCCAGATTATCAAGAATGTATAAAAATCTGGCGAATGCTTGTTGGAGATGTGGAGGAAATAACGGTGACATGATCCACATGTCATCCACATGTGACATGATCTACATGTGGTGGACGTGTGAAAAGATTAAGATTAAGATTAACAGGAGGCATTTCTATTAAGTATTTTAGACAAAGAGATCCCAAAAAATCTAAGAGAGATATTCTTGTATGCAACTGCAGCGGCTCGTATACTTGTGGCCAAGGGATGGAAAGATCACGAGGCTCCAAAAATAACAGATTGGCAAATCAAATTACAGGAATTGGTGGAGACAGCTCAATTGACTAGCAAACTCAGAGGAAACTCAAAAAAACAATTGCGGAAAAATGGGATGGTTATAGAAGATATGTTCAAAAATATAATAATAGTTTTGACTCCGTGCTAGCATTCGAGTGATAAAGGAACTAAAAGGAGGTAGACAACAATTAAGGATTTATTATGTTTTCAGAATGTATTGGAATATTTATATAGAAAGGTTTGTTGTTTTGTGTACATTCGATTGTAAGATAAAATATATGCAAAGGGACTTGACAGGAAGTCAAAGTTGAAGAAAAGATTTTGTAAGATAAAAGGGAAAAATATTTACTTTCATTATCATCATTTTGGGTGTGGGTGTCTGCACATATGTGTGTTTTTGTATGGAATGTTTGGGATGAAATAAGATGGTAAATAACAAATGACAAACTAAATATTGATGTATGTAATTTTTATTTCTTAATTATATTTAGTGGTAGTATTGTTGTATTGTTTTTTGTAATATAAAATCATTCAATAAATTTTTTTTTTTAAAAAAATAGAACTGAACATAGCAGGTTATATTTATGTACCAAAATTAAGTACAGCAGATCAATATTACAAGGTTCCAAAAAACACAATTATTGCTCAAGTACATTATGATGAGACTCCTTTCTCCATTATCTTGCTGTCTTCCCTCTCTGGTTCTGATTATTACTATGCCCCCATATTTTAGTCTTCCATTCTCTCATGGATAGTGTACTCATTTCCCCCCAAGATTGTCAATAATAATTCTGGAACCAGTCAAGAAATGTTGCATTAATTCCCTGAGACATCCTCAAACTCTCAGAAGGCAGTATTAAGCTCATTTGCTGATAACCACATTTCTTCCCGCCCCCCTCTCATACACACACACACCACCTCAAGGGGCATTTCTATACTACAAGCTTCTACCAATTTAACTGGCATAGTATCCCCTCCTCCCCACAGACATTTCTGGGAGTTGTAGTCTGGCAGAGGTGACGAGAGCGTTTCATACAGATTCCTAGCTTCCAACAAGTAACTACCTACTCTGTGAGAGAAGATGAATGACAAGGGAAGTAATTTTGTTGTTGTTGTTGTTTAGTCGTTTAGTCGTGTCCGACTCTTCGTGACCCCATGGACCAGAGCACGCCAGGCACTCCTGTTTTCCACTGCCTCCCGCAGTTTGGTCAGACTCATGTTTGTAGCTTCGAGAACACTGCCCAACCATCTCGTTCTCTGTCGTCCCCTTCTCCTTGTGCCCTCAATCTTTCCCAACATCAGGGTCTTTTCCAGGGAGTCTTCTCTTTTCATGAGGTGGCCAAAGTATTGGAGCCTCAGCTTCACAATCTGTCCTTCCAGTGAGCACTCAGGGCTGATTTCCTTCAGAATGGAGAGGTTTGATCTTCTTGCAGTCCATGGGACTCTCAAGAGTCTCCTCCAGCACCATAATTCAAAAGCATCAATTCTTCGGCGATCAGCCTTCTTTATGGTCCAGCTCTCACTTCCATACATCACTACTGGGAAAACCATGGCTTTAACTATACGGACCTTTGTTGGTAAGGTGATGTCTCTGCTTTTTAAGATGCTGTCTAGGTTTGCCATCGCCTTTCTCCCAAGGAGCAGGCATCTTTTAATTTTGTGACTGCTGTCAGAAGTCATAAAGGTACCCCTGCCCGTACGGGCCAGTCTTGACAGACTCTAGGGTTGTGCGCTCATCTCACTCTAGAGGCCGGGAGCCAGCGCTGTCCGCAGACACTTCCGGGTCACGTGACTAGCGTGACGAAGCTGCTCCGGCGAACCGGCACCAGAGCAGCACACGGAACGCCGTTTACCTTCCCGCTAGAAAGCGGTTCCTATTTATCTACTTGCACTTAATTGTGCTTTTGAACTGCTAGGTGGGCAGGAGCTGGGACCGAACGACGGGAGCTCACCCCGCCGCGGGGATTCGAACCGCCGACCATGCGATCGGCAAGTCCTAGGCGCTGAGGTTTTACCCACAGCGCCACCCGCGTCAGAAGTCATACTTCTGCTCTATTCTACCTTGGTCAACCCACACCTGGAGTACTGTGTCCAATTCTGGGTACTGCAATTTAAGAAGGTCATTGACAAGCTGGAACATGTTCAGAGGAGGGCAACCAAGATGATCAAAGGTCTGGAAACAAAGCCTTATAAGGAACAGTTGAAGGAGTTGGGTATATTTAGCCTGGCTAAGTGGAGACTGAGAGGAGATAGGATAGACATCTTCAATAGCTAAAAATGGCTGTCACATGGAAGATGGAGTAAGCTATTTCCTGCTCTGGACTGTAGGACCTAAACCAATGGATTCAAGTTACAAGAAATGAGATTCTGGTTAAATATCAGGAAGAACTTTCTGACAGTAAGAGCTGTTTTACAGTGGAACAAACTCCCTCCGGAGGTGATGGACTCTCCTTCCTTGGAGGTTAATAAGCAGAGGCTGGAAGGCCATCTGTCACAGATACTTTAGTTGAGATTCCTGCATCGCAGGGAGTTGGACTAGATGACCCTCAAGGTCCCTTTCAACTCTACAATTCTATGAATCCATGACTGGAAAAACAGTTAACTTGCACTATGAATTGTATTTTCTCCATTGAGTTAATGCTCTATTTTTCTGAGGGTTGTTTAAGGCTCTCTTGCCCAGGAAAGGAGGGTGGCCTGGGCAACCTAGCCAACTGGCACCATCACACACACAACTCTGGCCCACGTGTTCCTGGAAGAGGTAGACAGCCATCTCGATGCAGAGTTGGCTCTTACCGGTTCTGCTGCTGGAACTTCCAGAGTTTGGTGTAAACATCAAAAGTCCACCCAAAATACGATTGCCACTGTTTCTGCCCATACTGAGGCAAGTCTTGTGAGGTTTGGAACTTAACTGGTTAAGTTGTTCCCATGATGCCTCAGCATTCTGACGTCAGCTTTAGAAGCTGGGAGGAGCTTGGGAGGAGTTCTGTCTCTTCCTCCTGGTTCTTTGAGGGAGAAAGTCGCAGTTTCCTCATGGCTGCGGTGAGCCCAGGAGATCCCTGGGGAATGTCGGAATAAAGAACTGAAAATGGACAAACCTGGACTCTGTGTGTGTTTGTCAAAGGACGTGACAGTTTTTCACCGCTGTGTTTATCTCTGCTAAGGTGTGAATGAGAGCTACTGGACGACGGAGCTGAGTGGCGCAGCTGAGGGAAGCGCGCCGGACCTGGCTGCCATAAATAGCTAATTGAGGATCGCAAATCAATTAGCGGGGTCCCAATAAACCGCTGTCACAGGTTATGGGTACTTAATTACCGCTTGTAAAACTGTCACTGGAAGTGCCGGAATGCGTTTGAAGTTGCGGTTCAGAGCAACGGAGCGGCAGGAGATGCTGAGGTTTTTTGCCTGGTGTTAAGAGGCAAAGAGAGCTGCGGAGCTAAGAGAGCAGCTGACTGAAAGACACAAAGTGGCTGCCTGTGTTGCTGAGTGCTGGGACCAGCTGGAGCTCTGGGAGCTGAAGGCAGCAAGGAATCGCTTCTCCACGGGTGCCAGAGGAGCTTGTGATCTGTAAGTACAGCTTGGGGCCCCTTGGGAGAACGGAAGAGGATGGCAGGCTGCCAGGTCTTGGAGGACATTCCATGCTCACTTTAAGAAGTTGGGCAACCTGGCTGCTGATCTGAAGTCTACTGTTCTGGGTGCCAGGAAGCCAGAGCCGGTTTGGCTAGCTTTCCAGGGAGTTTGTGAGGCTGGAGGCGACAGCAAGGGCCGGGAGATGGCTGCTTCAGAACAGGAAGGCAAGATGGCGCTGACCACCTTCGTGAGAGCCGGTGCACAGCTGGGAAGGGCTGTGGGGCCCCAGAGGGGGGGCGAAGGGACTATTGGCACTGTTGCTGTTGCTGCCAGGTTTGCAGAGTCTAAAAAGGGCTGTCTGGGAATGTGCTGCGTGTGCTGTGAAGCTTCAGCAGGAAGCCAGAGCCCTGGACAAAAGCCTAAAGATGGCTGGAGCCCCTGTCCCTGATGCTTTAGCCACAAGGAGTGCTGCTGAGCAGGTCGGGGGGGGGGCGAAGGTTTCCAAAGGCACGTTTAAAAAGTTTTCCACTGTACGTGCTGGAATGAAGGGGGCGGAGCTGGCAGGGAGTCAGTCTGGGAGAGGAGGCCAGTGTGGGAACGCAAGGGAAGGACGTGTCTCAGACGCTGGGGAGGGTTGTTTTCTTATCACTGCTTCTATAGCAACTGTGAAGAACAACTCCAGCCAGGACACGGTGACACGCTGGGTGTTTTGGATTCTACTATCAGTCAGCACCTGATAGGCAAGCCTGCAGGCGGAATGCGGAACTGCAGGGCTGTTTCAACAGGAACAACTGTTATGTTCGCAGACGGAACACAAAAATCAGTCTGTGGTGTGGCTAACGTGTTTTTCTCTCCTTTACAGGAGGAGCTAGAGGTCTACGTTGTGCCGGGACTGAATAGTTGTCGGTTATCTGTATCTGCTCTAATGAAGCAGGGGTTCAAAATTTGCTTTGAAAATGACACCTGTTCCATTTTCAGAGGGGGGCGACAACTGGTCAACATGAAAAGGGAGAACAATTTCTTTGTTCTGGAGTCACCTCTGGAGGGTGGTGGGAATGCTGGAAAAGCACAGGTGCAGTGTGCTAAGGTTCCCAAAGATGTGCAAAAGTTGCACAGGTGCACAAAGGGTGTAAACTCCGGAAATGTGGGAGGTCCCTAGGGTGCAGGGCATGCAAAGGTGCAAAGGTACTTGGTTTTCCCGGGTTTGGGAGGGTAGCCAAAGAAGCTTTTGAGCTTGTTCACACAGATCTGTCAGGACCCATGAGGTGTGAGAGTCTGGGTGGGGCCAGGTTTGTGCTGACGCTGACAGATGACCACAGCCAGGTTGGCTGGTGTCTCTCTCTCAAATCACAGGGGGAGGCGGCGCAACTGATCCAGGATTGGGTTGCGGAGGTGGAACTAAGGTTTTCCACCAAGGTGCAAGGGTTCAAGAGCGACCGAGGGTCACAGTTTACTGGGTCTGCTCTGGAGGAGTTTTTCAAGGAAAAGGGAATACGTCACCAGGTGACGGGTGCAAAGTCTTCTCAAGGGAGAAGGGAGGCTGTGGCTGAACCCGGTGATGGGGATCAGGTCCAGAATCAGGGTTCAAAACCCGGTGATGGGGACCAAGTCCAGGGTCAGGGTTCAGGGCAGGTTTGGGCATCTCCAAGGGTTGTGAAAGGAGTGTCCAGGTGTGAGGCTTCATCTCCGGTAAGCGTAATGGAGAAAGCTCACGGACGGGTTGTCAAGTCAGAGGGGGAAGAGTCTGACGGAGAAGACACAACTGCTGGCCCTAATGGGTCAGTAAGGTATCAGGTCACAGGTGCGTGGAAAAGTGTCGCACAGTGTGATTCTGGGAGTGTTGAAGGGGTTCAACAGGTGCCTGGGAAAGATGCTGGGAAGGGGCACAAGGCAAAGGGGAAGGCGTTGAACTCAAAAGGTCTTGTCAGAATTTTCGGCAAGAGGGGGTGTGAGGTTTGGAGCTTAACTGGTTAAGTTGTTCCCATGATGCCTCAGCATTCTGACGTCAGCTTTAGAAGCTGGGAGGAGCTTGGGAGGAGTTCTGTCTCTTCCTCCTGGTTCTTTGAGGGAGAAAGTCGCAGTTTCCTCATGGCTGCGGTGAGCCCAGGAGATCCCTGGGGAATGTCGGAATAAAGAACTGAAAATGGACAAACCTGGACTCTGTGTGTGTTTGTCAAAGGACGTGACAGTTTTTCACCGCTGTGTTTATCTCTGCTAAGGTGTGAATGAGAGCTACTGGACGACGGAGCTGAGTGGCGCAGCTGAGGGAAGCGCGCCGGACCTGGCTGCCATAAATAGCTAATTGAGGATCGCAAATCAATTAGCGGGGTCCCAATAAACCACTGTCACAAGTCTCTGCAAGAGAGCCAATGTTACCAAGCAGGGAAGAAAGGAGGAGGGGCATTCACTGTGGGAAGAGACAGTCCAAAGACAACCTGGTGTTACTTATCTCATCATGCCTGCCTCATAATCCTAATGCTAACATTCATGTTACATTATGGAAAACTGTCCATTTGCTTTGCATTTGGACACCTCTTAAGGTTGTCGGAATCTCCACTACGACCGAGCTGATAAAGCTGATCCTTCGGTCGAGTCCTCCAACGTGATTAACGACCTGAGCCTTTGATGAGGCTCCAAGCACGTTCCCATTACGCAGAGTATCCAGCACGCAGGGAAGGATGAGAAACATGGGGTGCATTGCTAAAAGTTTTATTCCTAATTACTCAGACAGAAAACAAATATACATGCTCTCTCTGTGAAAGCAGAGAGCAACTGGAACAAAGGAACAGGAAACAGTAACATCACATCCGTCTCCCGTCTTCCGTGAGACTTCCAACAGCCTGGAATGTCTGGTATGCAAAACAGAGTCTTGTGACTCCAAGCACTGCACAATGGCAACACACAGAAACCAACAAAGGTATCGCAATTAAATTTGGCACAATGGTTCCTGAGATCAAGCAGAAGGTTTTCATCTATGCTTGAACAGAATTGGGCACCATTCTGAATCAAGATGATAGGTGGAGCCTTTCAAATCTGCACTGATTTTAACCACTGATTTCAACACGGCATGGATTGTTTTTTGTTGCTATGTTCCTATATACATATCCATCCAGGATTGGGGTTGTGGGTCATTTTTGTCATAAAAAAACTTAGATTTTGGGGTGGGGGGCAGATTACGATCCTCCTTGCTAGTATTGTATTCTTCTAAAGAAGATGTCACATACTATACTTCATACCCCATAAATAGTAGGCTTTATTTATCAATGAATAAAATGGCATTTGTCCCACTACTTTCACCAAAAAGAACTGACCCAAAAACTTATAACAGCAGCAGCTTTGGTTTCCTAGGTATCAAGATATAACTTCCCATAGGCTTATCAGTAACACAGTTTAATATGTGAGTGACCATGTTCAACAACAGGTCCTTGGTTCAAATTTCTGGCATGCTAATCTCCCTGACAAAACTCATAGGCACTGCCTTGAGTACTTCCAAGCTTATTCACAAGACACAACAAGTCCCCTCCCATTCTTAAAACCAGCACCACTCAAGCTTAGGAAACAATCTCCTCCCCACTTGGAAGGGAATGAAATGCTCTATCCACTTAACTGCTATATAATTTAAGAACATAAGAAAAGCCTGCTGGATCAGGCCAATGGCCCATCTTATCCAGCATTGTGTTCTCACAGTGGCCAACTAGATGCCTGTGGGAAACCTGAAAGCAGGACCTGGGCACAAAAGCAGCACTCTCCCCTCCCTAAGGTTTCCAGCAACTGGTATCCAGAAGCATTTACTGGCTCCAACTATGGAGAGAGATTACAGTCATCTTCGGGCTCTGGGGAGAGTCTCCTCATGACCCATGAGGACTCTCCAGGGTGCTCCCCGCTTATGCACATTTCACTTTTGCGCATGGAGCGCATAACATAGCCCCCAACATGAATCACCTGTACTTTTAACACACAGGCCTAGAAAGAAATCTGACAGGCAGCAACTCTCTAGCTTCTGAGCTTTCAGTAGGTATCATCCACACACATCTTTCATAGCCAGAAGGGTTACAAAAAACTTCCTTTAAACATTCAGAGTTAGATTCTACTTGCACCAACACATTCTGGACCTTTCCTGTGGCCCCACAGCATCAATGCAGCCTGCTGATGCCAATGCCTTAGTAATTTCTCCAATGCTACCTAAATTCCTTGAAGAACACTGCTACCCACAAAGGGAGGCACATGTCCAGCATTGACAGCACAAAGCCTACTGAGGATTCACCACATCCTTCAGCTGCAGGAGGGGACACCCTCTTCATCAGCACAGATTTTCACACACACAATTCCTCAAGGTTTATAATAGGAAGAAGCTATTAGCCCACCATGCAGCCACAACAAAAAGCCTTTGCAGAATGAAGGCAATTATGGGGCGGGTGGTGAAGGAATCCGCAGTGCGTCTTAGGCTTGGCTATTCTTCAGGGAAAACAACATATGTGACCCAAGTGCTTGTTTTGGCCCTGCAGGGAACCTGGTCCATATAGGGAATGGGATCACAAAGTGGTTGCTTTTCATAACCTTCCCATAGACTCTTGCACTTTCCCACAGAGCTGCTCACTTGCTTTTACACCAGCACTGGGGTCTCAGACATGCAGCTCGCCAACAGGGTCATTAATGAGCAGTTGAGACAATTTGCAAGAATCCATGCCATATTCAGCACAAAATGATCTTTCTTCCCCAAGATAAGCTTAAACACAACACTGTTTCCTGCAAATTTCAGAGTGAACCAGGGAAAACTGGCTGCGGAAGATGCCTACCGGCTAGCATCCGTGATAACACAAAGATCGTGAGCAGCTCTGCAGCTATTTCACTAGAGATCCTCTTGGGTGCCAAGATTGGCAGAGCTGGCCTTCTTAGTGGTTCCTCTGCTCTCAGGAGCTTGGGGTGTTGTTGGTTTTTTGCAACGACACAGGAGAGGGTGTTTTATGTGGCAGCCCATAAGTTGTAGAATTCCCTCCCCATAGAGGGCAATCTGGCACCTTCATTATAGTGATTCCGGTCAGAGTGCTGAAGACACACTTTCTTACTGCAGCTTTTGACATCTGAGGTGTACAGTTTTAGAATCCACCTTATTTCTGTGGTTGTAAGTTGGTTTTAAACTGCTTTAATATTGCATTTTAATGTTGTAACCCACCTTAGTGTGAAGGGCAGGTAATAAATTTTAATAATATTAAGAACAACAATTATTAAGCTTGTGACTTTGCCTGGGGAAGGATAGGAGAGGAAACAAAGTGCAATATGGACATTTTTTTATTTAACAGGATTTGTTTAGCAATTGTGGAAACCCTCTAAGTGATTTTTGTAAGATGGGCATATTATTAACACTTGCCACTTTAAGAAGAAAAAGTGGACTGTCAACATGACCTGTGTACAGTGGTACCTCGGGTTACAGATGCTTCAGGTTACAGACGCTTCAGGTTACAGACTCCGCTAACCCAGAAATAGTACCTCGGGTTAAGAACTTGCTACATTCAAATTTCTGTTTTAGACCACCTTTTCTGTGATGCAGGTATTGTTGGTATTAAAGGGTTAAGAAGCTCTAATCAAGACGCTCTAATCACTGAGCAGCTGGAAGTCGTTAAGTTTCCAGGAATGTGAGTTTGTATAAATAGTCAGCTCACTCGTGTGTTTGTTCCCTTTCCCTCCTTTCTTTTGGGCGTGTTTGCTGATATGTGTGGTTTGTCACCAGGGTTTTTTGTTTTTGTGTAAATAAACCTTTTATTTGAGTTCCAAACCGCTTGCTCCAAGATTCCTTTATTGAAGGGATACTGACACTCCGGCCCTTCTTAAACTGCTGCGCGAAATGCTCTGCTGTAATGGGACATTGTGGCGGTGGAAGCGCACTGGACATTGGCATAGCATTAAACTAATTAAAGTTTAATGGGGCAGGTTATGGTTGTTTGTACGTCAAGAAGGAGATAAGGAGTGCAGTTCAGGGTGATTTATGAAAGGACTGGAGCGAAGACAGAAGCGGTTGCCGACAACGAAAGCCTTCTAAGCAGCTTGAGTCCTGCAACGTGCCTAGAAAAAAGTTTTAAACAGGCACTGCGCAGTTTGTACTCGCTGGAAGACGTCTTATTCCTCAAGGAGCCACCTCAGCAGCTGGGAGACGGTCTACAGGTGTGTGAGTATCGTTCCTAAGCCCCAGGGAGGATGGCAGAGTCCCAGGAAAGTTTTACTGTCCCATTTACGCGACTCAATGGGAAAAATTGGCAAGATTGGAAGGCTAGAGTAAGGGTTTGGTTGCAAGCAAAAGAGTTGTGGAGTTGTACTGAAGCACCGCCTTTACAGGCAGCTGCAGACGCGTCTGCAGAAGACAAAGCAGCAGCAGCAGCTTCACAGAAACGCGACAGGAAAGCCCAAGGTCTACTAGTTTTGGCAGTGGGACCAGAGCAAATGCCTTATGTTTCTGAGTTAAAGAACACGCATGAGGTCTGGACGGTTCTGCAGCGGCTAAATTCCAGAAACACTGCGGGGGCCAAGATCCATGCTACAAGATGTTTGTTTGATTTACGTCTCCAACCGGGAGCGTGTGTGAAAGAACATATTGCCAAAATGGTGTCTGCCTTTAATCAACTAAGACAGCTGGGCATTCCTTTCTCTATGGAGCAGCAGTCATACATATTGTTGTCTTCTCTTGATAAAAGCTATGAGACTCTAGCTTTAACTTTGGAAGCTATGCCTTCAACTGAATTAACCCTTGAATACATTTCTTCTCGACTTGCAGATGAACAGGATAAAAGGCAAAGAGAAAGCGGTTTTTCTTCAAAGGGGAGTTGTGCTGTGCCTAAGAGTGGGGATGCTGAGTTTGAGAACACAGTAAATGCTTTTGCAGCTAGACACTGTTTTCGCTGTGGTTCCTCTTCCCATTTAATCAGGAATTGTACACGTGAACCTGGTCAAGACAGCACCAAGGCCGTTACCCCTAGTTACCAGACAAGGAGTTCCAGGGGACGTCGAAGAAGAGGAGGAGGTCGTGCCTACTCCCACAGCACACAGCACATGGCTTCAGCAATGGCGTTGATGCAAGGGCGTGGCCAAGGCAGCAATCTACGCTGGTTGATCGACAGTGGTGCATCTCACCACCTGGTGGCGCCATCTAGTGTCCATTTGCAGAATTGCAGGCATTTGCAAACCCCTAAAGTTGTGACAATGGCAGATTCAACTAAACGTTCCTTAGAGACCGTAGGCACAGTGTTCCTGAATTGTTTGCAAACTGAAATTGATGCCTACGTGCTAAAGGGAATGAAGGGGTGTATTTTGTCTGTGTCAGAACTTGATAGAAATGGGTTTAAAACTGTGTTTGAAAATGGGGTTTGCACTATTTCAAAGAATAACGTATCTCTTTTGCAGGTGGAAAGCAGAAATGGGTTATATTATTTTGAGACAAGTCCAGATGAAGTTGAACAGGTTCATGCTGGTTGTGTGAACTCGCCTACCCATAATTCTTGTGTTCATTTATGGCACCGCCGTTTGGGACATATTAATTTTCAGTATGTTAAAAAACAACCTGAATTATCAGAAGGGTGCAAATTGAACAAATGTACTAAGAATTTGGATTGTACTGCATGCAAAAGTGCGAAGGTTCATAGATGCAGCTATCCCAGTTCAAATAGGAAATCTGACAAAGTATTCCAACTTGTGCATATGGACCTATGTGGCCCAATGCCTGTTGCTAGCATGGGAGGTTTGAGGTATGCACTGTGTCTCTCGGATGACAAAACAAAGGTTACATGGTTTTTTCCTCTCAAAACAAAAGCAGATACTGCAGAAACAGTTAAAAATTGGGTTCATGCAGTAGAACTTGAATTCGGTACTAGAGTACTTGCTTTTCAGACAGACAGAGGGTCAGAATTTACCGGGTCTGTGTTGCAGAATTTCTTTAAGAAAAAGGGAATTAAGCATCGTCTGTCTACACCTTATTCCCCCCAAGAAGGAGGTGTGGCCGAACGTAAAAACAGGGTTCTGCAAGAGTTGGCAAACTCTATGTTGTTTGATGCAAAACTCCCTCAAAGTTACTGGGCGGAAGCCTGGCAGGCGGCTACTCATATTCTGAACCGAGTATATAATTCGGTAATTGATACTACACCATATTTTGCTTTATATGGGAAGAAGCCCAAAGTTAATTACTTTCGGGTGTTTGGATCTCAAGCCTATGTACTTATCCCAAAAGCGTTAAGGAAAAAGGGAAGTCCAAGGGCTAGGAAACTCATCTTTTGCGGGTACGAACCACATGCCAAATCTTGGAGGTTCGTGAACCCAGATGGGGATACTACAAAAGTGGTCCTCAGTAGGAGCGCTGAATTTTGTGAGCAATCCGGATGGACTCACTTACATGCTAACCCTGACATTTTGAGAGACGATTTAGGCATTTATGCTGAGAATGAAAGTCCAGAGGGTGGTGAGCCAGAAGGGGACGGTGCACATGGTTCAGATGCAGATTCTGACCAGGCACAAGGTTCTTCTCCTAAGGTAGAAAAGCCAGAATCTGGGAGTGTTCCAACATCGCCAGTCAGTAGGCCTAGCAGACAGCAAAAGCGAAGCAGGTCGCCTGCAACACCAAGCCCAAGGGAGGTATCTAAACGGAGGTCTTTATCCCTAGAGGCACGTCCAGACATAAAGTCTGAGACAGATTCTGACAGCCAACGGTCAGAGGGGGCACAAGAGGAGCAATTGCGCAGGTCAAAATGCGCCACAAAGGGCAAGCCGCCAGAGCGGTTTAAGGTGACAAGTGTATACGTAAATATGGCACAGTGTGAGCCAGATAGCTATATGGAAGTACAACAGCTTCCAAGCTCAGAAGCCGTAAAGTGGCAGGAAGCAATGGAAAAGGAGATGGCTTCAATGAAGTCTCTCGGTGTGTTTACAAGTACAGAGCTTCCAAAAGGGCAACAAGCTGTAGGTTGTCGATGGGTATATCGTTTAAAGCCCACAACTACTGAAGAGTTGCAATATAAAGCCCGACTAGTTGCAAAAGGGTTTTCGCAGCGCAAAGGAGTTCACTATTCTCAAATCTATGCCCCTACCTCAAGATCGGAGTCATTAAGAATGCTTTTAGCCTCTTCAGCTAAGAAGGGAAATAAGCTGTTTCATTTTGATGTCAATGTGGCTTATTTAAATGCAGACTTACAGGAGGAAGTCTATATGACACCACCACCAGGTTTTGAAGGAGACAAGCCAAACCAGGTCTGGCGCCTACACAAATCCATTTATGGGTTGAAACAGTCCGCCCGTAATTGGAATTCCTGCTTAAACGATGCTCTAGTGAGCATGGGGTTCAGAAAGAGCGCAGCAGATGCGTGTCTTTATCTAAAAGGCTCGGGATGTGAACAAGAAGCAGTCTTGATATTTGTTGACGATTTATTATACAGTGGAAAGGACGATAAACTTGCACAACAATTTGCCACAAAGCTTGGAGAAAGGTTTCAGATAAAATCACTAGGCAATGTATCTGTTTATCTAGGAGTTAAAATTCAGCAAGATGATGATGGGAACTATTGGCTCAGCCAAGAAGCTAAGATCCAGAAGTTGCTGGAAAGGTTTAAAATGGACAACTGTGCTGGTGTTAAAACCCCAATGGAGTTAAGTTACACAAAGGATGCTCAAACTGAGCAACAGGCAGAGTTCTGTAATCCCGGGGTTTACCAGTCAGCGATAGGCAGTCTACTCCACATTGCACAGTGGACTCGGCCCGATATAACATATGCTGTCAACATGCTGTGTAGACAAGCTGAAAAACCATCAATGCATGCTTGGCAAGGAGTAAAAAGAGTTTTAAGGTATCTCCAAACTACCAAAAGGTTTCGCTTAAAACTATCAGCAGAGGGCAGCACACAACTTGAATGTTGGGCCGACAGCAGTTGGGCAGATGCTGGACCAGATAGAAAATCAGTGTCAGGAATGGCGATAAAATTTGGAAATGCACTAATTGGTTGGAGATCAAGAAAACAATCACTTATAGCTTTAAGTTCAACTGAATCTGAGTTCAATGCATTATCAGATGTATGTAGAGAACTGGAATTTTATAAGCAACTGGTACAAGAATTGTTTGGAGAATGTTCCCTACCTATCAGAGTGTGGGAAGACAATCAACCTTGTATTAAACTAGCTAAATCAGGTCAATTCAAGGCACACACAAAACACTTGGATATCCGTTATCAAAATGTATGCCAAAGTGTAAAACAAGGTTTAATTGAACTAAAGTATTGTCCAAGCAAAGAAAATCTCGCAGACGGTTTTACAAAAGCTTTGAGTCCGCAATCTCATAAATGTTTCTGTTCAGGTTTAAATTTGAATTAAGGTTGGTACAGCTCAGTGTTACGAGCGAGAGGGGGTGTTGGTATTAAAGGGTTAAGAAGCTCTAATCAAGACGCTCTAATCACTGAGCAGCTGGAAGTCGTTAAGTTTCCAGGAATGTGAGTTTGTATAAATAGTCAGCTCACTCATGTGTTTGTTCCCTTTCCCTCCTTTCTTTTGGGCGTGTTTGCTGATATGTGTGGTTTGTCACCAGGGTTTTTTGTTTTTGTGTAAATAAACCTTTTATTTGAGTTCCAAACCGCTTGCTCCAAGATTCCTTTATTGAAGGGATACTGACACTCCGGCCCTTCTTAAACTGCTGCGCGAAATGCTCTGCTGTAATGGGACATTGTGGCGGTGGAAGCGCACTGGACATTGGCATAGCATTAAACTAATTAAAGTTTAATGGGACAGGTATGATGCTTGTGGGGGGTGGTCTTGGTTTACACCCCTTCTGTGGTGTATGTATGATGTATGGAGTGGTGGTCTTGAGCTCCAGGGCAGGGGATTTAAAATGTCTATATAAGAGCAGGCACACCTTTGTTCTGGGCTCCTCCTCCTTTCCTGCGTGTGAGGGGAGCACCCTGTTGCAACTGATCAATAAAGATCAGGCTTACTAGCTGCTTTACTTCTCAATGTTCTCTGGTTGGCCTCTGTTATTTTCTCCTGCCAATAGGGAACCTACATAAGGACTCTATATGGGCTCTTGGATACCCCATAAGGGGAAAAGGGCAGATTTTGTTTACAACAGATGGCGACCACGAAGGGACATTTGGTTGCCCAGATTCTGGAAGCGAGGAAGAACTGGTGATCCAGTGCACGCCAGGCAGTTTGCCAGGAGGAACAACCAGTCCTCCAGCGATCCCAGGGTCTGGAAATAACTGGAGGTCCAGCAGGGTTAACCAGAGGAAGCAAAGCTCGATCAGGCCAGCCTTAAACAACCAGTCAAGAGATCCTGGGATCGCCAGGAACAGCGCATGCGGAAGTGAGTATAAGTAGGAAACATGGGTAGTGGTTTGGGTTCTCTAAACCACAGCAACCAAAATTCGTTAACTCTTCCTTTCCTTCCTTCAAATCTAAACTTTCTCCCTCCCTTTTCCATCACCTAATTTTCACCACAGACCCGAATCCATCAGAGTTGCCCAGAGGAGGGTCTTGTGTGTCTCTTTCCCTTTACTTCTATTTGCCTACCTAGTCTCTCAGAGGGTGTCCAGAAAAGGTTGTGCAAACTATCACTCCAAAACTATAACTCCCAGGCGCAGGCACACCTCTGCCATGGCAATCTTTGTTAGAGATGACCTATGAAACCAAAATGAGTGTTGTTTAGGATGCCAGTAAAGCGGTTAAGTGAGCTTTCTTTATACAACAAAATAGCATCAGGAATAAATTCAGAAAGAAAGGGGGAAAAGAGATTTTAAATCAGATTATGGAAAATAAGAAAAAACTAATAAAATGGAAAATAAGAAAAAACTAATAAAAAATCCGAGAGACGCAAAAATTAATCAAAATATTAAGATGTTACAAAGCCAATTTGCAATGATAATCAATCAAGAAGTGGAATGGAATATTAAAAGAATGAGACAGAAGAACTTTGAACATGCCAACAAATCAGCTAAATGGTTGGCGTGGCAAATTTAAAAAAAGAAAAGCACGAAGTGCAATAAACTAAATAATATTGGATGGAAAAGAAGTAGAAAATCTGAAAGAAATTAGAAAAGGATTTGTTAACTTTTATAAACAACTGTATAAAAAAAAACTGGAAAGGAGGACGTAAAAAGATAGAGGAATTCTTGAAACAGAAAGGAGTGCAACAAATTCCGACAGAGAAGAAGGAACGGCTAAATGGAAGAATAGAGGAAGAAGAAATTGAAGAAGCAATAAAACAATTGAAAAGTGGAAAGGCACCAGAGCCAGATGGATTCACAGCAAAATATTATAAGGAATTAAAGCACACCCTACTTGTACCATTGAAAGAAGTGATGGATAACATATTAAGTAAGGGAGAAATACCAGAAACATGGAAAGAAGCATATATCACATTAATACCAAGTGAAAAATTACAAGTGAAAAATTATAGGCCAATTTCGCTGTTGAACAATGACTATAAGCTATTTGCTAGTAGATACTAGCAAATAGACTGAAAAAAGTAATGAATGAGACAATGCATGAAGATCAAGCAGGCATTCTTCCTGGTAGTCAGATGAAATATAATATAAGGAATATTGTGAACATAATTGAATACCTGACGGCCATAAACCAGCGATGTTAATGTTTGTAGATGTGGAAAAGGCCTTTGATAGTATATCCTGGGATTTTATGATAAAGAATATGGAATTAATGGGCATTGGACAAGCGTTTATAAAAGGTATAAAAGCTATATGCTCTGATCAAAAAGCAAAATTGATAGTAAATCCACTTTCACCACTATTATTCATATCGGTACTGGAAGACCTTCTAAGGACAATAAGAGAAAATGAGAAAATAAAAGGAATTTCAGTTGGCCGGAAAGTACTAACTATAGAAGAACCATTGTCGTTCACAGCACTTACAGGAGAGTAAGACTGTGACGGACTGCTGAGAGGTATGTGGAGGAAAAGCGAAAGTGGGGCTTTCCGTTGCCGCGGGCAAAGTCTCTTTGATGTCCGGCAGACTAATGGGTCTGGGAGCTGCGCCAGAGAATTCGTGATTAATGAGCTGCCAAGATAAGAAGTTTTTGAAGGCATAAAGGCTCATGGCTCAAGTAAAAAGCTGGAATGGAGTTTTTCCACGCTTTTGAAGCTTCTGAAGCTGCTGAGTGCCCAAAGTTAAATCGGCACAACTATCAGACCTGGGCAAAATGGTGTGAGAGTTTGCTGCGTCAGTTTGGAGTGTGGCATACTGTGTCTGAAGCCCCTCCAGTTCCTCTGACAGATAGATGGAGAGCCCAGAATTTGAGGGCCATTGACGTAATAGTCTTGTCCGTCTCTCTGGAGGAAATTAAAACATTAGCTGGCAATGTGACTGCACGTAAGATGTGGAATGCTTTGAAGATAGCCCATTTGCCAGTCATCCCAGCCCAGAGTTTGACTGCATCGGAGGTCCTGGCTGTTTCCCAGAATGTGAGTGAATGCAGGGATGCCGAGGGCACTGGTTGCAAGCTGCAGGGGGAGTTGACTGTGATGTCATCCCAGGCAGCATTCCAGCCTCCAGGGGGAGCCAAGGAGTCGGCAGCTGAGAGCTCTGTTTCTCGTGAGAACCAAGGTCATCGCCTTTGCAGAGGCCGGAAGGCCAGAGGTAAACAGAGGCAGATGCCTGCAGATGGCCCAAAGCAGAGGGAGGGTGAAGAGCCCACGCCAGTGGAAAACAAGGCTTTGTTTGCTGGCACAGCTTCACCAAAGGCTAAAGGCAAGTCTGATGGCCAGGAGCAGGGGGGCAAGCTGCAAAAGCCCACGCCGGTGGAAAAAAAGGTTTTGCTTGCTGGAAAGTCGGCTCCAAAGGCCAAGGCCAGGTTTGTTATTGATTCAGGGTGTACCCGCCATGTGTCGAAAGACCGCCATCTCTTTATCTCCTTCAAACCTCAAGATGGAGAGATCCACCTGGCTGACGGGAAGACGTTACGAATTGCAGGGGAAGGGACTGTGAAACTGGCAAGTCTGCACACTACCATCAAAGATGTACTGTATGTTCCAGGTGCTGCAGACAACTTGCTCAGTGTCCCACAGCTGACTGGGCGTGGCTTTGAGATTTACTTCATGAGGAGCGTCTGTGTCATCAGAAAAGGCAAAGAGGACATTTTGCATGCTAAGTTTATAGATGGTTTGTTCTGTATAACTTATGACGACAGTGCTGTTGCTGTGTCTAATGCTGATTCTTGTTGTGTTGCACAAACTAACAAAGAATGCAGGATGCATTCACGATGCACATCAAAGATTTTGTCACCTATCTTGGAAGGCACTGGCCAAGATGCCAGAGATGGTTGAGGGTTTGAACATCAAACCCTGTAAGTATCACATGAAATGTGTATCTTGTGCAGAGAACAAGGTGAAGGTTGCTCCAAAAGGCAAAGAGTCTAGCAGGCAAGCTTCCAAACCCTACCAGCTAGTTCATGCAGACCTGGTTGGTCCACTTGTGCCCTCTTTGGGTGGAGCAAGGTACTTCATGGTTCTAATTGATTCTTTTTCCAGGTACATTCATGTGTTTATGCTCGAGCAGAAATCGCAAGCGTTTCCTAAGTTCAAGGCATTCTGTGCTTGGTTGGAGAATGTTCATGGTAAACGTATTGGCTGTCTCTTTACTGATCAAGGCGGGGAGTTCATTTCTCAACAGTTTGAAGCTTTCCTGACTGAGAAGGGAATCCAGCATGACATGTCAACGCCTAGATCGCCATGGATGAATGGACTTGCGGAGCGAGCAAATCAAACGTTGCTGCAAGGAATGAAAACCTTGTTGCATGATGCCAATCTCCCTGATAAGTTTTGGGGGGAGGCTCTGTCGAATTGTTTACACCTTTAATCACAGATTGTCATCACCTATTGGTTGCACTCCCTATGAGAAGATGTTTGGTAAGAAACCATGCGTCAAGCACATGAGAATCTTTGGTTCTGACATGTGGGTACACACCCCACAAAGCAACAAGCTTGGGAAGCGTGGGGCACATGGTTTGTTCATGGGGTACGAAAAAGGTGCATACAGAGTATGGATGACTGACTCTAAGTCCATTAAATTAACAAGGAGTGTTGAGTACAATCCTAAGTGGGGGGGAAATGTGGGAATTTTCCAGAGTTACCCAGAGGAAGATGAAGGTGATGTGAAAAAAGCAGATCATGCTGAGGAAGCTGAGGAAGCTGAGGATGATGATGATGATCAGAGTTCGGATTCCAGCTCAGTGGGCGGCGCTGCTGCTGATGTTGGTGACAGTGATGACACAGCAGACTACAAGAGCGCAAAGGCCTCAGTCAGACCATCGGATGCGTCTGACAATGAACTGGAAGAACCACTGTTCACCATTGGTCACTTTTCTCCTAAGAAAGAGGAGATGAGTCCAGAAGACTTGCGTCTAGCACGCAGGTCTGAGAGAGCCACGAAGGGCAGACCTCCAAAGAGATTTGCTGATGAGTTTGCTAAGACGGCAACTGCTGTTTTTAGTAGCTCAGAGAAGGTGTGGGAACCTTCAAGCTTCAAAGAGGTTCAGGAGTTAACCTCGAAAGGACTTCCGGAGGCGGCGCGAAATCGTAATGGCGGTCCTCTTCATCCTCTGAAGAGGGGCTCCGCGGAAAAGGGTCGCACGCTGCGGCATAGCGGCGACCCATTAAGATAAACCACGGGTAGAGTGACCCCGTGGCCGTGGGACTCGGCGGGCACCAGAAGCGACCCCGAATACGCAGAAGGAACCCCGTAAGGGGCTCTGGAGTGTTGAAGGAGTTGCGGTGCTGTGAGTTCATCGCTCTTTCCGCGGAAGCGAAGCCGCGCGGCTGTTACGGACGAGCGCCGACCTTTCTTCCTGAAAACATCAGGCTGCAAGCAACATACCCGTGAGTAAGGGGCATTAATTTGGAAACTAAATTGTTGAATTCGGCTGAAAACGGGAGATTAAAAGTAAAAGGAAGTCCGTCTCCCGACATTGCTAGCAAGATCAAAGCAAAGACTCCGAGAAGCGGGAAGCGCTTTGAAAGGGAGCTGTCAAAGTTGGAACTTTCGTGCATTTATGGACTTGGTTGTTAAAAGGAAAGAATAGATCTTTTTTAAGTTAAAGGGACTTTGAATTCGAGCTATCCTCTTGCTTTTGGATTACTTAAGATAAAGAGCCAGATCGTCGGGCTGCCAGATAGGAGAGAACTGTCAAACTGCGGAAACTGTTACTGCTCAATTGTTACTTTTGAGCACAAATAGACTGGATTTGACATTGTTGCAGGCACCTTTATTGAAACCTTGTTAAATATAAAAAGAGCTCTGGGGAACCTCTCTTTTGCTCTGGATTATAGAGCTTTTGGACTGGGATTAAAGGGACTTTAATGGCGGAAAACTTCCTTCTTTGTCTTGAATTCTGGTGGCACTCCCCCTAGAGGATTTTGGAATTATAAAAACCTGGGAACTGCTTTTTATTTTGACTTTCTCTCTACTGATTGTTTACAAACTGGATCTGCCTTTCCCATGGGACAATAGCTAAGTTGACCTTGAACATTGACAGATGTGGAATGAGTGGTACAGGAAAAACAAGAGCCGCTAAAGCTAAGGAAGCCAAGGAAAAAGAAAAGGAAAAAAAGCCTGGACAACTGGTACAAACAACTTTGATCCAAGGACGCAGATCATCGGTCCCAGCTGTGCTGGTAGCACAGAAGGCGGAAACAGAAAAGTTTGCAGAGGAAGATATGGCAGCAGGAGGTTCTGAAGCAGTTTTAAAACAAATCTTGGAACAACTGTCAACCTTAAACCAAAAGGTTGATGACCAATCATTAAAAACTGACCAATCTATATCCTTGATCCAGAAACTGACCGACCAGGTTTCCCAGCATACACAAGCAATTGAAAACCTACAAGGAGCAACGGCTGAAAACCGTAAACTAGCTGTGGAAGCCTCTCAAAAAGCAGAGCAAGCGAATAAAGGGGTCGAGGAGATTAAGGGAGAAGTCAAACCCCTGCGCAAACAGATTGGCGAACAACAAGCCTACCTGTCAATGGTGGAATTGAAAAATCGTGAGAATAACCTCAGACTGAGAGCTATTCCAGAACTTGAACAAGGAGAGTTGATCGGCTACCTGACAACAGAATTTTCCAAGTTCTGGGGTATAAAAGAAGATAACGACTTTAAAATTGTTTCGGCATTCAGACTTGGAAGAGTGGTAAGGAAGGACAGATCCAGAGACTGTTTGATAATTTTGAGATCAAGGGAAGAGAGAGACAAGATACTAGGCCTTCATTTCAAAAATTCACTTGAAATACAAGATAAAAAGGCGGAAATTTACAGAGATATACCTAAACAATTATTGGACCTTAGAGCAGCCTATACAGAACTGGCAAAACTTTTGAGACACAACGGAATTCCTTATAGGTGGGAATTCCCACAAGGACTATCTTTTACATACAAAGAAAAGAAGGTTAAAATCAAATTGACAGAAGATCAGCAAAAGTTCCTACAAGACCACGGAGAAGACCTCCAAAAAGGAGCAGCAGCAGCTTGGCCACTACCGGGCCCAACACCTGGAGCTGGACCATTGCCCATACCCTCGGGAGCAGAGGAAAAGGAGAAGACCCCACAATAGGATCAACATATTAGTACAGGATGTCTCTGCAGCTACTAAGTTGGAATATAAACGGTGGAAATTCCCCGGAAAAAAGAAGGAAAATATTTCACATCTTGAAAAAAGAACATTTGGACATCATCTGTTTGCAAGAAACTCACGTGACTAGGCTCCACAGGAAAGTGCTAATCAACAAAAGATTAGGCCAGGAATTTATCTCATCTGACAGAATCAAGAAAAGAGGAGTGGTAATTTATGCAAAGGAGAGCCTGTCACCGAAATTTTTATTTAAAGATGAACAAGGAAGAATTTTGGCGATTGAAATTCAGACACAGGGAGAAAAATTCCTGATATTAGGAATATATGCACCCAACGATGGGAAATCGGAATTTTTTAAGAAGCTGCATGAGACTATGCTGGACTATTTGGACTATTCCAACATCATTATGATGGGAGATATGAATGGGGTGGTATCCACAAACATGGATAAGTCACAAAACCAAAATCTGACAAAAGACGGCAGACTGCCTAGAACTTTCTTTGAACTAACTGACAATATGGACCTGATTGACATATGGAGGACAAAGAACCCCTTAGGTAAAGAAGGAACTTTCTTTTCTGAGGCCCATTTGTCATGGACAAGGATCGACCAAATTTGGACAACTAGAGGGCTGGCACCTAAGACTAGAAAAGTGGAAATCTGCCCAAAAACTTGCTCCGACCATAACGCCTTGAAAGTGGAATTGAGACTTACTCCAACTGGTTCCTTCAGATGGAAAATGAATGACACCTTATTAAGAGATCAGGAGGTGGTGAAGAAGGCCCAAAAAACTTTAAGAGACTATTTTGAAATAAACTTGAATACAACGGTAGAAAAAAGAACGATCTGGGACGCAAGTAAAGCAGTTATGAGAGGGTTTCTGATACAACAATATACGATCAAGAAAAGACTCTGGAATGGAAAAAAGGAGAAGATCTTGGGGAAAATAAGAGAAGGAGAGGAAAAATTGAGAACTAATCCAAAATCGAAGGAGGTGCTGAGAGAAATCAAATTCCATCAAGCACAATATTCGAAATTGATAAATCAAGAGGTTGAATGGAAAATTAAACAAATGAAGCAAAGATCTTTTGAATCAGCAAATAAATGTGGAAAACTGCTAGCATGGCAGTTGAAAAAGAGACAAAAATTGAATACAGTTACAAATCTAGAGATTGATGGGAGAATTGTTCAGAAACCAGAAGAAATCAGAAGGTGTTTCCAGAGATACTTTAAAGAACTTTATGCACAGGGGCCACAGAAAGAGTTCGAGATAGACCAATTTTTAAAATCTAATGGATTACCAAAAGTAACTCAGGAAAAGAGAACAATCCTGAACTGTAAAATAACACAACAGGAAATTGAAGGCGCCATTCAGAATATGCAACTAGGCAAATCTCCAGGCCCGGATGGACTTACCTCCAAATATTATAAGACTTTGAAGGACTATCTGATACAACCTCTGTTAGAGGTATGTAACCAGATTATGGAGGGGAAGAAGGCACCGGAGTCGTGGAAAGAAGCCTTCATCACATTGATTCCTAAAGTGGAAACTGAAAAGACTCAACTAAAGAACTACCGTCCCATCTCACTCCTAATTGTGGATTACAAAATTTTTGCAGACATTTTAGCAAGTAGACTTAAAAAAGTTTTGAATGAAGTAATTCACAAGGACCAAGCTGGCTTTCTCCCAGGTAGACATTTGTTTGACAACACCAGGAACATTATTGATATTTTGGAACTTTTACAAACAAATATCAATAGGAGAGCGGTGTTAATCTTTATTGATGCAGAGAAAGCCTTTGATAATATCTCTTGGACGTTTATGAAGAAAAATTTGGAAGGGATGGGAGTGGGACGGGGGTTTGAAAATGGAATACAAGCAATCTACACAGAGCAAAAAGCTAAATTGATAGTGAACAATGTGGTGACAGAGGAGTTTAAAATTGAAAAAGGGACACGGCAGGGGTGCCCTCTATCTCCTCTTTTATTTATCTCAGTCCTGGAGGTGCTATTGAACATGATCAGGGAGGACCGGTCGGTACAAGGAATAGAGGTCGGAGTGAAACAATATAAATTGAAAGCTTTTGCAGATGATCTAGTCTTAACATTACAGGAGCCAGTATCTAGTACAAAAAGAGTTTTAGAACTGATTCATGAATTTGGTCGGGTGGCGGGATTCAAGCTGAACAAGCAAAAGACCAAGGTTTTGGCTAAAAACTTGACACCTACAGAAACAGAGGGGTTTCAGAAAGAAACAGAACTAAGTGTTGTTAAAAAAGTGAAATACCTAGGGGTTCATTTGACTGTAAAAAATTTGAATTTATTTAAAGACAATTATGAAAAGTGTTGGTCGGAAATTAAGAAGGATTTGGAAACTTGGTCAAAGTTGAAACTTTCCTTGTTGGGCAGAATTGCAGCTATAAAGATGAATGTATTGCCGAAAATGTTATTTTTGTTTCAAACCCTACAGATCGTGGACAGAGTGGAATGTTTTGGAAAGTGGCAGAAGGATATATCTAAGTTTGTCTGGCAGGGCAAAAAGCCCCGAATAAAGTTTAAAATATTAACTGATTCGAAAGAAAGAGGGGGGTTTGCCCTGCTGGACCTGAGGTTGTATTATGAAGCTGCAGCCTTTTGCTGGCTGAAGGATTGGTTTCTGTTGGAGAACACTGATGTCCTGGATCTGGAAGGGTTTGACAATGCTTTTGGTTGGCATGCTTACCTGTGGTACGACAAGGTCAAAGTTCATAAATTATTTAAAAACCATATTGTCAGAAGAGCAATCTTTGCGGTTTGGTCGAAATATAAAGACTTACTGGAGGGCAAGACCCCGAGATGGCTTTCACCGATGGAGGCCAAGGCTAGGAAAAGACCCAACATGGAGGCCTATTGGCCAAAATATTGGGAAATAATTGAAAAAGTTGGAGACAAATGGAGGTTGCAGAGCCAAGACAAACTAAAAAATAAGGTGCGGGATTGGCTACATTATGCTCAAATCCAAGAGGTTTTTAAAATGGACAAAAAAGTTGGTTTCCAGGTGGAAAAATCGAAATTAGAGACGGAATTGTTAGAATCAAAAACTAAGACACTTTCGAAAATGTATAACTTGCTGCTTAAATGGAATACACAGGATGAGACAGTTAAATCTGCCATGATAAAATGGGCACAGGATATTGGACACAACATTATGTTTGAAGACTGGGAAAGGTTATGGAACACCGGTATAAAGTTTACGGCATGTAATGCCTTGAAAGAAAACATTATGAAAATGATATACCGGTGGTACATGACCCCAGTCAAGTTAGCTAAGATATATCACTTGTCTGATAATAAATGTTGGAAATGTAAGGAGGCAGAAGGGACATTCTTCCATCTTTGGTGGACCTGCCCAAAAGTGAAGGCCTTCTGGGAAATGATTTACAACGAGTTAAAAAAGGTATTTAGGTATACCTTTCCCAAGAAACCAGAGGCCTTCCTATTGGGCATGGTGGACCAGAAGGTGTTAAAGAAGGATAGAACTTTGTTCATGTATGCTACTACAGCAGCAAGAATTCTTATTGCAAAGCACTGGAAGACTCAAGATTTACCCACGCTGGAGGAGTGGCAGACGCAGTTGATGGACTACATGGAACTGGCTGAGATGACTGGCAGAATCCGAGATTTGGGCGAGGAAACAATGGAAGAGGACTGGAAAAAATTTAAGGACTATTTGCAAAAACACTATAAGTTTTTGAACATATGAACATATGAATGTTAAGAAATACGCACGATTAGGAATTTTTTTGCTTTAGCAACTTGATTAGGTAAACTGAAAATTAAGACAAGAAAAAAGAGGTGGTAATATGAAACTATTTTATTATGTTAATTTTAAATGTACAAAGTTGGGATATAATATTGTGAACTTAGAAACATAATAACTGAAAGATACAGTAAGTTAAGAAACAGGGTAACAAATTGCTGAAACTTTTATTACAAAGAACGCAGAGTCGGGAGGATGTGGGGAAGTCCATTTGGAATATTGAAAAAACTACTGAAAATTGGAATGTAATGACCTTTTTATTATTTCGGTTTTGTATTTGTTTCTTGTATTTTTTTACCCTAATTTTGTGTCTATGACTTTAAGAAAAGAAACTCAATAAAAAATATTTAAAAAAAAAAGGAGTTAACCTCGAAAGATGCTGAGCCTTGGCTTAATGCCATGAAGGCTGAAGTTGATTCCTTGAACAGGAACCAAACTTGGGAGCTGGTACCGGTAGTCCCAGGGATGTGACTGGTTGGCAGCAAATGGGTCTTCAAGGCCAAGACAGACCAGAATGGCAAGGTTGTCAGACACAAAGCCAGATCTTGAACATCTAGCAATGAAATTCAACTTGCCTAGAATGCATCTGTACAGCGTTGTGTCAGAAAACGCTTCAGCAGTACTATCTACCTGGTAACCTGTCACCATCGGTGTGTCTGCTGGGTTTGCATCAACCAAATTCAACCTGGTTAATACATCAGCAATTTTCTGTGTTTGGTGTACCAGAAAATTACCTGCTTGGTCCCTCTTCACCTGCAGAGAAAGATAGTTGGATACCTCACCAAGATCCTTCATGTCAAAGTGCTCCTTCAGCTGAGCTAGGGTGCTTTGATAGAAAGCCTGATTCTTCCAAAACATCAGAAGATCATCAACAAAACATAAACAATACAGTTTGTTTTGCCCCTCCTCCTTGACAAACACACATGGATCAGCCTTGCCTTGGTGAAAACCTAGAGAAAGCAACATCTCAGTGAGTTTTGTGTTCCAACACCTGGCACTCTGCTTGAGACCATATAAGGATTTCTGCAGTTTACAGACCATTCCCTTCTGTATCTGCATCCCGTCAGGTGGAAGCATAAACAGCTCCTCGTCCAAAATCCCGTACAAAAAAGCTGTATTAATGTCATGATGGGAAACATGCAGTTTCTCCTCTGCAGCTATCTTGAGCATCAGCCGAATGCTCTCATATTTGATGGTGGGAGAGTAGGTCTCGTGGTAATCCTGTCCTGGTACCTGTGAAAAACCTGTTAACAGAGAACAACTTAAGGTTTACGTACAAAGGTTGCAATTGGGTTGAACCACAGGTACTACAGGTTACACGGAAAGGGGGAGGATGTTAGGATATTTCCGTTCCACCTTAAAAGGGAGCAGGATGTTTGTGTCACTGCCTGCGTATTTCCTGTTGCACAGGATGTTTCTGTTGTGTCTTTGCTTTCGTTCTCTCTTCGTGCCTGAACGCTGAAGCAGGCGGTCATGTTTTTTCTTTGTTCTGACTAATGCTGAATAAACTTGTAAATATGCTCTCCTGCGTGCATCTTTTGCTGTGCATTATCTGCTGATAAGACTGTGCACCAGCCCTGGAATGTGGCAAGCTATTTTCCGGAGCTCGTGTCGCTAATTGCTGATACTGCGTGTCTACGGGAGGGATCGATGGACGCTCCGGAGGCGACGTGGGGCCATGATGAACTTTGTCTCCCTGGCAGTATCCCAACAGTTTAGTCGTTTAGTCGTGTCCAACTCTTCGTGACCCCATGGACCAGAGCATGCCAGGCACTCCTGTCTTCCACTGCCTCCCGCAGTTTGGTCAGATCATGTTTGTAGCTTCGAGAACACTGTCCAACCATCTCATCCTCTGTCGTCCCCTTCTTCTTCTTCTTTTTTTCATAGATATTTATTGAGATTTTCAAAATGTTACAAAATATAAAAAGAAAAAAGAAAAATACAAAATAAAAATAGTTAAAAACAGTTCCATCTTCATTTACTTAACTTTCATTTGCTTGTTTCCCGGACTTCCTCACCCCTCCCTTTTTTGTATTCCAATTCAATTTGTTAATTCAGCAAATCCTTTCCCACTTTATTTATCCTAATCTTTCATTCCATTATCTTAATCTATTTTCATCATTATCTTATAAAAAAAACACACCTTAAAATTCAAAACTTAAATCTTATTTTTACGAACTTCTCATAACCATTGTATTCTTACCTAATCCTTTAAACATTTTTACTAAAGCCAAGCAATTTCCTTTCAAACATCCTTCTAACATTCATCAATTATATAAAACAATCCTAATAGCAAAATAAAGGAAATAAAACAATCCAATCTTCATCCAGCGTCCCTTCCTCCTGGTCCCGGGTTTTGTCAGTCCATTTTATCTCATTAAACTAGCACATTAACCTGGTAACCTTATATCCGAGGCCCTTAAGTCTCTTCCATGTCCCTTCCACAGTTTTTCTTCATATTCTCCTTTCACTCGTGTGAACTCCAACTTAATAATGTTTTTGTCCCTTTTCAACAAATCAGCCCCTTTTCCACAGTCCAGGCTGAACTCCATGTAGTATTTAAAAACATGTTTCAAAGTCCCTCCAAAATTGGGAGCCCCCATAACTCCAAACCTCTCACGGCCCATTGCCAGACTCGGAAAGTCCATAGATCCCTGCTCAGGGGGGTCAATCCAACCCCCCATTTCCAAACCAGTCCAAACTTTATCTTTCCAAGTATGATTTTTTCGAAGATCAATTGTCAAGTCCAAAGGCTCATGTTCCTGCAGGGCTGCAACTTCCTCCATCTCTGGCTCCCAAGATTCAGCAGCGTCCTCTTCTTTCATCTGTTCTGTCAGGGCAGACTCCTGGTTTGATTCCTGGGTAGGCTCCATACCTTTTCCCACTGCCTGTTCCAAATTTCCCACTGCCTGCTTAAGATTTCCAACCAAGTCAGTCATCAAATTCGTTCTCTCATGTAATTCTTCCAGTAGGGCATTTGTTTTGTAAAAAGCACACAACAGCACTTCTGAATACATTGTCCTTCAAGGTCACCAATCAATTCCCACGATTATAATCTGTAGCGGCTGGAAACTCCCTGGAAATAGTTACAATTTCACAGTCTCCCTCTAGGGGGAAAACTTCTATTGCAAATCCAACCACAAAGTTTCTTTTTTTGAGATACTTTGTCAATATTTGTTCCTTTAAAATGCGAAAGGAAACAGTGGAATCACAATGTTTCTCTTCTTTTAGCTATCTGTCAAAAGACTTCTGTCTCTGGTCAATGAGCTTCAGACATCAGTCCTGACACCCGCTCCAGGGTCAGGACGGTGGAAAGTTACTTTACTTTAAGCTTACTTCTGCAGGTTTAAACAGTCCAAAGAAAAGCTCCCCCTTCTCCTCCTGCTACCGAAGGGGGGGTTCAACTATTTTAGATGATGAAATCCAGTCCTTTAATAGTGATTTTCAAGGCTCTAGTTTACTTTGTCTTTGCTTTGTTCAGTCTACAAAGAAACGGAAGGCTGACTTCCTGTTTAGACCTTCCCGTTTCAGTACCAAATTGAAGTAAATTTTAAAGACCGATTCTTTTCTGTTCCCAATTCCTTATTTAAAGTCCAATTGTTCAAAGTTTGAGTACTCACGGGTGATTATTTTTAAAAGCCAAATTGTCCCAAGAAGAAGGCAGCGCTCTCCGGCAACAGCTATGCGGCTTCGCTCCACGGAAAGAGCAGTTGACTCACAGCACCGCGCCACTTCCCCCTCATCGCTTCAGAGCCCATTAGTGGGTTCCTTTGCGGGTTGGGGGGGCGCTAAAGGTGCCCACCGAGTCCCACGGTCACAGGCTTCATCCACCTGTGATTTTTTAAAGGGTCCCCGCTTCGCCGTAGCGGAAAGGACTCGTTTCGCGCGGAGCTTGTCCCTCCAGTTCAGAGGGAGTCCGCCATTGCCGATGGCGCCACCCCGGAAGTCCCTGTCGTCCCCTTCTTCTTGTGCCCTCAATCTTTCCCAACATCAGGGTCTTTTCCAGGGAGTATTCTCGTCTCATGAGGTGGCCAAAGTACTGGAGCCTCAGCTTCACGATCTGTCCTTCCAGTGAGCACTCAGGGCTGATTTCCTTAAGAATGGATGCGTTTGATCTTCTTGCAGTCCATGGGACTCTCAAGAGTCTTCTCCAGCACCATAATTCAAAAGCATCAATTCTTCGGCAATCAGCCTTCTTTATGGTCCAGCTCTCACTTCCAAGAACCATTAAATAATGCCAAAGAGGTTATTACAGAAATAGAACAATTTGGACAAGTAGCAGGATTTAAATTAAACAAAAGTACGACTAAAATATTAGTTAAAAATATGAAACAAGACTTGTTTGATATGCTGCAGCAGGAGATTGGTATAGAAGTAGCTAAGAGAGTAAAATACCTAGGAATTTGGTTAACCACAATGAATATAGATTTATTTCAAAATAATTATACACTGGTATGGAATGGAATTAAGAGAGATTTAGAAATATGGGGAAGAATGAAATTATCATTTTGGGGAAGGATTTTGGCTATAAAAATGAATGTGCTACCAAAAATGTTGTTTTTATTTCAATCAATTCCAATAATTAAGGGGGCAGCAATTTTCAAAGAGTGGCAAAAAGCAATTTCAAGATATATCTGGCAGGGGAAGAAACCGAGAATACAATATAAATTGTTAACAGATGTTAAGGAAAGAGGGTGCTTCACCCTGCCAGACTTGAAGTTGTACTATGAATCAGTTTGCCTCTGTTGTTTAAAGGAATGGATGTTGTTAAAAAATACAGATTTATTGGATTTGGAAGGTCATGATAACAGATTTGGTTGGCATGCATATTTATGGTATAATAAAACAAAAATCCATAAAGGATTTGGTAATCATATATTTTGAAGATCTTTATATGAAGTATGGGATAGGTACAAAAACTTACTAGAACGTAAAACACCATGGTGGTTATCCCCATTAGAAGCTATGAGTGTGAAAAAGATAAATATGAGTAAAAATTGGGTTACCTATGAGAAATTGTTGGGGGGGGGGGGAAATAATTGAAAAATGAAACCTTATGAGGAGGTTAAAGAGTATGTGAATGATTGGTTGCACTATTGCCAAGTCAATGAAATATATAAAGAGGATTTAAAGGAAAAAGGATTTGATGATAAAAAATCAAAATTTGAAATAGAAATATTAAACAATGAATGTAAAACAATGTCTAAAATGTATAAAATACTGTTGGAATGGCATTTGAAAGATGAGGAAGTGAAATTGGTAATGATACATTGGGCAACAGACTTTGGCTACAATATACAGCTTAAAGAATGGGAAAGGTTGTGGAATGAAAGGATAAAAGTTACAGCCTGTAATGAAAGAGAATATGATGAAAATGATGTATAGATGGTATATTACGCCAGTGAAATTAGCTGAAATATATAAGACAAATAATAAATGTTGGAAATGTAAAGAAAAAGAAGGAACATTTCATCATATGTGGTGGGAATGTAAGAAAATAAAGAACTTCATGATATATAATGAAATGAAAAAGATGTTGAAATATACATTTTTTTAAAAACCAGAAGCATTTCTACTTGGTATTATAGGTCAGGATATAAATAGGCAAGATGTTAAATTATTTTTATATGCAACAACAGCGGCAAGAGTATTGTTAGCCCAGAAATGGAAGCAAGAAGAAATTCCGACGAAAGAAGAATGGCAGACGAAAATAATGGACTATGCAGAACTGGACAAAATGACAGGAAGGATTTGAAACCTGCGGGAGCAGAGATTTACAGAAGACTGGAAGAAGTATACGAACTATTTGAAGAGCAATTGTAATCAACAAATTACGCTAGTAGGACTACAAAAAGTTTTGTAGGAAGAAATATATGAAGTGCTACAAAGTAGATAAAGAATAGAGATATTGGTTATGAGTTTTAAATGTAACAGTGAAAATAAGAAATGTATACTAAGAGATTAGATTGGAAAATTTTCAGACTGGACTGATGGAAGTCAAAATATTGAATAAGATGTTAAAATATGTTTAATTACTGTTGAAAATGGTATGTAAAAAAAACCTAATAAAAATTATAATTAAAAAAAGAGAGAGAGATTACCTATGAGCCAAAGAACGCAAGGGCATCTGATTCCTTTCCTTTCTTTTGTTCCCGAGTCCCGATCTGGCACTGCACTGTGCAAGCGTCCAGTAGGGAACTCTGATTTTAGATTGTAAGAGGCAGGAGGTTGCTGTGGGCTCCCCGGCTGATTTAATGATCAAAAAGGTGGGTTTGAGATCGCTGACCGCACTGTTAGCTTAGTAGCCAGGAAGGCCAACAGCTGAATCAGCCTAGTAAGTCAGGCTAGACGAACGGCGGTGTGTCACAGTACTAATCCCTCAGAGTTGTCCAGATTGAGTCTACTGTGGGTTATTTATTGTGTTTCCTGGGAAAGTGGGGATAAAACCCCGACTGCAGTATAAAAGTAAAAGCCAGCGCTATTAAAACTCTTAAAATGGGTGCACCTCAATCAAAAGAAATGAACCTGCAGACTCCTGATGGGAAAGAAGCCCAGTTGGTGCTTACTTCCTGCCTGGACTCTGACAGACCCCTTCAATTTGTGTTTAAGAAACGTTTTTCCTGTGTTTAAATTGGCCTTAGGTAACATCCAGTAGCTGCCTATCTTAAATGTGCCATCTAAAAAAAATGCAAGCTAGCTTCAAAAATTTAATCTAAGGAAGCCATGTTGGGCCTTATCAATCTTAAACAAGACAAATATGAGAATGAAGTGTGCAAATGTTTGTTATTTGAGAGAGGCTCCAAAGGAGAGTCTTCCTCCAAGTGGTAGAAAGAAAAGAGAGAAAAGAAAAATAAATCCCATGTATGTGCTTACCTGTGTTCTGAGAGGGGTATTGCCCCCCCTTCCCTAGACAACTAAAGAGGAAATAAATTTGCAACTGAGTTTATGAGAGAGCTAGTCTGCAGCCGTGTTCTAGTCTACTTTGGAATGTGCTGTGAAGTTAGCCTAATGTTTCTGCTGCAACTAGCCTAGTTGAGCACAAATGCTCTCGCAAGCTAAAATGCAGTGTATGTATTTCATTAAGCCTTAGGTAGGTCTCCTTTTGAGAGAAAAGTGTTGTTGTTGTTGTTCTGAGGAATCCTTGGAAGTATTATGACTATATGACTGAAAATATGGTGTTCTTTCTAAGAAAAATGTTATTAAAGGTAGAAGCTTCCATAGCCAGCAATTGTCTATTTGAGTCCAGTTTTAACTTTGATTCAGTTGGACAGAAGGGTTATTGTAAGGCTCCTGATATTGTAAGGCTCTGTAAGATCATCCAGGATTTCCTGGCCTCTTTTCTTGGAAAATGCCCCCTCCTCCGTTTCAGTCTCTTTCAGTCCCCCCCCCCCTTACTTCTGTGCCTTAACAGGTAAATTTACTCCCAAGTAAGCTTCCTTTCACGAGGAAACTGCAAAAAAGGGGAGGCAGTGTTTGCTAGGAACTCCATTTGTTATGAAAGGTGTGAGGAGAATCAGAACTTACAGAGTTAAACAGTTCTGTGTATCGTCCAGCCTACTGAGGTATGGCTTTTTTTCACATACAGGAATTTTTGTCTGTGAGTTACTTTCGCTTTTTCGCTGATGAACCGGGAGAATGGCTGCTCAATTTCCCGGCTGATTTATTGTGCTATGCTGTTCATTAAAGCCTCTTTAGATTAGAAAGAAGCTTGCATACGGACTGTGATTTATTGCACCTACACAAGGCACACACTGCTGCTGCGATACTCTGCTTGGAGCCAGGAAAAAGTCTTAAGGCTCAGAGGCACAAGGAAGTGTGCCAGACGCTACTCTAACTCAAGAGGTTATGGGAGCTGCCACGTCGTGCCTATGTGTGGGGGTGCAGCAAGGCCAGCTGTAGCTCCTGCCTAAGGCTTGAGGCAGCGAAGCTCGCTGGTGAGAAGGCCTCATCTTCAGGACCAGCTGCCAGGAGCTACTGGAATGTGAGTAGGCTAAGCCCCGGGGGAGAAGATGGTGAAAGGCCAAGAGTCCTTCACAGTCCCTTTTGAGAGACTCAATGGACATAACTGGGAGGAATGGTCCCGGAATGTCAAGGCCTGGCTAATAGCCAAAGGTCTGTGGGAGGCCACGCAAGGAGCCCCATTGCAAGCTGCAGATGGAGATGCAGCAGCAGTAGTTGCAGCAGCATATGCCTCACAGAGGAAGGATCAGAAAGCCCTGGGATCTATAGTGCTCAGTTTGGATGGCTCACTTGTTGAGGGTCTTGAGAATGCCCAGGCTGTTTGGCAGGAGCTGGAGAGGGTTCACCGAGGAACCACAGCGGGAGCCAAAGGCCACGTCCCCAGAAGCAGTACAGCTTCAAGGAGAGCTGCCAGCAAGAGGGGTGGGGGCAGTAAAGAGAGAAGGCACAGTGCAAGCTTTTTCTTTTCGTCGTTGCTTTGTATGCGGTTCTGACCAGCACCTGCGTCGCTCCTGCCCGAGGAAAGCCAAGGAGGCTACACAGGATGCTTCCAAGGTCATTTCCCATGGCAGCCAGCCAGGTCCCCATGGCAACCAGATTAGAAGGGGAGCCCAATGTGGGAACGCGAAGGGAGGACATGACAAAGGAAGTGAGAGGGACAGCACTTCTTATCATCTTGCTACTTCCATGGCAACAGTCAAAGACAGCTCCAGTGAGGTCAGCATGCTGCGTTAGATCATCGACTCTGGTGCCAGTCATCATCTGCTGCCATCTAGCAGCCAAATGTGGAACTGCAGAGCTGTTTCAACTGGAAAAGCAGTCACACTTGCAGATGGGGCACAGAGGCAGTTGACTACTGTTGGAAATGTCTATGTTTCTTTCCTACAGGAAGAGCTGGAAGTGTATGCTGTGCCAGGAATGCAATGTTGTTTGCTATCCGTGTCTGCTCTTGTAAAGGATGGTTATAAGGTTTGCTTTAAAAATGATGTCTGTTCTATTTCCAGGGGTGGGAAGCATCTAGTCAGTGTTGAATGTCGGAACAGGCTCTATGTTCTGGAAACACCTCTAGCAGGAAAGGGGGACACTGAGACAGCACAGGCACAATGTGCTAACGTTCCCACACACAATATGTGTCAACATTTGTGGCACAGGAGAATGTCTCACAGCTGCTGGAAGTACATCCAGAAGCTTCCAGAGTGCATTGAGGGATGCAAAATAAAAACATGTGATAAATTCTTGGATTGCAGAGCTTGCAAAAGAGTAAAGGTTAAAAGGTGCAGTTATCCTAGGTCTGACAGAGTGACCACAAAACCTTTTGAACTGGTACATGCAGACCTATGTGGCTCCATGCCAGTGGCCAGTCTGGGCGGGGCCAAATTTGCGCTCACTCTGACAGATGATTTTTCCTGAAATGGTTGGCTGTTCATCTTGAGACACAAGAGTGAGGGTGAGCCGCTGATCAGACTGGATTGCGGCAGTGGAACTACAATTTTCCACACGTGTACAGAGCTTTCAAAGTGACCATGGTGGAGAATTTACTGGGTCTGCTTTGCAGGGTTTCTTCCGCCAGAAAGGGATACGTCACAGGCTGACGGTCACTTATCCTCCCCAGGAGAATGGCATTGCGGAACGCAGGAACAGAACACCACAAGAGGCAGCTGAAGCTCTACTTCTGCCCAAAAGCGCTTGCCCCAGCGCTTTTGGGTGGAAGCTTGGAAATTGGCGAACTTTACGATTAATCGCTCATATAGCTCTGTTGTAGGGAATATTGCCCTATTTCCTGATGCACGGTAAGAAGCCCAAGGTGCATTTCTTCTGTGTGTTTGGATGAGAGGCTTGGGTTCTTGTGCCAAAGGCCCAACCCAAGGTCCCGGAAAATGATCTTTTGTGGGTATGAGCCTGGGACAAAGGGGTGGAGGTTTGCCTATCCAGAAGGCGATCAGTCCAGGATTCTAGTCAGCAGGAGTGCTGAGTTCTGTGAGCAGAGTGGGTGGACACGGATCCATGGGAATCCTGACATTCTCTCAGAGAGTCTGTTTGATTCTGCTGAGGTGGGAGAAGTAGACACTGAATCTGCTGCTGAGGATCAGGTCTCTGACCAGGAGCAGGAACAGGGAAAGGCATCTCCACAGGCTATTAAGCTAGAGCAAAAGAGTGCACCTTCATCTCCCATCAGACCAGTGCAGAAGGCCAAAAGACGCAGTAAGTCAGAGGGGGAGTCTTCTGATGTCAAGGACACATTAGCTGGCCCCAGTGGGTCAGAGGGAGCACCTGAGGTAGTGCTCAGACGTTCCACACGCACTACTAAAGGGATACCTCCTGAGAGGTTCGAGGTCACTAGCGTGTGGGTTGGTTTGGTGCAGTGCGAACCAGAGAGTTTTGAGGAAGTTCAACAGTTGCCTGAAGCAGAAGCCAGGAAATGGCAAGAGGCAATGGGAAAGGAGTTGAACTCAATGAGGTCTTTAGGTGTGTTCACCACCACGAAGCTGCCAGCAGGCAAGCAGGCTGTGAACTGTTGCTGGGTTTACAGGATTAAGCCCACAGCGACTGGAGAACCACAGTACAAGGCTAGGCTAGTGGCCAGAGGGTTCACACAGCAGAAGGGGCTGCATTACACTGAAGTGTATGCTCCTACTTCCCGGAGTGAAACTGTGCATGCTTTTAACAGTAGCTGCACAAAGAGGTCATCATGTGGATCACTTTGATGTGGATGTTGCTTATTTGAACTCAGACCTGAAGGAGGATCTGTACATGCTACCTCCTCCAGGGTTTGAGGGCAATGAGCCAGGTGTTGTGTGGAAGCTGCACAAGTCCATTTATGGCTTGAGACAATTGGCCAGAAATTAGAACATATGTCTGAATGATGCTTTGGGAAGCATGGGTTTCCAAAGGAGTCTTGCAGACAGCTGCCTATACCTGAAAGGGTCAGGAGAGACACAGGAGCTGGTCTTGGTGTTTCTGGATGACATCGTCCATGTGGCACAGACAGGGAAACAGGTGCAAGGTTTAAGCTCAAAAACCTTGATCCAGTGAAGGTTTACCTAGGTGTCCAGATAGATAGGTCTGAGGATGGAAGCTTTTTGTTCAGTCAGAAAGGCAAGATTGAGAAGTTGCTTGAGAAGTTCAGGATGTCTGACTGTGCAGGGGTCAGAACATCCATGGAGATAAGCTACGTGAAGGACAGTCAACTTGGGGATCATTCTGAGTTCCAAAACCCTGAGGTTTTTCAGTCATTTTTTCCAAACTTTACCAACCCCATCCATTGTTTTAACAAGATGGCCTGTCCCTTTAAAAAAAAAAAAATCACCCTATACTATATAAACCTGTGATTGGAAACACCCGGTATCAGTCTTTAACATCAGCAGTAACATCTAGACCATGGGAGCTTTTCAGCCCTGTTCTTGAGTTTGTTTAAAATCTAAAACAGCTTATCTTGTGTTCTTTTTTTTCTTTCTTTTTTTTGGAATTTGTGCCATTTAGGTTTTTAAACCTTTTGTAAAAGCAGCACTAGAATTTTCACAGTTGAGTCCTCAATCCTTTATTACTGCGCTTTGCTTTACCTAGGTCAAGCTAGGATTATAATACTTCAGAATTTTGGGGGGTTCTACCCTTTTTTGAATTTTGATCATTTAAAGTTTATGATTTTTCTATTTCCTTCTGAGGAAACTGAATAGTTCAGTGAAACGAGGTTTGTAGCCGGCATCCCGTTAAGGCTTTGTTCTGTTTTAGGTTTTTCTAATG
Source organism: Podarcis muralis (assembly GCF_964188315.1). NCBI lineage: Eukaryota > Metazoa > Chordata > Lepidosauria > Squamata > Lacertidae > Podarcis > Podarcis muralis. The sequence goes on from NC_135674.1 coordinate 7,334,031, forward strand.
TTTTCCTTAAGCTTTTTGATTTTTAATATTTAGCTTATTTCCACAAGATAATATTTCTAGTAGATTACTTCTCGTTTCAGGGATTTTCACGGTATTTCATTTGTTTTGTGCAATTTCTCAGTTCCGTGACTGTCTTTTTTCTATAGGGATGAGGAACCAGCAGCTCTCTAGCTGTTACCAACTCTGATTATCTCTTACCATTGGCCATGCTGGCTGAGGCTGATGGGAGTTGGAATCCAACATCATATGCAGGACCAGAAGTTTCCTATACTGTTGCAGCTGGTCTCTGAAGCTCCTGATTTTCACTCCTACCCAGCACAGTTGTTTCCCCTCAAAGGCTGATGTCAGAAAGGAGTGGCTTGTTTTACACTGTGACTGCCCAACCTTAACCTTCACACGACCATTGCTCAGTGCTTTTTTCCCAGGGGGTACTCAAGGGTATGCAGTACCAGCACCTCATTTTGTTGTTTAAAAAGTGTGGCACTTATTGTAACAACTTCATGGTGAGTACCAGCACCTATTTCTCTAGAAAGAAAGAAAAGCATTGCCAGTGTCCAATCAGCAGCAGGGAGGTTGCCAGGAAACTGGCCCTGATTGCTATTTAGAATCTGGTTTTATTTATGGTGCAAAGAGAGCCCAAGTCTTGGGCCATTACAAACATTCACAAATATTCACATATACTGTGGTGGGCAGGACAGGGAGGGGGCACACAAGCAGACGAGCTGACGCAGCCTGGTGCCTAGGCCTTCATCTCTCCAGTTTCCAAATGCATCCCAGACTGAGGCTTTGGGTGGGACACTCAGTCCTCATGAATTTGAAGAGTCATCTTGGGTTGGAGGAAGTGTTTATAGCATTAGAAGAGAGAAAATGCCTACCCACTTTCTTCACATTTTGCATAATTGTATACATGTTCCCACACGCACTGTTTTTTTCCATCATTACAAATGTATCCTTTCATTAGAGGGGATTTGTTCCTGTCCCATGATCGTTTTGCTTGCCTTTTTCTGAACCTTTCCCCAGTTCTACTATGTATTTTTTAGGGACAGTGACCAGATCTGTACAGAGTATTCAAAGTGCAGTATCACCACAGATTTGTATAGTAGTGCTGCAATACTGACAGTTGTTTTCAATCCCTTTCTTAATGGTCCATAAGATGGTATTCACCTCCACAGCTGTGGCACACCAGTTGATGCTTCCATTGAATGTCTCCAATACCTTTTTCCTGGTCAGTCTATCACTCGCTCAGGTAAAATCAACTAAGTGTATAGTTGAAGCCAGGATTTTTTGCCTCAATGGACATCACTTTGCACTTACTTACATTGAATAGAATTTGCCATTTGAATGCCCATTCACCCAGTTTGGAGACATCCTTTTTGTTCTTACTGCCCTGACCAATTTGGTGCCATTTGTAAACTTGGCCATCTCACTGCTCATCCCTAACTCCAGGTTATTAGTATAATAGTTCAAAACTCAAGTCCCAGTACTGATCCTAGGGGGGCCCTACTTACAGTCTTCCATTGTGAGAACAGCCCATTTATTCTTACCCTTTGCTTCCTGATTGTTGACCAGCTGCTGATCCATAAGACCTTATCCTCTTTATTTCATCACTGCTAAGCTTACTCATTAGTCTTTGGTGAGGAACTGTATCAAAAAGTTTTGAAAATACGGTATCTACCATAGCACCTCCGCAGATATACTTATTGACGCTCTTAAAATAACTGCTATGGGAGGCAAGATGTGTTGGGATATGAGTGCTCACCAGCTGCAAACCAGCAGCTCATTGTTTACATCATGTGATTCATCTGATGTTACTGAGCGTGAGACAGGATGTTCTTCACTCTTCTCAAGGTTGTGTTCTCAGTGTAACTTGAGACCTTCCTGTTGTTGCTGCAAAGGGGGAGTGAGTGAGTTGTACGGAGGTTTCTGAGATGTACACACTGTGCTGGTTATTTTTCAGCAAGGCTCTCTTTTTTGTACACTTGGTAATTCTACCTCTAATAATGCTCTGCAATAGCTTTTCCAGCAGAGATGTTAAGCTAACTGGCCTGTAATTTCATGGCAGCTCCCCAATTATGTTTTTTTAAAAATTGTGTTACCTTTAGGAACTCAAGCACAGAGGCTGATCTTAGGGTGTTGCATACTTTTGGTAGCCAATCAGCCATTTCACATTTCAGTTCTTAAGATTACACTTAAGCTTCTGCTGTTCAACACCCTTATTTTGAAATGTTCCATGAAATGAAGGATTTTCATGAGCTCAGGTGAACTACTGCAGCTGCCCAAGGGCCCGTTTTTACCTGGCTCCAGATATATAGTTTGTTGTCATATACTGAAGACTGACCAGTGAGGACAAGCCATGCCCCCTTTGAGCCTGTCACACACCAGTGTTTTCCCTTGCAGCTCATTGACTGATACGGGGCATGGGGAGTGGTTTATTTTTTGTGTCCTCCTTCCACATTGCTGGTGGCACATGACGTCCTTGAATTCCCTCTCAACCCTTGCAGCCACCCAATCCAGTCATCTGATCTGTATGAGAAACAATTGGGGGATTCTAGTCTACCATGTAATAATAATTGGCTACAGCTTCATGCTAGGCCCCAGCTTGGATCCCAAGCAGTTAGGAGGGAAAAATTTAAATGAGGCTCACATCCATGATTAGGTTACTGGGCAGTTTATCATCTGGCATGCATATCCTTTCTTCCAACAGAAATGGGGAACCTATGACTGGCCATATGTTGGACTCCTGGCTCCTATCAGCCCTGGGCAGTATGGCCAGGTCACAAGTTTCCAATCCCTGCCTTACAGAGTAGGGACCATGCCTCCTTGTTCCAGTGAATAGCCAATAAATGCTTTTCTAGATTAAAGGACAAGATTTGTCCCCCAGGAGCTACAGTTGTGCCCAACAAGGATTGTGTGTGCATCCCACTTGAGTTTGGAACAGCATCTCCTTTCATCCAGGCATTCCATGCCCCAGGCTTGGGTAGGGAACAGGTATCATGTCAAAGGGAAAGCAGGCACAGGAGAGGAATGAACCCTAGTCCCCTAGAGCCCAGCCCAGCATCATAAGTGACAACTTGCAACACAAAACAAAGCAGGCACAATTCAGGGGGTTCCAGAAATTCACCAGCTTGCTGCATTCCTCTCTGCACCAGGAAAGCAGCCTCATATGCCAGTAAAAGCTCTGCTTTGAGGAGAGAACCCACCTCTTTCCCTTGCTGTAGGAGAGCAAGGGAGTGAAATCTTGCTACTGTAAGTTGGTTGTTGTCAAAAAAAGATGGAGGAGATACCCCAAGTTCTTGCTGGAGAAAAGGAGTAGTAACGGGTGACGAGGTAATTACTTTACTTTCCGAGTGGGCTTCAGGATGGAGTGGAAAACACAGGAATGCCTGTGCCTTCTGCCCAATACCTGCATCAAAGAAGAGTGCCTTGACTTTCCACCCTCAGTTCTTTGCCCGTGCCAGGAGATTCTGGGAAATGAGGCGACAGTCCCACATAACACTCCTGACTAGAAAGCCAACCTAACTGCTGAAGACAAAGTGGGAGATAATCCCAGCTAGGGAGGACAGATTTTTCAAACCGATCCTCCCCCCAGGAATAATAGAAACCTTGTGTACAGCTAAGCTATAATGGAGCTGATCAGAGATAGGAAACACCTGTGGACACCTTAGCTGCTGCTGACCATTGGGTAAGTTGGCTGGGAAGTGCTTGGAGTTGAAGTCCACCCACAGCAACCAAAGGGCCACAGGTTTCCTGTCCAAGGACAAAACCTTCCATGTTGAACAGACCGCCTGCCCCCCTGCAGCTAGTCCTTCCCTTTGCGCAGCACTGACAGGGAAGACTTTTGCAAAGACAGGATGCTGCTGCAGCAAATCCCACCTTAGCTGAATGGTATGAGGGATAACCCAGCAAAGTGCCTTAAGATTTTTCTGCAGCAGATAATTATACTCTGGTACTGTTTAAAGTGAGTATAGGGAACCTGTGACTCTCAAGAGTCCTTGGCCATTGCCCATGCTGGCTGGGGTGTTCCGAGTTTCCCCAACATCTGGAGGGCCACACGTTCCCCACTCCTGGTTTAAAGAGGAGGCAAAGGGGGCTAAGTCCTAAAAAACCAGCTGTGTGAACAGAGCACTTGACTCCTTTAAAGAAATTAGAACATTGGGTTTGGATAGAGCTGGGAGAGAAAGTGTACGTGGAGGCTGACCCTTTCAACTTCCTCACACCCTGTTTTACACAACTGGAATCACAGCAGCTTTAGCTGAGGGGTGAGTGGAATGGGAATTCCAGTCAGGAAAATGCAAGTCGCTTAAATGATGCACCTTCAAAAAACACAATGCAGGCTCTCAAATTAAAACTGTCCTTCAAGATGCCTTCGTGTTCAACAGTTTAGGTGATGGACAACAGTATCAGAGCCAAAATCCATCTCCCTTCCTTGCTAATCTTGGTTTACTGGCAGGCCCGTACTGGGACTAAGAGCCCAGCACTCTCTTCCCCCAACCAACAGCAGCTTGCTTTGTCCTGGGAGGGATATGGCAAGAAACTGTTTTCAAAAGTCAACTGTTATTGTACAGGTAAGCATCAAGTGGAAGTTGTAAACGGCCTTCTTTAGTCTGCACAACTCACTGCCAAAAATGGGTGGAAGAGGCAGCCATTATGGCATATAGATAACACCCGTTTTCCCCTCAGAGCAGAAGTGCTTCTATGATGGGGTTGCTTTCCCCCCACCCCCACCCCCCGCCCTATCCACCAGGCTTCAGAAGTAAGAGGCCGGACCCAAAAGACGAGGCAGGAGACTGAGGCTCTGATGCAGGTTTTTCTGTACATAAGTGTTTATGACACCAAAGTGTTGCTTAAAACAAATCAGAAGCAGCAGCAGCAGCAGCAGCAGCAGCAGCAGCAGCAGCTGCAGCACATGCCCCAAAGCCTTGGTGGAAGAGAGAGATGGTGGCGGAGAGAAGGGAACGCTGTTTGCTTTTTCCAAGGAAGGGGGCCAGAAGAGGCAGCCTGCTTGGAAAACTGATTTTGGAGCTGTGCAAGGAAATGCAGCTCCCCGAGTGGGAAGGGGGGGGGGACACAACACAAAAGAACAAAAATGTCACCACCCAAAACAACCTCCCCAGAGCAGGGGAAGAGCCAAAATAATAAGAGATTGTCCAGTCCTTGTTAGCACCTGTACAATAAAACTGTACCACACACCCCCACACCCTGCCCCCTACCCTCCAAATGATCTCTCTCTCTCTCTTTCTCTGCTGCCCCCACCCCGTTGAAGACCGTACTGCCTTGCCAGCCAAACTGATTGAACCAGGATGAAATTATAAAGAGGGAGTGGGGTGTGTGCAAATAAAATAGCCGAGACCACCAGGTGCCTTTGGCTGTGTAATCATTCTGTTTCGAAAAGTGGCTGGCTGGACATCAGAAACAAAATAATATGATAAAAAAGGGCAGGGAGGGAAATGCACCCAACCAGGGGTGCCAACTTGAATAAAGTACTGGGGGGGGGGGCCAGGTGTCGCATCGCTTAGCTGATCACAAGACGTGATGACCGCACACCATTTGAATGGTTATGCTCCTCAACTTGGGGGGGGGCGGCCCCTCAAACAATTTATTGTGGAAACTGAAGGTTGGCTCCTACTCACCCAACAGAAGCTGGGTGTCTCTAAAACAGAGGGGGGAGAAGAAACAATAGCCTCCCTCTCGCTATTTCATGGAGGACAGGAGAAAGGAAGGCCCAGCTTAGTCACTCAGGGGAATCCCAGAGGCGATGGTGGCTGCAGGAAGTTGTCCCCTGTCTCTCCACTCCCCCCCCCCCCCCGAATCACAGTGATACAGACTTAGCAAGAACAAAAAAGAAAAAGAACACCACAAATTAAATACTAATTTAAATAAATACTCTCGGAGAGCTTGGGGGTGGGGAAAGAGACACAGTTCCATGGAGAGGCTTCCAAGCCACCGTGGCCCTGCAGCAGGTGAACGAGTGCAGAGTCCAGGGCACAGGGGACGGCAGCTTCCTACCCTCAGGGTTGGTGGGAAGGTAGGAGGGCAGGCGGTGAGCACCCATTGCAGTTCGTCAGGGAGGACCAGGCAGACAGAAGCCCTGCCCGCGAGAAGGCCACCTTCTCTCCTTGATCCAGATTATTGCCTTGCAGTGCAGTCTGACGCCGACAGAGGGGAATGCCCAGGCCCCCATCAGCTGCTCCAGGCCTCCAACATCACCTCCGAGCCCAGCAGCTGAGCCAGCTCCAGCTCATGGCGCACCAGCTCCACCGTCTCTGCAGCACCCAGAGCCAAGGGGCGCGCCATGTGCTCCTGGATTTCTTTTGGGGCCAGCACCTGGCTCAACGACACCTGGCGCTGGAACTCCACCTTGGGCAGGGTGGTCACCTCAAAGTATGGGAAACGGGCCTGGAAGATGCGGGACGAGAGCTTCAGCTGCTTCAGCATGTCCGAGAAGAGGAACCAGTTGCAGGGCCTGGGCAAAGGGGAGAAGCGTGGTGGTCAGTAGGGACATGCTCTCTGTGCCCATCCCTCCCCTGTTCTCCATTTCACTCTCCCCCTCCCACCCCCACAGTCAAAGTTCTAAAAGCTGAAATGCAAGGGTTGAAACCTACCCATAAGCGACACCATCCCATCTTGATGGAAGCCCATTTTCCCCATATGTTGCTAGATCACAACTGCCATTATTCTTCCCACTGGCCAAACTGGCTGGGGCCAACAGGAGTTGGAGCTCAATGACATCTAGGGGGCCACATGTTCCCCATCCCTAATGTACTCAGAGCAACTGCCCTATCTTCTAGTGCCGTGTTTCCCCAAACATGGGTATCCAGCTGTTTTGGGGCTATGATTCCCATCCTCCCTGACCACTGGTCCTGCTAGCTTAAAAAGTGCTCGTGCTGCAACTCCACACATCCTCTCTCCCCAGCCGTTAGCACCCACCTCACATCACCCACGGCTACAACTGCCTGGTGCAAGTAAGTGAAAAGGATGGTAGTGCTTTGTTTTTGAACACCATGCTTCTAACCCTCATGGGTGCCCATTATGCTTGAATACACTGCAGCCTGTCCCTACTGACATCTCAGCAGTTGGCTGGGCAGAGGAGGGGGGAGGCAGGACTTGGGTCAGGTAGTGGGTAGCTTGTCTCTGTGCTGTGCGGCCCTCCCCCATCCCTCCCCCAGCTTCTGCCTAATAAAAAACAGAACCAGTGACGCAAAAGCACAAGACATTCTGAGATCTGCTTCCTTTGCATCCTTTATCTGGGTCACAGCATTGTAACGACTGCAGCACCAGCAGTTTGGAATGGTGCTTTTGCAGATGCAGGATCTTGGCCACGACCCTGCCTGCCTTCACCCCATCCTTTTGGAACCATGGAGCTCCCACCACTTCCATGCTTAATATGCAGAATAGGCATCATATACCCCCCCCCAAGCCTGTTATTTTGTCATGGTTTGCCAGTCTCTCATTTGTCACAGCAGGCTCTCTGAATGCCCCTCCCCTCCTTGAGAAGCTGGCAAAACCTTGCTGTGCCTGTGTGAGCTGGAGAAGGAAAGGGAAAGCTGACTTGCAAGCAAATGCATGTCTCCTCATCCTTTCTCCAAGGCTCTCAAAAGCTGTTGTCTGCAACAGACCCGTCCTTCCTTCCCTCCTGCTCACCACCTTCCAATGACACTGGCCTTCGGACTTCAGGGCTCCTCTTTCTCCCAGGGAGTAGTGGGGTGGTACAATTTGGCCCGTTCTCAAAAACTCCCCAAGCTCTCCCAACAAGGAGATGCCGCCATTACTCACCCCTGGGAGACAGACACTTCCAGGTTGTAGCAGGGGAGCAACGGCTTGTTGGAGAACTCAAACATGAGGTGGCCCGAGTCCTGCTCATCGTCCTCCTGATCAGAGCTCCCGGGAGGGTTGAGCAGAAGGTCACAGCCAGTTTTCTCTTTCCCCTCTGAAACAAGGGATACGGGAAATGGAGAGGGAAGTGAGGGAGGGGAAATGCCACGGGCTCAAAGAACTCTGCACGCACAAGCTTGCTCCCTAGCCTTCCCTGTGCCCAGTTCACTTGCTGGACAGCCATCACCATAGCAACCCAACCATGGGCTGCAAAAGAAGCCCAACATGTAGATGCCTGGAGGAACACCTGGCAGAAGCCGATAGAAATTTAGAGACCACTATGGGGCTGTGTTATGCTGCAATGCTACAGGAGTGCAGACGGCTCAGGCTGGGTGAGGAATGTAGCTCTGCAAGAATGACATCTCCTGTTTTGAAAAACCCCATGCATCTAGCCTTTTTAGGTGCAGAGAAGCATCTGGCAGTGCAAGTAAGCTGGGTCTCCTGATGTTTCAGAAGTTGGAATGTAAGATTTCCAGGGGTTGGGGTGCATAGCTCATCAGCCCCTCCCAGGATCAGCAAAGGTAGAATAAATGACAGACACACAAAAAACCCCAAACAGTGGAATAAATTGTGCATAATAAGGGAACTTATGCACAGTGCTCAATCCTTGTCCTTTAGAGCTACCTTCTCCAATGTGGTGCCCTCCAGTTGTTTTTAGACTACAACTCCCATTACTCATGACTGTCAGCAGTGCTGGCTGGGGTTGATGGGAACTGGGACCATGCAGCATCTAGAAGGCACCAGGTATGGGGAGGCTACTTTTGGCAGGCACAAAATTCAACTCTTCTGGACTGCATGGATGCAAAAATGCTGGGTTCCTCTTTCCCACATTTAAACAGAGAGTACAAACAGTCTTAGATACATACTGCCTCTCATTTCCCCACTCTCTCCACTCTCAGGATGGGAGAGACCAACTTCCTGAGGCACAGGAGCAGCAGGCTCTTTTCTCCCACAGAGAATGGCTGGAATTCTGGCACAAGGTATGCCAAAAGTCACCCATCTCTTGCTGCCTACTGCTTGCCCAGAGCTGCCATTAGGGCAAGGACAGGGAACCTGTGGCCCTCCAGATGTTGTTGGACTCCCAACTCCCATCAGTCCAAGCAAACGGTTAGGGATGACAGAAGCGGAAGTCAAACAGCACCTGGAAGGCCACAGGTTCCCTGTCCTTGCCTAGGCTGAAGAAGGGAAGGCATCAGCAAAGGATCAAAGAATGGAGGAAACTGTTAGGATATAGTTCCGTTCCACCTTAAATGGTCAGGCATGATTGTTGTGTATCACATGCCTGTTTCGTTCCAGCTCTCTCTCTTTTTTTTTTTTTTAAAAAAAAATTTTATTAACCGACCAATCAAATCAAATCACATAAATTCCAAATTACAAAGCCAAATTTTAAATTTTTGTTGGGGGTACCCATATTTCAAGTTCTGAAGGGGATCCAATCATCTTCTTGCTGCTGCTTTCAAGTCCACAAATCTGTCCAAATAATGTTCACAGTTCTATCCAATCCTTTCTTGTTGTTTCTTGTTGTTTTCCACATCTCTTCTTGTTGTTTTCATATATTTTTCCTTTCTCTTTGTGACCTCTGATGGTCTCCACAAGCGGGTTAAGACAATTTGTAATCCTGTGTAGGTTTTTTCCGTTCATCCAAGAGCCATATCAGACGGCTTCCGTATATCATCGCTTCCATAAATAAAAACGCTCTTACCGTCGTTAATCTTCACTGGTCTGTCGCTCTCTTCTCAGTCCTTTGAGGAGGTTCACTAGGAATCCAGTATGAAAACAAGTCCATTCCTCCTCCCAGTCGTAAATCTTTCGACAAAACCAGCCAACATGGCGACTCTGTTTTTTATTGCTGCGTCATTCCAAAAGCTCTTGTTCTTTTCTCAATCTCCGTAAAGCAAACTTTTGGTTAGAATTCATTTCCACACAGTTCTTAATCATCCTGCTTGGATCAGTTAAGCAACGGTTCTATCTTGAGGAGGGGTTATTGGTTAATCACATAGAAGAAAATAAAAAGAGTCCCCCCCCCATCCAGTCCCGCTGCCGACATTCCAAGCCTTTGATGTATTCTTCATGATATATTCCTGTTGATCCAACCCGTTGCTCTTCTTTCGCAGAGGTCCCTTCAATTAGCAGTCTTCACTCCTGTTCTTCACTTGAAATATGTGCATTTGCTTCTTTCTAATTGTTTATTTTCAATTTGCTGCAGCTAGTGCGCGATCAGAGACAGCGTCCAGGAGAGCCGGAGTCCACACAAGGGCATTCTGCCTAGTGCCCTCACCCCCTTCTTTCGAATCCGGGGGTGATTTATGGGCACAGCAGGCAAGGGCACTGTTCCCCATTCCCTTGGGGCAACAAGGGAGGCTGCATACTCCCATAACAGCCTCTTAATTACCTCGTGTGGGCCGGAGAGATGTCATTGTCGGCCATCTTCCAATGCGCCCCTAGTGGCCCCCCCGTTTCATTCCAGCTCTCGCTGGGAACTTCTGTTTTGTATATAGCTTTTGTTCTGGCTGTTTTCCTGGACACGGAGGCAAGCAGTCATGTTTTTCCTTTGTTCTGATCTACGTTGAATAAAGCTGTAAATATGCTCTTCTGTCTGCATCTTCCGTTGTGGAGACTCTGCTGAAAGGGTGTGCACGGGCCTCGGAATGTCTCTGAGGCTCGTGTCGTTAATTGACTGATGCTGTTCCTGTTGGAAAACATGCCCCCTCGGGAGAGGCTGGCCCCTCTCCGCGGCTCCCGGGGCTTGTCTCCGGTGACCTACTCCGGCTGGTATCACGGCAGTCCAGAGAGGTCTTGATAGGTGACATCCCCCAGCGTGGAAGATGCACACCCCCTTCTCCCCTTGCATACCAGCAGGAGAAAGAAGATAGTCAGAAAGTCTATTACATTTCTACGGTTTATTTCTGACTTTACATCTGTACAAAAACATGTCCGTTCAGTTCAGTCTCCTCCAAGCAGCTGACTAAGACTTCCTTCATACATGCAACAGGAAGGTCTCATATTACACACAGAACACATCCCTGTGAACTGCCTGGTACATTCTTTCCCAGGACTAGCCACATCATGTGATGTAAACATCGAGCTGCTTGTTTGCAGCTGCGTTGTACTCATATCCCAACATACTCCCCCATATGATTCAACGTTAGCTGCGAACAAAGCTTGATCCAGAGAAGAAAACAAACAGTTGTTATACACGTAACAATCCCCTGTTGTTTCAGTTCCACCTTTGGAACTACCTGCCACTGGTTTCACCAGTGTAACTCTCTGGTTGTCTGTTTTCCAAGGAATGAGTGCTTCTACATTACCTTGGCTAGGGAAGGTAGTGTTACGTTTTGCAACTCCCAGTTGTGTCTTTGTCTTTGACTTAGACATACCTTTAACCTGGCTTGAGTTGTCAACAATAGTAACACATGCAACAGCTGAGTTAGCAAACTCTTGAGAATACCTCTTGGGTGGTATGCCCTTTGTCATTCTCTCAGACCTGCGTATGAGGTGCAGATCTTCCTTGCTGACTGGTTCTTCCTCTGGACTTTTTGGAGAACTACTCCCAACAGTAAACAGTGGTTCAGTCAATTCTAGTTCAGCCTTAACCTGTGAAGGACTAGACATTGTGTGTGAACCCCTCTCAATGACTGTGTCAGCAGAACTCTCTGAGCTCTCTCTGTCACTCTCAGTATCAGAGTACTCATCTGCATTGTCATCAGTGGGAAATGTGTGGAGAACCTCTCTCTCCTGTCTCGGAGTGCTCTCTAGATATTTTGTGAGAATCACCTGACCAGATTCAGACAAAATTACTCTGTAGAGACCCTTTTCATAACCCACAAAAATGCCTTTGGCATTTCTGACCCCTTGTGGAGTTTCTGTATGGACGTGAACCTTAAAATGTGTTGCAGAAGGTTTCCTGTGGAAGAGCTTCTCAAAACGAGAACTTTCCATACCTTTTGAAACTTTTCTCACCCAAGTGTGACAAAAAGAGGATAAAGATTCAGCCCAGAACTCATGTGGCAAATGTGAACTCAGCAATTGTGCTCTCATGCCATTTTGCAACTCTTTGTTCACCTTTACATACACTCTTGTTCCATGAAGCTTCAGATACAGCAATCTCTATCCCTCGTTTCTCCAGGAAATCCTGAAAATCCTGTGAAAGAAAAATTGGCTTTTCATCTGTGAAAAGATAATCAATATTAGCATCATAAACAGTCTTAACCTTATCACAAAACTCTTTAAACCTTGCTAAGGTTTCTTTTGGTGATTGCAATACATATATCCATACATATTGAGAATAGTGATCAACAAACACAAGATAGTATTTAGCATTGCCTCTAGATGGTGCTAGAGGACCAATTACATCAGCATACACTCGCTGAAAAACACTGTTAATCTTTGTTGCCTTTCTTCCCGTGGCTTCTTTCGATACAACTGCAAGAGAAAGCATTTTAGATTCACATGCAGTGCACATTTTGTAATCATTCTCATCAAAAATCAATAGATACAGTCCATCTTTCTCTCTGGCAGAAAGATACAGCTCTCCGTCTTTAAAGATTTTGCAACTCTGCTTATCATAGGACAACATCAGCCCTTTCTTTGTCATCTGAGAAACACTCAACAAATTGAACTTTAAGTCCGGAACATAATAAACAGTACTTATAGTCAAGTTCAGACTCTCCAGATAAACAGTTCCAATTCCGGTAGCTTCCATCTCCTGACCGTTGGCTTGAATCACAGTGAAGCGTTGCTTCTCAAACGTAGAAAACAATTCTCGGCGTGACGTGAGGTGCTCGGCCGCTCCAGCATCGATAATAAACGTGTTTTCTACCGATGATGTGGCTTTTGGCGACATCAAAACCTTTGCTGGTCTTGCCTGCGACTTGGCACGACCCTTGCCTGAAGCCTCAGGCTTTGCAGAGCCCCCTTTGGCTCCTTTCTGTTGACGTGGCCTTTTACAGTTCCTCTGAATATGCCCAGGCTGGCCACAATTGTAAGAACGAACAACGTTCAAAGCTACAGCCTGCTCCTCTGTAGCAATAACAGTGGGGGTGCTTGAACTCCGAGCTTCACTCCCCCCATCAGCAACAGCTATTGCAGCAAGTCGGTCTCCCTCATTCAGAACCACGGAACAAATTCTCTCCACCGTAAAATCCGCGGCAGGGAGAGAACCAAGTTGACTTGCAACGGTTTTGTAAGTCTGGTTCAAGCTGTTAATAATCATAAAACAGAATATTTCTTCCTGAAGAGGAAAATTTCTTTGCGCCATCTGCTGGTGTAGAAATTTCATCTCTGTCAAATGCCCTTGCACATCGCCATCAGGCTTCAGTCTCATGTTTGTGAGTTTCTCAAAATGCAGCAGCGCAGTGCCAGCGGCATCTCTTTGATGAATTCGCGGTAACGTTTGCCAAATCTTGCGCGTGAATTCCAAATCCGCAATATGCACAAGTTGATGGTCAGAAACACATAAGATGATAGCCGACCTGGCCTTCACATTCTGTTCATTCCAAGCTCTTGTGGGAGCTGCTGGGATAGGATTTTCAATCACCCCAAATACTCTCTGTCTCTGAAGTAGGGCTTTCATTTTCAAAGACCATGAGGAATAATTGTCATTAGTTAGGGGAGGTGGATAAGACAAACCCACCCCTTGCTTGGCATCCATCTTGATTCCAAGTGTCAACTCTCAGCTACAAGCGTAAAAATCCAACAGTCTGTCAGCTGGCTCCCGGGGCTTGTCTCCAGTGACCTACTCCGGCTGGTATCACGGCAGTCCAGAGAGGTCTTGATAGGCGACATCCCCCAGCGTGGAAGATGCACACCCCCTTCTCCCCTTGCATACCAGCAGGGGAAAGAAGATAGTCAGAAAGTCTATTACATTTCTAGGGTTTATTTCTGACTTTACATCTGTACAAAAACATGTCCGTTCAGTTCAGTCTCCTCCAAGCAATTGACTAAGACTTCCTTCATACATGCAACAGGAAGGTCTCATATTACACACAGAACAAATCCCTGTGAACTGCCTGGTACATTCTTTCCCAGGACTAGCCACATCATGTGATGTAAACATCGAGCTGCTTGTTTGCAGCTGCGTTGTACTCATATCCCAACAGTTCCACGGGAGACCGGTGATCGTCTGGAGACGACGTGTAGGCTGCCTGATGCCTCTGTCTCCCTGGCAGTATCCCAACAACAGGTTATGGGCCCAGATTCACGGTGCTTACAGGAAAGTAAGACTGCTGAAGACTGCGAGAGGTATGTGGAGAAAAGCGAGACTTTTCTGTGCTGCAACAGAGTCTTTGAAGTCCGAGCCAACTAATTAGGCTGGCAGAGAGAGCAAGCAGGCCTCGTAATTTACAACCTGCCAAAGATAAGGAGCTTTTGAAGGGAATAAGGCTCATGGCTGAAGTAAAGAGCTGAAATGGAGCTTTTACAAGCCTAAGATGGGGTTCCGTGCCTAAAGCTTAATGGCCACAACTATCAGACCTGGGCAAGGTATTGCGAGGGCCAGATGAAACAGTTTGGAGTGTGGCACACTGTTTCTGAAGCCCCTCCAGTTCCTCTGACAGATAGATGGAGGGCCGATGATTCAAGGGCCATAGACGTGATCGTTTTGTCCGTCTCTCTGGAGGAAATTGTAACACTGGCTGGCAATGTGACTGCACGTAAGATGTGAAATGCTTTGACAGTAGCCCATCTGACAGCGTCTCCAGCACAGAGTTTGACTGCCTCGGAGGTGCTGGCTGTTTCCCAGATTGAGAGTGATTGCAGGGATGCCGAGGGCACCGATTGCAAGCTGCAGGGGGAGCTGACTGTAACGTCATCCCAGACAGCATTCTAGCCTCCAGGGGGAGCCAAGGAGTTGGCAGTTGAGAGAGCTCTGTTTCCTGTGAGAACCAAGGTCGCCTTTGCAGAGGCCAGAAGGCGAGATGTAAACAGAGACAAAAGCCTGCAGATGGCCAGGAGCAGGGGGGCAAGCAGCAGCCCAGGCCGGTGGAAAACAAGGTTTTGTTTGCTGGCACTGCTGCTCCAAAGGCCAAAGCCAGATTTGTTGTCGATTCTGTAGCCACAAGGCACATTACGAAAAATCAACGCTTGTTTATCTCCTTCACGCCTCAAGATGGAGAGATCCAACAGGCTGATGGAAAGACGTTGAGAGTTGCAGGAGTCGGGACAGTGAAACTGGCAAGTCTGCACACAACCATTAGCGAAGTACTTTTTGTTCCAGATTCTGCAGACAATTTGCTCAGCGTCCCACAGCTGACTGGGCGAGGCTTTGAGATTTCCTTCAAGAAGAGTGTCTGTGTCATCAGGAAGGGCAAAGAGGACATTTTGCATGCGAAGTTTATAGATGGCTTGTTCTTGATAACTTATGATGACAATGCTGTTGATGTGTCTAGTGTTGAATCTTGTTGTGTTGCACAAACTAACAAAGTTCTTCACGCAGGATGTATTCATGAGGCGCACCGAAAATTTGGTCACATGTCTTGGCAGGCACTGGCCAAGATGCCTGGAATGGTTCAGGGTTTGAACATCAAGCCCTGTAAGTTTCACATGAAATGTGTGTCTTGTGCAGAGAACAAGGTGAAGGTTGCTCCGAAAGGCAAGGTGTCTAGGAGACAGGCTTCCAAACCATATCAGCTAGTCCACGCAGACCTGGTTGGTCCACTTGCACCCTCTTTGGGTGGAGCAAGATACTTCATGGTTTTAATTGATTCTTTTCCCAGGTACATTCATGTGTTTATGCTCCAGCAGATGTCAGAAGCGTTTCCTAAGTTCAAGGCATTCTGTGCTTGGTTGGAGAATGCTCACAATAAACGCATTGGCTGTTTATTTTCTGATTGAGGTGGTGAATTCACTTCTCTCTTTTTTTAAAATATTTATTACTTTTCAAACAATTTCAACACAACACTAAAAGAAAAAGAAAAAAAGAACAATACAAATGCAATACAAAAACGCTACATACAAAACAAAACAAAAACAAACAAAAACAATTTAAAAACACCTCAAACATTTTCAATATCCTATCTTTCATTCGCTTACAGTGGTGCCCCGCAAGACGAAATTAATTCGTTCCGCAATTTTTGTCGTCTAGCGAATTTTTCGTCTTGCGAAGCACGAAATCCCATAGGAATGCATTGAAAATCAATTAATGCGTTCCTATGGTCAAAAAAAGTCCAAACAAAGCCAAATTTGGTACAACAACAGTTTATTAACTGCTCTTTAAAGTCACACATACTGTAAAGAGCAGTTCAAAAATTGAAGGGAAAATAAATTAACTTTATAAACAAAACATGTCTTTGTTTTTAGACAAAGAAAACAAAGTCGCGAGACGTTTTCGTCTTGCGAAGCAAGCCCATAGGGGAAATTCGTCTTGCGAGGCAAATCGAAAACGGAAAAACCTTTCGTCTAGCGAGTTTTTTGTCTTGCGAGGCATTCGTCTTGCGAGGTACCACTGTATTTCCAACGACCTCCTCACACCTCCCTTTTTTTATTCCACTTCTATTAATTGTTTCAGCAATTCCTTTCCATCTTCCTCTGTTTTCTATCCTATAATTATTGTAATGGTTCTAGGGGTTGCTCGTGCGTAAGTTGCTGCCACTCCTGGCTAGGTTGCCTGGTTGAACCCTCTCTGTCTGGACAGCCTCAAGTTTCGTGGCTGTCTCAGTCGCTGGCAGATTCCGTCAGTGGGCGTCTCTTGAACCTTTCCCAGCATAAAAGCTGTTTGATGCCAAGTCTCCTCCTACTCTCCCTGCGCGGAAGTCTCCTGCGCAGGGAGGGTGTGGGCAGCGGAGTACCCGTACTCTCTCCGCTGGTCTCCGGTGAGGAGTCCTGGAGCCTCCCCTCCGATTCCCCCATCTGCCCCCCTTCTCCACTGGTGTTACGCTGATTTTCTTCCCCCGTAGATGGGCTGCCTCTCTCCCTACTAGGACCCTCTTCCGGCATCCATCTGGAGCCCTCCCTCCGCCTCTAGCTCCGATGGCAGTTCCCTGACATCCACCTCCCCCCCAGGACTCCCTCCACCCTGGCCCGACCTTCTGATCCAACCTCGTCCCTTTCCTCGGCCGACGATGCGGGGAATCCCCTGAAGGAGCTGTCACCATCCTCTGAGGATTCAAAACCCGCTTCCCACCCGCTCCGATATCTTCTTGCGGGGTGGGCCTCCCAGTCCGATTCTTCCCTCTCTGACACTTCCCCTCCCTCCTCTTCGGAGTCAGGAAAACCCACAAAGTCCTCTTCGTCGTCTGTGGTTCCCAATTCTTCCTCCCAGAATCTCGCTAGTGGTTTTGGCTTATCTGGGAACAGGCTGTGGAATTCTTCCACTAGATACTCGTCATTGATCGCCTCAGTGGGTACCCACGTGTTTTCTGACTCGGGTTCTCCCTCCCAAGCCACCAAGTACTCCACCTGGCGCCCTCGCCACCTCGAATCGAGTATTTCCGTGGCTTGGTTGTGGTGTTCCCTCTCCTCTACCCGCGGGTGGGTGGTGACTCCTCCCTCCCTCCCCGAAAATTCCCTCCCCTCCCGGTACGGTGAGAGTAGGGACCTATGGAACACCGGATGTATCTTCATGCTGTCAGGCAACTTGAGCTTGAATGCCACAGGGTTCACCTGCTGTGTTACCTCGAAAGGCCCCAGCCGCCTTGGCTGCAACTTCTTGCACCCTCCCTTTAGGGCTAACCCTTGGGTTGACAACCACACTCGGTCTCCCACCCGTATGGCCTCCCCCTCCCGACGGTGCTTGTCTGCCTGCCTCTTGTAAACTTCCTTGGCCCGCTCTAAGTTCATCTTGAGTTGCTGGTGCAAGGCCTCCATTTCTTCCACAAACTGCTGTGCCGCAGGTACACTCCATCCTTCCTCCCCCCTCCCCGGGAAGGCCCTGGGGTGACACCCATAATTGGCCATGCACGGGCTCATTCCCGTGGATACATGTTCAGCGTTATTGTACACAAATTCCGCCAGCGGTAGTTTCTCTACCCAATCGTTCTGTCTCTCGCTGACGTAGCAGCGTAGGTATTGCTGGAGTATACTGTTCGCTCTTTCTGCTTGCCCGTTGGTTTCCAGGTGTCGCGCCGTCGAGAAGCCCACCTCGACCTGCAGCAAGCTCATGAGCTTCCTCCAGAACCGGGAAGTAAATTGTTTCCCGCGATCTGAGATGACTCTCGAAGGAGCCCCATGCAGCCTGAAGATGTGCTCCACAAACAACCTGGCTGTCTCTTCTGCCGTCACCGCATGTGAGCAAGCTATGAAATGGCACATCTTCGTCAGTAGATCGACTACTACCATGACTGCTGTCTTCCCCCTTGACTTGGGCAAATCTGTCATAAAATCAATGGACACCACCTCCCAGGGTCTTCCCGGTGTGGGTAAGGGTTCCAGTAACCCTGCGGGGGCAGCCCTCTCCCCCTTTGCCCTTTGGCAGTGGTCGCACCCCTGTACATATTCCCGTACATCTTCCCTCACCCTTGGCCACCAAAACTGCCTGGTGACGAGCAGCATGGTTTTGTGCTGTCCAAAGTGCCCCGCTGTTGGGTTGTTGTGGAGTTGTATGAGTACCTTCCCCCTCAAGGTACATACAGCGCCCCCTTATAGTACAGCAGCCCTTCCTTTTCCTCAAACCCTCCATGGTTTTCCCTTCCGTCTCGGAGCTCCCTGATTTTAGTTTGGGCGAACACGTCGTTTCTAGTGAGCCCGCCCAGCTCTCGTTTCCCAACCAATGCTCCCACACACACCCATCGGTCCTCGGGGATCACGTGCCGTATCTCCGGTGGTCCCTCTCCTTCCATGTACTCTGGCTTCCGGGAGAGCGCATCTGCTCTTACGTTTTCCTCTCCCGGCATGTATCGGATCTTGAAGGAAAACTTGGAGAATTCCTGTGCCCATCGAATCTGTCTCTGGTTGAGTACTCGCGCGGTCCTCCAGTATTCCAAGTTCTTGTGATCAGTACAAACCTGGATCTTGTGCTGCGCCCCTATTAACAGATGTCTCCATCGGCGAAACACCGCATAGATCGCAAGCAGTTCGCGGTCATACACCGTATAGTTTTGCTCCGACTTGCTCAGCTTCCTCGAGAAGAAGGCACACGGCCTCCAGCCCTGCTTGGCCCCTGGCTGCAAAAGTACCGCCCCAATGGCTCGGTCGGACGCGTAGGTCTCCAGCCTCATGGGCTTCCCCAGATCAACGTGCAGGAGCTGCTCTCCCGAAGCAAACGCCTCCTTCAGTCTTTCAAAGGATTGCTGGGCACAGGCTTTCTGGGAAATGATCTATAATGAACTGAAAAAGGTATTTAAATATACCTTTCTTAAGAAACCAGAGGCCTTCCTTCTGGGCATTGTCGGCCAATTGGTGTTAAAGAAGGACAGAACTTTTTTTATGTATGCAACAACAGCAGCAAGAATACTCATCGCAAAGTACTGGAAGACACATTGGCCGTAATAAATATTATCTATCTATCTATCTGGAAGACACAAGATTTACCCACCCTGGAAGAATGGCAGATGCAAGTGATAGACTACATGGAATTGGCAGAAATGACTGGCAGAATCCGAGACCTGGGAGAAGAGTTAGTAGAAGAGGATTGGAAGAAGTTCAAAGACTACCTGCAAAAACATTGCAAAATGTTTGAATGCTAAAATGATGAAATTTTGGAGGGGAAAAAGGCACCTGAATCGTGGAAAGAAGCTTTTATTTCACTTATACCAAAAACTGAGACTGAAAAGAACCAGGTTAAAAACTACTGCCCTATATCACTACTTAATGTGGATTATAAAATTTTTGCAGACATTTTGGCAAAAAGACTGAAGAGAGTGTTGGTAGGAGAGCTTCATAAGGACCAAGCTGGCTTTCTTCCAGGGAGACATATGTCAGACAATGTGAGAAATATAATAGATATCCTGGAATTGTTAGAAGTCAACATTAATAGGAAGGCAGTTTTAATTTTTGTGGACGCGGAGAAAGCCTTCGATAATATCTGTTGGAGCTTTATGAAGAAGAATCTCCAAGGGATGGGGGTAGGCCAAGGTTTTGAAAATGGTATAGGTGCAATATATTCTGAACAAAAAGCAAAGTTAATTGTAAATAATGTGGTTACGGAAGAAATATCCATAGAAAAAGGAACACGACAGGGATGCCCAATATCCTCTTTACTCTTTATATCAGTCTTGGAGGTTTTGCTAAATATGATTAGAGGGGACCAGCTGGTTGAGGGAGTTCAGGTCGGAGCCAAACATTACAAATTGAGGGCATTCACAGATGATTTGGTACTGACATTGCAACAGCCAGATACTAGTACTAAAAGAGTTTTAGAACTAATTGAGATATTTGGTCAGGTAGCAGGATTTAAATTGAACAAACAGAAAACTAAAGTTTTGGGGGGAAATCTAACAAATGTTGAAAAAGAGAGGTTTCAGAGTGAAACAGGTTTAGTGACAGCAAAGAAAGTGAAGTACCTGGGGGTAAACTTAACATCTAAGAATGTAAACTTATTTAAAGACAATTATGATAAATGCTGGACAGAAGTAAAGAAAGATTTAGAAATATGGTCAAGATTGAGACTTTCCTTGTTAGGCCGAATTGCTGTCATCAAGATGAATGTATTGCCTAGAATGTTGTTTTTGTTTCAGACGTTACAGATTGTGGACAAGATAGACTGTTTCAAGAAGTGGCAGAAAGACATATCTAAATTTGTCTGGCAGGGCAAAAAGCCCAGAATAAAATTTAAGATTTTAACTGATGCAAAAGACAGCTTTCTGCTGGTTGAAAGACTGGCTGCTTCTTGAGAACACAGACATCTTGGATTTGGAAGGGTTTGATAACAGATTTGGTTGGCATGCATATATATGGTATGACAAGGTAAAATTGCACAAAGGCTTCAAAAACCATATTGTTAGGAAAGCATTATATAATGTTTGGATGCGGTATAAAGATTTATTGGAAAGTAAAACTCCCAGGTGGTTGTCACCAATGGAAGCCAAGGAGGTGAAAAAACTTAATATGGGGTCTAAATGGCCAAAATATTGTGAAATTTTAGAACAAGATGGTGAAAAAGTTAAACTACAGAGCTACGAGAAATTAAAGCTCAAAGTGCGAGACTGGCTTCATTACCTTCAGATAAACGAGGTATTTAAACAGGACAGGAAAATAGGCTTCCAGATGGAGAGGTCAAAACTAGAAACAGAATTGTTAGAACCCAATACTAAGAATCTGTCAAGAATGTATAACTTGCTGTTGAAGTGGAATACTCAGGATGAAACGGTGAAATCAGCTATGATTAAATGGGCACAAGATATTGGTCATGACATTATGTTTGCTGACTGGGAACAGTTATGGACCACCGGTGTTAAATTTACGGCATGTAATGCCTTAAGAGAAAATATTATGAAAATGATTTACAGGTGGTACATGACCCCAGTCAAGCTAGCAAAAATTTATCACTTGCCAAATAAGAAATGTTGGAAATGTAATGAGACTGAAGGTACCTTCTACCACCTTTGGTGGACCTGCCCGAAGATAAAAGCCTTTTGGGAAATGATCTATAATGAAATTAAGAAAGTTCTTAAAAGGACTTTTCCTAAGAAACCAGAGGCTTTTCTCTTGGGTATGGTGGGCCAATTGGTGTCAAGAAAGGATAGGACGTTCTTTATGTATGCTACTACAGCAGCAAGGATCCTTTTAGCAAAGTATTGGAAGACACAAGAACTACCCACGCTGGAAGAATGGCAGACGAAGGTGATTGACTATATGGGACTGGCGGAGATGACTGGCAGAATCCGTGACCAGGGGAAGGAGACAGTGGAAGAAGACTGGAAGAGATTTAAGATATATCTTAAAAATTGTTGTAAAATTGAGGAATGTTAAGATGTCAGGGGAATGGGACAAAGAATTGCAGCTGTAATTAATAAGTTAAGGAAGAAATTAAAAGAATTGATTTGAATAATTAGTTAATTGGAGGAATTGCTGAAGAAATTTAAAACAAGGATGCAGAAAAGGGGAGGTATGGGGAAGTCCAGGAAATAAGGTCTAAGAAAATGGGAGTATGAAATTATACATGTTTATATGTTTGTTTGTTTGTGTATGGTGTATTGTTTGTTGTTATTTTGTGTGTGGAAAACCAATAAAAATTTATTTTTTTAAAAAAATGAATGCTAAAATGATGCACAGGCTGTAAAGACAATATGGCATCAGTGACATAGTTGAAAGGAATATGTAAAAAATGTTTTAAAAGAATAAGGGTGAAAAAAAATTGAATAATATTATGTCAAATTTAAACCAAATGATACAAAGGGATTAAGTTATTATGAATAGGTAAAAATGGACTTAAAAGGAAAGGAAAAATTGGAGACATAATTAGGTTGAAAAGTATAATATAGAATAAGATTTGAAAGATGGTAAGGTACTGCTGAATATGAGTGTGTAAAAGGGAACACAGAAAAGGGAGGTGTGAGGAAGTCAGGAAAGAAGGTTATAAAAATAATAAGTAAAAAATTGGATTTCCATGTTTGTTTGTTTTATGTTTTTCTTCTATTTACCTTTTTTATGTTTTCTGTTGTATCTTTCTGTTTTTGTTTGATTGTGACAATGTTTTTCTTTTTCTGGTTGATTGTAAAACTTGTTTTATTATTTAAAATTTCAATAAATATCTTTTAAAAAACAACAACAACAAAGGATTGCTGGGCACTTTCCGTCCAGACGAACGTCTTCTTGCTACTGAGACAATCTGTGATGGGCGCTGTCAAGTGGGCGAAGTTCTTAATGAACTTCCTGTAGAAGTTGCTGAACCCTAGGAACCTCTGCACGTCCTTCTGGGTCTTGGGTGCCTTCCATTCCAACACTGCCTGCACCTTGCTTGGGTCCATAGCTAGGCCCTTGTCTGACAACTTGTACCCCAGAAACTCGACCTCTCTGCCGTGAAATTGGCATTTTTCCAGCTTGACCCACAACTGGTGCTTCTGCAGTCTCTTTAGCACTTCCCTGACGTCTCTGACATGTTGCTTCTCATTGTCCGAATAGATTAAGACATCGTCCAAAAAGGCTACACAGTTCTTGTACAGCAGGGGCCCCAACACATGGTGCATGAATGCTTGAAAGCAGGCGGAGCCTGATTGTAATCCAAATGGCATGACTAAGTACTCAAACGCCCCCAGGGGGGTGAACATGGTGGTTTTCCACTCGTCCCCCTCCCTTATCCTAATCAAATTGTACGCTCCCCTGAGGTCCAGCTTGGTAAAAAATTTCCCCTGCCTCACCTGTGTTAAAATGTCGTCAATCCTGGGCATTGGGTAGGTCACTGGCTCTGATACCAAATTTAACGCCCTGTAATCTATGACCAATCTAGGCTGATTAGTCTCCTTTTTGTCCACAAAGAACACAGGACTGCCCCCCACCGCCTTTGATTCCCTTATGAAACCCCTCTTCAGGTTCTTGTCAATAAACTGCCGCAACTCCTGCATCTCCCGGTCAGACATGGCATACAGCTTACCCACCGGTAGCTGAGCCCCTGGGAGTAGGTTGATTTGGCAGTCAAAGGGCCTATGGGGGGGGGTAGTTTATCCGCCTCCTTCTTGCTGAAGACTTCCTCCAGGTCAGCATATTGTGGTGGCACCTCCCCTTTTGTTTCCACCGCCAGCCCAGCCACCCTGGCCACTGTCATTCTTGGGGTCCCCCCCCCCAGACAGTGTTCCAAGCAGTAAGCTGACCCAAAGGTGACTGACCGCTGATGCCATGACACTACTGGATCATGCAGTGCCAACCAGCTCATTCCCAGTATTATTGGGGGTCCTGCCAGTGTGGCCACGTGAAAGGCAATGGTCTCCGTGTGCCTGGAAACCCTCATTCGCATTGGCGGGGTTTGGTGTGTCACTTCCCCTCCCAGAAGTTCCCTGCCATCGATGGTGGTCACTTGCAATGGAAAATCCAGGTGCAGCAGGTGGAGTTGGTGCTCCAGAGCAAAGTCCCTGCTGAAGTAATTGCAGGAGCTGCCTAAATCCAGCAGCCCCTCAACTTTGACTGGGTGCCCATTCGGGAGTTCTAGCACCACTTCTATGGCTATAGCTGCCCTGGGGGGGGGGGGCAGGCTGGGGCACTTCTATTGGTTGCTGGCCTGGCTGCTGGCCCCGCTGGTTGGCAGCCAGGCGTTGTCGTTTCCCTGCTCCTGCCCTTCTTCCCCCTTCTCCTCACAGCCAGCAGCCCCCACCATCCCTTGCCAGGCTTTTCTTTGAGGGCAGACCCTGGCAAAATGCCCTGGCCGTTGGCAGAGGAAACACTTATTGGTAGTTTTCCAATCCTTCCCCTCCCTCTGGCGACCTTCACTGGAGTTCGAAACCTCTCGCGCGCGTGCGCCATCTATTTCCATTGGCTCAGCCGCCTGGGAACGCTGTTTCGGTATTTCAGGAATGCGGTAGTCAAGGCAACGTTCCCCTCTCCCCTCGCATTTCTCCTGAGCCCGCGCTTCCTGCCGCACTCCAATCGCAAGTACAGCCTTGGTCAGCTGATCCATCGACTGTGGGCGGGGCGCGTGGGATAGCTCGTCCTTCACAGTTGGGGACAACCCCTCTTCAAACAACATTTGAATCGGTTCAGAGTCCAGATCCCACCCGAGCCGGTGGACCAACATTGCAAAGCGCGACCAGTAGTCTCTAACTGATTGGCTCCCCTGCTTGCACCCCATCAGTTGTCGCCGAGTCACACTTTGCTCCACTTCACTTGAATACATCGCATTCATCGCCTGGAAGAATTTCTTAAGGTCCTTCAAAGCATCATTCTGCGTCGCCATTAGGGGCCTGATCCATTCCCTTGCCCCCCCCCTCCAGATGCCCCACAACGTAGGCCACCCGTTCCCCATCGTTTGCAAAGTCATCATGCTGCAGTTCCAAAGCGTACTCTATTTCTGTTCGGAACGCATTGTAGTCCTGGGGTTTCCCCCCAAACTTGTGTACCAGCCCCGGTACTTTCCTTGCGATGGGGGTGGGTCTGACCTGTGCATCCTGAGTCCGTCTTTCGTCCAGCCGCGCCGTCAGGAGAGCTACATGCTGTTCCAAATCTCGGTTTCTCTCTACCAGACCTTGCACTCCAGCCGCTTGCTCCTCCTCTCCGGTTCTCATGGTTTGGCTCATTGTGCTGCCACTCGAGTTGCGCACAAGCAACGTAGGTGACTGACGGATTGCTGTAATGGTTCTAGGGGTTGCTCGTGCGTAAGTTGCTGCCACTCCTGGCTAGGTTGCCTGGTTGAACCCTCTCTGTCTGGACAGCCTCAAGTTTCGTGGCTGTCTCAGTCGCTGGCAGAATCCGTCAGTGGGCATCTCTTGAACCTTTTCCAGCATAAAAGCTGTTTGACGCCAAGTCTCCTCCTACTCTCCCTGCGCAGGGAGGGTGTGGGCAGCGGAGTACCCGTACTCTCTCCGCTGGTCTCCGGTGAGGAGTCCTGGAGCCTCCCCTCCGATTCCCCCATCTGCCCCCCGCATCCATCTCCGGCATCCATCTGGAGCCCTCCCTCCACCTCTAGCTCCGATGGCAGTTCCCTGACAATTATCTTAACACATTCTTGCCTTATTTTTTCCTTTAATTTTCTATTAATCTATTTATACTTAATTCCTTGTAACATTTCTACTAAAGCCATATAACTTCATTCCAACATTCTTCTAACTTTCATTAATTTTACCATATTTCTATAAATAGTCTTTAAACTTTTTCCAGTCTTCTTCCCCCGACTCTTCTCCCTGGTCCCGGGTCTTGCCAGTCATTTCCGCCAATTCCATATAGTCCATCAACTTCATCTGCCATTATCCAACACTTCAGTGCTTTCAAGAAGCAACCATTCTCTCAGCCAGCAAAAAGCAGATGGTTCACAACAAAGTTTAGGGGTCTGGCAGGGCAGGTCCACCTCCTTCTTTGGCATCTGTCAATATCTTAAATTTTACTTGTGGCTTCCTGCCCTGCCAAACAAATCTAGAGATGTCCCTCTGCCACCTCCTGAAACAATCCATCCCATCCAAAGCTTGCAATGTTTGAAACAAAAACAACATCCCCGACAACACAGCCACCCTCATCCCCACCACAGCAACTCGGCCCAACAATAACAACTTCAGATTTGACCATATTTCCAAATCCCCCTTCTCTTCAATCCAACGTCCTTCACAGTTGTCCTTGAATAAATTCACATTTCTGGCGGTCATACTAACCCCCAAATACCTCTCTTTCTCAACCGATGTTAGTCCTGTCTCCTCCTGAAACTCTGTCAAGCTTTCCTTTTCCTCAGGTAGGGCTCTGATCCTCAAATTCATCTGTTTCTCTTTAAGTTCAATCATAACAAATGTCAGCTTATGTTCGTCAAGTTGTCCTTGTATGGATGGGGCTCTCTCTCTCTCTAGTTGAATTGCTTTAAATTCAGCAGCAAGGGTTTTCTCCTTGACTTCATCCGCAGTTTGCCGTATCAGAGTAGATTCCTGTATCAATTTCTGGATGGTTTCTGTATTGGTATTCAACTTTTGTCCCAGATTATTTAAGCTTTCTACCATTAAGTCTATTTTAATATTTGCAGCATCCACTTTCACATTCATCACGTCTGTTTTCTTGTGAAGCTGTTCCAGCGAAACATTTATTTTCCCTAATGCGACCGCTAAGGCCTCTTCTGTTGACATTCCGTCTATTTTTTCCTTTCCACTTGCCATAACACTTAAGAGACTCAAGGTCAATCCCAGAGTCTCACACTTCTTTATCTTGCAGCTGGAAATTCCCCTAGCCCAGCTCCTATAGAGCAACCAATTTCAAAAGCTTCCACTAGGGGAAACAGTTTCTATTTGTATTAGTCAGTACTGTCCTCTTTTAAACAATGTTCCAATAATCCAAAGTTAGTTTGAGTTTTCAGTTACTTTTACTCCTCTTTAAAAGCAGCCGGAGACAGTAGAAACAATGTATTCTCTTATTTAGCTACCTGTCAATGAACGTTCTAAACGCTGTCAATGAACATTCCAAAAGACATCGATCCTGCTAGCAGCCCGTTTCCAGGGTCTGAGCGGCGGTATTTTAACTCTCTTGACTCTCTCCTACAGGCATATTCAGTCCACCACTTCCCCCCCTCTTCTCCTGCCTCCAAAGGGAGGCAGTTCTTTGCCGATGGAGATTTAGTCTTTTTACAAAAGGGTTTCCAAGACTTCAGCTTGCAGGCTCATTGCTTTAATTTATTTACAAAAGGGGAGGCAGACTTCCTGTTTTGAACCTCCCCATTTCGATGCCAAATTAAACGTTTAAAAATCCAATTCTCCCACTTCAGCTCTACTCACGGGTAATTACTTTAGAGTCCAATTGTCCACAGGAAAAAGTCAGTGCTCTCCGGCAACAGCTATGCGGCTTCGCTCCGTAGAAGAAGCAGACGATTCGAAGCACCGTGCCGCTCACCCCACGTCGCTCCGGATCCCCGAAACCGGGTTTCCCCGCGAGTAGGGGAGGCGCAAAAGGTGCCCGCCGAATCCCACGTTCACAGGCTTCTCCCACCTGTGATTTTTACGGGTCTCCGCCTGGTGAATTCGCTTTCCTGACTGACAAGGGAATCCAGCATAGCCTCTCAAGTCCTAGATCTCCATGGGAGAATGGACTTTGTGAGCAAGCAAGCCAGACTTTGCTGCAAGGCCTAAAAACCTTACTGCATGATGCCAATCTCCCTGAGAAATATTGGGCTGAAGCTTTATCATGTTTCCTTTATTCCTATAATAGGAGACTGTCACCACCTATTGGTTATACTCCCTATGAGAAGATGTTTGGTAAGAAACCTTACGTCAAGCACATGAGAATCTTTGGTTCTGACATGTGGGTACACACCCCACAGAACAGCAAGCTTGGGAAGTGTGAGGCACATGGTTTGTTCACGGGGTACGAAAAAGGTGCATACAGGGTATTCATGACTGACTCTGAGTCCATTAGGTTCACAAAGAGTGTTGAGTACAATCCTATGTTGGGGGGGGGGGGAATGTGGGAATTTTCCAGAGTCACTCAGAGGAGGATGAAGATGATGTGAAAGAAGCAGATGATGATGAGGTAGACGAGGAAGCTGAGGATGATGATCAGAGTCTGGATTCCAGCTCAGTGGGCAGCGCTGCTGCTGTTGTCAGCGACAGTGATGGCACAGCAGACTACAAGAGCGCAAAGGCCTCAGTCAGACCATCTGATGCGTCTGACACTGAACTGGGAGAACCACTGTTCACCATTGGTCACTTTTCTCCTAATAAGGAGAAGATGAGTGCAGAAGACTTGCGTCTAGTACGCAGATCTGAAAGGGCCACAAAAGGCAAACGTCCAAAGAGATTTGCTGATGAGTTTGCTAAGACAGCAACTGCTGTTCTTAGTAGCTTAGAGAAGGTGTGGGAACCTTCAAGCTTCAAAGAGGTTCAGGAGTTGACCTCTAAAGATGCTGAACCATGGCTTAATGCCATGAAGGCAGAAGCTGTTTCCTTGAATAGGAACCAAACCTGGGAGCTAGTCCCAGTAGTCCCAGGAATGAGGCTGGTTGGCAGCAAATGGGTCTTCAAGGCCAAGACAGACCAGATTGGCAAGGTTGTAAGGCACAAAGCCAGATTGGTCGCTAGAGGTTTTTCACAGGTACCAGGACAGGATTACCACGAGACCTACGCACCCACCGTCAAGTATGAGAGCATTAGGCTAATGCTCACGATTGCTGCAGAGGAGAAACTGCACGTTTCTCTTTTTTTTTTTTTTTTTTTGCGTTTTAAAATTTTATTAAGTTCCAACAAATCATATAACAAATCATATACGAATCAAAAACAAAAAGAAAACATTTTGGACTTCCTACAACGTCATTGGCAATCATTCGAAATAGTATCTTTAAATCGCATTCCATTCATTCCTATTGCCATTTGTTCTCCCATTCCTCTAAATTTCAAATAAGCAATATTTACTAATTATTTACAGTGCCTCTTTAAACCCCACTAGCGTTGTTTTTACATCACAGTTGTTTTCCAGATACCCCACAAATTTCTTCCAATCCTCAATGAATTTTTGATCTTTGGTATATCTTATTTTCCCGGTTAATCTATCCAATTCCGCGTATTCTATCAGCTTTGTTCTCCACTCTTCTATCCTTGGACTCTCTTCCTGTTTCCACTTCTGAGCTATTACTATTCTAGCTGCGGTTGCTGCATACTGGAACAATTTGCAGTCCTTTTTCCTAATATCTTTTCCTATGATACCTAGTAAAAAGGCTTCTGGTCTTTTCACAAAAGTGTATCTCAGTATCTTTTTCATTTCATTATAAACCTCTTCCCAGAAGCCTTTTACTTTCTTACAGACCCACCACTGATGGTACAATGTCCCTTCTTTATGTTTACATTTCCAGCATTTGTTGTCTACCTTGTACATCTTTGCCAGTTTTACGGGTGTTATGTACCACCTGTGAAGCATCTTCATCATATTTTCCTTCAGTAACGTACACGCCGTGAATTTTATATTTACTCTCCACACCCTTTCCCAGTCCTCAGGCTGGATATTGTATCCAAAATCCCTTTCCCACTGCACCATCACAGATTTCATTTCCTCCTCCTTCCTAGCCCCCTCCAGCAGCATTTTATACATTCTTGATAAATTTTTGCAATCATTGTCAATTACTTCATTTTGAAAGGCTGATTTTTTTCCCTCATACCCCCTTTCCTTCACTTCTTTTTTAAACATTTCATTTACCCTAAAATAGTGCAACCAGTCATATGTAAGCATTTTAACCTGGTCGTATGGTTTTATTTTCCACTTCCCGTCTTCCTTAATAACCATCTCTCCATAGTTTCCCCACTTTTCTCTCATATTAATCTTCTTTACCCCAATTATCTCTAACGGGGAAAGCCAATGTGGAGTTTTTGGTTCCAATATGTTCTTATATCTTTCCCAAACCTCAATTAGTGGACCTTTAAAGATATGAGTACTAAATCCCCTATGCACCTTCTTTTTGTCACACCATAGGTACGCGTGCCACCCGAATTTGTTGCTAACTCCTTCCAAATCTAATAGCTCTTTATCTTCTAATTTTACCCATTCTTTTATCCAGCATAAACATGCTGCCTCAAAGTATAGTCTAATGTCTGGTAGGGCAAAGCCCCCTCTTTCTTTTATCTCTGTTAATATCTTATATTTGATTCTGGGCTTCTTCCCTTCCCAGACATATCTTGTAATGACCTTCTTCCATTCATTGAAGTCTTTTGTACCTTTTATTATGGGTATTGTTTGGAATAGGAATAGCAACTTGGGTAACATCATCATTTTAACCATAGCTATTCTTCCCCAGAATGATAGTTTCATTCTGGCCCAACCCTCCATATCTTTTTTCAGTCCTTTCCAAACTTGGGTATAGTTATTTTGGTATAAGTCGATGTTCTTATTGGTCAGCCAGATTCCCAAATATTTAACCTTTTTTGCCACCTCAATTTCCGTTTGCTGCTGTAGGTGTTCTATCTGTTCTTGATCCATATTTTTAACAATCATTTTGGTCTTAGTCTTATTCAGTTTGAATCCTGCTAGATTTCCGAATTCCTCCATCTCCTCTAGAATCTCCTTTATACTTTCTCTGGGTTCTTCTACCGTCAAGACTACATCATCTGCGTAGGCCTTGACTTTGTACTCATTTAATCCGACAGTTACCCCTTTAATCTGCTTGTTCTGCCTTATTGCATTAAGCAAAACTTCCAGAACCGCTATAAATAACAAAGGCGACAGTGGGCATCCCTGTCTTGTTCCTTTAGATATTTTTATGTCCTCAGTGATAACATTATTAACTATAAGTCTCGCTTTTTGTTCTGTGTATATGGCCTTTATACCATTGAGAAATTCCTTGCCCACCTCCATTAACTCCAAATTTTTCAACATAAAATCCCAGGCTACATTATCGAAAGCTTTCTCTGCGTCTACAAAGATTAAGCTTGCTGGTTTATCACACCTTTCAGATAAATATTCGATAATGTTTACTATGTTCCTTGTGTTGTTTCTTATATGTCTGCCCGGTAGGAATCCGGTTTGATCTTTGTGTATAATCTTAATTAATATTTTTTTAAGTCTTTTAGCCAGGATTCCCGCAAAGATCTTATAATCAGTGTTTAATAAGGAGATAGGTCTATAATTCTTCACTTGGGTTGGATCCGAGTCTTGTTTAGGAATAATTGTTATAAAAGCTTCTTGCCACGTCTTCTCTGCACGTTTCTCATCACGATGTGAACACAGCTTTTTTGTACGGAGTTTGGGGGAGGAGCTGTATATGCTTCCACCTGATGGAGTGCAGATACAGAAGGGAATGGTCTGTAAACTACGGAAGTCCTTATATGGTCTCAAGCAGAGTGCCAGGTGTTGGAACACAAAACTCACTGAGACAATGCTTTCTCTAGGTTTTTACCAAGGCAAAGCTGATCCATGTGTGTTTGTCAAGGAGGAGCGCCAAAACAAACTGTATTGTTTATGTTTTATTGATTATCTTCTTCTGTTTTGGAAGAATCAGGCTTTGTACCAAAGCACCCTCGCTCAGCTGAAGGAGCACTTTGACATGAAGGATCTTGGTGAGGTATCCAACTATCTTTCTCTGCAGGTCGAGACGGACCAAGTAGGTAATTTTCTGGTACACCAAACACAGAAAATTGCTGATGTATTAACCAGGCTGAATTTGGTTGATGCAAACCCAGGAGACACACCGATGGTGACAGGTTACCAGGTAGATAGTACTGCTGAAGCATTTTCTGACACCACACTGTACAGATGCATTCTAGGCAAGCTGAATCTCATTGCTAGATGTTCAAGACCTGACATAGCTGTAAGCACTAACCTGCTTAGCAGACATGCCAACAATCCTACTGTTCAGGATTGGAAAACTCTGAAGCGCATAGCCCACTATTTGAAGGGGACTTTGAACTACAGGCTGAGGTTCACCAGTCAGAAGACTGCAGTTCTTGAAATCTTTGCAGATGCTAGTTTTGGAAGTGACACAACGGATGGTACAAGCACTTCTGGAGTATGCTACATGTACAACCATTGTCTGTTTGACTGGCTGTGCAAAAAGCAGACGACAGTAAGCCTAAGTTCCTGTGAAGCAGAACTCAATGCCCTGTCATTTTCACTCATGGATTGTGAATGGTTGATGCAACTGTTTCAGGACATCAGAGTTTCTGTGAAATGTCCTATACAGGTGTATCAAGACAATAGATCCTGTTTGGCTTTGCTGAACTCAGAGAGTTGCAAGCAAAGAACCAAGTACTTGCAGATTAAGTTACATTGTGCAAGAGAGTGTATTCAGAAAGGACTCATTCAGGTGTCCTACATGCCAGGAAATGAAATCCCTGCTGATCTGTTGTCTAAGGTTGTTAACAGAGAACAACTTAAGGTTTATGTACAGATGTTGCAATTGGGTTGAACCACAGGTACTACAGGTTACATGGAAAGGGGGAGGATGTTAGGATATAGTTTCATTCCACCTTAAATGGTCAGGCATGATTGTTGTTTTATCACATTCCTGTTTCGTTCCAGCTTTCGCTGGGAACTTCCGTTTTGTATATATCTTTTGTTCTGGCTGTTTTCCTGGACACGGAGGCAAGCAGTCATGTTTTTCCTTTGTTCTGATCTACGTTGAATAAAGCTGTAAATATGCTCTCCTGTCTACATCTTTCGTTGTGGAGACTGCTGAAAGGGTGTGCACGGGCCTTGGAATGTCTCTGAGGCTCGTGTCGCTTATTGACTGATGCTGTTCCACAGGAGACCGGTGATCGTCCGGTCTTTTTGGAGGCGACTGGGGGCCTGCCTGATGCCTCCGTCTCCTTGGCAGTATCCCAACAGAAACATCCCAAGGTGCACTTGTGAGACCAATATGTCTTTAGCTTGAAGGGTCAACCAAACCAGTTTCTTCAAAGGGCAGTAACTGAGCAAAATCACCCTCCATTTGAAGAAAATGGTTCAAACACATCTTTAAAGATCTCTCTCCTCCACTCAGTACGCTGCAGGAGCAAGTGTTTTAAGACCAAAAGACAGAGTGCTTGGGAAACAAATAAAAAATGCCCTGCACTTCATTCCCTTGCTCCAAACATCCTGCCTCTAAGGATGGAGGGAAGCCGATCAGCTCCACTACTTGTTGTTCCAGGGAGCAGGGAAAAGAGGTAGGTGGGGTCTACTCACCTAATATAGTGCTGCTGTAAAAATCCCAGGCTGTATGGGGGTCCCCTTCAGCTCGACCCTGCAGATCCAAGAGGTAATCTGCAAGAAGATAAAATGGAATAAAGGAAGCTGAGATGTCAATGTGTTTTCAGGTGCTTAGGCAAGGTTCCCAGAGAGTAAGATGGGGGAATTTTTGACCTGGTGTGCCAGATATTTTATCTCTCCCCATCCTTGTGGCTGAACCTTTACAGGTAGGCAGAGGCAACCCATCTGCCATCGGGTGACCATTAAGTAGGCAATCTTGCCCACTTGTTTAAGTTAACTTGCGGAAGGAAAAAGTCACCAGGAAGCAGCAAGGAGCAGAACTGAACTCTCTCTCATCAGGTGATGGGTGGGCACTTAAAATACTGATGCTTTGGCTAAGCATACCAGCTCCATGTGGGGAACAGGCAGGCACAGCCCATGCAGAACTGAACAGCCCATCAGCTGATTTCACCCACCCATCAAAGTGATGTCAGGTGACTGACCAGAGGGGGCACAGTTTAGAGGAAATGGCCTCATGGGCCAAACTGGACCCAAGATTGGCCTGCAGGATGAAGGCTCCACAATCCTTGCCATAAAGACTGATTAAAGCAGGGTTTCCCAAACTTGTGCCTCCAGCTGTCGTTGGACTACAACTCCCATCACCACAAGCTAGCAGGACCAGTGGTCAGGGATGATGGGAAATGTAGTCCAAAAAAACAGCTGGAGACCAAAGTTTGGAAAACCCTGGATTAAAGGGATAATTCAATGTGGATTTATCACAAAATATTGTGATGTTATGATAAATCCACATTGAACTTTGCAAGCCTTTAATGAGAGCAAAAATCTTCGTCTTTTGCTCACAGGTACCTTCTAGCAAGATTCATGTAGGATTCTAGTCTAATGTTTTCAAGGTAGGGCCCTCCAACATGAATCCGTCCAAAGCCCTCCTTAGAGGGAAAACTAAGCACCAGAATCAACCCATTGAAGCATGCATATATCCTGCAGAATGATGTCCTTTAGTGCAAATCAAGCACTTTCCCTGCAAAACCCATGTGCATTTTCAACTGCAGCAACACATACGTCATATCTAGTATCCAATGGCCGGGGTGTGTGTGTGCAGGGGAATAAAATTGCTGTCTTACCTTTGGCAAATGGAAACCTACCATTAAGGAAGTTTTTCATGTTTTCGCTGCTGGCCAGCTTCAGGGCAGTCTGCCCCGAATATGTAGCCAGGGTTGGGTCAGCACCGTAAGACAGCAGGATCCACATGATCTCCAAGTTGTCATTTGCTGCAGCGTCATGGACAGGCCTGCCAAGAGACAAAGAGTTTTAAATTGGATTTCACAGAGTCAAAAGGCTGGAGCTGACCAGGGTTCACCCATTCCTCCCTGGCCTTTCCCCTTCAGGGAACACTTGAGGAACCTGCAAGGGACCCTACCCCTCCTGTTTGCCTTTGTAAAGTGTTGTGTACTCTCTGTTAATGACAGGCGGTAAGCTCAGCATCTGATTGCCTACAAGAGGTCCCAGGTTCAATCCCTAGGAGCTTCAAGTAGGGCTGGGAGAGACCCGTCTGAAAAACCAGAGAGCCTCAGCCAGCCAGTGCGAACAATATACTGAGGTGGATGGAAGGGTCCTGTGCTCTGCTACATATTTTAAATAGGGAGAAATGAATATGGAGAAATGTCCACTGTTGGTCTGTCCTTGGTAACTGAGCAACGACCGTATTATTAATAAATAATTATCCCGAGCTGCAAGGATTTTAAGAAGTACCAGACATGAAGGAGCCACAGCTCAATGGCAAAGCACATGCCTTTCAAGTACACGGGACAACAATTTAGTCCCCGGAATTACTTGATAAAAGATCCAGGCACTGCCACTTTGGGCTTGGGACATTGCAGAACTGATGCCCCTCAGGGTAGATGAGTGCATCAGACAGCCCATCCATTGCGTCTTTCTCATGGGGTGAGGGGACTGGAGTGCTTTCAAGACCGCAGAGGGATTCTTGCTGAGCCTTCTCCCTAGCATGCTATTTTTCTATGTGCAGGGATTTTTTTAAAGAGAGAGCAGCTCCACTTCAGCAGACAGTTCTCAACCTGCAGAACTTGCTGAAATTCAGTGCAAGATCCTGACCTTAAACTGTATTATGAATCTGCTTGTTTGGTATGGATCAGGGACTGGATGAGGTTGGATAAGCAAGACACATTAGAATTAGAAGGACATGACAATAGATTTCGTTGGCATGCATATTTATGGTATGGGAAAGGGAAGATTCACAGAAGTTTCTATAACCATATAATTAGGAAATCATTAATGAGAGTATAGGAGAGATATAAAGATTTATTGGAACAAAAGACCCCTTGGTGGATTTCACCACATGAAGCATTACTGCTCAAACCACTTGGAAAGAAAGGAAAATGGCTCACATATGTTGATCTATTAAAGGATCATGATGGAAAATGGAAATTAAGAGATTATGATGAGATCAAAGATCATTTTCAGAGTTGGTTGCACTAGCGACAATTATATGAAACATATAAAGAAGACAGTAAGAAAGGATTTAGCTACACAAGATCTAGATTCCAAACGGAAGTGATTGAAGGGAAAGTGAAATTACTGAAGGCCGCT
The DNA here is from genome assembly GCF_964188315.1 of Podarcis muralis. Taxonomy (NCBI): domain Eukaryota; kingdom Metazoa; phylum Chordata; class Lepidosauria; order Squamata; family Lacertidae; genus Podarcis; species Podarcis muralis. Next base: position 7,369,656 of record NC_135674.1, read on the forward strand.
TACAGCATACTATTAGAATGGGAGACGTAAGATGAAGAGGTAAAATCAGTCATGATTAAATGGGCACAAGATGTAGGCCACAATATTATGATGGAAGATTGGGGAAAGTTAAGGAAAACTGAAATAAAATTTACAGACTGTTCCCTGTTGAAGGAGAATTATATGAAGAAGATGTATATGACACCAGTGCAGTTAGGGAAAATGTACAAAACTAGTTCAAATATATGTTGGAAATGTAAGGAAAAGGAGGTGACATTTTATCATATGTGGTGGGATTGTAATGTAATAAAAAAAAAATTGAGAAATGATGCACAATGAAGTGAAGAAAATGTTCCACTTAACGTTTGTTTAAAAAACCTGAAGAATTTCTGTTAGGGATCGTAGGGAAAGACCTGCCAAAAAAGCTGAAAAACATCTTCATGTATGCAACAACGGCCGCGTGAGTCTTAATAGCACAAGGATGGAAGACTGAATAAATCCCAACTAAAGAATCATAGCAAGAGAAACTGATGGACTATGCAGAACTGGCAAAGTTGACACATAAGCTACGGGACAAGGATAACTGTGACATCAAAGATGAATGGGAACCCTTTATAAACTATTTGAAGAAGCAACAAAGTGAATTGGACTCTTCGGCAGGTTTTGAATAAACACTCACAAACTCTTTATTGACAATAATCAGTTAGACAACTTAAGGATTTATACAACTTTGTAACATGCAGAGAATAGCATTCATAGAGAAACCAAAGATTGGAACTGAGGGAAGTCAGGGGGTGGGCTTTTTAGGGGAGGGTGGGGGGAGGGAGGAAAATGGGGAAAATATTAAGGAAGACATGTTTTTGGATAATATGTTTTGCTTAAATGCCTAATTGCCTAATAATTTTTTTTAAAAAGGAAAGCAAATGCAAAAAAGAAAAGAAAAAGAAATTCAGTGCAAGATGCCCCTCTTAGAGCACACGGACAAGGTAGGTTGCATTTATTTATTTAAATGCCACCCCACCTTTCCTCCCAAGGATCTCAAGGAAGTTCACGTGGTCTCCCCCATTTCTTTACCCTCATGAAAAACGTGCAATGTAGGTTAGGTAGGAAGGGTATGGCTGGTCCAAGATCACCCAGAGAGTGGCAGAGTTCGCAATGGAACCTGACGCTCCTCTGCCCTAAATCTGACACTCTTAAGTACTGCACCACAGCAGCTCTCACTGGCTTAACTCATCAATGTTACAGATTCAGACGCTAAAATGGGCCACCTGAGGCCCAGATTCAGTGGACCACTTAGCCCCTGGCCAAGCCCCTGGCAACTGTGGTTCCTCAGCAGCGGTGGACTTGCCTGGTGCCATCCTGCGCACTGCAGTTCACGTTTGCACCATGCTCCAGCAAGAGCTGCAGGATGTCCACCCAGCCGCGAGCGCAGGCCTCGTGCAGGGCTGTGTAGCCTGCGTTGTCCCTGTGGTTGACATTGTTGTTTTCCTTCTGCAGGCAGTACATCACCACATCCTGGCGAAAGAACCCCCAACCCAAGATTAGTAAACAATGGCAGCAGTTGTCTCCTACTGTTTATCCGCCCCGCCCCCCTTGCAAGAAGTGGCACCCACCTTGTAGCCAAGCAGGGCTGCTCTCTGCAGCAGTGTCTCCCCTGCATTCTTGTTCACTATCAGTCGACGAGCTTCAGGGGGCACCGGCGGGGCTGCAGGGGGCTCAGGGGCTCTTTCTGATTTGTGCTGCAGGGACTTGTTCAACAAGCAGGGTTCCCGAGCTTTTTTTGGAGAGTGTATCATGAACTGGCTCAGGCGTGCCTTGGCCTTTTAAAAAAAAATGGAACACAGAAAATGATTGGGGGGATTGGGGAGGAAGAAGAGTAGTGTCAGAACAGGGCTAAGTGAAGAAGAATGCTGAACCTCTAAAAAAAGCTTGCATTCCACGTCACAGTTTACATCAATAACACATTTACTTTTGTATGCACACTCAATTCTGCTTCTGCTAGCTGTGGAGAAGGGCAGAAGATGATATACAATACGGAAGTCCGGAAATCTCAGCTGTGTAAATCACACTCTCCAACACCACGCTAGCCCAGTTTCCTGGGATCTCAAAGGCATTGCTCACATTTTTTAAAATCTTAAAAAAAGAAAAGAAAACCAAGACTCTCAAATGCTGAATTCTGCTCCCAGTAATCCATTCGGCCTTTGCATTGTGCACAGGCAGGCGTACCCAGGGCGGATTGCTGATTTGGGTTCTGAACACATACACACAGGGCTTCTGCTCTGATCATACTGAGAGCCCTTTAAAATAAAATGAAAAATGCTGGCAGATCCATTCACAGGAACTGAGGAAGCAGCTGTACACCAGGATGAAACTCTTTGTTTTGCTTAAATTAGTACTGTTGACAACAGGGATGTGCTGCCTTTGGCACTTCAGCTCCCTCCCTTTTTTTTATATATATAAATTTTTATTGATTTTCCAACACAAAATAAGAACAAAACAATACACAATACGTACACAAACCAACATATAAACACGTATAATTTCATAACCTCTTTTTCATAAATCTTACTTTCCTGACTTCCCCATGCCTCCCCTTTCCTGCATCCCTGTTTTACAATTTCTTCAGCAACCCCTCACTTCAATTAACTAATTACTTATTTTCTCCCCCCCCCCCCCCTTCTTCTCTTGCTTAAACAATTACGGCTGAAATTCTGTATTTTTCTTTTCCCTTGACATTTTAGCACTCATTATTTTTACAACAGTTCTTAAGATAAACTTTAAATTTCTTCCAATCTTCTTCCACCGTCTCTTTTCCTTGGTCACGGATTCTGCCGGTCATCTCCGCCAGTCCCATATAGTCAATCACCTTCGTCTGCCATTCTTCCAGCGTGGGTAGTTCTTGTGTCTTCCAATACTTTGCTAAAAGAATCCTTGCTGCTGTGGTAGCATACATAAAAAATGTCTTATCCTTCCTTGACACCAATTGGCCGACCATGCCCAGGAGAAAAGCCTCTGGTTTCTTATGAAAGGTACATTTAAGGACCTTCTTAATTTCATTATAGATCATTTCCCAGAAGGCCTTAATCCTCGGGCACGTCCACCAAAGGTGATAAAAGGTACCTTCAGTTTCATTACATTTCCAGCATTTATTATTGGGCAAATGATAGATCTTTGCAAGCTTGACTGGGGTCATGTACCACCTATAAATCATTTTCATAATATTTTCTCTTAAGGCATTGCATGCCGTGAACTTTATGCCGGTGGTCCATAACTGTTCCCAGTCAGCAAACATAATGTCATGACCAATGTCTTGTGCCCACTTAGTCATAGCTGATTTAACTGTTTCATCTTGTGTATTCCACTTCAACAGCAAGTTATACATTCTTGACAAGTTCTTAGTATTGGGTTCTAACAATTCTGTTTCTAGTTTTGACCTCTCCATCTGGAAGCCAATTTTCCTGTCTTGTTTAAATACCTCCATTATTTGGTGATAGTGGAGCCAGTCTCTTACTTTAAACTTCAATTTCTCATAACTCTGTAATTTAACTTTTTCACCGTCTTGCTCTATAATTTCACAATATTTTGGCCATTTAGATTCCATATTAAGTTTTTTCACCTCTTTAGCTTCCATTGGCGACAACCACCTAGGGGTTTTGTTTTCCAACAAATCTTTATAGCGGGTCCAAACATTATATAGTGCTTTCCTAACAATATGGTTTTTAAACCCTTTATGAGTTTTTACCTTGTCATACCATAGATATGCATGCCAACCAAATCTATTGTTAAACCCTTCCAAATCCAAAATGTCCGTGTTCTCAAGAAGTAGCCAGTCTTTCAACCAGCAGAAAGCTGCTGATTCATAATACAGTCTTAAGTCCGGCAGGGCAAACCCCCCTCTGTCTTTTGCATCAGTTAATATCTTAAATTTTATTCTGGGCTTTTTGCCCTGCCAGACAAATTTGGATATGTCTTTCTGCCACTTCCTGAAACAGTCCATTTTGTCCACAATCTGTAATGTCTGAAACAAAAATAACATTCTAGGCAATACATTCATCTTGATAACAGCAATTCGGCCTAACAAGGAAAGTCTCAAACTTGACCATATTTCTAGATCTTTTTTTACCTCTGTCCAACATTTATCATAGTTATCTTTAAATAAGTTCACATTCTTAGATGTCAAGTTAATCCCCAAGTATTTCACTTTCTTTGCCACCGTTAATCCCGTTTCACTCTGAAACCTCTCTTTTTCAACATTTGTTAGATTTTTCTCCAGTACCTTAGTTTTTTGCTTGTTCAACTTAAATCCTGCTACTTGACCAAATACTTGAATTAATTCTAAAACTCTTTTCGTACTAGTGTCTGGCTGTTGCAATGTCAATACTAAGTCATCTGCAAAAGCCCTCAGTTTATATTGTTTGGCTCCGACCTGAACTCCTTTGACCAGCTGGTCCCCTCTAATCATATTTAACAAAACCTCCAAGACAGATATAAAAAGTAGTGGGGATATTGGGCACCCCTGTCGTGTTCCTTTTTCTATAGGGAATTCTTCAGTAACCACGTTATTTACAATTAACTTTGCTTTTTGTTCAGAATATATTGCACCTATACCATTTTCAAAACCTTGGCCTACCCCCATCCCTTGGAGATTCTTCTTCATAAAGCTCCAAGAAATATTGTCAAAGGCTTTCTCCGCGTCCACAAAAATTAGAACAGCCTTCGTATTAATATTTGCTTCTAACAATTCCATAATGTCTATTATATTTCTCACATTGTCTGACAGATGTCTCCCTGGAAGAAAGCCAGCCTGGTCCTTATGAATCTCTCCCAACAACACACTCTTCAGTCTTTTTGCCAAAATGTCTGCAAAAATTTTGTAATCCACATTTAGTAATGATATAGGGCGGTAGTTCTTAACCTGGTTCTTTTCAGTCTCAGTTTTTGGTATAAGTGTAATAAACGCTTCTTTCCACGATTCAGGTGCCTTTTTCCCCTCCATAATTTCATTGCAGACCTCCTTCAACGGTTGTACCAACCATTCCTTCAAAGCTTTGTAGTATCTGGAAGTCAGTCCATCTGGTCCTGGAGATTTTCCCAATTGCATATTCTGAATGGCACCCTCTATTTCTTGTTCTGTTATTTTCTCATTCAAAACCATTTTACTTTGTTGTGAAATTTTTTGTAATCCATATTTCTTAAGAAATTCATCTATTTCTCCTTCATTCACCGGCCCTTGTGCATACAGTCTTCTGAAATAACTCTGAAAACAATTACTGATCTCATTTGGCTTATAAATGTTCCTTCCTTCCACTTCTAAACTTGTAACCGTATTCAATTTTTGTCTTTTCTTCAATTGCCATGCAAGAAGTTTCCCACATTTGTCTGCTGATTCAAATGTCCTTTGTCTCATTTGTTTAATTTTCCATTCTATCTCTTGGTTCATCAATTCCATATACTGCATCTGATAATACTTAATTTCTCTCAAAATCTCATGTGACTTTGGTTTAGACCTCAATTTCTTTTCTCCTTCTTTCATCTTTTCCAGAATCTTATCTTTCTTCTCATTTTGTTTCTTCCTCTTTATGGAGTTCTGTTGTATTAGGAAACCTCGCATCACGGCTTTACTTGCGTCCCAAATTATTCTTTTTTCCACCTCTGTATTCAGATTTATCTCAAAATAGTCTTTCAAAGTTTTTTGGGCCTTCTTGTAGATCTCTTCATCTCTAAAAAGGGTGTCATTCATTCTCCATCTGAAGGAACCAGCTGTTGTTAGTTTCATCTCCATCTTTACGGCGTTATGGTCGGAGCAAGTCTTTGGGCAGATTTCTACTTTTTTTATCTTTGGAGCCATCCCACTAGTGACCCAGATTTGGTCAATTCTTGTCCATGTCATTTTTGCTTCAGAGAAAAAAGTTCCCTCTCTCTCAAGAGGGTTTCTTGTTCTCCAAATGTCAATCAAGTCCATATTTTCAGTCATTTCGAAAAAAGTCTTTGGTAATCTCCCATCCTTAGAGACCACCTGTCTTTGTGCTTTATCCATATTTGTGGAAACCACACCATTCATGTCTCCCATCATAACTACATTGTAATCCAAATAATCCATTAAAGTCTCATGCAACTTCTTAAAAAATTCTGCCTTCCCTTCATTTGGTGCATAAATTCCAACTATCAATAATTTTTCTCCTTGAACTTGTATTTCAATTGCCAGAAATCTTCCTTGTTCATCTTTAAAGATCATCTTTGGGGCCAACTTTTCCTTTGCATAAATCACCACTCCTCTTTTCTTAACTTTGTCTGATGAAATGAATTCCTGTCCTAATCTTTTATTTACAAGCAATTTTCTGTGTATCCTGGTCACGTGAGTTTCTTGTAAACAAATCAAGTCCAATTGTTCTCTTTTCAAAATATGAAAAACCTCACGTCTTTTTCTGGGAAGGTTCAGTCCATTACAATTCCAGCTTAGAAATTGCAGAGACATCTTGTTGCTTATTTGGTTACTCCTCCAACTGCTCCAAGCAGTTGTTCCTCCTCTGACGGTGGTTTAAGTCCAAATGTTAAGTTCAAAATATCTGTTGCTCCTTTTGCTTTTGAAGTTGGTTCTACCACTTCCTTCTGAAGGTCCTCCTCGTTTCTCTCTAGAAATTGTTCTTTATCTTGCACTGTTCTTATTTTTACTTTCTTTCCTTTGTAATTAAAAGACAATCCTTGTGGAAATTCCCACCTGAAAGGTAATTTGTTCTTTTTCAGCAGATAAACCAAATCCTTGTAATGGGCTCTCACCTCCAAGATGTATTTAGGGATGTCCTTGTAGATTTGCACAAAAGAATCTCCAATCTCTAAAGATTTTTGATAATGTAAGTTCAATATTTTATCTCTTTCCTCCTTGGATCTTAAAGTTATCAGGCAATCCCTTGGATTCTTTCTGTTTTGTCTCCTGCCCAATCGAAAAGCAGCTGTTATCTTAAATTCTTGTTCCTCCAGGTTTACCTGCCAAAATTCCGAAAACTCTTTTGTGAGAAAGTCCACTAGGTTGTCCCCTTCACTTTTAGGGACTAGTCTCAATCTCAGATTTCTCTCCTTCCTCTGTAGTTCCAACAAAGACAAGGCCGCCTCATGCTCATTCAGCTTTTTACAGACCGGTGCTAGTTTTTCCTGAGTATTTTCTGCAATAATTTTGGCATCTTCTGCAATCTTTCGAGTTGTAGAGTTCTCTTCAATCAATTTGTTTATAGTTTCCGTATTAGATGTAATGCTTTTGGTGTTCAAATCCAGCCTTGTTGATAGTTCTGACAGCTGTTTGGGATTTTCTGCACTCTGCTTTGTCAGGGCTTCTAAGGATTCATTTATTTTGACTAGTGCTTGTGTCACCGAATCCATGGATATGGTTGTCACTTTTTCCTGTCCTGTTGCACCAGCTGGCATTAAGCTTGATATTGAGCCCCTTTTCTTTTGTGCAATTTTTGCTTTAGCTCTTGTTGTTATCTCATCTGCTGGGCCACTCATATCCCAAGGTCGTTCCCACAGGAACAGCTTTTAAATGGAAAGTTCCACTAACTTGTTCTTTACAGTCTGCAACTGTTACCCCTCAGCCCTCTAGAGGGAGTAATTCAATGTATCCAAACAGGCAAAGAAACAAAGAAGCATAAAGTCCCTAGTAAAATTTGTAGCAACGCTCTTCCACTGTATTTCCAATAACAGAGCTGTCAGGGGTTCAGGGACAGAGGCACAGGTGAGGGAGGAGACAGAGAGCGAGGGGGAAGAATCCCAGGGCAGCGAGGAAGAGGATGACTATGACTTGAGGGATTCCATGAGTCTTTCAAGTGAATCGGAGGATTCCCAGAAGGGGGCGCCTGTGGTCAGGCCAAGGGGAGTCACAGGGGGGACTCGTCAGGAGCAGGGGACCAGCGGGGGAACCCAAAGTGGGAGCTGGGAGTCGGGACCGGCTTCTCCGCCAGAGCGCAGTGAAGGGGGTGGAGATTCCAGAGTGACAGGAGAAGCAGGTCCGAAAGCAGAGAGGGAGGGGAGATCGGAGCAAGACATCCTCCCGGAAGGGGAGGGGAGTAGTGCAGGGAGTAGTGTAACTGTCAAGAGGAAGGTTAGCGGTTGCGAACGCGCGCCAAGTTCAAATGTGGAGGCGCGCGGAAGTACAGGGAGCCCGGGGGAGGAGCCAGGTCCCAAAGCACGCAGGAGGGGGGAAGAGCTGTCTGGGGATTCTGCTTCAGGGGAATCCAGGAGGGGCGAAACCCCAGGGGGCAGGAAGACCCTGCGGAAAAGGAAAGAAAGGAAGAGGTGGAGCAGCACAGCCCTCTTAAACTGGTGCAGAGGAGGGACTGACTCAGAGGGGACTTCAGCGGTCTAAGCGTAACAGACGTGGGGCTGCGCGCCTCGGCTGTGGAGCGTACAATGAACTTCAATAAACATTTTTGTATATAAACTGGACTTGGCGTTGGTCTCTTGTGAGCTGGGACCTGAGGCAGCCCTGACAGTAAGTCCCCTCTCCAAAAGAACGCAAATTTTTTTTTGCAAAGCTCACGAAGTTTGGCAGCCATGAATGCGGAGGAACAGTTAGCAGCCCTCCGAAACGCAGTCACCGAGCTCTCCACTGCGGTAGTGATCTCCCAGAAGAAGAGTGACGAAGCGGAGGCGCGATGCCACGATCTGCAAGTCAGGTGAGAACGTGCGTGCAAAGAGGGGTTCCCGGGGTCCAGATCAGAGGGAATCGGACTCGGAAGGCGGGGGGGGGGGGCAGTTTAGTAGCCCACTTCGATGGGAACCTGAAGCACTATCCCAGTTTCAGAGCAGACGTCGTATATGCGCTGCATTTGCTTCGGAAAGACTTTAAAGATGAGGAGGAGAAAGTGGGTTTTATTGTGTCCCACTTGCATGGGGAAGCTAGAGCCTGGCTGCGCAATTTGTGGCGCGAAGATGGTCCTGCCCGCAGAGATTCTGACAAATTTATCAAAGCCATGGACGCTTGCTTCCTATCTACCGTGGACGTTGATGTGGCGCGTCGGGAGATGCATGGATTGCAGCAGGGCAAAGCAACAGTGCGTCAGTACCATTCTCGCTTTTTTGCATTGCTGAACGTACTGGGTTGGGAAAAGGACTCCAAAGCAGTGAGAGATTTGTTCTGGGAAGGGCTCCATGGCTCCATAAAGGATGAATTGGCCAGGGGAGACAGACCTCAGACCCTAGCAGACGTCGTGCAGAGGGCACTCACGGTTGGAGTGCGGCACGAAGAACGTCCTTGGCACAGTGAAGAGGGTCGCCAGGTGCGCGCACCAGCTAAAGCGCCTCCCTTTATTCCCAGGGATCTGGGCCGTGCGCATGCCTCGCCTCTGCTGAGGCAGGGGGAGGAACCGATGGAGCTTGGTGGTGCTAAGGCTCAGACAGCGGCCGGAGCCCCAGCGTCCGGTGCAGTCAAGGCGAAGCCTCCTAGAGGGAGCAGGAAGTGTTACATCTGTGACAGTGTGCAGCACATGGCCAAAGAGTGTCCCCAGAGGCTCCAGAAGCACACCGCAGCATTAGCAACAGTAACAGAAGAGGTGCTTCACGGAGAGCAGCTTCAGGGAAACGGCAGTGCCTGGCTGGAAGCAGAAATGCTGGGGTTCAGCCAGGCGAGTCAGTAAAGCAGTCCCCAGCGATTTTGCAGCATACAGACCCCTTACCACCCAAGCCAGTGGTGCAGCTCACTGCAACGCTCCAGCTGCCCAATGGAACCACCCTGGAAGTCCCCATTACAATCGACTCCGGTAGCAACGCGGACTTCGTGGGGGTGCAGTTCATCAAGCAGCATCGCATAGCGCTTCTACCAGCCACACTGCCCCTGAACGTCGTCACGGTCGATGGCAGGAAGTTGCTGGGCGGGCAAGTTGTACAACAGACGCCACCCATGGTGATGCAGATTGGGAATCATCGCAAGGTCATTAGCTTCAACGTCACCCGCCTGTCAGACACGCCTATAGTGTTAGGCATGAGCTGGCTGGATAGACACAGTCCAACATTACCGTGGTACCAGCGGCAGCTCACCTTTGGCTCATCTTACTGCGCACAACATTGCATCCAAACAGGCCAGGAGGAGGAGGGCCAGGAGGAAGGGCGGCAGTTACACCTCGGCATGGTGCAGGCAGTCCCCCACAAGTACAAGGGGTTTTTGGAGGTCTTCTGCGAGAAGGAAGCTGACCAGTTGCCACCCCACCGGCCCTACGACTGTGCGATTGACCTTTTACCAGGGGCGACGCTGCCGACTGCCAAGCTGTATTCCATGTCTGAGGATGAGATGCAAGAACTCAGGGAGTTCATAGAGCACAATTTGAAGCGGGGATTCATCCGGGAATCCAAAGCAGTGGGGGGCAGCCCTGTGTTTTTCGTGAAGAAAAAGGACACGCCCCAAAAGAGACTCATTGTGGACTATCGGGCCATAAACTCGATGACAAAGCCCAAGGCTTTTCCCATGCCCAAGATTGACGACCTGCTCGCGACGGTGAGGAAGGGGAAGATCTTCACCAAGTTGGATCTACGCGGAGCATACAATCTCATACGCATGCGTGAGGGCGATGAGTGGAAGACGGCCATGTTCACGCCGTTGGGTACCTATGAATACAGAGTTATGGCTTTTGGTCTCCAAAATGGCTCCCACTGTTTCCAAGCATTTATGCACCACGTGCTAGCGGGACTCCTCTACAAGAAGTGCGTATGCTTCCTCGATGACATCCTGATCTTCTCGGAATCGCAGGAAGTTCACGAGAGGGACGTAAAGGAGGTCTTGCAGAGACTACGGGAACACAGGCTCTACGCCAAACTGGAGAAGTGCCAGTTCGACGTGAAGGAGGTGGATTTCCTGGGCTACAGGCTATCCGACAAGGGACTAGCCATGGACAGCATCAAGGTCCGCGCGGTGTTGGACTGGAAGAGCCCGCGCAATCGGAAGGAGGTCCAGAGGTTCGTCAGTTTCGCCAACTTTTACCGCAAATTCATCAGGGGTTTTGCGAAAGAAACGGCAGCAATCACGGACACTCTCAGTTCCAAAAAGAAGAAGTTCACCTGGACGGACCAGGCAGAGCAGTCCTTTCGGAAACTTAAGAGCCTCTTCGCATCCGAGGAACAGCTGCTGCACGTGAATCCCGGCAGGCCCATGCGGGTCGAGACTGACGCATCCGACAGAGCGGTTGGGGCCGTCCTTTTGCAGGAAGATCCGCAAGGGAACTGGAGGCCCTGTGCTTTCTATTCCCGGAAGCTCAGCAAGTCGGAACAGAACTACACCATCTGGGACAGGGAGTTGTTGGCCATTCACGCGGCTTTCAAAGCGTGGCGGCACTTCCTCATAGGAGCCAAGCACACCGTGCAGGTCCGCACGGACCACAAGAACCTAGAGTATTGGCGCACGGCGAAGCTCCAGAGCCAGAGGCACATGCGCTGGGCAGAATTCTTCGCGGATTTCGATTTCCGAATAGAGTACATCCCGGGAGACTCCAATGTCATAGTAGATGCGCTCTCCAGGAAACCGCAATATCTCGAGGAAGTGGCAACAGTGGCAGCCAAGCACATTTTCGCACCACAGGCGTGGGCGTGCGCTTCAGCCGTCGTGGACCTGGACGCGGTGCGTCGCGCGCTGCAAACGGATCAATTTGCACAATCCAAGATGGAAGAGCTACGCAGAGGTACAGCACGGGACGACGAGTTCCAGATACACGACGGTCTGCTAACTCGCAAAGGTGCCCTCTACGTGCCGGGGGACGATCTCCGCGCGAAGGTTCTGCAGCAGTTGCACGACGCACCCAGCGCGGGTCATTTCGGCAAGGAGAAGACAGCGGACTTGGTAGCCAGAGACTTTTGGTGGCCCCAAATGCGAGGAGAGGTCGCGGATTACGTCGCCAGGTGTGACACCTGTCAGAGGTCCAAGCCAGTGCACAAGAAGCCAGCGGGACTACTGGAACCGCTGGAGACGCCACTACAGCCGTGGGAGCGGGTAGCGCTGGACTTTGTTACTGATCTGCCCAGCTCCCGAGGCAAGACGGCGGTACTTGTGGTTGTAGACCTGTTCACCAAGATGGCGCACTTCATTCCTTGTGCGAAGGTGGCGACAGCGGAACAGACCGCCAAACTGTTCATAGACCACGTATTCAGGGTGCACGGCTTGCCACGGTCCATCCTGTCCGACCGGGGTCGCCAATTCATTTCCAGTTTCTGGCAGAAGCTCCTAGGTATCCTGAACGTCAAGATCAACTTAGCGTCGGCAAGACATCCACAGACCAACGGCCAAGCGGAAAGGGTCAACGCCATCATGCAGCAGTACCTGCGATGTTACGCCAATCAACGACCTGCAGCTTGGGTGGACTACTTGCCGATGGCCGAGTTTGCCTACAACAACACGAAGCACGTGTCAGGAAAAAGCACCAAGGCAAAAGCCAGCTCCAGATGGCTGGAATGCAAAACAGGATGTTGTGGTTTGCAGATGTACTGTTGGAGAAAAGGTGGAGCCTATTCTCTGTACTGAGCACCGGATGTTAGCTCAGTGTGTCATCTGACCTGTACTGGAAGTGCAGGGCGGAGTTGTGTGTCTCTTCTAATGGAGTCTGAAGGGTACAGACACGTTTCTCTGTACTGCTGAATGGCAGGAATAAAAAGTCATGTAAATAGACTCCTGTCTGTCTCATTTCCCCTCCTGGGGGGGAAAGCAAGGAGAGAGAAGCAGAGGGTGTGTTCTCCTCACGTCTGATGAGAAGAATCGCCGGTTTACGACCTAGTCTGCCGGGAGTCGCAGACGGAAGGTAAACAAGTGTCTCGCTCAGCTGCCTCGGGGGAGGCCAGGTACCTCTGACTGTGAGCTGAGATACTAACATATGGCAGCCTTCGGATGGTTTCGATCCATCGACCTCTGCATGAGAGGCTGGTGGATTGTCCTCCTCTGCTGCAAGGAAGAAAAGCGTCTGAGAGAAGCCAGAGGCTCAACAGACGGCTGGTGGAAAGACGAAGTGTTTTCCAAAGCAACAGAGCTCAAGGTATGCTGCATTTCGGGCTAAAATTGTGAACGCAGTTTGATTAATTCACTGGTTCACGGAGCTGCGTTTCAAAGAAAACAAACGCTCCGGGAGGAGAGGCCTGCAGCTTGGAAGCTCAGCCTGCATTCCACAAATTCTTGTGGTTTAAGATAAGAAGTCCTGTATGCACTGTTGCTAAGTAACGGAAAGTTGGAAAGTTACTGGCAAAGGGGCTGGACTGTGAGTGTGAGCCTGGGAAAGCGAAACAAAACCAGAGAATGTTTTGACTAGAAGTTTACGTGCTCTTGGAGGGACTTTCCAAAGCAGCCAGAGTTTAGCTGCCAGGTGCCAAAGAGCATAAACAACTTGCAGTTTGCCTGCCTGAGAAAGAAAAAAACAACTGTTGGATTTTACAGTTTGTTTGAGAGTGTGAGCTGGAGGTTTTGGCTTCAAGATGGATGCCAAGAAAGGGGGAGGGCTGCCTTACCCACCTCCCTTAGATAATGACAATTATTCATCTTGGTCTGTAAAGATGAAGGCCCTGCTGCAGAATCAGAGGCTTTTTGATGTGATTGAAAACCCCATCCCTGCAGCTCCAACCAGAGGTTGGGAGTCACAGAATATGAGGGCCAGGACTGCTATAATTCTGTGTGTCTCAGATGAGTAGTTGGTGCATATTCAGCATTTACAACATGCGAAAGAGGTTTGGGATATGCTGCGTACAACGCATCAGAGAGATGCTGGTTCTTCAGCGTTGCTGTATTTTGAGAAGTTGACCAATCTGAGATTAGCGCCTGATGGAGATGTCCAAGCGCACCTGACAGAAATGAAGTTTCTGCATCAACAGATGGTGGAACGCAATTTCCGTCTACAGGAGGAAGTATTTTGCTTCATGATGATAAACAGCCTGAATAGGACTTACAAGGTTGTTGCCAGTCAGCTTGGTTCCCTACCGGCTCAGGACCTGACCGCGGAGAGAGTGTGTGCCGTCGTCCTTAATGAACACGACAGACTTGCTGCACTGGAAGTGAAGGACAGGGGGAGGCAAGAACAGAGTTCAAATCTTCCCACTGCTGAATCTACTGGAGAGCATGGAGTAGCATTGAGTGCTGTCCGATGCTACAATTGTGGACAGACTGGGCATCTACAGCGGAACTGTAGGAAGCCGCGACAGTCAAAAGGAGCAAAGAGCAGCTCAGCGAAGCCTGAGGCGTCAAGCAAAAGCCGTACCAAGTGCCAGGTGAAACCTGCAAAGGCTTTGATGGCAAAAGGAACCACGCCAGATGTTGGGAACGCATTCATAATCGACACGGGATGTACAAAACACTTGTGTCTGCACCAAGAACTGTTTTCGACGTTGAAGAAGCAAAGCTTCACTGTGAAACAGGCCAACGGTCAGGAGTTGGAAGTGACCGGAATTGGGACTGTGTATCTTGAAAGTCTGAGCTTGACTATAAGCGATGTTTACCTGGTTCCAGAACTGAGATTTAATCTGCTGAGTGTGTCGCAGATTGCAAAGAAAGGACTGAAACTGTCCTATGATGCTAAAAGATGCAAGATCTACAAAGATGGAGAACTGTTTCTTACTGCCAGAGAGAAAGATGGACTGTATTTGTTGACTTTTGATCAAAGTGATTACATGAAATGTAATTCTTCTGATTCTAACGAAATTTCTCTTGCAGGTGTGACCAACAAGAGCACCAAGAAGGTGACTAACAAGGTCGACAGGGCGTTTCAGCGGGTGTATGCTGATGTGATTGGTCCTCTAGAACCATCTAGAGGCGGTGCAAAATATTACCTTGTGTGTGTGGATTGTTTCACTAATTATTCTTGGGTTTATTTGATGGAGAAACCGCAGGAAACTTTAGAAAAGTTTCAGGAGTTTTGTGACAAGGTTAAAAATATGCATGATGCTAACATTGATTGTCTCTTCACAGATGACAAACAAGTTTTTCTGTTACAGAAGTTTCAGAAGTTCCTGGATGGAAAAGGGATAGACCACAAAGTTTCTGTTTCGCCCGAAGCGTGGAACAGAGGGGTCTGTGTGAAAGTGAACAAAGAATTGCAAAAGGGGATGCATGCGCAATTGCTGAGTTCACATTTGCCACATGAATATTGGGCCGAGTCGCTAGCGTCCTATCTTCACGTGTGGTTGAGAAAGGTCTCAACAGAGTTGGGATGTTCTCCTTTTGAGAAGCTGTTCAATAGAAAACCTTCTATTGCCTATTTTAAGGTTTTCGGGTCTCATGTGAGAACAGAAGCTCCAGGTGGAGTGAAGAATGCCAGAGGCATTTTTGTGGGTTATGAAAAGGGTCTCTATAGAGTAATTTTGTCTGAATCTGGTCAGGTGATTCTCACAAAGTTTCTAGAGAGTGCTCCAGAAAAAGAGCAGGTTGTAGAACAAACATTTCCCACAGAGAGCAATTCAGATGATGATGATTTTTCTGATGTCACAGATTACAGTGGTACTGATGATGACAGTGATAGCTCAGAGAGTTCAGTTGTAACAGTCATTGAGAGGAAATCTCACACAAAGGATAGACCTTCACAGGTGAAGGAAGAACCACTGTTAGCCAATGCTACTGGTTCTCAACAAAGTCCAGAGGTTGAACCAGTGAGCACAGAGGATCAGCACCTCACACGTAGGTCTGAGAGAGTTACAAAGGGTGTACCACCAAAGAGGTACTCAAAAGAGTTTGCTAACATAGCTGTTGCATGTGTAGCTATTGTTAACAACTCAAAGCAGGTTAAAGCAGTGTCTAAGTCAGAAACAAAGACACAACAGAGAGTAGCTAGCCAAGGTAATGCAGAAGCACTCATTCCTTGGAAGCCAGACAACCAGAGAGGTACACTGGTGAAACCAGTGGTGGGGAGTTCCAAGGGTGGAACTGAAACAACAGGGGACTGTTATATGTATAACAACTGTTTGTTTTCTTCTCTGGATCATGTTTTGCCTATTGATGCTTTTGGGGGAGGATGTCAGGAAAAAACACCAAGGCAAAAGCCAGCTCCAGATGGCTGGAATGCAAAACAGGATGTTGTGGTTTGCAGATGTACTGTTGGAGAAAAGGTGGAGCCTATTCTCTGTACTGAGCACCGGATGTTAGCTCAGTGCGTCATCTGACCTGTACTGGAAGTGCAGGGCGGAGTTGTGTGTCTCTTCTAATGGAGTCTGAAGGGTACAGACACGTTTCTCTGTACTGCTGAATGGCAGGAATAAAAAGTCATGTAAATAGACTCCTGTCTGTCTCATTTCCCCTCCTGGGGGGGAAAGCAAGGAGAGAGAAGCAGAGGGTGTGTTCTCCTCACGTCTGATGAGAAGAATCACCGGTTTATGACCTAGTCTGCCGGGAGTCGCAGACGGAAGGTAAACAAGTGTCTCGCTCAGCTGCCTCGGGGGAGGCCAGGTACCTCTGACTGTGAGCTGAGATACTAACAGCATGCGTCAACGGGGGTGACACCGTTCTTCGCCAACAATGGGCGACATCCCAGAACCTTCCCGGGGTTGATGACAACGGGGGAGGGGGAGCCGCAGGGAGCTGACCATTTAGCAGCAGAACTGCAGGAGGTCCACGAGGAGCTTCAGCGGCACTTGGAGCTAGCTAAACAAGCCTATAAAGTGCAGGCAGACAGGCACAGAAGGGCAGGAGAGGACATCCAGGTGGGGGACTGGGTATGGTTAGCAGCCCAAGCGATGCCGGCCAAGTCGTTAGCTAAGAAGAAGCTAGGACACAGGCAGCTAGGGCCGTACCAAGTTGAGGCCAGGATCAATCCCGTAGCTTTTCGGTTGACCCTCCCGGACGGTTCCAGAATGCACCCGGTCTTTCATAGGTCGGTGCTCACACCCTACAAGGCCCCACACAGATTTCAGGAGTCAGGGACGGCACCAGACCCACGCAGAGAGTCACCAAGAGGGGGGAAGTCACCGAGGGCCACGCCACTCAACGAGGTCACAGAAATTCTGGACTCGAGATGGGGGGAAGAGGGAGTAGAATATCTTCTCGCCAGAGAAGGTACCCCGGCCAGCGCCAACAGTTGGGTGCCGGACTACGCTCTGGAGGAACCTCTTCTCAAAGACGAGTTCCATGCCCTTTTCCCACACAGGCCCATGCCAGCCGAGTATTTCGACGACTGGCTTTTTACGCCCACACTTTCAGCCAGCACTTTCCGGGGGTTCTCCTCCGCAGAGGAGACGACGCCAGAATCGAGCCCTCCAAGGGGATCGTGCTCGGGGGTGGACACGGACCCCTCTTACTGGTGGGACGATCAACCAGAAGAGGACTGGCGCAGGAGGTGGCTGAGGGGTCCTTGGCAAACAGCACCGCCCGAAGTAACAGGGGGAGAGGAGGACGCGAACAACTTGGGGGATGAACCCGAGTTCGAGCACACATACACTGAACTGGAAGCAAAGGAGATCGACGTCGACGACCTGTGTCCAGCATCTACCCCCGCAACGACGGAGCTCCCAGAACCTGCGCCCGAGCGGCGGGAGGGGGAAGGGGGGGCTTCGAGGGGGGGATGGATGTCAGGGGTTCAGGGACAGAGGCACAGGTGAGGGAGGAGACAGAGAGCGAGGGGGAAGAATCCCAGGGCAGCGAGGAAGAGGATGACTATGACTTGAGGGATTCCATGAGTCTTTCAAGTGAATCGGAGGATTCCCAGAAGGGGGCGCCTGTGGTCAGGCCAAGGGGAGTCACAGGGGGGACTTGTCAGGAGCAGGGGACCAGCGGGGGAACCTAAAGTGGGAGCTGGGAGTCGGGACCGGCTTCTCCGCCAGAGCGCAGTGAAGGGGGTGGAGATTCCAGAGTGACAGGAGAAGCAGGTCCGAAAGCAGAGAGGGAGGGGAGATCGGAGCAAGACATCCTCCCGGAAGGGGAGGGGCAGGAAGAAGGTTAGCGGTTGCGAACGCGCGCCAAGTTCAAATGTGGAGGCGCGCGGAAGTACAGGGAGCCCGGGGGAGGAGCCAGGTCCCAAAGCACGCAGGAGGGGGGAAGAGCTGTCTGGGGATTCCACTTCAGGGGAATCCAGGAGGGGCGAAACCCCAGGGGGCAGGAAGACCCTGCGGAAAAGGAAAGAAAGGAAGAGGTGGAGCAGCACAGCCCTCTTAAACTGGTGCAGAGGAGGGACTGACTCAGAGGGGACTTCAGCGGTCTAAGCGTAACAGACGTGGGGCTGCGCGCCTCGGCTGTGGAGCGTACAATGAACTTCAATAAACATTTTTGTATATAAACTGGACTTGGCGTTGGTCTCTTGTGAGCTGGGACCTGAGGCAGCCCTGACAAGAGCTATCAGTTAATAACTTCCATAAAGTTCCCAAACTTGTAGCAAAGGCATCTCAAAGGCATCGCTCACATTTTTTAAAATCTTAAAAAAAGAAAAGAAAACCAAGACTCTCAAATGCTGAATTCTGCTCCCAGTAATCCATTCGGCCTTTGCATTGTGCACAGGCAGGCGTACCCAGGGCGGATTGCTGATTTGGGTTCTGAACACATACACACAGGGCTTCTGCTCTGATCATACTGAGAGCCCTTTAAAATAAAATGAAAAATGCTGGCAGATCCATTCACAGGAACTGAGGAAGCAGCTGTACACCAGGATGAAACTCTTTGTTTTGCTTAAATTAGTACTGTTGACAACAGGGATGTGCTGCCTTTGGCACTTCAGCTCCCTCCCACCCCAGCCAGGGGGATGACGGGTTGCCCATCCTTGGTCTGTGATGCCGAGTGGCAACTTCCCAAAGCCCCAGGCAACTGAGAGAAGTTATTTCCCAGCATCTGCTAGCTAAACCTTTTAAGTGGCGATTGAGCCTGGTTTTGTAGCTCAGACTCCCACAGAGCCCTGGGTGCAGCACCCGTCTAACCCTATCCCGAAATCAACTCCAGCATCTCCTAAGCAATACTGTACCTTCCCCTCTTCACAGATGCCTGAGAGGTGTTTGGTTTTGCATTTGCGTTTCCCGGAAGGTTTCTCTAGCACATCCTGGATGGGAGCCGAGTTGGGGTGATCCAAGAGGAATCCATTGTGGAAGTCCAGGAGTCCTTGGAGGGTTGGAGAAAGCCTGCTCCTCAAGCATAGGTCCGAGCCTTTGCTCGGCACAGCATCCTTGTGGTTTCGGTACCTGAAGTCTGCAAGGCAAGGCAGAGGGGGATTAAACAGCACAAAGGAGGCTCAAATGCACACATCCCTGGGCTCAAATGCACACATCAGCTCCTGAACATGCAAACAGAAGTGGGGAGTAGAAAAAGAAAGGAACAGCAGAGGCTTCAGAGCAAGCTTCTTGGTTAGCTCCCCTTGCATACTATCAGCCAGCCGTGGGTAC
The DNA here is from genome assembly GCF_964188315.1 of Podarcis muralis. Classification (NCBI taxonomy): domain Eukaryota; kingdom Metazoa; phylum Chordata; class Lepidosauria; order Squamata; family Lacertidae; genus Podarcis; species Podarcis muralis. Next base: position 7,388,931 of record NC_135674.1, read on the forward strand.
ATCAGAGGAAGCTGTCCAGCATCCTCAGTCTATGGTGTGCTGCTAAGCAACTGCTCCATTTTAGCCAACTGAAATGGCACTAACGTCACAACTTCTGCACCTATTTCCCTATCTCCCTTTTATTCTGAGCCACTGCCACATTACCATGGCAGTGAGTTCCATAGCTTTATTGAATTTATTATTATGCCTTCGACGTATATGATCCTTTGCTAACAACTTGAAAGGAAGATGGATCAGAGGGCCAGAGAACTGCAAAAGCAAAGGATTCTGGGAAACTGATACCAGAAAGAAGAGGGACAACAATTGCTCGTTATTTCCTCTCTGGTAAAGCACTGCCTTTTAAATTCTAGGGAGGAGACGGCTGCAGCATAAGCTGTTCAAAGGGCACTCCATAGACTTCACAGCCGTTCAGCAACAAATAAGCAGGCTAAGAAGCTGGCGAGGTCTATTTTGGACAACCTCTAGGGAGGTGAAGTTGGATGGGTGTCCACCAGGGGTGCTTCAGGCACAGACAGGGCTGTGTGCAGCACTTGGCGCAGGATCACAAACTTCAGACTACACCACATGGTTCAAAATGCATGGTCAATGCTTGGCAAAACCTCAGATGACCCGAGGAAGGGAGACTGCCAATCCCAAGTTCACACTGTTTCCATGGGAAACTACTGCACATGCACAGAAACATGGTGGGCAAACTAAGAGTGCTGGCAACCATTGTGAACAGGGTGAACAATGTTTCCCTCTCTGCCCCTTACAACCCTCCCAGTCACAGGTATTGGCATGGGCTGGCACAGCCCACAAATTTGTGTTTTTTATTTACCAGCCTGCCCCATGGCCAGCAAGAAACACTGGCAATGCTTTCTTTAAAAATTGCATTCTGCAAAGCAGGTTGGCAGAGAAGAGGTAGAAAGGTCCATGCCTCCTTTGCGAGTCCACTCACTCGCCTGCATGGGATTCCTGGTTGCCCAGGGCAAGTAAGTGAATTGTTAAATGCGAAGCTGCCACAGGGCCAAGTAACACTAGCCTGACAGCGCAGAAATTGCACCAGGCGCGGGAGGCTTGCGGACACCTTTCCGAAGCACGGGGCGTCCTCCGGAGGGCACCCAGTGCTTCGGGATGCAGGCTGCCGCCCCAAGCCTCGCGCGCCCAGCAGGACCTTCTGCCAGGCGCGGGAGGCTTACGGACACTCGCCTGAAGCACGGGGCGTCCTCCGGAGGGCACCCCGTGCTTCGGGATGCAGGCTGCCGCCCCAAGCCTCGCGCGCCCGGCAGGACCTTCCGCCAGGCGCGGGAGGCTTGCGGACACTCGCCTGAAGCACGGGGCGTCCTCCGGAGGGCACCCCGTGCTTCGGGATGCAGGCTGCCGCCCCAAGCCTCGCGCGCCCGGCAGGACCTTCCGCCAGGCGCGGGAGGCTTGCGGACACTCGCCTGAAGCACGGGGCGTCCTCCGGAGGGCACCCCGTGCTTCGGAATGCAGGCTGCCGCCCCAAGCCTCGTGCGCCTGGCAGGTCCTTCCGCCAGGCGCGGGAGGCTTGCGGACACCTTCCCGAAGCACGGGGCGTCCTCTGGAGGGCGCCCCGTGCTCCGGCTGCAGGCTGCTGCCCGCAAGCCTTGCGAGCCCGCGGGAACTCCCCCGGGCTCGCAAGGCTTGCGGATAGCTTCCTGAAGCCTGGAGAGCGAGAGGGGTCAGTGCGCACTGATGCCTCTCGCTCTCCAGGCTTCAGCAAAAGCCTGCATTCGCCCCATAGGATGCACACACATTTCCCCTTCATTTTTGGAGGGGGGAAAGTGCGTCCTATAGGGCGAAAAATACGGTAATCATTACTACAGAAAACCCAGAAGAAAGTATACCAGAAGCACTAAAGAAATTGTTTGAGTATGGAGAAGTATCAGGCTTTAAGTTAAATAAAGAAAAATCTAAATTATTAACAAAAAATATGGGGGTAAAGGATCAGGAAGAATTGGAAAGAGTAACAGGCCTTAAAATTACCACGAAAGTTAAGTATTTGGGGATCTAGATCACAAATAAAAATACCAATTTGTACAAGGATAACTATGTGAAGAAGTGGAAGGAAATAAAAGGACATCTAAATAAATGGAATAAATTGAACTTGCCCTTATGGGGAAGGATATCCTTGATAAAAATGTCAATTCTACCAAAGATGCTCTTCCTTTTCCAGACGATCCCAATAATTATCAGGACAAAATGTTTTAAAGGTTGGCAAAGGGATCTTTCTAATTTTATCTGGCAAGGTAAGAAGCCAAGAGTAAGGTTCAAAGTACTGATGGAGCCTAGAGAAAGGGGCGGGTTCGCAGTCCCCAACCTCAAGCTGTATTTTGAGGCTGCATGCATGACATGGAGGGCTGGGACAAAGTTTTCGGGTGGCATGGCTATCTGGGTCACGATAAAATAAAAGCACATAGAGGATTCACTAATCATTTGGTGAGAAAGGCCCTATTCGAAGTCTGGGAAAGAAATAAAACAATAGTAACAGCCAAAACTCCCTGGTGGCTATCACCTATAGAGTCATCAGCCTTGCATAGAAGCAACATGAAAGATAGCTGGCTAACATATAGGGAACTCGTAGAAGAGATAAAAGATTGCCCAACAGTAAAGAAATTTGAAGAATTAAAAGAGGGGGGGGGGATTGGTTAGAATATTTTCTATTAAAAACAATATTTGAGAAGGATAGTAAGCTTAAGGGTTTGATAAAAAAATCTCGGCATGGGAAAAAGAAATTTTATATAACAACCAACAGACTCTTTCAAAAATATATAAACTGTTACAAAATGGGGAAGTAGAAAAGGAGGAAAAAGGAGACGCTATTAAAAAATGGGAACAAGATCTGGGCCACCCAGTTGAATATAATGAATGGGAAAGACTATGGACAAAAAATATAAATTTTACAGCATGTTACCTAATAAGAGAAACGGACTCCAGCTATAAAGAGGGATATTACAATATGGCCAGCTGAAGCATCCCAACAACTACAAGACTGTTTTCATGACACCAATTGGGAGGTATTCGCCCAACAGGATGTAGAGACTCATACTGAGCAAGTGTTGGACTATATCAGGTTCTGCACTGAAAATGTAACACAGAGGCGTCGGATAAAGATCTACCCAAACAGGAAGCCCTGGATGACAAGGGAGGTCCAGGGGTTGCTAAAGGCAAGAAATATTGCTTTCAGAAGTGGAAATAAGTCGTTGTACAGCTTAGCTAGAGCGGATCTAAAGAGAGGTATCCGTGTAGCAAAGGAGGCGTATAGACAGCGGCTGGAGAATCATCTACAAAGTAACAACACCAGGCAGGTGTGGCAAGGTGTACAAGAATTAACAGGGTATAAATCCAAGGATTCCCTGGCAGACGAGGGAGGGGCATCCCTCGCAGAGGATTTGAATGCCTTTTTTGCCCGTTTTGAAGTAACATCTGCAGCAACACCTGCTGAGGCTTTACCACCACCACCACCACTCCCTGTGAAGGCTTTGCCATCATCACCACCATCACCATCATCAGTACAAAGGAATGTGGTAGTCTCTGTGGAAAAAGAAGAGATGAGGAAGGTGTTGAAGGGAATCAACCCAAGGAAGGCCACAGGGCCAGATGGGGTAGCTGGAAGGGTATTGAGAGACTGTGCAGATCAACTAGCAGGAGTTTTCACTGGGATCTTAAATCGATCCCTAGCCCAGGCTATTGTTCCATCCTGCCTAAAGTCCTCTACTATCGTTCCAATAGCAAAAAAATCTAACCCGGAAGATCTGAATGACTTTCGTCCAGTAGCACTCACACCTATAATCATGAAGTGCTTTGAAAAGCTGGTACGAAATTATGTCATTGCCTGCCTACCAGAGGGACTGGACACATTCCAATTTGCTTATAAAATGAAAAGATCGACAGAGGACGCTGTGGCGATTGCCCTCCATGCCGTTCTTGCACATTTGGAGCAGCGGGGGGGTTATGCCAGACTGCTTTTTTTAGATTTCAGCTCGGCATTTAATACCATTCTACCACAACGTCTGATGTCTAAACTGGAAGATCTGGGGCTTCTGTTATCACTTTGTGGGTGGATATTGGACTTTTTGTCAGACCGCCCCCAGAGGGTTCGGTTGGGCCCTTATACCTCTAGTATGCTTAAGACTAACACAGGAACACCACAGGGATGCGTACTCAGTCCGCTCCTTTATATTCTCTACACGTACGATTGTGTCGCTGCTCACCCTAGTAATAGGGTTGTCAAATTTGCAGATGACACAACCGTGATTGGGCTCATCTCTGAAAGGGAGGGTGAAACGGACTATAGAGATGAGGTGGAGCGGCTGACAGAGTGGTGCAGAGCTAACAACTTGCTCATAAATACAAGGAAGACAAAGGAGCTTGTGGTGGACTTCAGGAGACAGAAGAGCAATGTCCAGCCACTTTTGATTGATGGGGTCTGTGTGGAGAGGGTAACAACGTTCAGATTTTTGGGCATTGAATTACAAGAGGATCTGTCCTGGAGTGTCAACACAAGGGGGCTTGTGAAGAAGGCGCAGCAGAGACTGTAGATAGATAGATAGATAGATAATATTTATTACGGCCATAGGCCCATACAGGTAAAAACAACAACATAAGTGGCAGCTTGTGCCGTGGGGAAAAGAAAAAAAAACAGTCGCTAAAACACCACTATAACAATAAAATACTATAAGATGGGATGGCATACTACCCCTTAATTAGCTTGTAGCGCTCCTTGGCGTCGCTTTTGTGAGAGGACAGCGACCAGGAACCTAGCCACTTTCAGGGTCGTGTGGGAATCCTTATCCTGCAAGATTTGGGCAAGGTGGAATTTTGGTGGGGTACCCTCTAGTTTCTGTATGATTGATCCCAACAAATTTGCCCGTGGCACATTGAACAGGGGGCAAGTGAACATAATGTGCTGGAGCGACTCCGGCGTCACCTTATCACATTCGCACGTGGCGGGGACTTGGCCCTTTGAGAATCTATGTCTCAGGACATTGGAGGGGAAAACGTTGAACCTCGCTTTGGTGAAGGCCAGTCTATGGGCAACAGTCGAAAGGGAGGAGAGGTATGATGGAACGCAATAAGTTAAAGTGATACCAATGTTCTGGGGCGAACAAACACCTCCCCCCAGCGTGTAATTTTGCTGCAAGTCGATGTCATCCAGTCTTTGACGGATCAGTCTTTGAGCAGTGATTTGGTCTAGTTTTAGGGAATCTGAGGGAGAGATTCCATAGCTCAGGAGTTTGGCATGAATTTTACTAGTCCAAAGGCTGGAGAATTCATCTCGCCATAAGCATTGGGCAAGGTAATGGTTTGGTAATCTATGCCACAATGATAACCAGTAATTGAAGACTTGCTTCCACAGGCAAGTTTCTAAGGATGCGATCTTCAATTCTAGTCGCATGGCTGCGTTGCTTACGCATAGGGGGAGCATTAGGAGCCGACGTAGGAATTGGCTTTGCAGAGTCTCAAGGGGAGCAAGATCTGTCATCACGGCCCAGAGCGGGGCAGCATAAGCAAGCACTGCAACCACTTTTGCCTTGAACACCTTTAGGGCCGAAGGGACATGCAGAGCTCCGTCCGAAAAGAAAAATCGGAGGAGCGCATATAACAGGGTTTTGGCCTTGTTAAGTAGGTGTTGAATTTGAGCTTTCCATCCCAAGTTGTATTGAAAAATAACTCCTAGATATTGAAATTTTAGGACTTGCTCTATTTTTGCTCCACCAAGCTTCCATTTGTATAATCTCCGGCTTCTGGAGAAAATCAGAATCTTGGACTTAGCATGGTTGATGGTTAATTGGTTGAGTTGGCAATACGTGGCAAAGATCTTCAGAGCTCTGGTTAGTCCAACACGTGTATAAGATAGAATTACCGCGTCGTCCGCATATAAAAGGAGTGGGCAGCGGTAATCCGCTAGTCTAGGCGCGTGTGTACTTGGAGATGAGTTAACTAGGGATGCTCGCATGTCGCTGATGAAAAGGTTGAATAGGCAGGGAGCCAATATACATCCTTGGCGCACTCCCTTGTTTATTGGTATCGAATTTGTGAGGTCGCCCGCAGGAGTAAGTCTCACTCTGGCAAGGGTACCTTCGTGGAGCTGACTTATGAGCCATAAGAGTCTTCTATCAATACCCTGTTTCGCAAGTTTCTCCCAAAGAATATTTCTAGGAACGCTGTCAAAGGCTGCCTTTAGATCTAAGAAGGCAGCACAGAGGTTGCCCCGGGGAGGGGAGGAGTACTTCCGTGCCAGATGATAAAGAATTATTGCATGATCTGTTGTAGAACGTTTAGTTCTGAACCCTGCTTGTTCGTGGCCAATCTGGTTAGTCTCATCTACCCATCGCAATAATTTAGTCAGCAAAAAGCTGGCATAGATTTTCCCTATGATCGAAAGGAGGCTGATGTTGCGATAGTTTTCCGGCTCCGTTGGAGAACCTTTTTTATGAATTGGTACTATAATGGCCTCCTTCCATATTTTGGGGATGAGACCGGAAGCGTTGATTGCATCGAAGGTTTTGGCCAAGATGCCAGCCCACCATTTTGGGTGTAGTTTGATGGCTTCAGCAGGGATCAGGTCGGGCCCAGGGGCTTTGCCCGGTTTCAGCTGAGCTATTAGCTTGGCTAATTCGTCAGGATCGGTGGGAGGCCAAATAGGTAGGTGGGTGAACAGATGCATCAGATGGTCGGAGGGAGCATCTGCCTGTGAGAAGCATTTCTTCAGGAACACTTCCCATGTCGGTGCAGAGATGACTGCCCTTGGGTATTTCCTCACCCTTCTGTTAATCAAAGACCAGAATTCCCTGGATCTGTGTGGTTTTGAAGCAGTAATCAAAGCCTGCCAACGATTATGTTGCCACTCACGCTTGGCAGTTTTCTGCGTGCGTTTGTAGACTTGCTTGGCTTGGGCATAACTAGCTGGCAGAGTAGATGCATCGGAGGTCTTATATACATTATATATAGCACGGAGGCGCTGTCTTGCTTGTTTGCACTGAGAATTATACCAGGGGGCACCGTGAGTATACTCGATTCGATTTAAATTTTTGGGTGGTAACCTAAAGAAGGATGTAAGATCAGTCGTATGATGGTGGAAGCGCTTCAACACTATGCTATGCTCGTCTGAGGCAGAGCCTATGTTGGAATGGGGCCCGAGGATTTCTTTTTGAAAGAATTCCTGGTACCTTTGAGCCTGGGTCTCCGACCATTTGATTCCTCTTACTTGGAGAGATTCGTTGGTTACCATCTGGGTCGCATGTCTATGAGCCTCCGGCTGCCAGTTCAGGGAGAGCTTAGCTACAAGGGGAAGATGATCACTAAATTGTACATTTTCGATCTTAAAAGTGGAAATACACTTAAGTAGATCCCTAGAGACCAACAGGTAATCGAGGACGCTGTTTGATTTAACGCTCAGGTGAGTGAAATCCCCTGGAATATCAGGGAGGCATGTGCCATTTAAGGGCACCAAATTCAAACGGATGGCCATTTGGTAGAGGAGTACCCCAGCCTCATTTGCTCTGTGGTCTTTAGAGGTTCTCCTCATGATATGTTCCAGGTCGTAATTATCAAGGTTTGGGGTAACCCACCATTTGGCTTTGGTCAGCGAGTCCCAGTTTGCTGCTGTGCGGGCATTAAAATCGCCACCTATAATGGCCGGGGTGTTAGGGAACTTAACATAGCATGAGAGCAAATGCTCTTCTAGCGAGCCCCATTTAGAGCCCAGTTCGAGGGAAGAACCCCCAGGTGGCAAGTAAACATTTGTAACTAGGAGCGAGATCTTATCCCCCGCAATCAGCCCGGTAAGGGCATAGGGAGGCAAGGCCTGTACTAGAGTAAATTTAGCATGTAGGTTGAGGGAGATGCCTATTATTAGGCCCCCTTTAGGGCGGCCTCCTTTCAGGGAGGGGCAGGCAGGGAGTTCTAGCAGCTCAAAGCCATTTAGGACAATTTTCTCTACTTCCCACGATTCTTGGAACAAGATGATATGAAACAGGTTAATAAACTCCAAGAATTCTGGCTCATGTTTTTTTCCCCTCCAGCCCGCGATGTTCCAGCTGAGGACTGATAGGGGGGAGTTCCTGTTGTGTTCAATTCGCTGTCAATTCGGGGAGAGAAGTGAGTCCTTTGGAGGCAGGGCAGACCCCACAAAAAAGTCAGTTATTTTACTTTGCATGGCAGGCACCTGCTGGAGGTGCCTAATCTTGAAGTTGGTAGTGAGGTGTTCAGACTGGGGCGACAGAACGGGTCTCCCGCTGGCTGGCCCAAGGGCGGACACTTCAGTGGGAGACTCCACAGGATTTGCTGAGACTGCCCCACCGCGAGGTCTAAAGGTCGTCGATGAAACCATTTGATTTATATGTCCGGCCGGGTCTTCAGTCCAATCCGGGTCATTTTTTGATGTAAGTGGAACACTCCCCTGACCTGATGCTAGCGAAGGTACTGGGGGTGCTTGACGTACAGGTACTGTTTGTATGTCGGGTCTATGCCGCTCAGGGGAATATGAGGATTCCAGTTCCGGCATTGATGGATTGGATGGTAAGGAATTGTTTTGGTGGAAAGGAATCTGAGTTACACTCTGAGTTACACTCTTCGGCGGGGGACTCTTGGGGGGCGAGTCAAAATTTATCAAGAGTTGGGATGATAGGCCAACTTGTGAGGCAGAACCTGGGTCTGCCCAGCGTCGGTGGGATTTGCCCACAAGTGGGGGAGACATGGGTTTAGGAGCTGGACTGAGGTATGGAAGACTTCCTACTTCCTTAAAACACGACTCCGAAAAGCTGGCACGGTTATCCTGAGAAGTGGGCAGGACTTTTCCGTTCTTCTGGACATGTATGAGCTGATGATTAAGTACTTCTAGTCTATCAATTATTTCTTGTTGTTCCCTCGGTGGAAGGTCGCCAAAGGTGGCTAAAAGCTCTCTTTCCTCCGGTGGGGTCAGAGAATTACTTGCGCCAGTGGGTTCCTTTGGAGCTCGTGGGGACGTGGGGTAAGTCCAGTTTTGGTACGGATGGATATCCTCCGGAAAAGGAGGCTCAATGTCCCGAGGTGCTCCCGACCTCTCCGACAGGGTCCGCTCCGTGTCGTAACCGGCAAGTAGAAGGGGATGGATCATGCTATCCATAAAAACTCTTGTTGGGATGATATCATACCTAGCCAAGAGTGATTTCTGCCTGATGATAGCTGAAGGGATCCTTGGAGAGTAAAACGCAAGCATCACTTTCTGTTGCCTGAGGTGCTGGTTCAAAGGTAATACTGCAATGAGATCACATTGTGTGATTTCTATGTTTAGGAGATTGCTTAGATGCTTTTTGACCCCATCCAGAGTGAGCCACCTTGCTGACCCTACCCCGATATTTAGGCAGATTTTCTTAGGTTGCAAAGACAATGCTTGCTGTTTCAGTGCAGGATTTGGTTTATATTTAGGGATCACACTTCCTTTTTTGGTTGAGGGTAAGGTTCTCTGGCACTTCATTTCCCCCGTAGCTACAGTTGGTTTAGACTTTGACCAGAGGTTATCAATTTTCTGTTCAAGGTTACATAGCTGGGAGGATAGCACATCAATCTTCTTGAATATGCAATTAAGGGTTCTGACCACAAGGTGGAGATGTTCATGTTGTTCTTGTCTTGCGCAGTCCTCGGCTCCAGCGTCCTGCACCACCCCCAGTGGGACACTCCCTCTTCCTCCGAGCTTGCCGTCCACAGTTTTAATCTGGGGTAAAAGTAATTCCTCTGGTGTTGACGTTGTTTCTGGTGACATTAGAGGGTGAAAACGGTTCTGAGTTTTCACCCTATAGCAGTGATCAGTGGGGACACTCCATTTGCCAGACACGGGGGGGTCGGTTTTTGATTGTTTGGCTCTTGGGGAGGGCAAAGCCTCGTCACAGTCCCTTAGGCGTTTGCCTTGGCCCATAGTTGTGAGTCTTTTAAAATAGCAGTGCTTAAAAGGTAATAAAAGGTAGTAAAAATAGAAATACAAGCTGATGTGAGCTGGCGGAAAACCAGTGAGTCGAAGGCTGCCGGAGGATACAGTTATCTGCTCGTTAAAGCTGATTTACGATGCAGGCTTTACAGATTATCAGCAATTTGAACTCCTGGCATGGGCTCCAACACCCTGGTGCAGTCTTCAGCAAGAACTTGAAAGGCTGGGAGCCACAACACAGATTTTGGGGAGGATTCGAAATGACTCTGGCAGATGCGTCTTACCTCGTCGCCATTTCTACAGCCGCATCCCAGATCAATCCAAAACAATCCTCCTTCGTCAAACTTAATTAAAATCTGGCATCACACCAGTGGAGAGTCCAGCAATTACTTGTCTAGCAAAATGCAAAACTTAAGTAAGTAACTTACTCCATTGGTTGTAAAATCCAAATCGGGAGAAGAGGTCGGAGAGAGCTGGAAGAAGGAACCTTACACGGCGGCCATCTTGAAGCTTCTCACAGAGACTGTACTTTTTGAGAATTCTAAGGAAAAATCATCTTCCGCAGAAACTGCTGCTTGCCTTCTATCACTGTGCCATTGAGAGCGTGCTCACTTATGGCTTACGTGTGTGGTACGGAAGCTGTACTACCCAGGACAGGATGAGGTTGTGCAGAGTTGTTAAGGCAGCAGAGAGCATTGTTGGCTGCCCACTCTCCACCTTAGAGCAGATTTATGCCACAAGGTGCCATAGGAAGGCACTGGACATAGTAAAAGATCCATCGCATCCTGGTCACTGTCTCTTCGAGCTCCTGCCGTCGGGACGGAGATACAGGACGATGAGGACAAGAACGAGCCGTCTTAAGAACAGCTTCTTCTCCAGAGCGATCTCGGCCCTGAATGGGAAGCCTGGACTTTGAAAGTCATCTAATCTTCCTTGCTGTATTATACTGTATTGTTTTAATTAGTGTTTTTATAGTTGTTTTGATTTTGTGTGGAGTGCCCTACCTGGGTGGATGGAGCAGCCAAGTAATTTCGTTGTCCCCGAGAGGGGGCAATGACAATAAAGATTTATTATTATTATTATTATTATTATTATTATTATTATTATTATTATTATTATTATTATTATTATATGAAAATGTATCATAGGTGGTACCTGGCACCAGAAAGGCTTGCAAAAATGAATAAAACATATAATAATAAGTGCTGGAGATGCAAGATACAAAAAGGAACCTTCTACCATATGTGGTGGACATGCCCCGAAATTGGGAAATTTTGGAGCATGATCCACAAAGAAATAAAGAAAATATTAAGAATATCATATAGTAAAAGGCCAGAGGCATTCCTTTTAGGAATTTTAAATGACGATATTCCAAAAGACAAAACTAGATTTTTCTTATACACAACGTCTGCAGCAAGAATCCTGGTGGCTAAGTACTGGAAAGGGAATCAGTTACCCACTAGGGGAGAGTGGCTATGTAAGCTCTCAGAATACTTAGAATTAGCCAAATTGACAGATATAATAAGACAAAAACCAAAAATGAAGTTAAAAATAATGGGAGTGCCTAAATGAATACCTCAAAAGTCAAGGTTCGAGGGCAGAAATCTGGCTGAGTCTGGAATAACCTTGTGAAGTGAAAGGATATGAAAGAAGGATTTATATCTAGATGTTAGGATAGAGAGGATAAAGAAAACAGGAAATCAGGAAGACAGAATGAGAGATAAAGGAGGTGCTGTGGGATTGGTGGAAGTCAATGTCATGTTGTCAGGGAACTGCCATCAGTGACGGAGGGAGAGAGCAAGCTCCAGAGGGATCCCAGAGAGCGTCCCGGGATTGGGAGAGGCAGCCCATCTTCTGGGGAAGGGAATCAGCGTAGCTCCAGTGGAGAAGGGGGGCAGATGGGGGAATCAGCGAGGCGGTCACATGACTCCTTGCCAGGGACCAGCGGGGAGAGGAAGGGTCCTCCGCTGCCTACGCCCTCCTTGCGCAGAAGGCGTCCGCGCAGGGAGAGTAGGAGGAGACTGGGCGTCAAAGAGCTTCTTTGCTGGAAGAAGTTTAAGAAACGCCCACTGACGGATTCTGCCAGCGATTGAAACAGCCACGGGTGAGTGGCTGTCCGGACAGGAAAGGTTCACTCAGGCAACCCAGCCAGGTGTTGGCGCCGGCTAACGCACGAGCAACCCCTAGAACCATTACACATGTTGTTGTTGTTTTAGTGTTTATAATATTAACTTGTAAGATATGGATTTGTTTGTTTTTTTGTTTGTTTTGTTTTTGTTGTCTTTTTTAGTTTTCGAATGTTGATTTTTGTGTGTTGCGTATTGTTATCTTTTGATATCTTTCGGGTTGTTGTTGTTGTGTGGAAAATACTAATAAAATTCATTTATTTAAAAAAAACAAAAAACAAACAAACAAAAGATTAAAATACAACATTAAAATTCAGCCTCATTTCAGTAGAAACTCAAATCAAAACTTTTTGGGGATAAAAACGTCAAATCTTCAACTATCCAACTATCCAGACTGGTCCTACGTGGGCCAGAAAAAAACCAGGGAAGTCCCCAAATAGGAGTTCCATCACAGAAGGAGAAAGGAAAAATGAAAGAGGGAGAGGGGATCAAGTTGATTCCAAGCCAAAGGCCAGGCTTTGTCTTACAGGCCTTGCGGAAAGAAATCAGATACTGCAGGCCCCTGGTCTCATGAGACAGAGCGTTCCACCAGGCCGGTGCCAGTGTTGAAAAGGCCCTGGCTCTGGTTGAAGCTAATCTGACTTCCTTAGGGCCCGGGATGTCTAGGGTGTTGCTATTTGTGGACCTTGAGGCTCTCCCATAGGTATGATGTGGCCGCTCTCCTCCTCTGCCTCCTTGCAGCTCCACAGCTGCTGAGTGGCATCCACTTGCAACGGCATCCCCTGACCCTTGCGCAAGTGGAAACTGCTCTTCTCTGACCGCGACTGCTCTCTGTCTTTGCAGCCGGAGTGGGGGGAGAGGTGGTGGGATTTTCTCAGCCTGCGATGCCTCAGGGTGAGTTCATCCTCTCCCTCGACATTCTCTTCTTCCTCTTCCACCGGCAGTAGAATCTCCTGGCCACACTCCTCCAATATGTTAACAGAAGAGCCTCCCATGCTTCCTACAGGAAGAAGGAAAGGAAAGGACCCCCCCCCCCCCGCTCTTGAATCAGAATTAAGCACTACACCTCGGGATCTCAGCTTTAGCAACACCTCCCTCTTTTGTGCCCAATTTTTCCTCTCAGAATCCCCTAATATATAATTCATTTCACAAGTAACAACAACAACAAAACAATTAGCAAATCCAGATGCTGATTTTTCTTCCAAATTCACTCTGAGGAAGAGACCTGTGTAACTCAAAAGCCTGCACACTTGGTTTCAAAATTAAATTGACCCAAAGCACAGATATTGCTTGTCTCTTTCTGTATGGTTGTTTAGGGACTGGGGGACCAAGGCAGCTAAGCTAAGAAGATTTTACACAACACACAAGCATATGTTTCAGACAGACCACAACTCCCTGAAAAATAGCCAGGTTCCCCTACCCCAGATTGAAGGAATCAGCCACTCACCTGACTGGCTGCGTGTGCGGCTGCTCAGCACCACAGGAATGAAGTCCCGGAAACTGTTCTTTGATTTCTTCTCAACAAAAGCTGAGGAGGATTGTTTGGTTGGGGGGAAAGAAAAGAAAAAAGAAGAGAGCTCTGAAAACTAAACTGCCATTTGGAAAAATACAACTATTGGTCCAGGGAAGCTGTACATCTTCCGTCCTGCCCCCATCCCCAGAGATCTTAGCCACGAGCAGGTGTGAAGCTGGGAAAGTGAGCCCACAAACCCAAAAGGGGGTTTTCAGACACACAACTTGAGATTAGGGCACAACAGATCAAACTGTGCATGGGTTCAGTCATTCAGTCTGCTCTGTCCCACTTCCACATTAATCGGAAAATATACTTAAAAATTTTCATTTCTATCCTGCCCTTCCTGTCACCTAAAATACACATTTAAAACGTATTTTGGTACTCCCCCCCCCAAAAAAATCTTTATTTATTTATTTTTAGCTACGAACTATATTGCAAAATTTGAACAGCTGCAAAACCCAAAGGACAGTTGTGTTCTGATTTGCATTATCATCAGCTTGTACCCTCATGCCCAGCTCAGCAGGCAAGTGGTTCTGCCGTGGTTGCACAAACAAAAACTGAGGTAGAGGACATTGCAAAAAAATAAAATAAATAAAATAAAAACCTACATTTAAGTTATCTAATAGGCTTGATGTAGGTACGCTACTGTATTTTAAGGAAGCAAGCCAGAAATTCAGAGAACGGGCCTCATATATCCCAGAGAGGGTGGACAGAAACGCCTCACACTGCAGGTAGCAGCTCTGCCCTTTAAGGGTGGCCCACACCCATTTTGATCATCCCTCTCTCAAGAGGTAGGCAAAGATGGACTGTGCCCAGCAGAGAGAGACCCTTGCTGGCTACAGGACCAGCGTAAAAGAGTCTTCCATGGATGTTGGACACTTTTAGGAAAGGCAATCGTCAGAGCGCAGACCCGGCTCCTGTACCTTCTTCGCAGCTGTGCCCATGATGCCCTGGAGCTGCCTTCCGGCGCTTGCGCTTCACACGAGGGCTGCCATGCTCCTTCGTGGAGCCCGACTGGCTCTCCTGCTTGCTGACCTCGTGGGAGCTGTGATACTTCCGCCACTGTGGATACAGAAGAGACACACTGGCAGTGAGAAGAAGCAAGAGGTCTTTGCCAGATTTGTTCCATGTTATTTTTTCCATGTTTGTACCCCGCACCATGGATCACTGCCTTGCCATGGCGAAGGGGCTTGAATAACTCAGAGAAGCTATGAGCTATGCCATGCAGGGCCACCCAAGATGGACAGGTCATAGTGGAGAGTTTTGACCAAACGTGATCCACCTGGAGCAGGAACTGGCAAGCCACTCCAGTATCCCTGCCAAGAAAACTCCATGGACAAAGACAACAGGCATATAAAAGTTATGATGCTGGAAGATGAGCCCCTCAGGTCAGAAGGCATCCAACATGCTACTGAGGAAGAGCGGAGGTGTAATGGCTTGGCTCTCCCACAGAAGCGAGAAACCAGCAGTAATTATCTCAGGTTTATTGCTCAAACACATAAATCACTCCGGAGCTCCTTCACTCCATGTCTGACTCCAAGTTAGCAGTTGCCAAGTCTAAACTCCGCCCCTTCCTCTTCTTCCAACAGTGGAAAAAACCCTTCCGCTTCCGTTCTTTTTCCCTCCTCTTACTGACTTTTTCCCGCCTTCGAGTCTTTGAGCTAGCTATTCCCAGCCTCTCTCCTTCTGTCTCTGAGCTAAGATTGGTGTTTAGAGCTTTTTTATCTTCTGCTTGCTCTCTGCTCTCTGAAGTTCTGCCACTCGGCTGCACCTCCTCCCTCTCACATTCCAGTCCGCATTCCAGTGTCCTTATCTCCCTCGGCTTGCTTAGATTCCCAGCCTCTGTCAGCTCCGGAAGGAAGCTGACAGCAGGACAAGTACAAGTAGATTCAGAGCTGATGAAGCGGCTGGGCCAAAGCCGAAAGGACGCTCAGTTGCGGATATGCCTGGAAGCGAAAGGAAAGTCCAATGCTGTAAAGAAAAATATTGCATAGGAACCTGGAATGTAAGAACCATGAACCTGGGTAAGTTGGATGTAGTCAAAAATGAGATGGCAAGAATAAATATTGACATCCTGGGCATCAGTGAACTAAAATGGACGGGAATGGGCGAATTCAGTTCGGATGACCATCATATCTACTATTGTGGGCAAGAATCCCGTAAAAGAAATGGAGTGGCCCTCATAGTCAACAAAAGAGTGGCGAGAGCTGTACTGGGATGCAATTTCAAAAATGATAGGATGATCTCGATACGAATCCAAGGCAGACCTTTTAACATCACAGTAATCCATGTTTATGCACCAGCTACTGGTGCTGAAGAAACTGAAATTGACCAATTCTATGAAGACTTACAACACCTTATAGAAGTGACACCAAAGAAGGATGTTCTTCTCATTATAGGGGACTGGAATGCTAAAGTAGGGAATCAAGAGATAAAAGGAACAACTGGCAAGTTTGGCCTTGGAGTTCAAAACGAAGCAGGGCAAAGGCTAATAGAGTTCTGTCAAGAGAACAAGCTGGTCATCACAAACACGCTTTTCCATCAACACAAGAGACGACTCTACACATGGACATCACCAGATGGGCACCATCAAAATCAGATTGATTATATTCTTTGCAGCCCAAGATGGAGAAGCTCTATACAGTCAGCAAAAACAAGACCTGGAGCTGACTGTGGCTCAGATTATCAGCTTCTTATAGCAAAATTCAAGCTTAAACTGAAGAAAGTAGGAAAAACCACTGGGCCGGTAAGATACAACCTAAATCAAATCCCTTATGAATACACAATGGAAGTGAGGAACAGGTTTAAGGATTTAGATTTGGTGGACAGAGTGCCTGAAGAACTATGGATGGAGGCTCGCAACATTATACAGGAGGCAGCAACGAAAACCATCCCAATTAAAAGGAAATGCAAGAAAGCAAAGTGGCTGTCAGCTGCTACCTTATGGCTGGGACTGAAAACTGTCTCAGGAAGAGAAAGTTATTTTGTAGCTCTGCTAAATTTGCCTGGATACGCCAAGGTTCAAATCTTCGGTCTTCTGCATGCAAGGCTGAGAAAATTTTAGAAAACCATCCCAATTAAAGGGAAATGCAAGAAAGCAAAGTGGCTGTCCAACAAGGCCTTACAAATAGCGGGGGAGAGAAGGCAAGCAAAATGCGAGGGAGATAGCGAAAGATACAGGAAATTGAATGCAGATTCCCAAAAAATAGCAAGGAGAGACAAGAAGGCCTTCTTAATGAGCAATACAAAGAAATAGAGGAAAACAGCAGAATGGGAAGAACCAGAGATCTGTTCAAGAAAATTGGAGATATGAAAGGAACATTTCGTAGAAAGATTACCATAATAAAGGACAAAAGTGGTAAGGACCTAACAGAAGCAAAAGACATCAAGAAGAGGTGGCAAGGATACACAGAGGAATTATACCAGAAATATATGGATGTCTCGCACACCCCAGGTAGTGTGGTTGCTGACCTTGAGCCAGACATCCTGGAGAGTGAAGTCAAATGGGCCTTAGAAAGCACTGCAAATAACAAGGCCAGTGGAAGTGATGATATTCCAGCTGAACTATTTAAAATTTTAAAAGATGATGCTGTTAAGGTGCTACACAAAATATGCCAGCAAGTTTGGAAAACTCAGCAGTGGCCAGAGGATTGGAGAAGATCAGTCTACATCCCAATCCCAAAGAAGGGCAGTGCCAAAGAATGCACCAACTACCGCACAATTGCACTCATTTCACACGGTAGCAAGGTTATGCTTAAAATTCTACAAGGCAGGCTTAAGCAGTAGGTGGACTGAGAACTCCCAGAAGTGCAAGCTGGATTTAGAAGAGGCAGAGGAACCAGAGACCAAATTGCAAACGTGCGCTAGATTATGGAGAAAGCTAGAGAGTTCCAGAAAGACATCTACTTCTGCTTCATTGACTATGCAAAAGCCTTTGACTGTGTCGACCACAGCAAACTATGGCAAGTTCTTAAAGAAATGGGAGTGCCTGATCACCTCATCTGTCTCCTGAGAAATCTGTATGTGGGACAAGAAGCTACAGTTAGAACTGGATATGGAACAACTGATTGGTTCAAAATTGGGAAAGGAGTACAACAAGGCTGTATATTGTCTCCCTGCTTATTTAACTTATATGCAGAATTCATCATGCGAAAGGCTGGGCTGGATGAAACCCATGTTGGGATACTGCCAGGGAGATAACGTCCATCTGAGCCCCCAAGCCGGCTGCTGGACGATCCATCCATCGACCTCCCGTAGTCACGCAGTCACGCGGTATCAGCAATTAGCGGCACGAAGCCTTTGGAAATAGATTGCCACATTCCTAGGCTGGTGCACACTCTTTCAGCAGAATTCATACAGCAGAAGTTGCACAGCAGGAGAGCATATTTACATTTTATTCAACGTTGGTCAGAGCAAACAGAAGACATGACCGTCTGCTTCAGCGTTCAAGCACAGACAGAGAAAACGAAAGCAATAGCAAACATAAACATCCTGCAACAGGAAATATGCAGACTCTGTGACTCACAAGCCTGCTCTCTCTTAAGGTGGAACGGAAATATCCTAACATCCTCCCCCTTTCCGTGTAACCTGTAGTACCTGTGGTTCAACCCAATTGCAACCTCTGTATGTAACCCTTAAGTTGTTCTCTGTTAACAACCTTAGACAACAGATCAGCAGGAATTTCATTTCCTGCCATGTAGGACACCTGAATCAGTCCCTTTTGAATACACTCTCTTGCACGATGTAGCTTAATCTGCAAGTACTTGGTTCTCTGCTTGCAACTCTCTGAGTTCAGCAAAGCTAAACAGGATCTATTGTCTTGATACACTTGTATAGGACATTTCACAGAAACCCCAATGTCCTTAAACAGTTGCATCAACCATTCACAATCCATGAGTGAAAATGACAGAGCATTGAGTTCTGCTTCACAGGAACTTAGGCTCACTGTCGTCCTCTTTTTGCACAACCAGTCAAACAGGCAGTGGTTGTACATGTAGCATACTCCAGAAGTGCTTGTACCATCCGTGGTGTCACTTCCAAAACTTGCATCTGCAAAGATTTCAAGACCTCCAGTCTTCTGACTGGTGAACCTCAGCCTGTAGTGCATAGTCCCTTTCAAATAGCGGGCTATGCGCTTCAGAGCTTTCCAAGCCTGAACAGTAGGATTGTTAGCATGTCTGCTAAGCAGGTTAGTGCTTACAGCAATGTCAGGTCTTGAGCATCTAGCAATGAAATTCAACTTGCCTAGAATGCATCTGTACAGCGTTGTGTCAGAAAACGCTTCAGCAGTACTATCTACCTGGTAACCTGTCACCATTGGTGTGTCTGCTGGGTTTGCATCAACCAAATTCAACCTGGTTAATACATCAGCAATTTTCTGTGTTTGGTGTACCAGAAAATTACCTGCTTGGTCCCTCTCCACCTGCAGAGAAAGATAGTTGGATACCTCACCAAGATCCTTCATGTCAAAGTGCTCCTTCAGTTGAGCTAGGGTGCTTTGATAGAAAGCCTGATTCTTCCAAAACATCAGAAGATCATCAACAAAACATAAACAATACAGTTTGTTTTGCCCCTCCTCCTTGACAAACACACACGGATCAGCTTTGCCCTGGTGAAAACCTAGAGAAAGCAACGTTTCAGTGAGTTTTGTGTTCCAACACCTGGCACTCTGCTTGAGACCATATAAGGATTTCCGCAGTTTACAGACCATTCCCTTCTGTATCTGCATCCCGTCAGGTGGAAGCATAAACAGCTCCTCGTTCAAAATCCCGTACAAAAAAGCTGTATTAATGTCATGATGGGAAACATGCAGTTTCTCCTCCGCAGCGATCTTGAGCATCAGCCGAATGCTCTCATATTTGACGGTGGGTGAGTAGGTCTCGTGGTAATCCTGTCCTGGTACCTGTGAAAAACCTCTGGCAACCAATCTGGCTTTGTGTCTGACAACCTTGCCATTCTGGTCTGTCTTGGCCTTGAAGACCCATTTGCTGCTAACCAGTCTCATTCCCGGGACTACCGGTACCAGTTCCCAAGTTTGGTTCCTGTTCAAGGAATCAACTTCAGCCTTCATGGCATTAAGCCAAGGCTCAGCATCTTTAGAGGTTAATTCCTGAACCTCTTTGAAGCTTGAAGGTTCCCACACCTTCTCTGAGCTACTAAGAACAGCAGTTGCCGTCTTAGCAAACTCATCAGCAAATCTCTTTGGAGGTCTGCCTTTGGTCGCCCTTTCAGACCTGCGAACCAGACGCAAGTCTTCTGGACTCATCTCCTCTTTCTTAGGAGAAAAATGACCAATGGTGAACAGTGGTTCTTCCAGTTCATTGTCAGACGCATCAGATGGTCTGACTGAGGCCTTTGCGCTCTTGTAGTCTGCTGTGTCATCACTGTCACTGACACCAGCAGCAGCGCCGCCCACTGAACTGGAATCCGAACTCTGATCATCATCATCATCATCATCATCCTCCTCAGTCCTCAGTTTCCTCAGCTTTCTCAGCATGATCTGCTTTCTTCACATCACCTTCATCCTCCTCTGGGTAACTCTGGAAAATTCCCACATTTTCCCCCCACTTAGGATTGTACTCAACACTCCTTGTGAACTTAATGGATTTAGAGTCAGTCATCCATACCCTGTATGCACCTTTTTCGTACCCCATGAACAAACCATGTGCCCCACGCTTCCCAAGCTTGTTGTTTTGTGGGGAGTGTACCCACATGTCAGAACCAAAGATTCTCAAGTGCTTGATGTTCGGTTTCTTACCAAACATCTTCTCGTACGGAGTACAACCAATAGGTGATGACAGTCTGCGATTAACGGTATAAACTACCGTTGACAGAGCTTCCCCCCAAAACTTCTCAGGGAGGTTGGCATCATGCAACAAGGTTTTCATTCCTTGCAGCAACGTTTGATTTGCTCGCTCCGCAAGCCCATTCATCCATGGCGATCTAGGCGTTGTCAAGTCATGCTGGATTCCCTTCTCAGTCAGGAAAGCTTCAAACTGCTGAGAAGTGAATTCCCCGCCCCGATCAGAAAACAGACAGCCGATACGTTTACCGTGAGCATTCTCCAGCCAAGCACAGAATGCTTTGAACCTAGGAAACGCTTGCGATTTCTGCTCGAGCATAAACACATGAATGTACCTGGAAAAAGAATCAATTAGAACCATGAAGTACCTTGCTCCTCCCAAAGAGGGCGCAAGAGGACCAACCAGGTCTGCATGAACTAGCTGGTAGGGTTTGGAAGCCTGCCTGCTAGACTCCTTGCCTTTTGGAGCAACCTTCACCTTGTTCTCTGCACAAGATACACATTTCATGTGAAATTTACAGGGTTTGATGTTCAAACCTTCAACCAATCCAGGCATCTTGGCCAGCGCTTGCCAAGACATGTGACAAAATCTTCGATGTGCATCGTGAATGCATCCTGCATGAAGAACCTTGTTAGTTTGTGCAACACAACAAGAACCAGCATTAGACACAACAGCATTGTCATCATAAGTTATACAGAATAAACCATCTATAAACTTTGCATGCAAAATGTCCTCTTTGCCTTTCCTGATGACACAGACACTCCTCTTGAAGGATATCTCAAAGCCACGCCCAGTCAGCTGTGGGACACTCAGCAAATTGTCCGCAGCTCCTGGAACATACAGTACATTACTGATGGTTGTTTGCAAACTTGCAAGTTTCACAGTCCCTTCTCCTGCAATTTGCAATGTCCTTCCATCAGCCAGGTGGATCTCTCCGTCTTGAGGTGTGAAGGAGATAAACAGGTGCTTATCCTTTGATAAATGGCGGATCGCACCAGAGTCCACAATAAACCTGGCTTTAGCCTTTGGAGCAGTCTTTGCAGCAAGCAAAACCTTGTTTTCCACCAGCGTGGGCTTTTGCAGCTTGCCCCCCTGCTCCTGGCCATGAGACTTGCCTTTAGCCTTTGGTGAAGCAATGCCAGCTAACAAAGCCTTGTTTTTCCCTGGCGTGGGCTCTTCACCCTCCTTCTGCTTCGGGCCATCTGCAGGCATCTGTCTTTGTTTACCTCTGGCCTTCCGGCCTCTGCAAAGGCGATGACCTTGGTTCCCACAAGAAACAGAGCTCTCAGCTGCCGACTCCTTGGCTCCCCCTGGAGACTGGAATGCTGCCTGGGATGACATCACAGTCTGCTCCCCCTGCAGCTTGCAACCGGTGCCCTCAGCATCCCTGCATTCACTCGCATTCTGGGAAACAGCCAGGACCTCCAATGCAGTCAAACTCTGGGCATTCAAACTCTGAGCTGGGATGACTGGCAGATGAGCTGCTTTCAAAGCATTCCATATCTCACGTGCACTGGCCTTGCCAGCCAGGGTGATTAACTCTTCAGGAGCTACTGAGAGCAAAATTATCCCAACGGCTCTTGAGTCCTGTGCCGTCCATTCACCTGTCACAGGGGCTGGGGGGTCCTCAGAAACGGTGTGCCACACTCCGAACTGACGTAGCAAACTCTCACACCACACAGCCCAGGTCTGATAATCGTGCCGATTTAACTTTGGGCACTCAGTGGCTTCAGACGCTTGGAAAAACTCCATCTCAGGTCTTTACGTGAGCCCAAGTCTTTATGCCTTCAAAGACTCCTTATCTTGGCCCCCATTAATCACGAAGCCTTCTTGGCTCGGCTCCCAGGCCAATTAAGCCTTGCCGGACATCAAAAGCTCTTGCCGGGGCCCACAGAAAAGCCTCTGCTTTCGCTTTTCACATACCTCAGCAGTCTGACGCAGTTGTCTTACTCTCCTGTAAGTGCCGTGAATCTGGGCCCATAACCTTGTTGTTGGGATACTGCCAGGGAGATAACGTCCATCTGAGCCCCCAAGCCGGCTGCCGGACGATCCATCCATCGACCTCCCGTAGTCACGCAGTCACGCGGTATCAGCAATTAGCGGCACGAAGCCTTTGGAAATAGATTGCCACATTCCTAGGCTGGTGCACACTCTTTCAGCAGAATTCATACAGCAGAAGTTGCACAGCAGGAGAGCATATTTACATTTTATTCAACGTTGGTCAGAGCAAACAGAAGACATGACCGTCTGCTTCAGCGTTCAAGCACAGACAGAGAAAACGAAAGCAATAGCAAACATAAACATCCTGCAACAGGAAATACGCAGACTCTGTGACTCACAAGCCTGTTCTCTCTTAAGGTGGAACGGAAATATCCTAACAACCCAAGCCGGAATTAAGATTGCCGGAAGAAATATCAACAACCTCAGATATGCAGGTGACACAACCTTGATGGCAAAAGCGAGGAGGAATTAAAGAACCTTTTAATGAGGGTGAAAGAGGAGAGCGCAAAATATGGTCTGAAGCTGAACATCAAAAAAAAACAACGAAGATCATGGCCACTGGGCCCATCACCTCCTGGCAAATAGAAGGGGAAGAAATGGAGGCAGTGAGAGATTTTACTTTCTTGGGCTCCATGATCACTGCAGATGGTGACAGCAGTCACGAAATTAAAAGACTCCTGCTTCTTGGGAGAAAAAAATGACAAACCTAGACAGCATCTTAAAAAGCAGAGACATCACCTTGCCAACAAAGGTCCGTATAGTTAAAGCCATGGTTTTCCCAGTAGTGATGGACCATAAAGAAGGCTGATCGCCGAAGAATTGATGCTTTTGAATTATGGTGCTGGAGGAGACTCTTGAGAGTCCCATGGACTGCAAGAAGATCAAAAGTATCCATTCTTAAGGAAATCAGCCCTGAGTGCTCACTGGAAGGACAGATCCTGAAGCTGAGGCTCCAATACTTTGGCCACCTCATGAGACGAGAAGACTCCCTGGAAAAGACCCTGATGTTGGGAAAGATGGAAGGCACAAGGAGAAGGGGACGACAGAGGACGAGATGGTTGGACAGTGTTGTCAAAGCTACCAGCATGAGTTTGACGAAACTGCGGGAGGCAGTGGAAGACAGGAGTGCCTGGCATGCTCTGGTCCATGGGGGTCACAAAAAGTCGGACACGACTAAACGACTAAATAACAACAACAACAACAACAACATCCCGCACCTCCAGCACTCCCATGTCCCCAGGGCTGTTTGCAATTGAAATGAAACTTAATAAAACTCTGGAACCGAAATGCTAAGAAGATCCAGCCGATTTTTAAAAAGCACAGCAGTGACATCACTACCCCAATCTGCTTAACAGGTAAAAAAATAAATAACTAAAATTAAAACAACCTGGGAAAATGGAAAAGGACTTAGCTGGTGCTGAAATGACATCAAATCAGGTGCCACCTGGGGGGAAGTGTGTTTATATATATATATGGGACTCGGGTGGCGCTGTGGGTAAAACCTCAGTGCCTAGGATTTGCTGATCGTAAGATCGGCGGTTCGAATCCCCACGGCGGGGTGAGCTCCCGTCGTTCGGTCCCAGCTCCTGCCCACCTAGCAGTTCGAAAGCACCCTTAAGTGCAAGTAGATAAATAGGTACCGCTTTATAGCAGGAAGGTAAACGGCGTTTCCGTGTGCGGCGCTGGTGCAGCTTCGGCACGCTGGCCACGTGACCCGGAAGTGTCTTCGGACAGAGCTGGCTCCCGGCCTCTTAAGCGAGATGAGCGCGCAACCCTAGAGTCGGACACGACTGGCCCGTACGGGCAGGGGTACCTTTACCTTTACTATATATATATGTTTGTGTGTGTATGCATGTGTATATATGTGTGTGTATATATATGTGTGTGTGTATATGTATGTACACACACACACACACACACAAACACACAGGGGAATACCTGAAAAGGTCTCTCACTGCCCTTATTGCCACTCACTTAGCCTTTGAAGGGCAGGTCACCCTCAGAAAGGCTACAGAAGTGAACTTCAGTCACAGTGGTATGGAGGAAGACAGTCTAAGAGATAATCTGGGTTCCAAGCCATGCAGGAGCTTTAAAATGATCAGCACGGGCCACTTTGAACTGAACTCTGAAAGGAATCAGAAGCCAGGGCTTCTTAATGGCTGTGTCTCAATCAAGCAGCTGCTGGCAACAGGGAACACACTTGGGGCAATTAAAACAGACCTGCCCTAAGCCATATGACACAACCAAGTGCCTCTGAGCCTCTTCTGATGTCACATGCTCCATCTAGCTGCACAAAACAACCTCTGATGCAAGTAAAGTCTAACACAGGGGAAAGCCCAAGGCATTCTGGTAAGGCTGGAACCACCAGACAAAACCAGAAACGTTTTCACATCAGGGCAAGTCACTCACCTTGCGGGTGTGCAGGTTCTGGCTGTCCGATTTGCAGGGAGCCTGAGATTCCTCACTGCCCCTGCACTTCTGCTTCTTGTGGGTCAGGCGGTCTGGCCCATCATGCTGCCGCTTGGACTTGCAGGGGAAGCCCTCTTCCACTTCAGTGTGGGTCACCCCCTTGAGCTTGGCTTTTGGAGGGCTTCTCGAGGCAGCCCCAGCATGCAGACAAGCGGCAGAGGTGATGAGCACCTCTGGCTCCACTCGTTCCTTCTTCACGCGGCTGAGATCAACCTGGTGCACACTGCGGAGAGGGACTTCTGCCGCCAGCTGATCCCGAGGTGCGTTCCTGCACTTCCAGTCCTTGCGCTTGCTCCCTGGGAGAGGCGTCTCAGAGGTCGTCCGCACACTTGGCTGGCTAGCTAAGGAAAGGCTGTGAGATAGGTAGGCAGCCAAGACCTGGTTTTTAGGCTTGGCGTCCCCAGGGCACTTGCGGCTACAGCCCTCTGGGGGAGCTTTGGGCTGCGGGGTGGCCTCTGCTGCTGAGTCAGCCTCGAGTCTGTCAGAGTCGTATTTTGGAATGAGACCCTCGGAACCCCTTGTGTCTGGGAGACTGGTCTGAAGAGCTGGTGAGATGCACAAAGGGCTGACAGTGTTCAGCAAGGCTGCCTTACAACCCTTGCCCTGAGAGGGAGCTTCGGGGGCTTTCTGGACCACTGCGGAGGACTCTATCAGCTGCACACCAGGGAATGTGGCCAGCTCACCTGCACCAACTGGCTCGCAGGGGGCAACTTGATTCGGGCACAGCTGCCCGGCTGCCGAGATGCTGATGGAAAGCAGAGGGCCCTGATGGTAAGGCGACCACCCCAAGGGCAGCAGCTGGGGGCTGGCAGGCTTCCCGTTGACTGAGCACCGAGGGTAAATGCTTCCCTGGCTGGGGCTCCAAATGGCAAGCTCCTTTGAAGGGTGCAACTGGGCCCCTGGGACACCCCAGGCACGAAGGAGCTGCCTTGCGGGGTCAGGTGGCCCCTCTCCACCACTCTTCTTCCCGGGAGCCAGCCCGCCACTGCGAGGCTCTCCCTGGTCAACAATGGAAATGAGCTCCTTCTTGGTGAGATGGCGGGAGTCCCTGCCAAGGCCGGTGCCAGAATCCTTCCCCAGCAGCACGGAAGCTGGGACTGGGTTGGCCACCCCAACGTAGGTGCCTGGGATGGTGCTGATGAGGGTGGTCGAGTTCTTCACCCAGGAGCCCTGCTCCCCATTGCGGAGGAACTCCGGGAAGATGATGAAGGGCAACGTGGTGCCTGGGCCGCCAATGGCCTGAGCTACCCACTGAGGCTTGGAGAAGACTGTGGTGAACAGTGCTTTGCCACTGGTGTACACAGGCATCGGGGCCATCTTTCGCTGGCTCGGAGGAGGCAGCTTCTGGTGGTTTGACTTGGCGGAAAGGTCAAGGGGCATCTTGCTCCATTCCGGGGAGACCATCTCACGCTCCAGCTGTGGGGGGGATTTCAGTGGGGAGATGGAGGCCAGGATGCCCAAGGGAAGCTGTTCTGGGCCTGCCGGGCCCCTGGCAAGCACGCTGGTGGTGACTGACAGCGACACAGTGCTGGCACCTGCCACTGCCGAGGCAGGCGTGCTAGGCAAGAGGTCCGAGCCATCGACAGCAGAGGAGGGTCCAGTGACCGCAGGGGTGCTGCTCTCCCCTGACGGGGCAGGGCAGTTCAGCTGGCTTGTCTCCACAGGGGCCACTTTGGGATCTGCAGCCAAAGGCCTAGCCACGGAGAAGGCATACGGGTAAGAGCAGAGCTCAGAGGGGGAGAGAAGACTAGGCAGGCAGGGGTCTTGTGGGAAGGAGGGCATGATAGGCAGGGCAAGAGCAGAAGGGACCCTGAGCAGGCTTGGAAGAGGTGGGAGGTAAACCAGGGGCTGGCTGGGGGTGAGGACTGCTCTGGGTGGGAAGGAGAGGGCCATTTTTTGCATAGCAAGGGCCTGAGAAGTGGAGAAACAGATGCTTTTCAAGGTGAAGGTGGCTGGGGCAGAGGTCAAAGTGCTGCAGCTGTTGGTGGCCATGGTGGCGGCAGCCTTTGTGGCAGCTGTAAGGGTTGTGCCAGCAGCTGCGGTGCTCTTCTCCTTCCCTGGATACTCGCTCTCCAGAGCCTTTGGGAAAGCAGGGGAGACCTCTGCCGCCTCCTTAGCAGACAGCCGTGCACCGTCCGGGCTGCCACTGCTCTCTGGCCTTGTGAGCCCACCCTCCCTAACTTTGCCTGGGTTGGCATCGCTGCCCTTCAAGGCCTTCTCAGCACAGTCTGGCTCGCAGGGCTGCTCCTTAAGTGTAGGTTCAAGTTCCTCTTCCATGGTGCCCTCTGCCTCAAACCCTTGGGCACTGCCGCCGCTACTCGAGACTGCCGTGTGCTCCACCTGCAGCAATGAGGGAAGGCAATTGCATTAATAACATTATTGTATAAGCACAATGCTGGTGTTTCACATGCAAATTATATCAGGAATCCTAAAACAGGTTAGAAATCAGTTTCATTGTCTCCACGTTGCTAGGGAGCCAAGGCAGAGTGACTTGCCTAAGGCTACCTAGAATCAACAAGGGTGATCCACACCTCCACCTGGTACGCCGGGTGAGACCCTACCCACCTTCAGACTGTCTCATCAAAGTAGTGTGTGCCCTGGTTATCTCCCGCTTGGACTACTGCAATGCGCTCTACATGGGGCTACCTTTGAAGGTGACTCAGAAACTACAACTAATCCAGAATGCAGCAGCTAGACTGGTGATTGGGAGTAGCTGCCGGGACCGTATAACACCAATCTTAAAGGATCTTCACTGGCTCCCAGTGCATTTCCCAGTACAATTCAAAGTATTGGTGTTGACTTTAAAGCCCTAAATGGCCTTGGTCCAATATACCTGAAGGAACGTCTCCTCCCTCATCATTCAGCCTGGACACTGAGGTCCTCCTCTGAGGGTCTTCTGGTTTTGTTTTTTTTAATCATATTTATTGAAGTTTCAAAAAAAATCCAAAATATAAAAAAGAAAAAAAGACATAAAAAAGAAAAAAAGAAAGAAAGAACATTTAAAACCTTATTTTCATTAACATCTTTCCAGGAC
This sequence comes from Podarcis muralis, assembly GCF_964188315.1. Classification (NCBI taxonomy): domain Eukaryota; kingdom Metazoa; phylum Chordata; class Lepidosauria; order Squamata; family Lacertidae; genus Podarcis; species Podarcis muralis. The sequence goes on from NC_135674.1 coordinate 7,416,784, forward strand.
TTCCCCACCCCTCCCCCTATTGTATTCCATTTCCATTAGATTAATTCCACAAGTTTTTTCCTCAAATTTAAAACTTATTATATTTAACCCAATGTTCAATTTGATTCATCTTATATAATCCCTTTCCCTTACAGATACCTTCTTTCAACATTAAATTTTTTTTTCTCCCTAAGGACGGCCCCAATTCCCTTCCACGAATTCCCCTTTTTAATACACACAAAAATTAAAAGAAGTAAAAAAAAAAGATTCAAAATATAATTTTACACCCTTTGGATTCCAAATCTCCCTCCCCCCTTTCCCGGTGTCGATCCCCAATGTCCATCAGTCTAACTGCTATCAGCCTGGAGGCCTCACGTCCATGTCCAAATCTCTCTCAGCTCCACTTTGCTGATTTTCTTGGTAATCTTTAACTTCAAACACCCAATCTTAAAAAAGTTCTATCTCAAGAAAGTCCATTTTTCTTCCATCCAGACCTCTATATTTAAGAGTAAAACTCAAATTCTGTTTCTTAATCCTTTTAAGTCTGAATGTCCCAAATGTTCTAACTTCCAGCTTAGTCCAATTCTTGTTTTCCTTTATGTCCTCCCTAGCAGGCTTTTGGCCTTCCTTGATCTTTTACAATAATATGGCTCCTCCTTCATTCTCTTCCTAATCGTCGTGGATCCCTTGTTCTCTTTCCTCAAATTTCTTTTCCTGTTGCGCTGCAAAAACATACTAATTCAAAAACTTCTGGTTCCTCTACAGAGGTGTTATTTGTTCAGGAACAAAAACTTACGTCAAGTCCCTTCCATTCTTCAATAGATAAATCTATTGTCTCCTTTAGTGTAGAAACCTCTGTAGACAAAATAATGTTTCGTTTTTGCAGCTTTCCCAGGAGATAAAATAGTCCAGTCCCATTCCATGAGTATTTTTCCACTTATAGTCATTCTTGTAATGTCCAAAAGCCCCTCTAGGGGGATTATGGTAACTTAGTTTCCTTCCAAATCAAACCCAAAAGTCAAGCTAACTTGTATTCCTTATTTTCGGCAATTTATATCCAAATTGTAACAAATCTAACCAGCAAAGTCCTAAAAACAAAGTTCTCTTTTTATTCTCCAACTTTGACAGCTACTTTGACAGCTGTCAAAATCTCTATATCTCTTCACCAGGCTCTCTCACGGATCTCTCCCGGTTCCCGGGGGGGTTGCATTTTAGCTCATCCACTCTTCTCCTCCAGCACAGTTACTTGTAATTTCCCATCATGAAATTAATAGCTTTTATCAAAAAAAAAGAGCAAGCTCTTCTCTCGACCTTAGTTGTCAAATCCTTGCTTTAAATTGTCTACAATAGGGGGGAGACGGACTTCCTTTTTGCGCCTCCCCCGCTCGTACCGAATTAAAAAAAAAACACAATTTCCCCTTTTAGGTCCGATTTCCAGATTACTCACGGGTTGTTATTTTAGGTCTGAATTTCCAAAAGAAGAAGTCAGCGCTCTCCGTCGAATGGCATGCGGCTTTGCTTGGCAGGGGAAGCGGAAGACTCATAGCACCACGCCACCCCCCATCGCCCGGTCCGGAGCCTTTAAAAAGGCTCCTTCGCGGGTCGGGGGCGCAAACGGTGCCCGCCGAGTCACCAGGTCCATGGGCATCCGCGCCCATGGTTTCTGAGGGTCCCCGCGTCGCCGGCGCGGCGGGACCCAACCCCTGCCGAGCAGACTCCCTCCGGAGCTCGGAGGGAGTCCGCCATTCGGCGCTGGCGCCAACCCGGAAGTCGAGCCTCCTCTGAGGGTCTTCTGGTGGTTCCCTCACTGCGAGAAGCAAAGTTACAGGGAACCAGGCAAAGGGCCTTCTCTGTAGTTGGGGCCGCCCTGTGGAATGCCCTCTCATCAGATGTAAACCGAAAGTAACTTCACACACAAAGAACATTCCCTGTATGTGAACAAAACACACCTCCCAGTGGGCAGGACGACACATAGAACTATTAACCCTGTAAGCTCTGATTCTCCTCACACTCCCTCTCATTCTGTACACTGGGGGAACTGTAAGTACAACCACTTACCCCAAACACAACCCTTCACAGAACTCCCCATGACGCTGGAAGCTCAAAGGTTTAGTAAACCCATCTGCCAGATTCTCCTGACTTGGACAGTACTTCAGCTTCACCAAGCCTGTCTGGACACTCTGACACACATTCTGGAAACGTATGTCCAAATGTTTGGTTCTGGACTTAAACTGTCCAGACTCTGCCAACTTCAAACAGCATTGATTGTTCTCCCAAACAGTGATGGGCAGGCAACAATCCCCACAGATCTCTTAGACCAAACACCGGTAAAATTCTAGTTCCCTACAGAGTTCTGACGGCACACTGAACTCAGCTTCAGTAGAGGAAAGTGCAATAAGACTTTGCTTTTAGGACTTCCACCCAACTAGAGATTCCCCAAACTTCACTACCATCCCAGACACCGATTTCCTGTCTCCAAGATTTGCCCAATCGCTGTCAGTCCAGAACGTGAGCTGTGCTTCACCCTCAGCTGACAGTTTGAGACAGAAATCTTTGGTATTTTGCAGGTAACGCAGCACCCTCTTGATACCATTCCAGGCACTCACACTTGGCTTTGGAGCCTCCCTGCTGAGCAGATTGGTAGCAAATGCTATGTCTGGTCTGCTCCACTGGGAGAGATAAAGCAAACTACCCAGAGCTGACTGAACGATCTCAGCGTTTTCAAACTCAGCACATTCCCCAAGTGTATTCACGTAGCTTGTCTCCATGGGTGTTCTGACCCCTGCACATTCAGACATCCTGAACTTCTCTTTTTTAAAAAAAAAAGATATTTTTTAGAATTTTACAAAATGAAAAACGAAAAAAGAAAAATACAAAATACAAAATAAAAATTGTTAAAAAACAATTCCATCTTTCAATCACTTATCTTTCATTTGCTTGTTTCCCGGACCTCCTCACACCTCCCTTTTTGTATTCCCGTTCAATTTGTTAGTTCAGCAAATCCTTCCCCTCTTTGTTTATCCTAATCTTTAATCTTAAAATAATGTAACATTACATTTTTGCCTGTTAATAGCCCATTTTTTCCTACTCCTTATAGCGTTATAGCTAAAAACCACATAACTTTTCATCCAACATCATTCTAACATTCATTAATTTTACAATGTTTCTGTAGGTAGTCTTTAAATTTCTTCCAATCTTCTTCCACCGACTCTTCTCCCTGGTCTCGGATTCTGCCGGTCATTTCTGCCAGTTCCATGTAGTCCATCACCTTCATCTGCCATTCTTCCAAGGTGGGTAGGTCTTGTGTCTTCCAATACTTTGCAATACTTACTTATCAAACCTTTATTAGGCATTATGCAAATAAAACCATAAAAGAGAAAATAGCATATAAAACCCTTAAAATATATATAGAAAGGCAGCAGTTGGCTACATACATATTTATATATATACATATAAAATCAGTGGTTTTCCTTGTTAACCTGCTCCTTGGAGGACTGCTACCAAAAACTCGGCTACCCCCGCCGTTACCCTTTGGTCAACGTCGGATAGGCAGAATCCCACACATTCACCTTGCTGGGGTTCCAGACCACCCAAAAGAGGGGACAGCACGCGTTGACGGAGCGTACTGTACAATGGGCAATGAAAGAGAATATGCTCTACAGTGTCCGGGACATTCATAGAACATCTGCAGAATCTCTTGTTTCTGGGAATGTTTTGATATCTTCCCCTGACAAATGCTGAGGGAAAAACATTCAAACGGGCCAGCATAAAAGCCCTACGTTGGGCTGGGATTATTAATTTAGTGACATAATTGGCTCTGCTATCTAAGATATTTAAATCATAGAATATGGGGGAGCAAATTTTGTTTACAGCTGCCATAATATTTTGTCTCTCGACATCCTTTAGTCTAGTTAGGATATTATGGAAAATGTATTGCTCATTAGAATTGTACAGGGGCTCCAGCTCGATGCCTAAAGATTCAATCTTTTTTTCGAGGTACTGATACCATCTTGATTTATAGGAGTCTTTGAGCAAATCAGCGAGCAGACTTGATGGAGGGCAGCGAAAATGGCAGCGTAACCAGTACTTTATTGAGGTGGACCAGGCCCAATATTCCATTGTGTGTATGCCTATTTCTGCACACATTGTTTCATATTTGATCACAGCTGGGAGTCCAAGAATACGCCTCAGAAAGCTGGAGTGAATCTTTTTTAAATCACTGTTATATGCTTGGACCCATAGCGGGATTCCATAGAATATCTGGGATTGCACTTTTGTTTGAAATATCTGATTGGCCGCAGGAATAAATTGATTACCTTTCTGATAATAAAAACGGGCAACTGCTGATGAGGTGCACTTTGCCTGTTTTATGGCATTTGTGCGATGATTTGCCCACCCTAAATTGCTCTGGAATAAGATTCCCAGATACCTATAGATTTTCACTTGTTGGATTTCTTGCCCTCTTATTTTCCATTTCTCTAATTTCCAACCATTCGAGAAGACCAAAATTTTTGTCTTCTCATAATTTATAGAGAGTTTGTTACATTCACAGTAAAGGATCAGAGAAGATATAAGACGTTTCAGACCCAAGCTCGTTAATGATAGTAGGACAGCATCGTCTGCGTATAATAAGAGAGGGACTGGTTTCTGATTAAGTTTAGGGGCATGTGATTCTATTTTTTGAAGGTGATCTGGCAAGTCTGATAAAAATAAATTAAATAGAAAGGGGGCAAGAATACACCCTTGTTTTACCCCTTTCGAGTTTGGGATGTCTGATGAAAGGTGACCTTTGGTGTTAAGTTTGACTTGACAGGTATTGGAAGAGTATAGATTTTGTATTAGAATCAATAAACGCTGATCAATTTTTAATTCTGCGAGTTTCCTCCACAGCTTTGGGCGGTCAATTGAGTCGAATGCACCACGAAAGTCCACAAAAGCAGCATATATCTTAGATTGCCTTTGGGATCTGTATTTTTCAACCAAATGCATAAGTATAAGGCAGTGGTCTAATGTAGAGCAACCTTTGGAGAAACCTATTTGTTCTTTCCCTGGTAAATTTAGGTTTTTCATCCAGGTAAGGAGTTTAGATAAGAGGTGCTTAGCGTAGATTTTCCCTATCACTGATAGTAGGCTTATCGGTCTATAATTCCTTGGTTCTTTTGGGTCGCCATTTTTAAAGATTGGGATAATTATTGATCTTAGCCATATCTCAGGTATGATCCCATGTTTATCTATGAGAGTAAACAATTGAGCTAAGGGTTCTGCCCACCAATCTATATAGGTCTTGAATAATTCTATTGGTAGACCGTCTGGCCCAGGAGATTTCCCCGATTTGAAATTTTTAACTATCTCTCTAATTTCCTCTTCTTCTACCCTTGGCCACTCCTGGAGTTTATTGATTTTATTTTTAGTGGTCTCATTTCCTTTAGGTTCACTGTGTAGATTGTTAAATACAGATGTAAAGTATTGGGACCATTTGGATTCTGCAATTGGTGGTAGAGTTAGTTGATTTTCGGCTTTCAATCCTCCGTACACTAGGTTCCAGAACGCTTTGTTGTTTTTACTCTGAATTGAGTCGAATAATTGTAGCCATTTTTGGGTTGCATATTTCTGTTTCTTTTCGGCCAGAATGTAATGATATTTTCTTTTTTCATCAAGATAAGAGGGCTCTAGTTTAGTGCGATTATTTTTAAATATTTGGCGCAGTTTTCTTTTTAGCTGGAAACATTCATCATCAAACCAAGGGCTAGCGCTATGTTTAAGTACCCAAACTTTAGGTGGAGTACTAAGCTCTACGAACATTTGGAAGATTTCATTATAAATTTTCGGAATATCACTGTGGGAATTAGTGGTCTTTAAGTTGGATAATATTTGTTTTCTCAGGTTGGCTGTAAGTTTTTGCCCCACTGCTGCACTCATTTCTTGGGACCATTTTAATTGGGTCATTTGTTTGTATTGAGAAGGTTCTATGATATTGTACTTGGTTATTTTGGTTTCGACCTTTAAGTTAATAGACAACGATAATGGCTGATGGTCGCTTTCAGTACGCGTTCCAATTTTGAGGTCCATGATCGAATTTATAATATTATAAGGGACAAGAATATAGTCGATGACACTGCATCCTCGGGGGGAGAAGTATGTAAACTCCCCGCTTCTATCGCCTTTTGTTGAACCGTTCACAATCTGCAAATTAAAGTTGTTACATAATTCAAGTAGGCGTAGGCCTTCGTTGTTTACAACCCTATCTCTGGAGAATCGTCCTATTTTCAGGGCATGTGCGATATCATTATCAGTATTCCAATTTAGTTTGCTACATAGTTGTTCATTGTTGGTTCCCACTCTGGCATTAAAATCACCTGCTATTATCAGTGAGGCGTTTGGGTATTTATCGGTCAAATTTTCTATATAAAAGGTTAGTTGTGACCAATTTTCACTGCTGCTGTTGTTTTTAGTTGGGGGGATATAGACATTTACAAGTAGCAAAGTATCATCTTTTTGGGTTAAAAGTAGAGCTTGTGCAAGTGGTAAGCATTTTTCTAGCTGCTTGATTTCAAACCCTAAGTTGTCTTTGATCATACAACAGAACCCTGCTTTCGGCCGGCCCTTCGTGTTTGTTTTCAGTGCGGGTTTCGTATAGGAGGTGAATCCATTGATTTTAATATCTCTAGTTGACCATGTTTCTTGTAGAAGTATTAATTCAAAATCTTTAAAGAAGTTCATTAGGTCTGGGTCTCCGTCTTTGTTTCCCCACCCTGCAATATTCCAGGACAGCAAGCGTAGGATCCGTTTTTGAGTTGGTGGCTGGTTGACAGCATTTAGTCATTCTAGTTCTGTTATTGAGTCCAGCGAGGGATTTTGTCTTGTGCAGATACAGCCATTTGTCGCTGCTTTCGGTGGGGAACATAATGGTGGATCTTTTAGACTCTTTTTTAAAGTGCGGGAAATTAAAATTTCCTCCCTTTCTTGATTTTCTTCCTTAGCTGTTCCTTGTTCCTGAGAAATTTCTGTGGTTGGTGGACTGTTATGGACAGTAGGACTGTTTTCAGTCTCTACTTCCATTTCTTTGGCCTCATTTGGTGTTGAGCTCAGTGTGTCAGGTCTGTTGGAGGTCATCTTTTGTTCGGCAATGTTAGAGTCCTTTGTAGTACTTAAATAAGGGGTACCTATTTCGTTTGGAGCTAGTATTTGATATCTCAGCCAGGAATTTGTGGTCTCATTGCTGGAGTTTTTCCTTGCCATTTCATATTCTAAAGGAGGCTGGATTTGAAGCTCTGCATCTATACATTTGAAAGTTCCATTAGTAGCTCTCTTTTTGACTATGCATTTTGGGGAGAGGGCTGGTAAGTGTAAAGTTTGATTGTGTATTGTTTCTACTGCATTTTGTTGACCTTGTTGGTGAATTTCGGTCAATCTGGCCTGTAGTTTCGTCAATTTACTGAGTATGTTTATTTGTTCTTTATCTGGTAGCTTGGTAAAGTTACTCAGCAGATCTTCTTCTTCTGGGACTGTCCAGTCTATTGTGTCAAGGGCGAGGGTATTCTTGCTGCTGTCGTGGCATACATAAAGAAAGTTCTATCCTTCTTTGGCACCAATTGGCCCACGATGCCCAGGAGAAAGGCCTCTGGTTTCTTCAAGAAGGTATATTTAAATACCTTTTTCATTTCGTTATATATCATCTCCCAGAATGCCTTAATCCTTGGGCACGTCCACCAAAGGTGAAAGAATGTACCTTCAGTTTCTTTACATTTCCAACATTTGTTATCGGGCAGATGGTAGATTTTTGCAAGCTTGACTGGAGTCATGTACCACCTGTATATCATTTTCATAATATTCTCTCTTAAGGCATTACATGCCGTAAACTTCATACCTGTGGTCCATAACTGTTCCCAGTCAGCAAACATAATATTATATCCAACATCTTGTGCCCATTTAATCATAGCAGATTTCACCGTTTCATCCTGAGTATTCCATTTCAACAGCAAGTTATACATCCTTGACAAAATCTTAGTTTTGGGATCTAACAGTTCTGTTTCCAATTTTGATTTTTCCACCTGGAATCCATTTTTTTTATCCGAATTGTATGCCTCCATTATTTGATAATAATGAAGCCAATCTCGCACTTTGCTTTTTAATTTTTCATAACTCTGCAATTTCAGTTTGTCACCCACTTGTTCCAAAATTTCCCAATATTTTGGCCATTTGGCCTTCATATTGAATTTTTTTCTGAGCCTTCGCTTCCATCGGTGACAACCACCTTAGGGTTTTATTTTCAAGCAAATCCTTATATCTTATCCAAACATTAAACAGTGCTTTCCTGACAATATGATTTTTAAATGCTTTATGTGCTTTGACCTTATCATACCACAGATATGCATGCCATCCAAATACATTATTAAAACCTTCCAGATCCAAAATGTCTGTGTTTTCAAGGAGTAGCCATTCTTTCAACCAGCAGAAAGCTGCTGATTCATAATAAAGTTTAAGGACATCCTGAACTTCTCAAGCAACTTCTCAATTTTGCCTTTCTGACTGAACAAAAAGCTTCCATCCTCAGACCTATCTATCTGGACACCTAGGTAAACCTTCACTGGATCAAGGTTTTTGAGCTTAAACCTTGCACCTGTTTCCCTGTCTGTGCCACATGGACGATGTCATCCAGAAACACCAAGACCAGCTCCTGTGTCTCTCCTGATCCTTTCAGGTACAGGCAGCTGTCTGCCAGACTTCTCTGGCAACCCATGCTCTGCAGAGCATCATTCAGACACATGTTCCAATTACTGGCCGATTGTTTCAAACCATAAATGGACTTGTGTAACTTCCACACTACATCTGGCTCATTGCCCTCAAACCCTGGAGGAGGTAGCATGTACAGATCCTCCTTCAGGTCTGAGTTCAAATAAGCAACATCCACATCAAAGTGATCCACATGATGACCTCTTTGTGCAGCTACTGTTAAAAGCATGCACAGTTTCACTCCGGGAAGTAGGAGCATACACTTCAGTGTAATGCAGCCCCTTCTGCTGTGTGAACCCTCTGGCCACTAGCCTAGCCTTGTACTGTGGTTCTCCAGTCGCTGTGGGTTTAATCCTGTAAACCCAGCGACAGTTCACGGCCTGCTTGCCTGCTGGCAGCTTCGTGGTGGAGAACACACCTAAAGACCTCATTGAGTTCAACTCCTTTCCCATTGCCTCTTGCCATTTCCTGGCTTCTGCTTCAGGCAACTGTTGAACTTCCTCAAAACTCTCTGGTTCGCACTGCACCAAACCAACCCACACACTAATGACCTCAAACCTCTCGGGTGACTTACCTTTAGTAGTGTGTGTGGAACGCCTTAGCACTACTTCAGGTGCCTCCTCTGACCCACTGGGGCCAGCTAGTGTAGTGCGTCCTTGTCATCAGAAGACTCCACCTCAGACTTACTACGTCTTCTGAACTTCTGCACTGGACTGGTGGGAGATGAAGGTGCACTCTGAGGTTCTTTTTTAATAGCCTGTGGAGATGCCCTTCCCTGTTCCTGCTCCTGGTCAGGGACCAGATCCTCAGCAGCAGGTTCAGTATCTACCTCTCCCTCCTCAGCAGAGTCAAACAGACTCTCTGGGAGAATGTCAGGATTCCCATGGATGCGTGTCCACCCACTCTGCTCACAGAACTCAGCACTCCTGCTGACTAGAACCCTTGACTGATTGCCTTCTGGATAGGCAAATCTCCACCCCTTAGTCCCTGGTTCATACCCACAAAAGATCATTTTCCAAGACCTTGGGCCACCCTTCCTGCGTTGGGCCTTTGGCACAAGAACCCAAGCCTTGCACTCAAACAAATGGAAAAAATGCACCTTGGGCTTCTTACTGTGCAGCAGAAATAGGACATGTTCCCTACAACAGAACTGTATGAGCGGTTCAGCGTGAAGCTTGCAGCTTTCCACGCTTCCCCCCAAAAGCGCTGTGGCAACCCTGCGTCAAACAGCATGGCTTCTGCCACTTCCTGCAGTGTTCTGTTCCGACGTTCTGCAACCCCATTCTCCTGTGGAGAATTTGCGACTGTCAACCTGTGGTGTATCCCTTTCTGGCGAAAGAAACCCTGCAAAGCAGACCCAGGGAATTCCCCACCGCGATCTGATTGAAAACTACACACCCTCAGGGGGAATTGTAGTTCCACTGCAGTGATCCTCTCTTTTACCATGTTGGCAGCTTCACTCTTGTCCTTAAGAGTTATCAACCAACCATTTTGGGGGAAATCATCAATCAGAGTGAGAACAAACCTAGCTCCGCCCAGACTTGCAACTGGCATAGGGCACATAAATCTGCATGGACCAGCTCAAAAGGTTTTGTGGTTACCCTGTCAGAGGTAGGAATAAGTGCACGTTTTAACCTTAGCTTTCTTGCAAGCTCTTCAACCCAGGAACTTATCACATGCCTTTATTTTGCATCTCTCAGTGCATTCTGGCAGCTTCTTGACATACCCCCAATTGCTGTACGACATTCTCCTGTGCCACAAATGCTGACACATATCGTGAGTGGGAACGTTAGCACACTGGGCTTGTGCTGTCTCAGTGTCACCCTTACGTGCTTGAGGTGTTTCCAGAACAAAGAGCCTTGTTCTGACATTCAACACTAACCAGGTGCTTCCCACTCCTGGAAATAGAACAGACATCATTTTCAAATCTAACCTTATAGCCATCTGTAACAAGAGAAGAAACAGACAGCAGACAACATTGCATTCCTGGCACAACATAGGCTTCCAGCTCCGCCTGTAAAAAAGGAACAAAGGTATTTCCAACAGTCATTAGCTGACTCTGCGACCCATCTGCAAGTGTGACTGCTTTTCCAGTCGAAACAGCTCTGCAGTTCCACATTCGGCCACCAGAGAGCAGCAGATGATGACTGGCACCACTGTCAATGATCCAGCGCAGCATGCTGACTTCACTGGAGCTGTCTATCATCATCGCCATAGATGCAGCAAGATGATGCAAGGTGCTGTCTCTCTCACTTCCTCTGTCACGTCCTCTCCTCGCATTCCCACGCTGGGCTCCCCCTCTTATCTGGTTGCCATGGGAAACGGCCTTGGAGGCATCCTGTGCAGATTCCTTTGCTCTCCTTGGACACTCTTGATGCAGGTGTCGATCAGAGCCGCAAACAAAGCAATGACACGTTGAAAAAGCTTTGACTGTGTTTTCTGCCTTTACTGCTCCCTCACTCCTGGCGGCAGCTCTCCTTGAGGCTGTCCTGCTTCTGGGGATGTGGCCTTTGGCTCCCGCTGTGGTTCCATGGTGAACCCTCTCCAGTTCCTGCCAAACAGCCTGGGCATTTCCAAGACCCTCAAAAACTGGCAACTGTGAGCCATCCAGACTGAGCACTATAGATCCCAGGGCTCTCTGGTCCCTCCTCTGTGAGGCATTTGCCGCTGCAACTGCTGCTGCTCCAGCTCCGTCTCCAGCCTGAAGCGGAGCTGCCTCCCACAGACCTTTGGCTGTAAGCCAGGCTTTCCGGGACCATTCCTCCCAGTTATGTCCATTGAGTCTCTCAAAAGGGACTGTGTAGGACTCTTGGCCTTCCGCCATCTTCTCCCCCAGGGCTTAGCGTACTCATGTTCCAGTAGCTCCTGGCACCCAATTCTGAAGACGAGGGCTTCATCAGTGAGCTCCACTGCCTCAAGCCTTAGGCAGGATCTCCAGCTGGACCTCCTGCTCCCCCACACACAGGCATGACGTGGCTGAATCCATAACCTGTTGTGTTATGCAGGCAACTGCCACAACCTGTGATGATTTCTGGATGTCCTGTACGCTTCCTTGTGGTTCTGGACTTTCCCCAGCTTCGAGCAGAGTATCGCAAACAGTGGAGTGTGCTTGTGCGGGTGCAAAAATAACAGTCCGTACGCAGGCTTCTTTCTAATCTAAAGAAGCTTTAATGTACAGCATAGCAAATAAATCATCCAGGAGAAATAGCAGGCATCCTCCCTTTTGTCAGCGAAAACCGAAAGTAACTTCACACACAAAGAACATTCCCCATATGTGAACAAAACACACCTCCCAGTGGGCAGGACGACACATAGAGCTATTAACCCTGTAAGCTCTGATTCTCCTCACAATATCTGATCACTTGGGGATAGAATGCCTCAGCACGCGGAGGTTCCATTTAGCTATCCTGGCTTAAGAAACAGGATATCCTTTTGTACCAGATTCAGATGACTGGCCCATCTAGCCCAATACTGTCTTCTTTGACTGGCAGCAGCTTCCCAGGGTCTCAGGCCTTCCTAGAACCTGCAACCTGATCCTCTGGAGTTGATGTGGAATGAACCTGGGTCTATACACATGCAAAGCAGTTGCTCTACCTCTTGGTCAGGGGGTAAACAGCCATTAACAAATCTCTCCTTCTCCTCCATGAATGTGCATAACACCCTTTATATAAAAAGTCACCCAAGTCCATGGCCATCAGTCCACCCTGTGGCAGCCCATTCCATTTGAGCTGGCCAGATAATTAGCCACCTAGGCCCTCTGTATCTCAGCAAGTGTCAAAGCCTCCTCCCTTAGGTACAGCCACTAATACCAGCTGCCCTTACCTTAGAAAAGCTGCTGCCAGTGCAGGAGTCAGGGGAGCCCAGATGCTGGGAGTTGCTGGTGTTGGATTCTTCATCAGAAAGTGGGGCTCTCCTGTTGCAGAAAGAAGAGAAAGAACAGTGAAGCTGAGAAACAATCTCCCAAGCCTGCAAGACCCAAAGCACCCCCCCACCCCACTTTTGGGGGTATCTCTTGTTAGCAGATGCACGTAGGCAGGGGGCTTCGTCAGCTAGATGCAGTTCATGAGTCATACACAGCTCACGCTTGTCCTAAAGGATGTGCAAGCAAGGCAAGGTTGGCTTCCCAACCTTCAGCAGTGGGCCTGTGTAACTTAAGAGAAATTCAGAATCACTGAATGCTTCAGTCTTGGTCGCCAGGTGTTGCTGGACTAAAACTCCCATCATGCAGAACCAGTTTAGCCAAGAGTCAGGGATGATGGGAGCCGTAGTCCTGCAACTCCAGGGAAGCAAAAATTAAAAGGATCCAGCAAAGCTTCTCCATTCAAACCTGATACATTGAAAGTTTCTGATTTTAGCTTAAAAACTACCATCCTAATATAGATCTTGCAATATTGAGTACTACTTGGTCAAATTCATACTTTAAATTAATGATGATAATGATAATAATAACAACAACATATTATTATTATTCAATGTACCACTTAATGACAAAAAAGGCTCGATACCATGTGATGCAGTGGTTAGAGCAGACTAGGAAAGGAGAGACCCAGGTTCAAACCCCCACTCAGCCATGAGGCTCCCTGCGTGCCTTTGGGCTGATCACTCTCTTTCAAAGTAGCCTACTTCACAGGGTTGTTGTGCGAATAAACAACGGGGGAGAGAAGAACCACAAGTTACTTGGAGGAAAGGATAAAACTTTCATTATTATTAAACAACAAAGCCACACACTTCCAGCAAAAAAGAGAGAGTTAAAATAATTAACAGAGATCATAAAATGTACTGGCTGGTGCTGATCTGAGCCATCGTCAGCACATCTGGTGGGTACCAAGATAGCTACTTTAAAGCAGTAGTCTTCCAGCTTTTTCAGACCCAGGAACTTCCTTTAGCTCAATCATACATATCCTGACCCATTTATTATTTTTCTTACCATATATTTGTATGGTTGTAGAGCTACTGTTTTGACCCACTGTAGATAAGTAGCGGGTACCTGGTGCAACAGTTTAAAGCTGATGTCTGGTGCCGGGAACTTGTGGGAACTTGTGTCCCTGCAGATGTTGCTGGACTGCTACTCCCAGAAGCCCCCAGGCAACAATCAGGAATGGTGGGAGTTGTAGCCCAGCAAAGTCTGGAGGGCCACAGGTTCCCCAGCCCCACTCCCAAGTCTCTTTGGCTAAAACACCCTACAAATTAAGTCAGCTGAACTGCATTTCTGCAAACTGGAGGACACCCCTTTTCCCAGCATCCTCTAACAAGGAATCCAACACCTCATACACACCAGCTGCCCAACCTCTTCCCTCCTGGCCTGTGGAGGCCACGCGCACCTCACCTCTCTTCGCTGAGGCCACACATGCGAATCCACTCAGCGCCAGTCCAGTTGTGCACCCTGCTGTAGAGAGGCACTGCAGAGATCATGACAGCAGCTCAGTGCCAGCCAGTCTCAATCCTGTCACGGGCTCTGCCTATTGAAAAACAACAACAACGAAACACAAAGCATTAGGGCCAGATTTGACAGTTGCTGTTTTCAGCTTCTAAGGGGCAGTTCAGACAGATAAAGAGCAGGGGGGAAGTCACACTGACCCTTGGCTAAGGTGAGGTGCTGCCATGCACAAAGTTAGGCTGGAGGCAAGGGCATCTGCAGAAATGTTTTTGGGAAGGTGGAGCTAAACCACCAAAAAGGGGAAAGCAAGCTAACCTCTCTGCAGCACAAAATGAGAATAATTACCGTACTTCTTGTACTTTTTTGCCTCGTATCTCAGGCTTGAAACTTAGCTTGTTTAAAATGAAAAGCGGGGAATCTGGGAGTTATGGTTCATGGGGTGCAGGGTTGTCTCCTTTGTGGATGCCTACAGCTGGAGGAAGCATGGAACACTGCAGGAGAAGAAGTGCAAAAGGCAAAGGCACGCACGTCAGCTTGAAATTCCTTGAGCTGAGTTCTGTTCAGATAAAGAGTAATTTCCTCTCCGCACTGCCAGGCAATTAATTGCAAAGCAATTCTCAGTACAGCTATGCAAGACATGAGCTGTCAAATTTCCAGACTGGGGCCACAGTGGGAAGACCATACAGGGATTGTGGGAAACCCAAAGAGGGGAGTACTGTAACTTCTCATGATGAGAAGTTAGTAGAAAACACAACACCAAGGGGAAATTCAAAGTCACTAGGAAGCTGTGTGGTGTAGTGGTAAGAGCTTGAGACAAAGGAGACCCAAGTCCAAATCCCTTGGGCCCATCGTCATGTATTAACCTAACCTACCTAACAGGGTTGTTGTGAGGAAAAAAATTGGGTAGGGAGGAGCATCATCTATGCCACCTAGATCTCCTTGGAGGAAAGATGGGGGTTGAATGCAGTATATGAAATAAAGGGGGGGAGGAGAGATGAGGGAAGCAAGTGTTAACTCTTTCTCCCATGTTGTTTCATGCACCATATCAGTGCTTTATATGGTTATCAGAGAGCTTGCAGATGTGTGGGGGACTTAACAAGCAAATTTCATGGGATATCGATGGCAAGAAGAAAGCAAAGTACCATACAAAATGGGAGGCGGCACTGGGGGAGAAGCAGAGAGCACAGATGGGACAGGATCTCCGTGCACGAAAGATGCCAAAAGCAGAGGCCAAGGCTGCACGGGCAGCCATGTGTTTGCCGAAAGCGCAAAGAAGGACGGGGGTCAACGGCAGAGGCACGAAGGCCCCTTGAAGGATGCAGCAACAGAAACGGACATTGTTGAGTGCATTTTTTTTTTTGTTCCCAGGGAGGATGTGGGATGTGAGCCAGACAGAACCATTCCCAGGGAGCAGAGAAAAGGGGAGAGCAGGAATCCCTCGCAACTAGGGGAACAAAACCCAGGGGTTGAAAATTGGGTAGCGGAGAAAATAGAGAGACTCCAAGCTAGGCAGTACAAGTGCAAGTTCCCAAGGAACTACGAGGAGTTCCCTTCTGGGCAGGCAGCACGTAGGGAGGTGCCAAGTGCAGAGAGAATTCCACAAAGGAATTTGCAAAAGTGCCCTCGACCAACCCCACTGAGAAGTCACCCTGATGGCAAGCGCCCCTTCTCGGGAGTCAGGAGCCTTGAGAAGCAACAAGCACCTTCTTTCCCAATCCTCAGTATGCCACTCCCTCAGCAGGAAGATAGCCATGTACACCTCTTGGGGTCCTATAATGTCATCTTATGTAGCCTGGCAGATTAGCATGACCCAAAGCTCCGTCTCTGCCAATCTACAGTGAACTATTACAACAAAACAGAGGCACCAGGAAAGCAGCTTGAGCCTACAAATGTTTACTCGGAAGTTGCCCTGCTTTCAGCACAGTTGAGGCTAACTGTGAAGAGGATGCTGCAATCTGTAGGGTCTTCCAAATTTAGTAAACACCTTAGCAATGGAGCTTTGAATATAGCTCTCATGAGAAAGGGGAAAGCTGCCTCCCACTTCACCTGTTTTCTCCATTCCTCTGCCTCAGCTGCCTTTTTCAGAAGCCTGTTCCAATTGCCTGTCAGTACGCCTTTGAGCCGATGCCAACAACTGGGCTCAACAACTTCTGCCGCAACTGGAGCACTTCCCGAGACCTTCCACTCCTGGAAAGCAGGTCTAAGTGCACTGGACCCACAAATGTCCATTGTGAGCACCAAACTCAGCAGAGTATGAACAACACGGAAGAAAGCTGTGAAGCATAACTTCTTTTATTTCTATTAGCTACTGCAAACTAAAACTAAAAAGAGGTACTGGCTTGCATGAGTGTTATAGTTCTCACTCAGCCATTTAATCTCTACAGAGATAACACTCAGACTCCCACAGAATCAGGCAGGAGCGGAAGAAGCGAAGAGCAGTTTCCGCCTCCTCCTTTCTCAAAACATCAGATCAGGAGATTATTGCAATTGGGAGGGGGTGAAAATGTCCACATTGCCAGAGATGAATCCAATTCGGAACCCATACAGAAATGCTTGCTGTTTTCCTGTTTCATTGCAGAGTTATTCAAAAAGTAGCACACTTGATAATACTGGAACAATCATCGCTTGGGAGTACTACACTTGGTCCAGGATGTTGAGGTTAAAGTGGGCTGCTGGAAGCATAGAATAGATTTTGGTAGCTTACCCATAGAATTAATTCAAAGCACAACTGCATATGTCATTTAAGCTTTTGCAGGGGTTGAAAGGCTTCCGGTTTCACTGCCTCCTGAGAATAAGATAAGAGCGACAGTGAAATTTCCAGCGACCTGTATCCCATAAAAATAAAGAATTCGGCTGATAAGGAATGCATTAAGGACAAGGGGACAAAGCTAGGCTACGGAACCAACACAACGTGAACGTGCTGGTGTGGCAGAAAGAAGCCAACCCCCAAAAAATTCCCCCAAAAGACTAAAGCACAAAGAATAAAGAGCGGGGAGAAGATTTTATTTGATAAATTATGGAAATATTTCTCATTATACTTAAACAGTGCAGAACTGTACAATAAGTATCAAAAAAAGTGGAAGAATAAGAATATTTATTCTGCAGCGGCAAGTTTGTCCTATGAAAGTTGTTAAAACTACAAACACAAAGCGGCTGAACTGCTAGAGAGCAAAGAGGAAAAGACACGAAAAAATCAAGAGAAAAAGCAGAAAGAAAGACTCAACACGTGGTTTTGGATTTAAACATTTTTTAACTTACATAAATGGCAAATATGGCATAGCGTGCTTGGAGAAAAGGCTGGACTAAGTGTGGACTCAGGAGCAGAGAGAGGAACGACGCAAGAAGGGGTGGAGTCAAAGAAACAAGAGGTCTTAAAGGAGACAAAGACAGGTATCTATTAAAAGGATTACAGAGACTGGACACAGTGACACCAAGTGGTGTAAAAAAGAAAAGGCATCCAACTTTACTCCAGTTAACTGTATAAGAGAGACTGAGTGAATTGAAGAGTGAACAGGCGATTGGATAGGGGAGGAAGGTAAAAAAAAACACCACTCTCCCACCCCTGGATATACAGACTCACAAACAGTCTTCCCTTCTTACTTTTTCCCCCTTTTCCCCCTTTCCCTTTTTTGGGGGGAGTGTTGCATTCTGGAAAATTTGTTGATAAATTCCTACCCTCTACTCCCATCCTTCTTTTTTTCCTTGCCTCCCTTCCTGGCTTCCCTTTCCCCTTTTGTTTCCCTCACCTACCATTAATTTGGTAACAGGAGAAAGAGTATTATAGTTGGAATTGTTGAGTATCAACAATAATTGAAAAATAATTGGATTAATAGGAATCTCATTTGAAGAGAGTGGGTGACGAGGTGGGAGGGGAGTGGGGGAGAGGGGGTGGAATGGAGGCGGGTGGGGGAGAAGAGTGAAAAACGAAAGGTATTTGGATTATTTAGAAATATTTGGTTTTATACAGAAAGCAACAAACCCAATGGGGGGGGGGAGATAGAGAGATAAGAAAAATTGAAAAAAGTCATTATTTTATAAATCGGAAGGTGCCAAGTTTTATTTGGAACTAAAAGATCATGCCAAGGGATTAACCTTATATAACCTCAGGGAGGACAGAGGGAAAGAGTAACAATTAAGGCTTGGGATAAGGTTTTTACTTTATCCCAAAGAAACTAATATGTCATCCAATAAAAAGTTTATTACAGGCCCAACATACAACCAACAGGGCAGAATAAATTCTGGGTTAGAACAAGAAATGGACCTGAGAGACCTCATTCTGAGTTTGAAGAACAATATAGGATACATGAAAAAGGAATTCTGTGATCTCAAAATGGAAATGAATAATAAAGTAAAAGGACTAGATGATAAATTATATAGGATGGCGTGAAAAATTGATGAAAATACAAAATCAGTTACAGAATTGAAGATTCAAGTAAAAAAAAAACTCACTGAGGGAAAGCAAGAACTAACAAAATCAATACATGAACTTAAAACCAAAACACAGCATTTAGAAGAAATTTCAAAAAAAATCTCCAAAGAATTAAGAGAAAATAAAAAAAGATTGGGAAAGGGTTAAAAAGGAAAATGATGACTTTAAAATAACACAGAAGACAACCTGGGATGCCTTGTCTATTCTCCAGATGCAAACTAAAGAGAATGTTCTCAGAATACACGATGTTCCAGAAATAGCTGAAGAGAATGTACAAGAAACTATCACAAGAGAAGTAGCTAATTGGCTAGAAGTAGAAGAAGATTTGATATCAGAAAACACAGAGAATGTGTTCAGGGTAAACTCTAGAAAAGCAAAGGCACATAAATGGCCTGGGGATTGCTTAATTACATTCTCATTGAATAAACTGAAGAATAGGATCTTACAACATAGAAGAAAGAAGGCATTTAAAATAAAAGGAGAAGACATCATAATCTTGAAAGAAATCCCTCACATCTGCTTAAAAAGAGAGAAAAATATCAATTCCTGACAAATGCCCTAAAAGCAAAATCTATATTTTTTTAAATGGGAATTCCCAGAGGGAATCTCCTTTAATTTTAAAGGAAAAAGAAGATTGATTAGAAACAGTAGAAGAAGCTGAAAAATTCTACAGAACATATAAAAATGAGCTAGGGGGCAAAAGAAAGACAATAGAAGAAAGTCCAGCCTAAAATATAAGAACTAAAAGAACACTAATCTAGAATACATTAGGAACGTGATTGTAGAAGGTGATTTAACATTCAATAAAGTATTATACACTGACTTGCTAAGTTGTTAATATTGTAAATAAAAATTATTGTAACAAATTTTAACGAATAAAAATGAATCTAAAAATTATGTCGTGGAACGTTAATGGTTTAAACGAAAAGGAAAAAAAGGAACAAAGTACAACACATATTAATGAAACAAAAGAATGATGTCATCTGCTTACAGGAGACCCATGTTACAAAAGACCACAAAAGAGTGCTAATAAATCCTAAACTAGGAAAAGAATTCATCTCTGTCCAGGTAAAAAAAAGAGGGGTAGTGGTCTATGTTAGACCATGCTTAGAGCCAGAATTAATATTTTCAGACCCAAACAGAAGAATAATAATACTCAAAATTCAAAGCCAAGGAGAAAAAATTATTATAGTAGGGGTGTGTGCCCCTAACGAGAAAAAGGCAAAAAAAATTTAAAAACTAGAAACGAAGTTGTTAGACTATATGGAAGAAAAAATAATATTATTAGGAGATTTTAATGGGGTTATAAACCCACAAACAGATAGAATGGGAGGAAATAATAGACAAGGGAAATTACCATCCAGTTTTGTGAATATGATTGAGAGCTTGGAACTAAAAGATTCTTGGAGGTATAAAACATGAGCTAGAAAGAGATTATACGTATTTCTCTGAACCAAAGAAATCGGCTAGCAGGATAGATGCTATATGGATTTCTACAGACTTGCTTAGAAGGATTGAGGAGTCACAGATTTTACCAAAAACAATTTCAGACCATAATCCGGTCCTCTTAGGCCTAAAATCAGATTGGAGAACAGGAATAAGGAGAAGGAAATTTAATGAATCTTTATTGAAAGATGAAAAAATAATAGAAGATGCTAAAAACACACTGAAGGAATACTTCGAATTAAATAACAAGTAAACGAGCGATATCAGAACAATATGGGATGCAGGCAATGCGGTTATTAGAGGATATTTTATAAAACAAAATGCCTTACAAAGAAAAGAGAGCAATAGGACATCAGTGTTGGCTGCCCGTTCTGCTGGAAGGGTGAGCTCTTTCGCTTGAAAGAGCACCGGTGCTTTGAAGGTTGGGGAAACCGCTAGAGCGACGCGGTACCCCTTAAAAACCTCGGATTGAGCATTCCGAGGACTTGGTGTTCCTGCGGGTGCCTGGAACGACTCCCTCACCCCCCGGTAAGGGCTCCAAGAGTGGGTGGGGTTGGAGACTGAGGCACTTGGGAATAGACTCGCTTCCTTCATCGCATGAAGCTCCGAGTCCAGCGATCGTGAGCGGCCAATTTCTCCAAGCAACTTTGATTGGAAAAGAGTGAGTAATAAATTAAAAATTTGGACATTTATTTGGAAAGGACAGGTGCTTAAAAAAACGGAGGTCAGTCCCTTCCTCTGATTAAGAGACAAAACAGCTACATTAGCCAAAGCCGCGATCTAAAATTTACGACTTTCTAAAGACTTTCTTTTTTTAAAAATGATACTTATTAAAGTTTAACAATTACAGAAAAAAAGAAAAACAAACAATAAAAAGTTACAATACTTCAAAAATAAAAGAAAATACAATAAAAAACAACAATACAGCAAAACAATACAAAAGAAAAAACAAAAACATTTAAAAACAAAAACATTTTTTTAAAAACCCATCCAGTATTTTCATATCTTTATCTTTCATTTACTTGTTTCCTTGACTTCCTCACACCTCCCTTTTTTGTATTCTAATTCAATTAATTGTTTCAGCAAGTCCTTTCCCTCTTTCTCAAATTTTGTTCCATAATTTATCTGACGCAATTTAACCTTAAATTTTACACTTTGACCCGTTAACAATCTATTTTTACTTAATTCTTTATAACATTTCTGCTAAAGCCATATAACTTCTTTCCAGCATCCTTCTAACATTCATTTATTTTACAATATTTCTGTAAATATACTTTAATTTTTTTCCAATCTTCTTCCACCAACTCTTCTCCCTGGTCTCGAATTCTGCCGGTCATTTCCGCCAACTCCATGTAGTCCATCAGCTTCGTCTGCCATTCTTCCCGAGTAGGTAAATCTTGTGTCTTCCAGTACTTTGCAATAAGTATTCTTGCTGCTGTCGTAGCATACATAAAAAAAGTTCTATCCTTCTTTGGCACCAATTGGCCGACAATGCCCAGGAGGAAGGCCTCTGGTTTCTTCAGAAAGGTATATTTAAATACGTTTTTCATTTCATTATAAATCATCTCCCAGAAAGCCTTGATCCTTGGGCGCATCCACCAAAGGTGAAAGAATGTACCTTCAGTTTCTTTACATTTCCAGCACTTATTATCAGGCAAATGATAGATTTTTGCAAGCTTGACTGGTGTCATGTACCACCTATATATCATTTTCATAATATTTTCTCTTAAGGCATTACAAGCCGTGAACTTCATACCTGTGGTCCATAACTGTTCCCAGTCAGCCATCATAATATTCTGTCCAACATCTTGTGCCCATTTAATCATAGCTGATTTCACCGTTTCATCCTGAGTATTCCATTTCAACAGCAAGTTATACATTCTTGACAAGTTCTTGACTTTAGAATCTAGCAGTTCTATTTCCAATTTTGATTTTTCCACTTGGAAGCCTATTTTTGTATCTACGTTGTATACCTCCATTATTTGATAATAATGGAGCCAGTCTCGCACTTTGTTCTTTAATTTTTCAAAACTCTGCAATTTTAATCTGTCACCTTCTTGTTCCAAAATTTCACAATACTTTGGCCATTTAGCCTCCATATTGAGTTTTTTCAAAGCCTTTGCTTCCATTGGTGACAGCCATCTTGGGGTTTTATTTTCTAACAAATCCTTATATCTCACCCAAACATTAAACAGTGCTTTCCTAACAATGTGATTTTTGAACGCTTTATGTACTTTAACTTTATCATACCACAAATATGCATGCCAGCCAAACACATTATTGAAACCTTCCAAATCCAACACATCCGTATTTTCAAGAAGCATCCATTCTCTCAGCCAACAAAATGTGGCTGATTCATAATAAAGTTTAAGGTCTGGCAGGGCAAATCCACCTCTTTCTTTAGCATCAGTTAATATCTTAAATTTTATACGAGGCTTCTTGCCCTGCCAGACAAATCTAGAGATATCTCTCTGCCACTTCTTGAAACAGTCCATTTTATCCCAAATTAGCAATGTTTGAAACAAAAACAACATTCTTGGCAATACATTCATTTTTATCACAGCAATTCGACCTAACAACGATAGCTTCAAATTTGACCATATTTCTAAATCCTTTTTCACTTCAGTCCAACATTTTTCATAGTTATCCTTAAATAAATTCACATTCTTAGCAGTCAAGTTTACCCCTAAATATTTCACTTTCTTAACCAGTGTCAATCCTGTCTCCTTCTGAAACTTATCTCTCTCAATCTCATTTAGATTTTTCTCTAAAACTTTAGTTTTCGTCTTATTCAACTTAAAGCCTGCTACCTGACCAAATTCTTGAATCAGTTCTAATACTCTTTTAGTGCTTGATTCTGGCTCCTGTAAAGTCAATACCAAATCATCAGCAAATGCTTTCAATTTGTACTGTTTGGCTCCCACTGACTTTCTAAAGACTTTCAAGTTAACCTTTGTATCCCTCCTTCTAGCAGGGGGAAGGGGGGAGATACTTTTCAGACTTTTTTAATCCTTGCAGACAGTTTGGATTTACGAGGTATTTTCTTTGTGGAAGCAGACTACTCAGTCAAGGAGACTAGACTCCATTGTGACGTTGTAAAGAAAAGGACACGTTCAACTTTTGTTTTCCTACTTGGGGGAAAAAAAGTAACTGCAGCTGCTCGAACTCAAGGGTTTTTCTTTTCCCTTTCTCTTTTAAACAGTACCCCTACCCCCAGATATAAATTGTAAATTGTGACTGTGTTATTAACTTCTGGGGAATTAAGAAAGGATTACAAATTAGAGACTGTTGACTTGTATATTAAGACTGGTGGAGAGGCTTGAGAAGAGAAACTGTCTGTCTCCTTATCTCACCTTTGTGTTTGAGACTGACCTTGAACAAAAGAATTGCAAGTTATGGATGGGGGAGAGAAAGGAGAGAGGACAGAGAAAACAAAAACCAAAGCAAGGAGGGATTCTAAGTCACCATCTTTTGAGGACTCTGTGTTGCAATTGCTTCAGGAAATTAAAACAGAAGTAAGAGGAAATCAAAAGTCTATACAGGAACTAAAAAGTGACTTTGCTCAATTAAGACAAGATTTGACACCAGTTAATTCAGATGTATCAGCACATGAGTCAAGACTGGCGCATTTGGAAACTGTGAGAATTGCTGACTTAGAGGCAATTCAGCGACAATCTCAAATTTCAATTGCATCTCTGCAGCTAAAACAGAGGGAATGCAATCTGAGATTGAGGCGCGTACCTCAGAAAGAGCGGGATAATTTGAAGGATTGGTTAATTGAAGAATATGCAGTGTACTGGGGCCTCTCAAAAGAAGAATTAAATTCCTGGATTGACAAGGCCTACAGATTTGGACCTAAAAAAGATACTAAGATGACACATGACTGTATGGTGATTTTTAAAACTAAGAGCAGAGAGATATTATTTTAGGCCACCATTATAAAAAAAAAATTAAAGATAGATGAGAAGGGAATAATTCTGTTTAAAGACATTCCGACATACTTTTTGGCCCTGAGAAATAATTATACGGATTTGGCCAGTGCCCTAAGAAGAAAGAACATTTTCTTCAGGTGGGAGTTCCCGGAAGGACTATCTTTTAAATTTCAAGGAAGGAAACAAAGAATAACAGCTGTCGGAGAGAAAGAAAGATTTTTGGAGAAAAACGCAAAAGAGCTTGGACTGGAAAGTTCTCCTTCATTAGGGGCAGGGGCAGTGGGCCCCTAACAAATCAGGATGTCTTTGAAAATCAACTCCTGGAATGTGAATGGTCTAAATTCACGTTTTAAGAGGAATCAAGTTTATCACGTACTGGCAAGACAGAATTTGGATATAATTTGTTTACAAGAAACACATGTTATAAGACTTCATAGGAAAATTCTCCAAAATAAGAAACTTGGGCAGGAATTTATTTCATCCGACAAAGTGAAAAAAAGAGGCGTGGTTTTTTACGTTAAAGAAAAATGGAACCCCAAATTGTTGTTTAAAGATGAGGAAGGGAGGTACATTGCTGTTGAAATTACGGCACAAGGCGATAAATTTCTTTTGCTGGGAATTTATGCACCAAATGATGGCAAAGTGGAATTCTTTAAGAATCTCGACTTAAAACTCATGGATTATATGGATTACAAATTGATTTTAATGGGATACCTGAATGGAGTAGCATCAACATTAATGGATAAAACACAGGGTCAGACTACCAAAGATTTTCTTTGATATGACTGATAAATACGATTTGTCGGACATATGGAGGCTACGAAATCCAATGGAGAGAGATTTCACTTTTTTCTCAAATTCAAATCAATCTTTCTCGAGAAGCGACTATTTATGGATATCCAGAGATTTGGTTCCTAAGGTTACTAAAACAGAAATTTGCCCTAAGACTTGCTCAGATCATAATGCAGTGGTTTTGGAGATGAAATTATACCTGCAGGGTTCCTTTAGATGGAGGATGAATGATGAGGTGTTGAGGAATGAACAGATGATTAGTAAGGCCCAAAAGACTCTAAAAGACTATTTTGAACTAAATATGAACACAGAGGTTGAAACAAGAGTCATTTGGGATGCAAGTAAGGCAGTAATGAGAGGTTTCCTCATACAACAGAACTCGATAAGGAAAAAGATACAGAATGAGAAAAAAGAGAAAATTCTGTCTCAAATAAATGACAAAGAGAAGAGTTTAAGATTAATGCCAAAGAGTCAACAGATTCCAAAAGAAATTGAAGCATTGCAGATTCAATTTTCTCAAATTATTAACCAGGAAATAGAATGGAAAATTAAAATGATGAAACAGAGAAATTTTGAATCTGTGAATAAATGTGGGAAATTGTTGGTTTGGCAATTAAAAAAGAGACAGAAGCAAAGTACTATTACAAACATTGTATCTGATGGAAAATCTATGGAAAACCCTGCAGATATAAGAAAATGTTTTCAGAAATATTTTAAACAGCTGTATAAAAAAGGTAAAGAAGATAAGGATAAAATTGAGCAATTTATTTTGGCGAATGAAATGCAGAAAATTCCTCTGGATAAAAGGTTCCTACTAAATGGCATGATTACAAGACAGGAGGTTGAGATGGCAATAAATAAGATGCAGTTAGGCAAAGCCCCGGGACCAGATGGTCTTTCTGCAAAATATTATAAAATGTTGAAAGATTGGGACTTCCGGTTGGATCGTGGGCCGAAAACAAGTGGGATTACCCTCCGGAGAGGGAATCCAGCTCCTTGGAGGAAAAAGGGGGTGCTACAAGGGCACCGCAGCCCCTCAACACACCCCTGGAAGGAGATTCAGGGGCCAGGATCCCGGCACGGCCGTTGAGCGATTCCCCCGGCCGCCAGGTAACCTCTTTTTTTAGAGGAGACGAGAGCGGCGGGGTAGAAAGGCAGGTAGCGGGACGCCATTGCTAACCTCCCGGAGCGAAGCCCCGAGCTTGTACGCTGGAGCGATCAGCTCTCCAAACTAAGAAATCGAATTGGAAAATTTAAAAAAAAGGACTAAAATATAATCTAATTGGATCTAATTCGACACAGACAAGGTGGAAAAAGGGAGGTCAGCCTTGTCTGGATTCCTAAGAATACACAGGGATTATTCTCAGAACGGAACAGAACGGAACAGTGAGTTAAGACAAACGGGGGTTGCCCCCGGGATCCGCGAGAGAGCCTGTTTGAGAGACACAGAAGATTTTGACAGCTGTCAAACTAGCTGTCAAAGTTGGGAAAGAAAGAGAACATTGTTTCTGTTGTCTCTGCTGGATATATTTGTTACAATTTGGTTATAAATTGTTGGAAACAAGGAAGAATTGATACAAACTAACTTGACTTTTGGTTTTTGAGCTAGAAGGAATACTAAGTAGCAGAATCCCTCTAGAGGGGGTTCTGGGACATTACAATGGCTGCAAGTGGAAAAATACTGATGGAGCTAAACAGGACTTTCTTTCTCCTGGGAAAGTTACAGGAACAAAACGATGTTTTGGCTACAAGGGTCAAAACACTGAATGAAACAGCAAACAAATTCACTGAATCTGGAAGGGACTTGACTCAAGTCTTAGCAACTGAACAAAAGGCCCTTGCAGTGGAACAAAAAGTTTTTGCAGCTGAACAGGAAAAGAAATCTGAGAAATTTGAGAAAGTGGGAAAAGAAATATATGATGATTTGGAGGGGAAGGAAGGAGGAGCAACAACGCCGCAGATGAAGGAAAGCCAGAGGCCTGTCAAAAAGGATATAAAGGAAAATAAGAACTGGATGATGAAAATTTGGTTTGGATTGGAGAATGAAGAATGGAGAGATCTCCTTAGGTGGAGATCTGAAGACTCTTGGATTACAAATCAGATCAAGATGGAAGTTGGAGCTTTTGGGACATTTGGACTTAAAAGGATTAAGAAACAAGATTTGAGCTCCACTTTTAAATATGGAGATCTGGCTGGAAGAAAAATGGACATTATTGAGACAGAGCTTCTCCGAGATATGGTGTTAGATATAAAGGACTATCAAAAAAACCGGCAGAGGGGAACTGAGAGAAAATTACGAGCCTCGGACGTGAGGTCTCCAGGCTGACTGCAGATAGACTGATGGACATTTGAGGGGGATCAAAACCGGGAAAGGGGGTGGGGGTGGGGATTGGGAATCCAAAGGGTGTATAATTATATTTTGATCTTTTTTATTTTATTCTGTTAGGGGTATTAAAATGGGGAATTTGTGGAAGGGTATTGGGGTCGACCTTAGAAAAAGATTTTAAGAATGGGTACTGAGGTACAAAGATTGATGTTTATAAGTTAAAATTGGCTATATAAAATGAACTAAATATAATAATGAACATACAATAAGGTCAAAAATTGGGGATAAGAACTTGTTGAACTAATAATTGGAATTGGAATACAAGAGAGGGAGGTGTGGGGAAGTCATGGAAATATGTTATTGAAAATAAGGCTGTAAACGGTGAATTTTTTTTTAATCTTTTTTGTCTTTTCCTTTTCTTTCTTTCTTTTTGGATTTTTGGAAAATTTTAATAAACATTTTTTTTTTATAAAAAAAAAAGACAAACGGGGGTTGTTTTGGCGGTTGGATTTATCTCTTTTTAATTCTTTTTATTTGGCTCCTATTAAGGAGTAAGGTGGACAGAGGGGATAGAGGAGATCATTTTTCTTTTTGTGGACAGTCTTTATGTGAAATCAATGGGAAACGTCGACAAAGGACCTTCGGGTTGTTTTTTACTTTCGATTTTAAAAGAGCTGCGCAACAAGCAAGAAGCATAGACTACAGACTTTTGAAGTCTTTGTTTAAGCGTGTATTTACCTTTTCTTCCCTTGTATTACCATACGATAAGAAGACACAAACTGCTCTTTTGGTTGCTAAGTTTAAGTATATATGGGACATATTTAGCGTAGTTTTCTCCCTCTTTGGATTTATTGGAGACTGCACCCCCACTTTTTGTTTATTACGGAAATGACTGGAATAGAACAGGGCATCGCCATTTTGATGTCCGGAGTGGATGAGATTTGATCCTGCTTCTCTTTTAAGTAGCTGATTGGATTGGAATTAGTTTCACTTTTTCGCCTTTTTCTTCCTTTTTTCCTTTTTTTATATAGATGGATAGACTTTTTGTTTCTCTTTGCTTCTTTTGAGGGACTTGGTTTGGGAATTTTTATTTTTGTTTTGCTTTTATTTTTAAACTTTTTTAAGAGAGAGGGACATTTTTTTTGGTATTAGTGGTTTTGTGGAATATAATTAAAAATATTGGATGTGGCCATCCAAGTGGCAAGAAGAAAGTGAAGTAACCCTCTGAATTTTTAATTGGTCTAAATTCCGGATCTTGTGGCCTTGAGTTTTTGTTTTTACTTAGCTCCCTCTGGTGGATACTTTTATTGGAGTTAAATTGGAACAGTTACATAGGTGGCAGAAGATATTTAATCAGAATGTCTCACATACAGAAGAAAAGTGAAGGAGGGACACCTGCAGAAAGGAAGAGTTCTAGGCAAGAATCTGAAATTAAAGGAGACTTAATAAAGATGTTTACAGAGCTTAAATCAGATCTTAAGTTAGAAATAAAAAAGTGTGAAAAATATTGAAACAAAATTGGAACAAATGGATAAAAATATAGATGTGACTGTTAAAAAAATTGATGAAACGGTTAATGAGATAAAAGGACAAATGAAGGAGATGACAAAAAGGACACAAAATTTGGAAGAAGGGATGAAAAAGACCAAATTAGATGTTAGGGAAATTAAAAAAGAAGAGAAAATCAAAGCAGAGGTGTCAGAGGTGAATAGAGCACAAGAGGAACTGTGGGACGCAATTGCCATGAATGAACTGAGGCAGAGAGAAAATAATCTGAGATTTAGATCGGTGCCAGAGGTTCAAGGAGAAAGAATAAAGGAGAAATTGATTACAGAGATTGCCCAATGGTTAGAGATGCAAGAGGAGGACGTCGCAAAGACAATACAAAACGCTTTCAGAATTAAGGTCAGGACAACTAAAGCAAAGAAATTTCCCGGAGATTGTCTGATTATTTTTAAGGATAGAGAAATAAGGAATTTAATTTTGCAAAAGAATAGAGAAAAAAGATTGAATATTGATGGAAATTATATAATTATTTTTAAAGACGTCCCACTTTGTTTATTAAAAAAACGTGACCAATATAAACAGCTGGTGCAAATATTGAGGAAAAACAAAATTGAATTTAAGTGGGAATTTCCAGAGGGGCTTTCATTTTCATAGGCTTACAAGACCAGACGAAATGGACACGTTCCTGAGAAGATACAGAGAGTTAGGAAGAGAAGAAGAAGTGGCAGCGATGGGAGCAGGGGCGGAAGGAGGAGGCTCTCAAGAATCTGAAGAGGATAGGGAGGAAGAGGAGGAAAAAGAAGAGGAGAAACAGAATTAAAAATTTATTAATAAAATTAATTGGGAATCATCATGGCGTTGAAATTATGGACTTGGAATGTTAATGGGATGAATGATAGGGAAAAAATGAAATAAAATTCAACAATACTTTAAAAAAAAGAATTTAGACATTATTTGTTTACAGGAGACACATGTGATGAGAAAACATAGAAAATTTTTAATTAATAAAAAATTAGGAAATGAATTTATTTCATCTGATAAAAGCAAAAAGAGAGGGGTGGTATTATACATAAAAAATAAATTGGAGGCTCAACAGATTTTCAAGGACGAAGAGGGCAGAATTGTTGCAGTACAAGTCAAATGGCAAGGCGAAAAATTACTAATTGTCGGAGTGTATGCACCTAATGATAATAAAATGGACTTTTTCAAAGATTTGGAGGAAAGACTATTTGAATATTTGGATCAAAAGATTATAATAATGGGTGATATGAATGCAGTAGTGTCAATGGAAATGGATAGATTAAGAGCAACAGGGAAAACAAAGGAAGGAAAGCTACCAAAAACATTCTTTTCAATGGTAGAAAACTGCAATTTAATTGATATTTGGGGACTGAGACACCCATTAGAAAAACAATTCACCTTCCATTCTGAGGCAAATCAGTCAATGTCCAGAACTGATCAGATATGGATATCTAATGAATTAACACCAAGAATATCAAAGATTGAAATCCAACCTAAAGTACTTTCAGATCATAATGCGATAAAATGCATAGTAAGAGGATTTGAGGAAAAATCTTTCCAGTGGAGAATAAATGAAAATATATTTGATGATCAGAAAATAGTGGAAAACACGCAAAAGTGTTTGAAGGACTACTTCATAAATTATATGAATCAAGGAACAAAAATGAGTAGAGTCTGGGACGCTGGTAAAGCAGTGATGAGAGGTTTCTTTATTCAACAAAATACAATCAAAAATAAATTTAGAGAAAAAGGGAAAAAAGAAATCTTAAAACAAATAATGGAGAATGAGAAGAAGTTAATTACCAGACCCGAGGACAAGAAATTGAAATTGAATATTAAAACTCTACAATCGCAATTTGCGATGATAATAAACAAAGAAGTAGAATGGAACATCAAAAGGATGAGACAGAGGAATTTTGTTTTTTGTTTTTTTAAAAAAATATTTATTCAAAGTTTTTTACATTTATCACCCAACACATATAATCCCATCCCCAACAATACAATAAACAAACAAAAAAGAAATAACAAAAAAAAGACATACAAAAAAGAGAAAAAAAATTATAACATCAAATCCAAATTCTTAATGTTCATACTTTCCTCACTTTTGGACTTCCTCACATCTTCCGTTCCTGCTTTCCAGGTTTGTAAAATTCTTAACAGCAAATTATCACCTTGTTTCAATTTCTTATTTGTATTTTCCCCATATTATGTCTCTAAATTTAAGTTTATTTTCCAAAAGCTTGAATACTTAATTAGGCATAATATTAACCAAAAAATTAACCTTTTCTCAAATTTCACCTATTCTCAAATTCTTATCAACTAACTTACTGATGCCACATTTATTTTTACTCTTGCATCATCTTAACACTCATACAATTTACAATGTTTTTGTAAGTAGTCCTTGAATTTCTTCCAATCCTCTTCCACTGCTTCCTCTCCCAGGTCGCGGATTCTGCCAGTCATTTCTGCTAGTTCCATATAGTCTATCAGTTGCATCTGCCATTCTTCCAGCGTGGGCAAGTCTTGAGTTTTCCAGTGTTTAGCTATGAGTATTCTTGCTGCTGTTGTTGCATACATAAAAAATGTGCAATCCTTCTTTAACACCCTCTGGCCGACAATGCCCAAAAGCAAGGCCTCTGGTTTCTTAAGAAAGGTATACTTAAATACCTTTTTCAGCTCATTATATATCATTTCCCAGAAAGCCTTAACCTTAGGGCAAGTCCACCAGAGGTGAAAGAACGTTCCTTCAGTTTCTTTGCATTTCCAACATTTGTTATCAGGCAAATGGTATATTTTTGCAAGCTTGACTGGGGTCATGTACCACCTGTATATCATTTTCATAATGTTTTATTTTAAGGCATTGCATGCCGTAAACTTCACACCGGTGGTCCATAACCTTTCCCAGTCAGCAAACATAATGTTATACCCAATGTCCTGTGCCCATTTTATCATAGCTGATTTGACCGTTTCATCTTGTGTATTCCATTTTAGCAGCAAGTTGTACATTTTTGAAAGAACCTTAGTTTTAGGTTCTAACAGTTCTGTTTCTAACTTTGACTTTTCCACCTGGAATCCTATCTTTTTGTCCAAATTAAACACCTCTTTAATCTGAGCGTAGTGTAGCCAATCTCTCACTTTATCTTTTAGTTTTTCCAAACTCTGCAGCTTCCAAGAGTCTCCATCCTTTTCTAGTATTTCCCAATATTTCAGCCATTTGGCCTCCATATTGAGTCTTTTGTGGGCCTTAGCTTCCATTGGTGACAGCCACCTTGGAGTCTTATTCTCTAGTAGGTCTTTGTATTTTATCCAGACATTAAACAGTGCTTTCCTAACAATATGGTTCTTGAAAGCCTTATGACTTTTAACCTTGTCATACCACAAATATGCATGCCATCCAAAAGCGTTGTTAAAACCTTCCAGATCTAGGACATCAGTGTTTTCAAGAAGTAGCCAGTCTTTCAGCCAGCAAAACGCTGCTGCTTCATAATACAACCTTAAGTCTGGCAGGGCAAACCCCCCTCTTTCTTTAGCATCAGTTAATATTTTAAACTTAATTCTGGGCTTTTTGCCCTGCCAGACAAATTTAGAAATGTCTCTCTGCCACCTCCTGAAACACTCCATTTTATCCATAATCTGTAGGGTCTGGAACAAAAACAGCATTTTTGGCAATACATTCATCTTTATAACAGCGATTCGACCCAACAAGGAAAGTTTCAGTCTGGACCAACCTTCTAGATCCCTCTTAATTTCTGACCAGCATTTTTCATAGTTGTCCTTAAATAGGCTCAGATTCTTAGCTGTAATGTTTACCCCTAGGTATTTCACTTTTTTAACCACATTTAAACCTGTCTCTTTCTGAAACCTTTCTGATTCTGATGATGTCAAATTCTTTTCCAATACCTTGGTTTTCTGCTTATTTAATTTGAACCCTGCCACCCGACCAAAGTCATAAATCAATTGTAATACCCTTTTCGTACTAGATTCTGGCTCCTGTAATGTCAAAACTAGGTCATCTGCAAAAGCTTTCAGTTTGTACTGTTTGGCTCTGACCTGAATTCCTTCCACCAACTGGTCCCCTCGAATCATGTTCAAGAGCACCTCCAGGACCGAAATAAACAACAAGGGGGAAATAGGGCAACCTTGTCGTGTTCCTTTCTCAATTTTGAACTCTTCTGTCACCACATTATTAACTATCAATTTAGCCTTTTGTTCTGAATAGATTGCCTCTATACCATTTTCAAACCCCCGTCCCACTCCCATCCCTTCCAAATTTTTCTTCATAAACCTCCATGAGATATTGTCAAAGGCCTTCTCCGCGTCTATAAATATTAACACTGCTTTTGTATTTATGTTTGTTTGTAAAAGTTCCAAAATGTCAATAATGTTCCTTGTATTGGTAAACAACTGTCTACCTGGGAGAAAGCCTGCCTGGTCCTTATGGATCACTTCATTTAGCACTTTTTAAAATCTACTTGCTAAAATGTCTGCAAAGATTTTGTAATCCACATTTAAAAGGGAGATGGGACGGTAGTTCTTAAGCTGTGTCTTTTCAGTTTCTGATTTAGGTATCAATGTGATGAAGGCTTCTTTCCACGTATCCGATGCTCTTTTCCCCTCCATAATCTCATTGCACACCTCCAATAAAGGATGCATCAAAAAGTCTTTCAGTATCTTATAATATTTGGAGGTAAGCCCATCTGGCCCTGGAGATTTGCCCAATTGCATATTCTGAATGGCTCCTTCAATCTCTTGTTGTGTTATTTTATGATTCAGGATTGTCCTATTATTTGGTGACAATTTTGGTAGCCCATGAATCCTTAAAAATTGGTTCATCTCAGTCTCATTCTGCGGCCCTTGAGTATATAGTTGTTTAAAGTATCTCTGGAAGCACTTTCTAATCTCCGTCGGGTTTTGGATGTTTCTCTCATCGATCTCTAAGTTTGTGACCGTGTTCAATTTCTGTCTTTTTTTCAACTGCCATGCCAGCAGTTTCCCACATTTATTTGCCGATTCGAATGACCTTTGTTTCATTAACTTAATTTTCCACTCCACTTCTTGGTTTATCAATTTAGAATATTGTCCTTGATAAAGTTTAATTTCTCTCAAGATCTCCATTGACTTCGGTCTCGATCTTAACTTCTTCTCACAATCCTTAATTTTCTCCAAAATCCTGTCTTTTTTCTCATTTTGTGCTCTTTTCTTTATAGTATTTTGTTGTATCAAAAAACCCCTCATGACTGCTTTACTTGCGTCCCAGATTACTCTTTTTTCGATTGTGGTGTTCAAATTTATTTCAAAATAGTCCTTCAAAACTTTTTGGGCCTTTTTGATAATCTCCTGATCTCTAAACAGGTTGTCATTCATCTTCCATCTAAAGGAACCAGTTGGCATTAGTCTCATGTCCATCTTTACTGCATTATGGTCGGAGCAAGTCTTTGGGCAGATTTCCACCTTTCTTATCTTAGGTGCCAGCCCTCTAGTTATCCATATTTGGTCGATTCTTGTCCATGTCAGTTGGGCTTCAGAAAAGAATGTTCCCTCTCTTTCTAGGGGGTTCTTTGTCCTCCAGATGTCAATCAAGTCCATATTGTCAGTTAGTTCAAAAAAGGTTTTAGGTAGTCTGCCGTCTTTTGTCACATTTTGACTGTGTGACTTATCCATGTTTGTTGATACCACTCCATTCATATCTCCCATCATAATGATGTTGTTATAGTCCATATAGTCCAGTATTGTCTCATGCAGTTTCTTGTAAAATTCCAATTTCCCCTCATTTGGTGCATAAATTCCTAATATTAAAAACTTTTCACCTTGATCTCAATTGCCAGCTTGGATCTCAATTGCCAGAATTCTTCCTTGCTCATCTTTGAATAAGAATTTTGGTGCTAGGCTCTCCTTTGCATAAATCACCACTCCTCTTTTTTTAACTCGATCCGATGAAATAAATTCTTGGCCTAATCTCTTGTTTATTAACACTTTCCTATGGAGCCTAGTCACATGTGTTTCTTGCAGGCAAATAATGTCCAATTGTTCTTTCCTCAAGATATGGAATATTTTTTTCCTTTTTTCCAGGGAATTACAGCCATTAATATTCCAACTAAGAAGTTGCAGAGACATCCTGGACGAATATGTTATTCGTTTGTTGGTGGTGGTGGTGGTACTTTCTCTTTCTCCTGATCCTCAGGTCTCACAGGTGTAGGTGCAGGCGGTGGCCCAAGTCCTGGCGGTCTTTCAATCCCCTTCTGAAGATCCTCTCCGTAAGCACTCAGAAACTTTTCTTTGTCGTCGACTGTTTTAATTCTCACTTTCTTCCCTCTGAATGTAAATGATAATCCCTGGGGAAATTCCCACCTGAAGGGAATTAAGTTGCTCCTCAAGAGTCGTGATAGCTCTGTATAGGTGGATCTAAGGTCCAAAAGCTGTTTTGGAATGTCTTTGAATATCTCTGCTCTTTTGTCCTGAATTTCAAGTGACTTCTCGTAGTGTAGGCCTAATATTTTGTCTCTCTCCTCCTTAGATCTCAAAATAATCAGGCAGTCTCTGGCCCTGTCTTTCCTTGTTATTTTTCCAAGTCTAAAGGCAGTCAGGATCTTAAAATCCTTTTCTTCTTCCAAATTCCAAAACTTGGAAAATTCTTTTGTCAGAAACTCAATTAAATTACCTTGCTCAAGTTCTGGAATTAACCTCAGTCTCAGGTTACTTTCCCGATTCCGTAGTTCTATCATAGACAAGTAGGCCTACTGCTCACCAATCTGTTTATGCAGTGGTGTTACCTCTTTCTGCAAAGCTTCAACTTTTTGATTGGCTTCCTCCGCCAATTTACGATTTTCTGTGGTAGCTTCAGATAATTTCCCAATTGCTTGTGCATTCAGAGCAACTTGTTCAGTTAATTTGTTGACGCTAGCTGTATTTTGGTCGATCTTAGCCGTTTGTTCATCCGCTTTTTTGTCCAAAACTTCCAATTTTTCAAATATTCTATCTAATACCGATTTAGACTCTCCAACAGCCATACCTTCCGGCAAGCCTTGCTCAATTCCTTCTTCTTCTGTCCCCAAGTCAGCAGGAACAGATGTTCTGTCCTCTATCTCCAAAACAGCAGGCACAGATGATCTACGCGGCTGTGAAGTTAAAGTCAGAGTTGTTTGTTTAGCTCTTGCTTTAGCTGCTCTTGTCTTCGCGGCACCACTCATTCCAAAACCGTCTGGTAGTCAAGGTCAAGCTATGTGTAATCCCATGGGAATCCACAGGCCCAGAGAATAAACAACAAGAAAAGAAGGTAGAGTGCAGATGGACAAAGTCACGTAACGTTGTAAATCCACAGTCCTCTAGAGGGAGCTCATCCAAATACTTGAGGGAAGAAAACAAACTTGAAAAACAACAATGTCCAGCAAACCTCCAATTTCCAAAGGACCTTCAGGTCTCTTAAAGCCAATAGAGTTGATCTTAAATGTGAAACAGTGTCTCAGAAGGGTATAAGAAAGGCATAAACGATGTTCCAATGTAACAGCTCCAGTAACACTCAGATGTAACAAAGACCAAGTTTCTAAGTATCAAAGCCTGCAGTCTGACAGCTCTATTTTTTCAGGCAGCCCCCCCGCCTGGGGTTCGCAGTAAAATTTAAGTTCCACAGGGAAAGGTTAAAGCACAGTCCATAGCAGAAAAGCAATGCACAAAAAAGTTAGATCCTTGATGTTGAAAGCTATTCTCTGTGATGCAAGGGTTAGTTATTTTAAAAACTACTTCAAAGGCTCCAGACTTCAAAGTCTTTTGCTTTGGCTCTTTAAACAGAAACGGAAGACGGACTTCCTGGTTGCGTCTCCCGCTTTTGGCCAAATTTCACAGTAAATTTTAATCCCAAATTTCTTCCGTTTTTCTACTCACGGGTTGTTACTTTTGCAGTCCCAGGAAAAAAGGTCAGCGCTCATCGGCAGCGGCTGTGCGGCTTCACTCTACGGAAATAGCGATCGACCCACAGCACCGCGCCACCCGTCCACGTTCCGGGGCTCCTTACGGGGTCCCTTCCTCGTATCTGGGGGCGCTTCTGGTGCCCACCGGGTCCCACGACCACAGGCTTTCACTGCCTGTGGGTTTCCTGAATGGGTCTCCGCTTTGCCGTAGCGGACGACCCGTTTCCACGGAGCTTCCCCTTCACAGCGCGAAGAGGACCGCCATTGCCGTTTCGCGCCGCCTCCGGAAGTCGAGACAGAGGAATTTTGAGTTTGCAAATAAATCAGGAAAATTTCTGGCTTGGCAGATTAAAAAAAGGAAAGAGCAAAACACAATTCAAAAAATTATAGTTGAAGATCAAGAGATAGATAATCTGAAAGGAATTAGAAAAGGATTTGTGGATTTCTAGAGACATTTATATAAAAGAAAAGAAAAAGTTAATATTAAAAAAATAGAAGATTTTTTAAAGGAAAAAGAGGTGCAGAAAATTCCGACGGAGAAA
Organism: Podarcis muralis; assembly: GCF_964188315.1. Classification (NCBI taxonomy): domain Eukaryota; kingdom Metazoa; phylum Chordata; class Lepidosauria; order Squamata; family Lacertidae; genus Podarcis; species Podarcis muralis. Next base: position 7,453,771 of record NC_135674.1, read on the forward strand.
AAGAATAAATTGAACGAGACAATCGAGATAGAAGAAATTAACTGTGCAATTAAAGAATTGAAAAGTGGAAAGACGCCAGGGCCGGATGGATTTAGTGCAAGATTTTATAAAGAAATGAAAGACACTCTACTTGTACCGTTGAAAGAAGTGATGAATAATATTTTAACAAAAAAAGAAATACCAGAAACATGGAAGGAAGCTTATATTACTTTTATCCCTAAACAAGATTCTGATTTGTCTCAAGTTAAAAACTATAGGCCTATTTCGCTTTTGAATAATGATTATAAATTGTTTGCAAGTATATTAGCAAATAGGATGAAAAAGGTATTAAAAGAATTGATACATAAGGATCAAGCAGGTTTTCTTCCAGGCAGGCAGATGAAAGATAACATAAGAAATATAATTAATATAATGGAATATCTGGCTGCCAGGAATGATAAACAAGCAATGTTAATATTTGTGGATGCGGAAAAGGCATTTGATAATATTTCATGGGAATTTATGTTAAAAAATTTAGAAATGATGGATATGGGACAATTGTTTTTAAATGGCATTAAGGCAATATATACAGAACAAAGAGCAAAACTAATAGTTAACAATGTGACAACAGAAAATATTACAATAACTAAAGGTCCTCGGGTGGTACTGGGCCAGGGGCGCCGACTTATAAAAAATATTGGGGGGGCCCATACCGGGGTCCTGCCGCTGGTTCGCTCGGGTAGCCGGGAGAACGCAGTTCGAGGTGGCGGTGTTGGGGAGAGACCCTCGCTCAGGGCGCCAAGAGACTTGGCGGCCAGCGGCCTATCTGGGGGGTTTTGGAGCGTATTTCGGCGGAGCGATTGGGGAGGAGGGGGCTTGTTGCCGGATTCTTCAGCTGGGCTGGAGATCCGCTGCTGGGGGGTCCCTGGGCCGAGTTGTGAGCACGGCCTGCTGAAGGGAGATCCAGCCGATTGCGCGACGGGGACGGCCGGGGCTCTCCGGCTAGGGCGCGCGGCTGGCTGGCTGGCTGGCTGGCGAGGGAGCAGGTGGGGAGGAGGCGGGGGTCCTGATACAGTCGGGGGCGGAGGCAGACGGGGCCGAGGGGCGAAGAGGGCAGGCGGGGCATGGGGCGCCTGCTCAGGAGCTCAGCTAACCTGTCCCAAGAGACATAGCCTAAGTACTCCTTCCTTCCTTCCTTCCTTCCTTCCTTCCTTCCTTCCTTCCTTCCTTCCTTCCTTCCTTCCTTCCTTCCTTCCTTCCTTCCTGTTTTTTCCCTCCCTCTTTCCACTGCTCCCCTCTTTCTTTCTTTCTTTCTTTCTTTCTTTCTTTCTTTCTTTCTTTCTTTCTTTCTTTCTTTCTTTCTTTCCTTCCTTCCTTCCTTCCTTCCTTCCTTCCTTCCTTCCTTCCTTCCTTCCTTCCTTCCTTCCTTCCTTCCTTCGTCTCATTCCTTCTTATTTCATTCATTTTCTTCCTTTCCTCCAACCCTTCGATGCTCCTTCCTTCCTCCCTTCCTATTTCATTCCTTTCTTTCCTTTCCTGCAACCCTTCCCTGCTTTTTCTTTCCTTCCTTAGCTTCCTTCGTCTAATTGCTTCTTATTTCATTCATTTTCTTTCCTTCCTTCCTTCCTTCCTTCCTTCGTCTCATTGCTTCTTATTTCCTTCCTTTCCCCCTCTCTTTCCTTCCTTCCTTCCTTCCTTCCTTCCTTCCTTCCTTCCTTCCTTCCTTCCTTCCTTCCTTCCTTTTCCACCCCCTCCCTCAATCTCCCCCTCCCTCCCTCCCTTCCTTTTTCCTTCCTTTCTTTGCTCCAACCCTTTCCTTCCTTCCTTTCTTCTCGTTGCTTCCTGTTTCATTCATTTCTTTCCTTTCCTCCAACCCTTCCTTCCTTCCTTCCTTCCCCCACCCCTCCTCCCTCCCCCTCTCTCAATCTCACCCCTATCCCTCCCTCCTTCCTTCTCGCCTTCCCCTTCCCCACAGATTCACACTCTCCCCCCTCACCGCCCGCCCTACAGCCCAGCTGAAACTCTCGCTCACCCTCCAGCCGCAATTGATTTTATATCGCTATTCTCCCTTACTCCCCGCTGCTGCCTCTCCCCTCACCCCCCGCTTCCCCCCCCCCCGCCCACCTCCCAGCACTCGCCTTTCCCTGTGGTGTGTGTGTGGGAGAGAGAGAGAAAGGGGGGAGAGGGAGAGAGAAAGAAAGGGGGGCACACACCCTTGTCGATGCCTTCTACACACAGAGAGAAAGGCAGAAATCACATTCATAATAGGAACCAGAGAAGCCACACTGAGGCTGGCAGGTGGGCGCTCGTTAGGAGCACGCTGGGCAGGTTGTGTGTGTGTGTGTGTGCTTGGGGGTGGTGTCGGTGGAGGGGGGGCGGACAGACCGTAGCTGGGCGCCGTGACGTCAAGGCGAGAGGGAGGCTGAGCCGAGGAGCAGAGCCGTGCGATCGGCGGCGGCGCTCTGCTGGAGGGGCGCCCGAGATTATTGGGGGGGCGGAGCCCCCCCAAACGAATTTTTGAGGGGGCTCGGGCCCCCTCAGGCCCCATGGAGTCGGCGCCTATGTACTGGGCACCCATTCCAAAAATATGCACGGTTAGCTCTCCACACCGATGAGGTCATGGGACTGGAGAGAGAGAAGAGATGGGGTCGGGGTACATCATACGTCGCGGGGGGGGGAGTTAGGTGTTTTCTGGGGAGAGATCTACAATTTTGGGTAATCAAGCGGGGGCCTGAAAAGATAAAGGGGGCACAAGGAACCCGCGTGGCGTTAAGGGAGGGGGAAGTGGAAGCCCCGGGTGCGCACGGAGCCCAAAAGAGTCAAGCGGCGTTGCCTACATTGGCGAGCGCGGGGTCTGGGTTAAAGGCGGATCTACACGGATCCTCATGGATCCTCCCCTTTTTTAAAAATAACCCCAACAAATGCAGTGTCAAATCACACCTGGAAGGCACGCCTACAGACTGGACTATAAAAAACGTGGATCCAACACTTTGCCGCGCTGCAGCACCACAGAAACATGGATCCAAGGCATGGATCCTCATGAATTCATATTCCATGATACTCTAGACCACATCTTAGTCTGTAGGAAGAACCAAAAAAATCACGCATCCACTGTTTCGTGGTGCCGCAATGGCACAAAAACATGGTTAAAAAACAAGGATCTTCATGGATCCTCATGATTTCTGCACTAGATCAGCCCAAAGTCACCATCAGATCAAACATCATGGCCATGGGCACAGCATCCACCACAAAAATCACGGATCCACAACTTCCTGGCGACACCGTAGGCCAAAAACGTGGTTTTGAAGCACGGATCTTCATGGATCCTCACACTTTTCGCATTGGGCCACCCCAAACTCACCGTCAAATCACACATCATAGCCAGGGGCATAGCATCCACCACAAAAATCACGGATCCACGGCTTCCTGGCCACTCCATGGTCCAAAAACATGGTTTTGAAGCACGGATCCTCATGGATCCTCATGATTTTTGCACTAGATCAGCCCAAAGTCACCATCGGATCAAACATCATGGCCATGGGCACAGCATCCACGACAAAAATCACGGATCCACGGCTTCCTGGCCATACCGTGGCCCAAAAACGTGGTTTTGAAGCACGGATCCTCATGGATCCTCACACTTTTTGCATTGGGCCAACCCAAACTCATTGTCAAATCACATGTTATAGCCAGGGGCACAGCTTGCACTACAAAAAACTCAGATCCACTCCATGGCCCAAAAACGTGGTTTTGAAGCATGGATCCTCATGCTTTTTACATTGGGCCAACCCAAACTCATTGTCAAATCACATGTTATAGCCAGGAGCAGATCCTGCAACACAAAAAACTCAGATCCATGCCTTCCTGGTCGTACCGTGGAACAAAAACATGGATCCTCATGGATCCTCACCACAAAAATCATGAGTTGCACTACAAAAATCCCCTTACCTGCACTGTTCATGTCTTCACTGGAAAATTATTATTAGAGCCAAAAGGAGAATATATGACTATATATTGTACCAAGATATGGTTCATCTTCAAGAACAGATCAAATACATGCTGAAGTATGAAAGAGGAGAAAAAATAAGAAACTGCTTACATACTGTCAACTAATATCCAGATTCAAGAAAGACTGTATGGCAAACATTTAAATCAGTGAAAAGACAGAATTTGAGTCCATCATAACAGAGTTCTACCTTTTGGGTAGAATTTATAAACTATTACTCAAATATGACACCGAGCCCGAACAAGCAAAACCTTATATGACAAAATGGATGCAAAAATGTTAAGAGCAGTTTACAGTGGAACAATGAGAACAATTATGAATAAAGGAATAAAATTTACTGCAAGTTAAGCCCTAAAACAAAATTGGTACAGTGGAACCTCGGGTTGCAGACATAACCCGTGACTGAGGCACGTCCGCAACCCGCAGCGTTCGCATCCTGAAACGCCACATCCGCACAGGCGCCAGCGCAATTTGGCGCTTCTGTGCATGTGCGAGCGGCGAAACCCGGAAGTAACCCGTTCCGGTACTTCCAGGTTTCCCGTGGTCCACAACCCAAAAACACATAACCTGAAGCGGCCGTAACTTGAGGTATGACTGTACAAAAATGTTATTTCAATGGTATATAACTTTGAAAAATATACAGAAGATGAATAATGCAATGAATGGACATTGCTGGAAATGTCATAGACCTTAAGGAATCTTCTTGCATTTATGGTGGACCTGTGAAAAGACCAAAAAGTTTTGGAGGAAAGTTCATTTTGAAATGAAAAAAATGTAAAAAAAACCCCCCTAAATTTGCATTGGACCCCAAAACTATGCTGTTGGGAATGACTCCTTCAGCTACTGTATTGTGAAATCGTCAGTGGAACTATTTAGTTATATGACCACAGCAGTCAGAGTGGTGTTGGCTAACATATGGAAATCTGACATATATCCTGAAATAGATGCATGGAAAGAGAAACTATCAGAATATGCCGTAATGGCAAAACTTGCCAATTTAGTAAATAATTGACTCATCTTTATAATTTGTATACAACTTAACAGAACCGTAACAAAATGAACATCTGTATGGATTTGTATAATAGACCTTAGTTACAAAAATATTTCCTGTTTAAAAATAGCTTTGTGCGTATATGATAAAGAAAGAAATATATAGTAGAAGAAATCTTGTCCGACTGATCTAGAAATGAAATCATATTTTAAAATAATTCTTGCTTTAGATTTTTATAATCATATAAGGTATTTCTCCAATAACAAACTACCTAGAATAGGAAATAATATTTAGTACACTAACCTTTGTTTAACTCTTGATAAATGTCAGCTTGCTGAGTTATTTTGTACCATTGTGATTCAATGTTATATTTGCGCTCAACCAGGGAAACCCACATGACTTGAAGGTGTTGCTGTGCAATGCTAGGTCAATGATTCATAAGACCACTGCCATCCATGACTTGATCGTGGATGGAGGACTTGACCTGGCATGTGTAACAGAGACTTGGTTGGATGAAGCAGATGGTCCTGTCCTAGCTGCTGCTTGTCCACCAGGTTCCCCTTACACACAGCAACCCAGGTCATGTGGACAGGGAGGGGGGGGTTGCAGTGATTTTTAGGAAGTCACTAACTTGCACCAGGCGTCCTACTGAGAAGACCCAGTTCTCTGAGTGCATGTTCTGGAAGTTGGGCAATAGGGGCAGTACAGGATTCCTTTTGGTGTACTGACATCCCCACTGCACCAAGGATTCCCTGCCCGAGCTGCTTCAGGTCATGGTGGATGTTCTCCTGGAGACACCTAGTTTGGTTGTCCTAGGGGATTTTAACATCCATGCCAACACGACCTTACAAGGGGCTGCTTGGGACTTCGTGGAAAGCATGTGTGATGGCCTGGGATTCCGATTCGGAGGATGAAACAGAGGAATCCCAGCCTGCACAGGAGTCCCCGCCTCCAGGGCCGGCTGAACTGGGGCAAGGCCTAGATGCTGAAGAGCCTGCACCTGTGGCAGTGCATCAGGAGCTGGCCCCAGGTGAAGCCCTTCTGGCCCCAGAGGGGCTTGACGACTCAGTGGCCACAGGTGAGCCTCCTCCAGGGCCCAGTAACCCTTCGGCCTCTCCTGATCTGCAGAGGCTTAGGGCAGAGAGGCGAAGGGAACTGGTTGCCCCCAGGAGGAGTGCTCGCCTTAAGGCCAGAGGAGGCGGGGCTCCTGGGGGCCGGGACCGCCCCTGGCCTTAGAAGAGGATAAAAGCCCAGTCAGCCCGGCCCCAGGTTGCGGGAGCAAACTGTGCTGGTCCCGGGGGTAAGGTACCGTGGGTGAAGCAGAGTCCACACGAAGAGGGGCGAGGTCCGAGACGGAGAGCCGGGCGGGGAACAGGAACGCTGGAACAGGAGGCTGAGCAGGGAACAGGAACACCAGATAGTCAGGAACAGGAGGCCGAGCAGGGAACAGGAGTACCGGATAGTCAGGAACAGGAGGCCGAGCAGGGATCAGGAACACAGGAAGGTCCGAAGCCAACAACGACGTTGCTCCCGCAACCTGGGGCCGGGCTGACCAGGCGGCTGCACTGGTGGCTTTGGCCCAGGAGAACCAGGCCTTGACTCACACCGTGCAGCAGCTCAGTAACGCGGTTGCGGCACTTCAGCAACGCTTGGAAGCCCTACCGGCTCCTGGGGCCGACGCCCCGGCTCCTGGCAAGTACCCAGTGGCTTTGCCTGAGAAATTTGATGGAGCCCCGGCCAGCTTTCCCATGTTCCTGGCCCAGGCCAAGCTGTATATTCAGGGGCGAGCCCGGAACTTTCCTGACGACCGCACCAAGGTGCACTTTTTGATTAGTTTGTTAAAGGACCAGGCGGCCAAGTGGGCGTTGCCGCTACTCAGGCAAGACTCCCCCTTGCTGGCAGACTATACGGGGTTTTGCAATCGTTTGGAGGCCGCGTTCGGCAACCCCCAGAAAGGGAGTCAAGCCAACCGGGCGATTCGGCGTTTGAAACAGGGCAAGTCCACGGTGGCCGCATATACCACGGAGTTTCGGCTGTTGGCACAGGACTTGACCTGGAATGACTCGGCACTGCGGGACCAGTATCTCGAAGGGCTTTCGGACGAGGTACTGGACCAGTTGGCCACAATGGAACGCCCCACCACGCTAGACACTCTCATTCAACGGAGTCTACAAATAGACGACCGGTTGGAGGATCGTCGTCAGGCCCGGGGTCGCCGACACTTCCAGTTCGCGGCACCAGCTGTTTCCGGCAGCCCCACGGTCACAACTGATTTAATGGAGGAGCCTATGCAGCTCGGGGCAGTGCGGCCACGCCTTTCCCCCGCAGAGAAGGCGCGGCGTCGGGAGGGAAATCTCTGTCTTTACTGTGGCGGAAGTGGACACTTCGCTCGGTCCTGCCCTGAAAAACGCCAGCCGCAGGGAAACCGCCAACCCCAGTAGCTGATGGCCCTAGCTACCGGGGGTCCCAAACAGCGCAGAATGGGCCCGCACCAATGGACTTGCAACATCTTATGGTTTCGGTACGTTTATACCCTCCAGGTGGGCCCTGGATCCTCACCCATGCTTTGGTAGATTCAGGGGCAACCCGCTCCTATATGGACGCTGCTTTTGCCGCCCATCATCAGGTGCCACTTCGGAACAAGCCAGTACCGGTCCAGGTGGAAGCGATTGACGGACGACTTCTGCGTTCAGGTGCCGTTACTCAGGAGACCCAGCCCCTGGTCCTGTGTCTCCAGCAGCACCGGGAGTTGCGAACTTTGGACATTGCCTCTATGCCCCGCTTCCCCCTGGTGCTCGGGATGGACTGGCTGGAAGCCCACAACGTTCAGATTGACTGGGTCAAACGGACCGTGCACTTCCCAGACCCATGTTCCCATGCTCAATCCGGGACGCTGGCGGCCGCGCCCTCAGAGGAGGCAGCACCCACGCTCCCAGCCGTGTATCAGGACTACCAGGACGTGTTCGAGGAACGGGGGGCAGACCAGCTGCCGCCGCATCGGCCTTTTGACTGCGGCATAGACCTCCAACCCGGAGCGCCTTTACCAGTGAGTCGCTTATATTCTCTAACAGAGCCAGAGCGCGAGGCTTTGCAGGACTTCTTGCGCAAGAACCTGGAGCGTGGGTTCATTAGGCCTTCCACCTCGCCTACCGCGGCACCAGTGCTTTTCGTTAAGAAGAAATGTGGGGAACTCCGCCCTTGCCATGATTACCGAGCCCTGAACAAAATTACCGTCCCAGACCGGTACCCCTTGCCCCTTATCTCGGAGCTGCTGGAGCGGGTGCAAGGGGCACAGGTGTTCACCAAGCTGGACCTCCGGGGGGCCTACAACTTGATTCGGATCCGAGCCGGGGATGAGTGGAAGACAGCGTTTGGGACCCGGTACGGGCAGTTCGAATATTTGGTTATGCCTTTCGGTTTGTGCAACGCGCCTGCTGTGTTCCAACGCTACATCAACCACGTGTTTCAGGACTTGTTAGACAAGTACGTGGTGGTGTATTTGGATGACATACTGATTTACTCCCGTGACCCGGCTCGCCATGAGGGACATGTCCGGACCGTGCTGCAGCGCTTGCGTGAGCACCGTTTGTACGCAAAGCTCAGCAAGTGCGAGTTCCATCAGCGGACTGTGGACTTCCTTGGTCACCGGCTCTCTCCAGATGGGGTGCAAATGGACCCGGGGAAGGTGACAGCGGTTCGAGAATGGGCGGCACCCCGGAACCGCAAGGACCTACAGCGTTTCCTGGGGTTCGCCAATTACTACCGGACCTTCATCGCTGATTATGCTCATCGCACCACCCCGTTGACCCGGCTACTGCGCCCAAAGACGCCGTTTTCCTGGGACAAGGAGGCAGAGGAGGCGTTTCAGGGGTTGAAGGCCTGTTTCCAGAGGGCACCAATCTTACAACATCCTGACCCCTCTCGACCCTTTGTGGTGGAGACCGACGCCTCCAGTACGGCTCTCGGTGCCGTCTTGTCTCAACAGATTGGTCCTGAAGCGCCACTCTTACCCTGTGCCTTCTATTCCCGCCAGCTCCTACCAGCGGAGCGTAACTATACTGTGTGGGAGCGGGAACTACTGGCCATCAAGGTAGCCTTTGAGGTCTGGCGCCACCATCTTGAGGGGGCACGACATCCGGTGGAGGTGAGAACCGACCACCGGAACCTGGAGTATCTCCAGACCACCCGCAAGCTGAACCAAAGACAGATCCGGTGGGCGTTGTTCTTTTCCCGGTTCCAGTTCCGGATCCGCTACATCCCTAGCTCTCAGAATCAGAAGGCGGATGCCCTGTCCCGGAAACCTGAAGACAACGCAGACACGGTACAGCAAGCAGAACCCACCACGATCCTACCTCCGGCTGCATTCCTGGCCACCCAGGAGGCGCAGTCACTGCAGGTTCGGGTGCGGGAACAGCAGCGGGTCGACGCTTGGGCCCAGGAACGACTCCGGGAGCTGGCTGAAGGGTCCAGCCCACAGTATCCAGGGCTGGTCCTGCATCAGGGCCTTCTGCTGCACCACGGTCGTCTGTACATCCCGCCAGGGCCACTACGGCTGGAGGTTCTCCGGATGGCCCATGATGCCCCAGCAGCGGGGCACTTTGGACGGTATCGGACCACCCATCTGGTCAGTCGTGAGTTTTGGTGGCCCCGCCTGAAGGCTGATGTGGCTCGCTACGTTGCTGGTTGTGATGTCTGCCGGCGCGCCAAGGGACCTACCGGGCGACCCCCCGGCCTACTTCAGCCATTGCCAGTTCCACCGCGCCCTTGGCACACGGTTTCGTTGGACTTTGTAGTGGACTTACCCTCGTCTCGTGGCTGTACCTGCCTTCTGGTTTTCTCCGACCATTTCACCAAGATGGTGCACTGCGCTCCCTGTCCATCTGTACCCACAGCCAAGGAAACTGCTCAGCTGTACCTTCAGCATGTCTTCCGCCTGCATGGCCTACCTGAGCGCGTGGTGTCCGACCGGGGCGTTCAGTTCACATCCCGGTTCTGGCGAGCATTACACCAGACCCTCGGGACAGAGGTCTGCCTCTCGTCAGCCTACCACCCACAGACCGATGGCCAGACGGAACGGGCGAACGCGGTGCTGGAGCAGTACCTCCGGTGTTACTGCAGCTACCAGCAGGATGACTGGGTCGACCACCTGGCATTGGCGGAGTTCGCCTATAACAACGCGGTGAATGCGTCCACCCAGCAGACCCCGTTCCAGGCCAGTTATGGTTATCATCCACGGCTGTTTCCAGAGGTGCTGCCGGCATCCGCGGTCCCGGCGGTGACGGAGTGGCTTCAAGAGCTCCAGTCCCAGCAACAGCTTTTGGTGGAGCAACTGCACCAGGCCAAGGAAGCGTACAAAGCCCAGGCCGACCGCCACCGCCAGGTGGGGCCGGAACTTCGCGTCGGTGACCTGGTTTGGCTCTCCACTCGCCACCTCCACCCCTCTCGACCTTCGCGGAAGTTGGACGCCCGCTTCACCGGCCCGTTCCCTATCGTAGACCAAGTCTCTCCTGTGGCATTCCGTCTCCGGTTACCCGCAACCCTGAAGGTTCACCCGGTCTTCCACAGGTCCCTTTTGAGTCCGGTGGCCCCACCCGACGAGTTCCACCCGAACCGTCCCCGACCGCAGCCAGTGTTGGTTCGGGGAGAGCCTGAGTACGAGGTGGAACGCATCCTGGACTCCCGATACCGCAGGGGAAAGCTGCAGTATCTCATTGACTGGAAGGGGTACGGACCGGAGGACCGTTCCTGGGAACCAGCGGCCAACGTCCACGCACCTGCCTGCCTCCGAGAGTTCCATGCGACGTACCCCGGCAAGCCGGGTCCGGACCCTCGGTTGAGGGGGGGGGCCTGGGAGGGGGGATGGTGTGATGGCCTGGGATTCTGATTCGGAGGATGAAACAGAGGAATCCCAGCCTGCACAGGAGTCCCCGCCTCCAGGGCCGGCTGAACTGGGGCAAGGCCTAGATGCTGAAGAGCCTGCACCTGTGGCAGTGCATCAGGAGCTGGCCCCAGGTGAAGCCCTTCTGGCCCCAGAGGGGCTTGACGACTCAGTGGCCACAGGTGAGCCTCCTCCAGGGCCCAGTAACCCTTCGGCCTCTCCTGATCTGCAGAGGCTTAGGGCAGAGAGGCGAAGGGAACTGGTTGCCCCCAGGAGGAGTGCTCGCCTTAAGGCCAGAGGAGGCGGGGCTCCTGGGGGCCGGGACCGCCCCTGGCCTTAGAAGAGGATAAAAGCCCAGTCAGCCCGGCCCCAGGTTGCGGGAGCAACGTCGTTGTTGGCTTTGGACCTTCCTGTGTTCCTGATCCCTGCTCGGCCTCCTGTTCCTGACTATCCGGTACTCCTGTTCCCTGCTCGGCCTCCTGTTCCTGACTATCCAGTACTCCTGTTCCCTGCTCGGCTTCCTGTTCCTGACTATCCGGTACTCCTGTTCCCTGCTCGGCCTCCTGTTCCCGACCATCCGGTGTTCCTGTTCCCTGCTCAGCCTCCTGTTCCAGCGTTCCTGTTCCCCGCCCGGCTCTCCGTCTCGGACCTCGCCCCTCTTCGTGTGGACTCTGCTTCACCCACGGTACCTTACCCCCGGGACCAGCACAGCATGGCCTTCATGGGGCTGTCCCTGAATAAGTTTGGCCCAACTCATAGTCACGGACATGCCTTAGACCTGGTGTTCACCTCTAGTGACGTGGGTGATCTGACACTAAGTAAAAGTGAAACAAAAGAAGTTCCATGGTCAGATCACTTCCTGGTGCAACTGGCCTTCTCTGTGACCCTTCTCCTCTGCAGGGAGGTGGGACCAATTCAGATGGTCCGCCCCCGCCACTTAATGGATCCAAATGGTTTCCAGAGAGTGGTAGAGCATGCTTTATCCCATGTTGATGGCCTTTCAGCTGATTCCCTGGTGGCCCACTGGAATGCGGAGTTAACCAGGGCTATCATCTGTCTGGCTCCGAAGCGCCCTCTCCGATTGCATGGAGCCCGGACAGCCCCATGGTTTTCTTTGGAGCTGAGGGCGAGGAAACAATCGCTGAGACGGCTAGAGCGCCAGTGGCAGAAAACTCATTTTGAATTGGACCGGACACAGGTTAGAGCTCAACGTCGAGCCTACCAAGTGGCGATAATGACGGCAAAGAAGACTTTCTTCACCGCCCTATTGAATCTGCAGAAAATAGTAGCAGGAGACTCTTTCAGGTGGTTTGCAATTTAACGGAACCACCTTTACCACCGGGGCCTTGTAAAGACCCCAAGATCTCCTGCAACGATTTTGCAAATTTTTTTTGCAGATAAAGTAGCTCATATTCGGAAGGAGGGTAGACACCACTGTGGGAGCAGGGCCGGGGCGGAAGAGTGCTAGAGCACTTTCTGGTCAAGTTGCATGGAATCAATTTCAATCTGTTACCCCCAAGAATGTGAACAGGCTGCTTGGATGTGTGAAACCAACCACCTGTCTCCTTGATCCTTGCCCATCCTGGCTAATAAAGCAAGCTGGGAAGGGCTGGGTGATGGGCTCTGTGGAGTGGTGAATGCTTCCCTCTGTGAGGGAGCATTCCCAGACCTGCTGAAAGAGGCGGTCATTAAACCGCTTCTTAAAAAAACATCTTTAGACCCGGACAGTATGGCCAACTATCGCCCAGTCTCAAATCTTCCATTCTTGGGCAAGGTGATTGAGCGGGTGGTTGCTGAACAACTCCAGGCATGCCTGGAGGATGCAGACCATTTGGAACCCTTCCAATCGGGATTCAGGTCTCATCATGGGACTGAAACTGCCTTGGTCGTGCTTGTTGATGATCTCTGGCAGGCTAGGGACAAAGGTGACAGCTGTTTCCTAGTTCTGCTGGATCTCTCAGCGGCTTTTGATACAATCAATCATAACTTCCTTCTGGACCGTCTAGAAGAGCTGGGAGCTGAGGGCACTGTTATTCAGTGGTTCCGCTCCTTCCTCCTGGGCTGTGTCCAGAAAGTGGGGGGGGGGGGATGAGTGTTCAGACCCCTGGGCCCTTACTTGTGGGGTGCCTCGGGGTTCTGTCCTCCCCTCCATGCTTTTTAACATCTACATGAAGCTGCTGGGAGAGATCATCAGAGGGTTTGGGCTCGGTGTCCATCAATATGCAGATGACACCCAGCTCTACCTCTCTTTCAACTCAGAACCAGTGGAGGAGGTGAAGGTCCTGTGTGAGTGCTTGGAGGCAGTTGGAGGATGGATGGCAGCTAATGGATTGAGGTTGAATCCTGACAATATGGAAGTACTGTTCTTGGGGGACAGGGGGTGGGCTGGTGTGAAGGACTCCCTGGTCCCGAATGAGGTAACTGTGCCCCTGAAGGACCAGGTGCGCAGCCTGAGAGTCATTTTGGATTCACAGCTGTCCATGGAGGCACAGGTCAATTCTGTATCCAGGGCAGCTGTCTACCAGCTCCATCTGGTACACAGGCTGAGACCCTACCTGCACTGTCTCACGAGAGTGGTGCATGCTCTAGTTATCTCCCGCTTGGACTACTGCAATGTGCTCTATGTGGGGCTACCTTTGAAGGTGACCCGGAAAATGCAACTAATCCAGAATGCGGCAGCTAGTCTGGTGACTGGGAGTGGCCACCGAGACCATATAACACATGTCCTGAAAGACTTACATTGGCTCCCAGTACATTTCCGAGCACAATTCAAAGTGTTGCTACTGACCTTTAAAGCCCTAAACGGCCTCGGCCCAGTAGACCTGAAGGAGCGTCTCCACCCCCATCGTTCTGCCCACACACTGATGTCCAGCACCAAGGGCCTTCTGGTGGTTCCCTCACTGCGAGAAGCAAAGCGACAGGGAACCAGGCAGAGGGCCTTCTCGGTAGTGGCACCCACCCTGTGGAATGTCCTCCCATTAGATGTCAAAGAGATAAACAACTACCTGACATTTAGAAGACATCTGAAGGCAGCCCTGTTTAGGGACGTTTTAATGTGTGACTTTTTAATGTATTTTTATTTCATTTTTTTGGAAGCCGCCCAGAGTGGCTGGGGAAATCCAGCCAGATGGGCAGGGTACAAATATATTATTATTATTATTATTATTATTATTATTATTATTATTATTATCATCATCATCATCATCATCATCATCATCATCATCATCATCAGTACTTTGTAAGATTTGATAATCTTTATAGGTCTTTTAAATTTCTTATCTATCTATCTATCCCCTCCCCCTTTTCCCTTTCTGTACTTCCCTATCCTTATAAAATTGAATATATATATAGTAAAAATTTACGGCTCCACAGTTTTCTGGGTCGCCCCATATTCATTACCCAACCACCTATGCTGCTCATGGCCAGATCACTTTGGGGCACTGCCATGCTGTAAAAAGATTCTCATGAAGCACAGATCCCCATGGATCCTTAGGTTTTTTATGTTTGGTCACCATGAAATCACTATCAAATCACACATGATATATATGACCACAGAATGAACCACAAAAACCACAGAGCACAGCCAAGGAACAAACACTATATTCAATACTTTGATCCTCATGGATCGTCATGATTGTTAAATGGACTCCACCAAATTACATTGTAAGATCACACCAATGTCCATGGAATGACCAAAATAAAAACTCTATCTGAAATGGTTCTGCATTAGCAAGAACATTGTATTAAAATGACATTCATATTCATAGCTTCCACTGTGAAAAACTGCACCTGGAAATTTTTGACCCTGCTAAACTTCAAGAATATCCAAGGCAGACATTGTGATGACCTTACCTGTGAATGTAAATTATCAAACCAACTAGATGGAGACCACCAAAGTAACCATGAAAAACAATAATCTGTCTTGCATGAATTCAGCTACAAATGATTTTGGGACAAAAGTTGGTTGCTTTGGGGGGGGGGGGTAATTATAAATGGAGGTTTAACTGCAAGTTTTCTTGCCAACAGATTTTGTCAGTGCAAACTTTGAAATGGGGGTCTCCAACGTGGTGCCCATGGGCATCATGGTGCCTGCTGACAGCTTTCCTGGAGTCCACCACGTGTTTTTAGAAAAAGAACAGGATTAGTGGTGAATTGTGCCCAGCATGACTTCAAATTGTTCATAGTACGTTTGATTGGCTGCAGGGGCATACGAAGGGGAAGCGGGGGAGGGGTGCCCCGGGGTGCAACGCTGGGGGGAGGGTGACAGTACGGTTGCTGTACTGGCTGCCGCTTGCGCGGCGTCCGTGTGGGCTGCCGCTCTTGCGGTAACTGTACAAGCAGCCCCTCTCGCAGCGACCGTATGGGCCGTATGGGCAGCTCCTCTCGTGGCGACTGTACAGGCTGCTGCTCGCGTAGCGTCCATACAGGCAGCCCCTCTCACAGTGGCCGTACAAGCTGTACGGGCAGCCGCTCTCCTGGCGACAATACGGGCTGCCGCAGACGTGCATCCGTACAGTCTGCCATGCATGCACGGTCCATACAGGACATTGTGTGCACGCCCATCATCCAGGACTTGTTACCATATTATAGCTGCCACAAAATCTATCGGCATGCCACCAGAACCAGGGAAGCCTTGCCAGTTGCAGCTCACACAGTTGAAGCGAAATAAAAGACAGAAGAGTAGATCGGGAAGAAAGTTCCCCAGACTGCAGGAAAAGGTAACAGTAGCTCCAGCATCTGATTCAGTGCGGGCTGCTGAGGGGTTGGACTCCTTAAGATCACCAACCGACTATGAGACACCTGGAAAGCACTCAACCTCAGATGACCTCCACTCCAAAAAGTGGGAAAGAGGATTTGACAGTGACCAATATTGATTCTTTTGATAGCAGCCCTATATTCTCAACACAAAGTGAGAAGTGTTTAGACAAATCACTGATTTGTACATCAGTTCCCCCATGGCACAACTGTACCTTCCCCACACTCAGTCTACAAACCATGGGACTTGTGGGTTCAGTTGGCAACATCTGTGTGTATGACTATGACATAAACACACTGAAAGGATCAAACTGGATAAATGACCACATAATAGATGCCTTTCTTGCCTCCAGGGTGATCATGGCCAAAGAGCTAGGTCACGATGGAACAATTTTCCCACTTACTTGCCACTTCATGCAGATATGTCAAAGATTGGCAGTGCAAGCTCTGAAGAACTGTTTGAGATTTGGAGTACTAAAGAAAGATGTTTTGATTATTCCAGTAAATGACAGAGAAGTCCACTGGATACTGATAGTAATCATTTTAAAAAGGAATACCATGCTCTACCTAGATTCCAAACATGGATTGAACCACTCTGTGATTGATGCAATAACATCCTTCTTAGCATGTCTGTATGAGATGGATTCAAAATATCCCTAGTTTTGCGGACTGGTCATTTTTTGCACCAACTGATATACCCAGGCAAGGTAATTCCAGTGACTACGGTCCTTTCACATGTACCATTGCCCATCTGATTGCTTCTGCTGCCCAATTACAGTTCATACAAACGGATATGGCTGCCATTAGACCCTGGATTGCAAAAGAAATAATACAGTACAGTGGGAAAACCTATTTTGAAGGACAAGACAAATATTTTCAAGTGGAAATTGATGCTGTTCCTCCCAAGAAGAGACAAATCTTGAAAGAGAGTCACATTACTGTGTCTCGATCATGCCCAGAGGGATGGAAGGATACACTAACCTATTGCTCAGATATTTTACCTTCCTTGTTTGAAGGCTGCTGGTCACTATGTTTTTTGAAGGAAGAGTGCAGGAGGCCCAGTGGTGACCTAATTATGGTTTACTGTGAAGGAAACTGCAAGGACTGGTACCAATGCTTTCCCATAGGCATTGATTCAAAAGATCTTCCAGAGGTTTTTGTGTGTCCAGACTGTCAATCCACTGTGGCCAAATAGATTTTGAAACTGCAAACTGTCATATTCCACAGGTTGGTATAATACGGCAAAATCCAAACACATAGTTTTCATCATCATGGCAGGGATGGTTCTTTTCCATAGAATTTTTATTCATGGAGTTGGTTTTTATATCCTGCTTTTCTCTACTTGAAGGAGTCTCAAAGTGGCTAAAAATCTCCTTTCCCTTCCACCCCCACAACAGACACCTTGTGAGGTAGGTGGGGCTGAGAGAGTTCAGAGAGAAGTGTGACTGGCGCAAGGTCAGCAGCCTGCATGTGGAGGAGCGGGGAAGCGATCCCAGCTCACCAGATTAGAGTCCACTGCTCTTAACCACTACACCACAGAAACGTATCTCTTAAAACTCTGGAGCAAGCTGTTCAGTTCAGCCTCATAGTGATACTGATTTGCGGAGGGAAGGTTGGTGATGAGCAAGATCTGTTCCCATTTCCCAACACAGAGACCCTAGAGCAGTTTCTTTTGGGGGCTGAACCTGCAGAGTGTTTCTGTTCAGAATTTCCGTGGCAGAAATTGGCTAAGTGCCTTTATAAACATTCAGCTTCTCAAATCGAACCCCATCATGAAGCTTTCAGGTGTAGCTGTTTGAGGTGGAGGGCAGAGAAGGTGCTAGTCCTTACCTCCCTCCTCCCAGCCCCATGATCAGTTGCCCAATGGGCTGAATTTCAGGGCTTTTGCATGTAAAGGGCAAGCTTGTTCTTTACTTTTATAGACTCTTTAAACTTGGGAACAGATATTTGGCTCCATGATCAAAATGACCAAAAGGGTCAGCTTCTAGAGGACTGGAAAGATCATGATTGTACTTCTCCTACCCTCAGCCCTAACTCCATTGAGTATTTTTTGTTATGAGACTGAGTGTTTGGGGCTGATGCTGTAGCATTCTTGTCTGGGGGCTTGATGGAAAAACAGAAAAGTGACCCTCACCTAACTCTCCAATGCCCTTCAACAAGAATGCTGTAGGAAATATTGCTAAGCCCAAAGGGAGGCAAGAATTTGCTTCAGCTCACCCTGTTAATGGAAGAGCAAAAGCTATGTGTTTGTCATTCTCAATCAGTCTACTATCAGGACTGATTTTAGAACCCTCTTATATCAGGCCACATGGTCACTGGAGGTGGCCCCATCATGCAGACTTGACTATCCACACAGGGACCATCTTTTTCAATTTTTTTCTGATACTGGATTTTAAGTTACAGTTACATCTTTTAAAACAGCTGTCAGTATATCACACTGTATTCCACTTGCCTTCTAAAGGAACACGTGGCTTTCCCCACATAGCGGGTTAGGTTGAGACTGCTGATCCAAGGTGATCAGTAATTTTTATGGTAATTACAATCCTGCTTTCCCTTGTACCAGCTTACCTTGACTTCAGTAAGGCCTTTGAAAAGGTGAGCTCCCCTCACTTGCAGGGGGAACCAGCCAGGTGACAGGACACTCAGGTTACCACCACAATGCCTCCCTCAGCCCCTCCTTTCTGTGATGTAGGTGTGATGTATCTGAGGGGTGGTCTTAGGTTACACCCCTTCTGTGATGTATGTATGATGTTTCTGGGGGTGGTTTTGATCTACAGGGTGGCAATTTCAAAAGTCTTTATAAGGCCTTGCACACCATTTTTCTGGGTCCTTCCTCTCTCCTGCAAGTGAGGGGAGCACCCTGTTGCAACAGTTCAATAAAGGCCAAGCCTACAGCTGCTGTTTTGCTCCAAGTAATCCTGGTTGGTGTCTTTGTTTTTGTCCAAGGTAGCCCTCGGATATTTCCGTTAACAACTGTTAGGTGGATTTGTAATTGGTTGATGGGCTGAACCCAAAGAGTGCTCATCAGTGGCTCATCTTCATCCTGGGAAAAATGACTAGCGGGGTTCCACAAGGTTCTGTCCTGGGCCTGGTGCTGTTCAATATTTTTATAAATGATTTGGATGATGGAATAGAGGGCATGCTAATCAAATTTGTAAATGACTGCAAACTGGGAGGGGCTGCTAATACACCAGAGGACAGGGTCAGAATTCAAAATGACCTGAATAGCCTAGAGAGCTGGGCCAAAACCAACAATATGGAGTTCAATAGGGGGAAATGTAAGGTACTACACCTGGGTAGAAAAAATGAAATGCACAGGTGGGGGACACTTGGCCTGACAACAGTACCTGTGAAAGGGATTTGGGAGTCTTAGTCGACCACAAGCTGAACATGAGTCAACAGTGTGATGTGGCAGCTAAGAATGCCAATGTGATTCTGGGCTGCATCAATAGGAGTATAGTGTCTAGATCAAGCGAAGGAATGCTACCACTTTATTCTGGTTGGTCAGACCTCACCTGAAATACTGTGTCCAGTTCTGGGCACCACAGTTGAAGAAGGATATTGTCAAGCTGGAGCATGTCCAGAGGAGGGTGACCAAAATGTAAAAGGTCTGGAATCCAAGCCCTATGAGGAGAGACTTAGGGAGACTTAGGGAGCTGGATATGTTTAATCTAGAGAAGAGAAGATTAAGGAGTGACATGATAGCCATGTTTAAATATTTGAAGGGATGTCATGTTGAAGAGGGAGCAAGCTTGTTTTCTGCTGTTCTAGAGACTAGGATGCATAATAATGGAATCAAACTATGGGAAAAGAGATTCCACCTAAACATTAAGAAGAAATTTCTGACAGTAAGGGCTGTTGGACAGTGGAATATGCCACCTCGGAGAGTAGTGGAGTCTCCTTCTTTGGAGGTTTTTAAGTGGAGGCTGGCTGGCCATCTGTCAGGAGTGTTTTGCTTGTGTGTTCCAGCATGGCAGGGGGTTGGACTAGATGGCCCTTGCAGTCTCTTCCAGCTCTGTGATTTTATGATTCTATGACACTAGCTAGTACGCTGCACTGTACCATTAGACAGATATTGTTGCTATTTTTTAAGCTGCCATCTATTAGTCTTTGAGCCAGTGTGGTGTAGTGGTTAAGAGCGGTGGACTCGTAATCTGGTGAGCTGTGTTCGCTTCCCCGCTCCTCCACATGCAGCTCCTCACAGGGTGTCTGTTGTGGGGAAGGAAGGGAAAGGAGATTGTTAGCTGCTTTGAGACTCCTTAAGGGGAGTGAAAGGCGGAATATCAAGTCCAAACTCTTCTTCCAAACTCTTTGTAATAGTGGCATTTCCCATAAATATGCTGAGACATAACTGAATAATGTTATAGATTTCAATGGGATTCATGGAAGGGCCAAGTTTATTCTGCAGTTTAAACGAATGGGGCATGGAAGTGCTTAACTGGTTCTTGAGCAGGGCCAAAACCTGGGCGAAGGAATCTTCAGTCTCTGTAGCAAACAGCAGGCACAACAACATTTTGTATGGAATGCAGAGCCAGTTCTTCTCAGAAGCAAGCAAGGGGAGCCCCTGAGGTGCTGGATGCACCACTAAAACTGGCGGCATGGTGTGAGTACCAAGGTTGGTTTTGCTCTCTGCATTTTTCCTGAAGTTGTTGAGCTGTGAAAATCATGTCCACTGTCCCCCTAGAAGGCTGAAAACCATTTTGGGATTCAGGAAGGGTCACCTCGGATGTTAAGAGATGGTTTGCTAAGATCCTTGCAAGAATTTTGCCGGCCACAGCTAACAGAGAGATGCCTAGATAGTTTCCGCAATCAGTTCTGTCACCTTTTTAAAAAGAGATTGATAATTTTGGCATCCCTGAAGTCTGCTGGGATCGCTTTTCTCTCCCAGATTTTTTTGATGAGCTTGTGAAGTTGTTGTGTAAGTTCAATTCCACCCACTTTGAAGATTTCAGCAGGTATCCCATCAGGTCCACTGGTTTTGTTGTTTTTCACTTGGTTAATAGCTGTACACAACTCTCCCAGATTTGGAGATACTGCAAGCTCATCTCTAATTTGTTTTTGCGGGATTTGTGAGAGGACCTCAGCAGCTATGGGGGAGTTGTGGTTAAGGAGATGTTGGTAGTGTCCTTTCCAGCACAGTGCAATAGCTTCTTTATCTTTCAGAAGTGTGGTACCATCTGCTGAGCGTAGGGGGCATATGCCATGATTTATTGGTCCATAGATGGTCTTTGTGGCTTTAAAGAGACTCTGTGCATCAAGAGTGTCGGCTAAGTGCTGGATCTCTTGAGTTTGTTTTTTTTCATCCACCAGGTGTTTTTTAGTTCTCTGGTTCTTAGCATTGGCATAGGTTTTTTTTTCTTAGTGGCACAGTTTCTATCACCAGTGTGGTGTAGTGGTTAAGAGCGGTAGTCTCGTAATCTGGGGAAACAGGTTCGCGTCTCTGCTCCTCCACATGCAGCTGCTGGGTGACCTTGGGCTAGTCACACTTCTTTGAAGTCTCTCAGCCCCACTCACCTCACAGAGTGTTTATTGTGGGGGAGGAAGGGAAAGGAGAATGTTAGCCACTTTGAGACTCCTTTGGGTAGCGATAAAGCGGGTTGCGTGGCTATTCCCTCCCCCTCCACAGATGGAATAAATGAAGACACAGGACACCAGAATTTTAGGTTAATGGGCGAAAATGGCCACAACTTTATTGATTACAGGCAAGAGTGGCATTGGCTTTAGGCATTGGCCCTACCAGACTAACCGGTCTAACCGGCGAGGGTTAAGCACCAACAGGGGGAGCCACCCGAGATGCATAGGAGTTGTGACGTTTTGCTACGAGGTAGGCGAAAAAACCAAGTGGCTTCAAATTCCAAAAAAAAAACCAAGTGGCTTCAAATTCCAGCCAATTAGCCAAATGGAAAAACTCCTACCAGGCCCCTTGCGGCGACCAGCCGAAACCCATAGCAAAGTCAAGGGCGAACCTAAAGGGCGGGTGGGTGGGAAACCGCATCGGGTAAGAGGAGAAAAGGGGCGAGCCAAGGGCTGCCCCGACCTTAAGTGGCCTCTAGACGGCCCGCCCCCACCGCCAGCCGATTGGCTGGCGGTGCGTGGGGATGCTAATTGAGGGAATCCTTGGCTCCCGCGAGGCTGGGGCCAGCCCCGCGGGAGTGTGGGCGGGGTCGTGAGCCCGCAACCCCCCCTGAAGTTCAGTAGTGGCATTGCGTGGCTATTCCCTCCCCCTCCACAGATGGAATAAATGAAGACACAGGACACCAGAATTTTAGGTTAATGGGCGAAAATGGCCACAACTTTATTGATTACAGGCAAGAGTGGTATTGGCTTTAGGCATTGGCCCTACCAGACTAACCAGTCTAACTGGTGAGGGTTAAGCACCAACAGGGGGAGCCACCCGAGATGCATATCCCTAGGCGCTCCCCGAGGGGTTACCGCTCGGGGGCGCGCTTTAGGCCCTAGCCTCCGTAGGTTTCGGACGAGGCAACGCCCCTCGGAGTCCTTTAACGAACTACCCTCCAAGCCTTGGGGGAGGTGATGGCGTTCCTCCCCCCCCCGATCTCATTTGCATGACAATACCCCGGCCAATGCCTACCGCCACACGAGCCGCATCACACCGGCTCGCCGCCAATACCCTCAGCCTGTAACCAATCCCTAATTCCCTGAAAAATGTCTGCTAACCAAATATCATTGCCAGCATCAGATAGATGCACGCCATCCCCGCGATAGAGTGGTAAGTTGTCATGCTGGATGCCAGGGTGCCCAATGACCCGTCCACCCAATGCAGCCACTCTACGCGCCACTGAGCGCTCCACGATCCTCCTGGCTTTATTCACGGCCACGGGATTCACCGCGTCCCGCCAGCATCTCCTTTGCAGCAAAGATGACCAAATTATTGTAATGTTATCATGGGTGGCCCTCAACCCCTCAAGGTCATTGATAATGTTCCACATTAGGTCCACCCCTTTCCTGTAAGCCAGGTCGTTTTCGCCCAGTTGAATGACCAAGGCGTAGGGAGCGCCTTCTGCTGCGATTTTTCCAGCTACTGCCGGGAAGAATTCTTCCCAGCGCATACCACGCCTAGTGATCCATGACACTTTGACGTTGCTGGGTAACCGCAGCTCAGCATCCCAGCCCCTGTTCTCTGCACGCCGCTTGGCCCAGTATACTATGCTGTGGCCGATAAACCACAATCGTACCACACCGATACCTGGAATGAGAGAATAAGAGAGCCAGGTCAGGAGGAGTGGAGAATATCAGTGGCAGGTCACGGGGAATTCACCGTGGGGTCAGGGGAGAAGGCAGGGGGGGATTAGAGATGCTACCGGATGTAACCCTTGTACGCGTTAGACTTCCAGCGCCCCATATCCATTATCCTTTCGGCCGGCAAACCCATGTGGACCGCGGTGGTCGCTGCCCCAATGCGAAAGGAGTGTGCAGCGTACTCCTCCTGTGGAAGACCAATGGCTGCGATCGCTTTGCGCAAGACCCTCGTGAACTGGTGTTTAGATAGGAGGGAACCGTCAGCATGTAGGAAAAAGGGGCCGCCTGAATTAGGCCTCACGCGCAGATATTTTGCGCCATCTTTTACCGGGCAAGGGCCAGACTTCTGAGTTGCCTGGAGGCGAATCATAGCCCCCCTGCCGAGCTGGTCGGTCTTAGAGCTGCGGATTTTCAATATCACGTGGGAGCTAGCTATCGTTACATCCCCCAACAATAGCCCTCTATTCGACCCGGTTGGGCGGTCTTCGCAGACCACCTCGCCGATGCGCAAGGCGCCATAAAATGCAAAGGAAAATGCCGCAGAGAATAACCTGGCTTCATACTTGGACCAACAGATGGTCCTGAGCTTCCTGCGGATTTGCGTGAGAATATCGAGAGTTATGGGCCTTCTCGCGTCCGGGCCTGGAGGCCGTGACCTGCGCCAGCCCTCCAGCATTTTCCGCACCACGAAGTGCGCACAGGGATCAATGGAAAATAGGGCTTTTGAGAAGAAGGATATCGCAGCCGAATGGATATTAAGAGTTTTAGGGGCCTGACCTAGATCGCGAAGGTGGACCATATACTCTATGACCTCGGACTTGGAGGGGGCTCTGCCTGGCTTAAACCGCTCCTTTTTCCTGCGAAAAGCTGTGAAATCTACCCACGCCTTATTGTAAGATCTTAGGGTTGAAGGTGCCAAGGCTGACAATACTCCCTTTATTGCTTCTCGTTGCCAATACTCCAAAGGTGTTCCGGAAACGGTTGCGGCTGCTGCTGCGCATCCGGCGCCAATGAGCGAAAGCGTTCCATCTGGAAACGAGGTAGAGCGTCCGTGATGTTGTCATCAATACCTGGGACGAACTTGGCAGAGGCGTGGAGATTTAGCTGGAGACAGGAAAGGACAAAATAGCGCAGGAGCGACGCTACTCTGGGGGAATGCGATGACTGCTTGTTGAGAACCGACACCACTGCTTGGTTGTCCGTCCAGAAACACACCTTATGATTCTTGAACTGTTCGGCCCAAATATGGATTGCTACTACAATGGGGAAGAATTCCAGGAATGTCAAATCGCGCAGGATCGGTTTTCCTTGCCAAGAGGGAGGCCATTGCTGGGCACACCACTGCCCCCTGAAATAAACACCAAACCCCCGAGAGCCTGCCGCGTCCGAATGCACCTGAAAATCCGACCGCAAGGCCATACAGTCTTGCCACAATGAAATGCCGTTATAACCGTCTAGGAATTGCAGCCAGACCTGTAGGTCTGACTTCACCGCCTTAGAGAGGCGTACCCTATGGTGTGGGGACCGTAGGCCCGCGGACAGTTTTGCTAGCCGGCCGCAAAAGGGGCGACCGGGGGAGACCACGCGACAGGTGAAATTGAGGTGCCCCAGGAGTGATTGAATTTGCCTCAGGGTTACCTTTTTTAACGGCAGCATCTGATCAATAAGCTCTCTAAGGGCGGACAACTTCTCGGCCGGTAGGCGCGAGGTTTGGGCAAGGGTGTCCAATTCGATACCCAGATAGGTCATGGTGGTAACCGGGCCCTCTGTCTTCTCGTTTGCTAAAGGGACCCCCAGTTCGTTTGCAAGGGACTCGAAGGCCTGGAGCAGGGTCCCACAATCGCTCTCGTTACTCGCCACCAAAATAAAATCATCCAAGTAATGCCCCACCCCCTGCATGCCAGTCCTAAATTTTAAGGCCCACTCTAGGAAGGTGCTGAAGGTCTCAAAAGCGGCACAGGCAATCGAGCACCCCATAGGCATCGCCTTGTCGATGAAGTAAGCGCCCTGGAATTTAAAACCGAGCCAGCGATAGTCCTTTGGGTGAACTGGAAGAAGGCAAAATGCGGACTCAATGTCGCATTTTGCCATAAAGGCGCCCCTGCCGAATCCCCAAACCAACTTCACTGCTTGATCGAATGATGCATATTTCACCGTGCACATCTCTTGGGGAATGGCGTCATTAACAGAGGCTCCCTTGGGGTAAGAAAGGTTATGTATCATTCGAAACTCCCCTGGGGCCTTCTTTGGAACAATGCCCAACTGTGAAATATGCAGCTCATCAATAGGGGGTAATTTGAAGGGGCCAGCTACCCTCCCCGCGGTAATCTCTTTCTGGATCTTTTTCAGGGCGATGTCGGGTCTCTCTAGAACTGATTTCTGGTTTGGAGGGCAACCGGCATTGGGGGTAAAAACAACTGGGATCCTAAAGCCCTGGGGAAACCCTTCACCTAGCATACGGGCAGCTTGTCTGTTCGGGTAAAGATCCAGCAGCACTCTCAAAGGCTGTAACTTTATCGGAGAGTGTGCTAGTCCTAAGGACCGATTAGTATCGAGTCCCAGCAGGCCCTTGGGCGGGTCCTGAAGGTCCAGCGGGGGCACCCCGGTTCCCCTGGCTGAGGTGACCCCTGCCTCCACGAAAGGGCTGCTGTTTCCCTTTATAACAGTGAATGGCAGGGTGGCTGCCCAAGCACTTATCACATTCATGCAAGTACTTACACGCGGTGCGCTGGCAGGCCCCCTTATTGAAATCCCAGCAATGTCTCCGGCGTTTTGCCTCCACCTTACCAGATTTTGGCTGATCCAGGGTTTTCTTCTCGATATTGGGGCCCACATGCTCCATCCAGCAGTTATTGTCCCTTTGGTCCCAGCGTGTGGAAGACAGTAGCGAGGCATTCCTCCGGAAGTCCTCATCATACGAGATGGCAGCTTCATCTCCCGCCAGCTCCCGCGCCCTCCTGACGTGCGCCAGGTACGACGCGAGGTGCATGCCCTGTTTTGGATAACACCCCGACACTACTGCCATGAAAACCTGATAGCCGTTAAGCCAATTCTCAAATGTACGCTCGACTCTGGGTGACCTATATCTTTTCTTACCATAGTATCTCCTTTTCTCCCCTTTCCCCTTAATCTGCACTGGGGGTAGCAGGGAAAACATATCAATGAAGTCACCACTCAGGATCTTATCCCTCTTTCTCTTAGTAAGGTGGTTTCCTAAGACAAAGTCGGTGGCCAAGTTAGTAGAGACTTTAACGTCTTCAACTAATGCCCCGTCTTTCCAATCAAGGGTGCCGTTGAAGGCCTTCTGATGTGAATTGGCCCTCCTTTCGTGCACCCACAGGGGGACTCCAGTGTCCTCTCCCTCCCCCTAGTACGTCTCCATAGGTGCGTCACTATCCCCCTCGGAAGAAGAAGAAGTACCTGTCTCCTCATCGGAATCCGATGTGTCCCGCTTCCTGCTCTTCTTAGACCGGTGCCTCCTCTTCGCCTTCCGCTTCCCACTACGTGAACCGGCGTCCCGCGGCGCTGGGTCACTGACTGCCGGGACCGCCTGTTGTGGAGGCAGCTCCTCCTCTGATGTTGATCCATCCGAAGAACTTTGTTGTGCTGGGTTATCCTGAAAAACACTAGGAACATCTATTACCTCTTGTCGGGGCGCTGCACGGGCAGCCACTGAAGGCCCAGCCTTTTTGGTACTAGTCTTAGGTTTTTGCGCGGGCGCCTTACCCTTCTGAGGACCCGCCTTAGATTTTTGTGCACGCGCAGTTTGCAGGCGTGTCTGGGGCCTGCTGGTGGCCTGCTGTTCCGTGCTAGCTGCACTTGTGGAAGGACCTGCCTGACCCTGCTGGCTGGGAGGAGTATCAGGTATGCAATCCTGGGACACTTCCACTATGTTCGGTGAAGGGGTAATAGGAGACCTGCATTGTGCGTAAAATGATTGCAGCGCGGAAAAAAGCTGTGCCGATGCCTGGGGGTTACAAGGCGCCATAGGCACTAAGGCGTTGCCATGCTGTGGCGCTTGAGGATTGCTGTTGCCTTCCATGTTAAAGCAGGATCAGCGTGAGCGTATGTGTGTGTATGTGCGAGAGCGTGTGAGCACGTGAGGGGATTTGAACCACCAACCTTCTGATCAGCAAGTCCTGCTCTGCGGTTTAACCGGCAGCGCCACCCGCCACTTATTGGATTCCTGCTTTATTTAATTTGTTTTGTTTTGTTTTGTTTTGTTTTTTATTTATTTATTTATCTATTTATTATATATATATATATATATATATATATATATATATATATATATATATATTATATTATATTACTTATTATATTGTGTATAATATATATTTATCTCTTTCTGATTTTTTTTTATTATTATTATCTTATTTTAACACAGAAGTAATTAAATGAGTTGCCACAATCTATGGCTTCTATCTTCTGCTGAACCTTATCTTATCTTATGCAGAACCTTATGAATTAAAATCCCTAGCAATTAAATCACTTATGCAATTTAATCCCTTGGTTATTTCTGAAATTAATCCAACTTGCGAAATTGAAACACTCTTTAAATCACCAATGAATTACCTCTGAGCTAAATTAGAATTATATCAGAATATTAATTAAAAAGGAACAGAGCTGGCTTTGTACTTTAATTAAATTGTTTTCCCCAAGTCAAGCACTTTAAATAGCACTGCCGGTTAATTAAATTTTTAGATTAATGTAACCCTGGAAAGCAAGGACACTGTAATGACAAGGACAGAAGCTGCTAAGTAAAGGGGAGATTTTATTCCTGCGTTTATGCCCCGGCAAAAGGCAGGATCGCGGGCTGCAAACGGAAGGGAATAGTCACATGGAGTTCACCTCTAGTAAGATGGCGGCCGCTAGGCAAGCCACGTGGCATTCAAAATGGTGCCGGTCGCCTAGCAATGGCGCAATAGGAACGCCGGCAACACAGCTTCCCACGCGTACTGCCTGTAGTAAAATGGCGGCCGTCGACTGGCCAGGTGAGGGAAAACACAAAACAAAATGCACAGCAAAGCCCCCGCAGCAGCAAACAGGATACCAGAACCCTGAAACCCTAGCACTGAACCTGCACGCAGCCGCAGACTGAGGACCCACGCTCCCTAAGACTGGCTGGGTAAGACTCCCGCTAAATTAAACTTGCGATTAAGCCGGATACGACCTGCTCGAAGAGGTGAAGACTCCGCTTCCGGGAAACACAGTAAAGCCGCGTGGGGAGGGTCGTAGAACTAAAACGAAGGAGGAAGGCTCAGGAGGGAGGCTGCAGGGCGTAATCAGCTGGCCGGCGGGATGCGCACGCAGCTGGAAGCTCCCGCTGCTGTAGCGGGCTTGCAGGAGCAATGGAAGAGCCGCTGGTGGCTCACGCTGCTGAAGCGACCTACGAGAATAAGCCCCCCCCCCAAGGACCCTGAGCGATTTCTCCCCTATACCCTTGCGATGCGAAGGAGGAAAAATTCTCCTGTAGTGATTTCAGCTCAAGTAATAAAAAGGGCAAGCGGCAGAAGACGTTCCTATAAGGCGAAGGCTTGCTGGTAGAAGGCTCCAGGCTCCACGAGGTGACCAAGAGCGCTCCGAAGGATTCCAGTGAGCGGAAGGATGTAAACCGCGTCGGGTAAGAGGAGAAAAGGGGCGAGCCAAGGGCTGCCCCGACCTTAAGTGGCCTCTAGACGGCCCGCCCCCGCCGCCAGCCAATTGGCTGGCGGTGCGTGGGGATGCTAATTGAGGGAATCCCTGGCTCCCGCGAGGCTGGGGCCAGCCCCGCGGGAGTGTGGGCGGGGTCGTGAGCCTGCAAACCCCCCCCCCTCCTGAAGTTCGGTAGTGGCAATATCAAATCCAAACTCTTCTTCTTCTTCTTCTTCTTCTTTGCCAGATCTGAAATGCCTTCCTTTTCTTGTCA
This sequence comes from Podarcis muralis, assembly GCF_964188315.1. Taxonomy (NCBI): domain Eukaryota; kingdom Metazoa; phylum Chordata; class Lepidosauria; order Squamata; family Lacertidae; genus Podarcis; species Podarcis muralis. The sequence continues at coordinate 7,482,548 of NC_135674.1, forward strand.
ATCATGCATTCAATCTCACTGTCATTCTCATCAAACCAGTCCTGGTGTTTCTTGGTTTGGTATCCAATAGTTTGTTCACAGACTGCAATAATGGATGTTTTTAGCTTGGTCCAGTGTTCTTCGATGTTATCAGGGAATTCTGAAAGCAGATGGTCCTTGAGAGTCGTTTAGAAGCAATCCCGCTCAATGGGAACTTGAAGGGCTTCAGTGTTCATTTTGCGCCTTGGTTTTTTCCCCTGAAGCCTACGTTGAGGTATAATCTTGATAGCCATCGTGGCACGTATTAGTTGGTGATCTGTCCAGCAGTCGTCGGCGCTCGTCATAGCTGTGGTAAGGAACACATCACGTTGATCTTTAGTATGGACAATAACATAGTCTAAGAGGTGCCAGTGGTTTGACAGAGGATGCCTCCATGAAGTTTTAAATTTATTTTTCCGTCAAAATAGTGTTTTGGTAATAACAAGGTTGAGCGCTGCAAATATTGTCAAAAGTAAGATTCCATTCTGGTTGCTGTTGCCAACTCCTTCTTTCCCAATAGTCCCAGGCCACAGATTGGAATCTCACCCAACTCTTGCATTAAAATCACCCAGGAGGATAATTTTATCTTCCTTAGGCGTCTCTGATAGGATGGTATCCAGCTGAGAGTAATTTTTTTCTTTAATGTCTTCATCGGCATCCAGTGTTGGTGCATAAGCACTTATAATAGTAGCCTGTTGGTTTTTTGTGAGCTTTATTCGAAGGGTTGAGAGTCGCTCATTAATGCCAGTAGAGACTTCTGACAGGAGCTTCACAAGGTTGTTTTTCATAGTGAAGCCTACCCTATGTATTCAATGTTCTTGTTCAGATAGACCTTTCCAGAAGAATGTGTAGCCTCCTTTTTCTTCCTTCAGTTGTCCCTCGCCTGCTCTTCGAGAGTCTTGAAGCGCTGCAATATCGATGTTAAAACATCGCAGCTCTCTTGCAATGATGGCAGTTCTGCCTTCAGGACGTTCACTGTCTGTGTTATCTGACAAAGTCCATATATTCCATGTTCCAAAATTCAATTGTCTTTTACGACCCCTGGGTGGTGACCCCACTGGGCGCAGTAATCCAGTCAGGGGAAAAGGGAGGCAGACTTCGCACAGTCTTCGCAGTAGGGCTCTGTTCTGATGGCATAAGTAGTCACGACGAACTGGAGGATCCTATCTGCTGCAGCCTTCATCCGCCTTCACAGCCGTTGTAACACACTGCTTGTTATCATCCGCCTGTTCTGCCGTTAAGGACTTCTTGGATCATTCTTTGTCTAGCTTTGTCTAGCTCCTTCCCTGTTATGTACTAAGCTTGGATCCTAGAACAATAGGCAAGTAGGATCCTAGAATGCAAGAACTGATTGGCTTGCAGGAAAAGACCAATCAGGCTCCAGGAGGGAAGCAGAATCAGCCAATCAGATGGGACTCATTGTGTAAATAATGTATATAAAAGCCTGAGGTTTTGGGGGAAATTCAGTCACTGTTTTACAAGCTGCAATAAAGAGCATGAAATCACTACAGGACTCTGAGCATATTTAATTTTCTTTGACCTTACCGCCTTGGGTGACCCTACTGGGAGTATGAGATTCCCAACGGCTTCGCTCACAAGGGTCATAGGAATGTGCAAGCCCACTCACCATGACAAGTGAGAGAACTGAGATAGATTGCACTGAGCCCTGGTCTCATTAGATAAAGCGTTCCACCAAAAAGGCTCTGGCTCTGGTCGAGGACAGCTGGATATGTTTTGGGCCAGGGACCACCAGTAGGTTGTTGTTAGATAAGCGTCACACTCATGGGGGGTGTATTGGAAGATAATTCCCACAGATAAGAAAGGTCACAGATTGTTTAGGGCTTTAAAGATTAGCACCAAAACCTTGAACCTGATTCGATACTCCACCTGGAGCCAATCCAGCTGATGAACAACCAAATGAATGTGGGCTCTCCACAAAGTCCAAGTATGAACTCATGCATCTGCATTTTAGACGATTTGGAGTTTCTGGAGCAGTCTCAAGGGTAGCCCTGCATATCTCTCTCTCTCTCTATCACATTTATACCCTCCCCTCCCCAGCTCAGGTGTACAGCAAGTTAAAGTAGTCTAGTCTGCAGGTGCATGGATCTGCATGGATCACCATGGCTAGGTTGGAAAGGGACAGGTACGGTACCAATCGCCTAACCTGACATAGATTAAAAAATGCCAGTTTGGCTACATTTGTGACCAATGCTTCCATAGAGACAGAAGCATCCAGGATCACACCGGGACTCCTGATGGCGGCTACAGGTGACTATTGCATCCCATGAAGAGCTGGGAGCTGGCAAACCGAACTGAACTCATTCTGGCCCAGCCATTGGACACCCATCTTTAATGGACAGAGATTCAGCCGACTCCGTTTCCTCCATCCCAGCACACCCACCTAAAAATAGGCCACTATATCCACGGTAGCATCTCGCCAGGGCCACGAAGCAGTAGATCCATGATGTTTCTGGTCAGATCTGTGGTTATGTACAAGATATTTGAATAAAGGGTGAATTTGGGGTTCCTCAATGCGAAAAGCGTGAGGATCCATGAGGATCCGTGCTTCAAAACCACGTTTTTGGGCCATGGTACAAACAGGAAGCCGTGGATCCAAGTTTTTTGTGGTGCAGGCTGTGCCCCTGGACATGATGTGTGATTTGACAGTGAGTTTGGGTTAGCCCAATACAAAAAGCGTGAGGATCCATGAGGATCCATGCTTCAAAACCACGTTTTTGTACCATGGTACAAACAGGAAGCCGTGGATCTGAGCTTTCTGTGGTGCAGGCTGTGCCCCTGGACATGATGTGTGATTTGACAGTGAGTTTGGGGTGGCCCAATAGAAAAAGCATGAGGATTCGTGAGGATCCGACCTTCGAAACCACATTTTTGGGCCATGTCGTGGCCAGGAATCCATGGATCCTAGTTTCTTGTGGTGCAGGCTGTGCATCTCATTTGGAAACCAAGGACCCAGAGTCTGGAGGAAGAATGGGGAGGCACACAATGCCAGATGCTTGAAGTCCAGTGTGAAGTTTCCAATGCCAGATGCTTGAAGTCCAGTGTGAAGTGAAGATTTGGGGATCCATGCCATCAGCTGGTGTTGGTCCACTGTGCTTCATTAAGTCCAGGGTCAACGCAGCCGTCTACCAGGAGATTTTGAAGAACTTCATGCTTCCTTCTGCAGACGAGCTTCATGGGGATGCTGACTTCATTTTCCAGCAGGACTTGGCACCTGCCCACACTGCCAAAAGTACCAAAACCTGGTTCAGTGCCCATGGGATTACTGTGCTTGATTGGCCAGCAAACTCGCCTGACCTGAACCCCATAGAGAATCTATGGGGCATTGCCAAGAGAAAGATGAGAGACATGAAACCGAGCAATGCAGAAGAGCTGAAGGCTGCTATTGAAGCATCCTGGTCTTCCATAACACCTCAGCAGTGCCACAGGCTGATCGCATCCATGCCACGCCGCATTGAGGCAGTAATTGATGCAAAAGGTGCCCAAACCAAGTACTGAGTACATATGCATGCTTCTACTTCTCATAGGTCCAATATTGCTCTATTTGCAGTCCTTGTTTTGCTGATTTGATTTAATATTCTAATTTTCTGAGATTGTTAATTTGGGGTTTTCATCAGCTGTGTGCCATAATATCACAATTATAACAAATAAAGGCTTGACATATCTCACTTTGCATGTCATGAGTCTATCTCATATATTAGTTTCATCTTTTAAGTTGAATTACTGAAATAAATGAAGTTTTCCATGATATTCTAATTTTCTGAGTTTCACCTGTATGTGATTTGACGGTGAGTTTGGGTTGGCCCGATGCAAAAAGCGTGAGGATCCATGAGGATCCGTGCTTCAAAACCACGTTTTTGTGCCACGGTATGGCCAGGAAGCCGTGGATCCGTGATTTTTGTGGTGGATGCTGTGCCCATGGCCATGATGTTTGATCTGATGGTGACTTTGGGCTGATCTAGTGCAAAAATCATGAGGATCCATGAGGATCCGTGTTTTTAAACCATGTTTTTGCGCTCCTGCGGCCCCACAAAATGGTGGATGCATGATTTTGTTGATGCTGTCTACAGAGTAAGACATAGTCTACAGTATCATGGTGGTTTTATTTAATTTGAATGAAAAAATCATATGAATTCACGAGGATCCGTCTAGATCCGGCTTTTACCTTTTCCCCACCATCCGCAAGGATCCCGACGACCGTCCGACACGTCCCTCTCCCAATTCCCACGTGCGGCGCGCGAGAAGAACCGCCGCACAATGAACGCAAAAAGGAAAAAGGTAAAAGGCGGATCTAGACGGATCCTCGTGAATTCATATGATTTTTTCATTCAAATTAAATATGATTTTTGTATTGTGCCAACCCAAACTCACTGTCAAATGACACATCATGTGAGGAGAATCAGAACTTACAGGGTTAAACAGTTCTGTGTGACGTCTCACATTCTGAGGCGTGGTTATGTTCACATACAGGAATCTTTCTTTGTGTGTGAGTTACTTTCGTTTTTGGCTGAGAGGCGAGAAGGATGCCTGCTCTCTCGCCGGGACTGATTTATGATGTTTTTCTTCTCATGAAAGGCTGCTAGAGATTAGCAAGAAGCCTGCGAACAGTCTGATTTATTATCCACACACAAGGCAACACTTTCTGCCGCTGCAGAACTCTGCTAAGAGCTGCAAAGAGAGCTCAAGTTTTTTCTATCGGCACAGGCGTCCATCGGCACAGGGGAAGTGTGCCGGGCGCCATCTTATCTCAGCACATCATGGCCATGGACACAGCCTGCACAACAAAAAACTAAGATCCACAGTTATCTGGCAACGCCATGGCTCAAAAACGTGGTTTTGAAGGTTGGATCCTCATGCTTTTTCCATTGGGCCACCCCAAACTCACTGTCAAATCAAACATCATGTACAGGGGCACAGCCTGCACAACAAAAAACTCGGATCCATGGCTTCCTGGCCGTACCGTGGTACAAAAACGTGGTTTTGAAACACGGATCCTCATGGATCCTCACGCTTTTCGCATTGGGCCAACCCAAACTCAACGTCAGATCACGCGTCATAGCCAGGAGCACAGCTCGCACCATGAAAAACTCAAATCCACAGCTTCGTGGACACTCCATGGCCCTTCCTCCTGGGCTGTGTCCAGAAAGTGGTGGTGGGGGATGAGTGTTCAGACCACTGGGCCCTTACTTGTGGGGTGCCTCGGGGTTCTGTCCTCCCCTCCATGCTTTTTAACATCTACATGAAGCTGCTGGGAGAGATCAGCAGGGGGTTTGGACTGGGTGTCCATCAAGATGCAGATGATACCCAGCTCTTCCTCTCTTTCAACTCAGAACCAGTGAAAGCGGTGAAGGTCCTGTGTGAGTGCTTGGAGGCAGTTGGAGGATGGATGGCAGCTAATGGATTGAGGTTGAATCCTGACAATATGGAAGTACTGTTCTTGGGGGACAGGGGGTGGGCTGGTGTGAAGGACTCCCTGGTCCCGAATGGGGTAACTGTGCCCCTGAAGGACCAGGTGCGCAGCCTGGGAGTCATTTTGGACCATGGAGGCACAGGTCAATTCTGTATCCAGGGCAGCTGTCTACCAGCTCCATCTAGCACGCAGGCTGAGACCCTACATGCCCAGAGACTGTCTCACCAGAGTGGTGCATGCTCTAGTTATCTCCCGCTTGGACTACTGCAATGTGCTCTACTTGGGGCTACCTTTGAAGGTGACCTGGAAACTACAACTAATCCAGAATGCGGCAGCTAGACTGGTGACTGGGAGCGGCCACCGAGACCATACAACACATGTCCTGAAAGACTTACCGTATTTTTCGTCCCATAGGACGCTCCGTCCCATAGGACGCACCTAGTTTTTTGGGGGGGAAATAGAGGAAATCCCCCCCCCCTTTATTTCCCCCCCTAAACCAGGTCTCAAGAGAACAGAACAATCCTGAACTATAAAATAACACAACAAGAGATTGAAGGTGCCATTCAGAAAACTGGGCAACTGGGCAAGTCTCCAGGGCCAGATGGAATTACCTCCAAGTATTATAAGGTTATGAAAGACTATTTGATACAACCATTAATGGAGGTCTGTAATGAGATTATGGAGGGGAAGAAGGCACCGGAATCGTGGAAAGAAGCCTACATCACATTGATACCTAAGTTGGAATCTGAAAAGACACAACTTAAGAACTACCGTCCCATCTCTCTCCTGAATGTGGATTACAAAATTTTTGCTGACATTTTGGCAAGTAGACTTAAAAAAGTGTTAAACGAAGTAATTCATAAAGATCAGGCAGGCTTTCTCCCAGGCAGACACATGTTTGATAATACTAGAAACATCATTGACATTTTGGAACTTTTACAAACAAATATGAATACAAGAGCAGTGTTGATTTTTATAGATGCGGAGAAGGCCTTTGACAATATATCTTGGATGTTCATGAATTTTTTTTTTGAAGGGATGGGAGTGGGACGGGGGTTTGAAAATGCTATAGAGGCAATCTATTCAGAACAAAAAGCTAAATTAATAGTTAACAATGTGGTGACAGAAGCTTTTAAAATTCAAAAAGGAACACGACAAGGTTGCCCGATTTCCCCTTTGTTATTCATTTCGGTCCTGGAGGTGCTCTTGAATATGATTAGAGGGGATCGGTTGGTGGAAGGGATTCAGGTCGGAGCCAAACAGTACAAAATTAAAGCTTTTGCAGATGACCTGGTTTTGACATTGCAGGAACCAGACTCTAGTACGAAAAGAGTTTTGGAACTGATTCAAGAGTTTGGTCGGTTGGCGGGTTTTAAATTAAATAAGCAGAAGACAAAGGTTCTGGGGAAAAAATTGACAACTGAGGAATCAGAAAGGTTTCAGAAAGAGACAGATTTAAAAATTGCTAAGAAGGTGAAATACCTAGGGGTTAATATGACTTCTAAAAACTTGAATCTATTTAAGGATAATTATGAAAAGTGTTGGACAGAAATTAAGAAGGACTTAGAAACTTGGTCAAGACTGAAACTCTCCTTGTTGGGTAGAATTGCTGTGATAAAAATGAATGTATTGCCAAATATGTTATTCTTGTTTCAGACCCTACAGATCGTGGACAGAGTGGAATGTTTTACAAAATGGCAGAGAGATATTTCTAAGTTTGTCTGGCAGGGCAAAAAGCCCCGAATAAAATTTAAAATTCTAACTGATGCTAAAGAAAGAGGGGGGTTTGCCCTGCCGGATTTGAGACTGTATTATGAATCGGCGGCTTTCTGCTGGTTGAAGGATTGGTTTTTACTTGAGAACACTGATGTCCTAGATCTGGAAGGGTTTAATAATGCTTTTGGATGGCATGCATACTTGTGGTACGACAAGGTAAAAATGCATAAGGCCTTTAAGAACCATATTGTCAGGAAAGCTGTGTTTAATGTCTGGATAAAATACAAAGACTTATTAGAAAACAAGACCCCAAGGTGGCTGTCATCAATGGAAGCCAAGGCCCTGAAAAGACTCAATATGGAGGCCAATTGGCCAAAATATTGGGAGATAATAGAAAAAGAAGGTGATCCTTGGAGATTGCAGAGTTTTGAGAAATTAAAAGGTAAAGTGCGAGATTGGTTACATTATGCTCAGATCAAGGAGGTTTTTAAGTTGGACAAGAAAGTAGGTTTCCAGGTGGAAAAATCGAAATTAGAAACAGAGCTGTTAGAACCTAAGACCAAAGTACTTTCAAAAATGTATAACTTGCTGTTGAAATGGAATACGCAGGATGAAATTGTCAAATCAGCTATGATAAAATGGGCTCAGGACATTGGGTATAATATTATGTTTGCTGACTGGGAAAAGTTATGGACCACCGGAGTAAGGTTCACGGCATGTAATGCCTTGAAAGAAAACATTATGAAAATGATATATAGGTGGTACATGACCCCAGTTAAGCTGGCAAAAATATATCACTTGCCCGATAACAAATGTTGGAAATGTAAAGAAGCTGAGGGAACATTCTTTCATCTTTGGTGGACATGCCCAAAGGTTAAGGCTTTCTGGGAAAAGATCTATAATGAACTAAAAAAGGTATTTAAGTATACCTTCCTTAAGAAACCAGAGGCCTTCCTTCTGGGCATTGTCGGCCAAGGGGTGTTAAAGAAGGATAGAACTTTCTTTATGTACGCGACAACAGCAGCAAGAATTCTCATCGCAAAGTATTGGAAGACAGAATTTGCCCACCCTGGAAGAATGGCAGACGCAACTGATAGACTACATGGAATTGGCTGAAATGACTGGCAGAATCCGAGATCTGGGAGAAGAGACGATGGAAGAGGACTGAAAAAAATTTAAAGACTATTTACAAAAACATTACAAATTGTATGAATGCTAGGAGAATGCACAAATGAAAGTAACATGGCAACAGTAAAATTATTGTAAGATATTTGAGAACATATGATGTTTAAGCTAACGTCGAAAATGGAAGTAATATTTGGTTCAATAGAAGGAGTTGAATTTATGACAAATACAAGTTAAAAGTCGAAATTGAATACCTGAGACTTATAAAATAAGGATGGAAGTAAGGTAACAAATTGCTGCATACAATTATATTGTCGGGAACGCAGGCAAGGGAGATGTGAGGAAGTCCAAAGTTTATGAAAACATAATTTATGAATACTGTTATTTTATTTGTATTTTCCTTTTGTATTCTTCTTTTTCTTGGAGTTTGGTTTTATCTTTCCTTTTTTCTTGTCTGTTTGATGTTGTTTTGGTTGTTAAAAAATCTTAATAAATATTTATAAAAAAAAAATAAACCAGGTCAGGGAAACCGAACCAGGTCGAGGAACAGCGGGATGGCGGCGCTGCGCCTCCTTGCTGTCCCCCGAGCTTGTGGGGCTGGCCGATGTCTGTCCGGCGTGCAGGGCACGCCGGGCGGCAGGCTGCTATCCGCAGCATGGGGAGCCCTGCGGGGAACTCCCGCAGGGCTCCAACACGCTGCGGATGTCGGCCCGGCGCGAGGGGCGCTCTGCTTCAGGGCGCCCCTCGCGCCGGGCGGTAGGCTGCTATCCGCAGCGTGGGGAGCCCTGTGGGAAACTCCCACAGGGCTGCCTAGGCTGCGGATATGTTCCCGAAGCGCCGGGCGCTCTGCTTTCAGGGCGCCCGACGCTCCGGGAAGCAGGCTGCCTAGGCTGCGGATGTGTTCCTGAAGCCTGGAGAGCAAGAGGGGTCGGTGTGCACCGACCCCTCTCGCTCTCCAAGCTTCAGCGAAAGCCTGCATTCACCTCATAGGACGCACACACATTTCCCCTTCATTTTTGGAGGGGAAAAAGTGCGTCCTATAGGGCAAAAAATACGGTACATTGGCTCCCAGTACATTTCCAAGCACAATTCAAAGTGTTGGTGCTGACCTTTAAAGCCCTAAACGGCCTCGGTCCAGTATACCTGAAGGAGCGTCTCCACCCCCATAGTTCTGCCTGGACAATGAGGTCCAGCAACAAGGGGCTTCTGGTGGTTCCCTCACTGCGAGAAGCAAAGCGACAGGGAACCAGGCAGAGGGCCTTCGCGATAGTGGCGCCCACCCTGTGGAATGTCCCCCCATTAGATGTCAAAGAGATAAACAACTACCTGACATTTAAAAGACATCTGAAGACAGCCATGTTTAGGGACATTTTTAATGTGTGACTTTTTAATGTATTTTTATTTCATTTTTTTTGGAAGCCACCCAGAGTGGCTGGGGTACAAATATATTATTATCATTATTATCAGTAATTTGTAGGATTTGATAATCTTTATAGGTCTTTTAAATTTCTAATCTATCTATCTATCTATCTATCTATCTATCTATCTATCCCCTCCCCCTTTTCCCTTTCTGTACTTCCCTATCCTTATAAAATTGAATATATATATTTTTAAAAAATTTACGGCTCCACAGTTTTCTGGGTAGCCCCATATTCATTACCCAAACACCTATGCTGCTCATGGCCAGATCATTTGGGGCACTGCCTTGCTGTAAAAAGATTCTCATGAAGCACAGATCCCCATGGATCCTTAGGTTTTTTATGTTTGGTCACCCTGAAATCACTATCAAATCACACCTGATGTATATGACCACAGAATGAACCACAAAAACCACAGAGCACAGCCAGGGAACAAACACTATATTAAATACTTTAATCCTCATGGATCGTCATGATTGTTAAATGGGCTCCACCAAATTACATTGTAAGATCACACCAATGTCCATGGAATGACCAAAATAAAAACTCTATCTGAAATGGTTCTGCATTAGCAAGAACATTGTATTAAAATGACATTCATATTCATAGCTTCCACTGTGAAAAACTGCACCTGGAAATTTTTGACGCTGCTAAACTTCAAGAATATCCAAGGCAGACGTTGTGATGATCTTACCTGTGAATGTAAATTATCAAACCAACTAGATGGAGACCACCAAAGTAACCATGAAAAACAATAATCTGTCTTGCATCAATTCAGCTACAAATGATTTTGGGACAAAAGTTGGTTGCTTGGGGGGGGGTAATTATAAATGGAGGTTTAACTGCAAGTTTTCTTGCCAACAGAGCTTGTCACTGCAAACTTTGAAATAGGGGGTCTCCAACATGGTGCCCATGGGCATCATGGTGCCTGCTGAGAGCTTTCCTGGAGTCTACCACGTGTTTTTAGAAAAAGAACAGCATTAGTGGTGAATTGTGCCCAGCATGACTTCAGATTGTTCATAGTACATTTGATTGGCTGCAGGGGCATACGAAGGGGCAGTGGGGTGGTGGTGCCCTGGGGTGCCATGCTGGGGGAAGGGTGACAGTACGGTCGAGGTACTGACTGCTGCTGTTGCGGCGTCCGTGTTGGCTGCCACTCTTGCGGTAACTGTACAGGCAGCCCCTCTCGCAGCGGCCATATGGGCCGTACAGGCAGCTGCTCTCGCGGCGACTGTACAGGCTGCTGCTCGCATAGCGTCCGTACAGGCAGCCCCTCTCACGGTGGCTGTACAGGCTGTACGGGCAGCCGCTCTCCTGGCGACAATACGGGCTGCCGCACGCGCAGCGTCCATACGGTCTGCCATGCATGCACAGTCCGTACAGGACATTGTGTGCGCCCATCATCCAGGACTTGTTACCATATTATAGCTGCCACAAAATCTATCGGCATGCCACCAGAACCAGGGAAGCCTTGCCAGTTGCAGCTCACACAGTTGAAGCGAAATAAAAGACAGAAGAGTAGATCGGGAAGAAAGTTCCCCAGACTGCAGGAAAAGGTAACAGTAGCTCCAGCATCTGATTCAGTGCGGGCTGCTGAGGGGTTGGACTCCTTAAGATCACCAACCGACTATGAGACACCTGGAAAGCACTCAACCTCAGATGACCTCCACTCCAAAAAGTGGGAAAGAGGATTTGACAGTGACCAATATTGATTCTTTTGATAGCAGCCCTATATTCTCAACACAAAGTGAGAAGTGTTTAGACAAATCACTGATTTGTACATCAGTTCCCCCATGGCACAACTGTACCTTCCCCACACTCAGTCTACAAACCATGGGACTTGTGGGTTCAGTTGGCAACATCTGTGTGTATGACTATGACATAAACACACTGAAAGGATCAAACTGGATAAATGACCACATAATAGATGCCTTTCTTGCCTCCAGGGTGATCATGGCCAAAGAGCTAGGTCACGATGGAACAATTTTCCCACTTACTTGCCACTTCATGCAGATATGTCAAAGATTGGCAGTGCAAGCTCTGAAGAACTGTTTGAGATTTGGAGTACTAAAGAAAGATGTTTTGATTATTCCAGTAAATGACAGAGAAGTCCACTGGATACTGATAGTAATCATTTTAAAAAGGAATACCATGCTCTACCTAGATTCCAAACATGGATTGAACCACTCTGTGATTGATGCAATAACATCCTTCTTAGCATGTCTGTATGAGATGGATTCAAAATATCCCTAGTTTTGCGGACTGGTCATTTTTTGTACCAGCTGATATACCCAGGCAAGGTAATTCCAGTGACTACGGTCCTTTCACATGTACCATTGCCCATCTGATTGCTTCTGCTGCCCAATTACAGTTCATACAAACGGATATGGCTGCCATTAGACCCTGGATTGCAAAAGAAATAATACAGTACAGTGGGAAAACCTATTTTGAAGGACAAGACAAATATTTTCAAGTGGAAATTGATGCTGTTCCTCCCAAGAAGAGACACTTGAAAGAGAGTCACATTACTGTGTCTCGATCATGCCCAGAGGGATGGAAGGATACACTAACCTATTGCTCAGATATTTTACCTTCCTTGTTTGAAGGCTGCTGGTCACTATGTTTCTTGAAGGAAGGGTGCAGGAGGCCCAGTGGTGACCTAACTGTGGTTTACTGTGAAGGAAACTGCAAGGACTGGTACCACTGCTCTTGCATAGGCATTGATTCAAAAGATCTTCCAGAGGTTTTTGTGTGTCCAGACTGTCAATCCACTGTGGCCAAATAGATTTTGAAACTGCAAACTGTCATATTCCACAGGTTGGTATAATACGGCAAAATCCAAACACATAGTTTTCATCATCATGGCAGGGATGGTTCTTTTCCATAGAATTCTTATTCATGGAGTTGGTTTTTATATCCTGCTTTTCTCTACTTGAAGGAGTCTCAAAGTGGCTAAAAATCTCCTTTCCCTTCCACCCCCACAACAGACACCTTGTGAGGTAGGTGGGGCTGAGAGAGTTCAGAGAGAAGTGTGACTGGCGCAAGGTCAGCAGCCTGCATGTGGAGGAGCGGGGAAGTGAACCGAGTTCACCAGATTAGAGTCCACTGCTCTTAACCACTACACCACAGAAACGTATCTCTTAAAACTCTGGAGCAAGCTGTTCAGTTCAGCCTCATAGTGATACTGATTTGCGGAGGGAAGGTTGGTGATGAGCAAGATCTGTTCCCATTTCCCAACACAGAGACCCTAGAGCAGTTTCTTTTGGGGGCTGAACCTGCAGAGTGTTTCTGTTCAGAATTTCCGTGGCAGAAATTGGCTAAGTGCCTTTATAAACATTCAGCTTCTCAAATCGAACCCCATCATGAAGCTTTCAGGTGTAGCTGTTTGAGGTGGAGGGCAGAGAAGGTGCTAGTCCTTACCTCCCTCCTCCCAGCCCCATGATCAGTTGCCCAATGGGCTGAATTTCAGGGCTTTTGCATGTAAAGGGCAAGCTTGTTCTTTACTTTTATAGACTCTTTAAACTTGGGAACAGATATTTGGCTCCATGATCAAAATGACCAAAAGGGTCAGCTTCTAGAGGACTGGAAAGATCATGATTGTACTTCTCCTACCCTCAGCCCTAACTCCATTGAGTATTTTTTGTTATGAGACTAAGTGTTTGGGGCTGATGCTGTAGCATTCTTGTCTGGGGGCTTGGATAGAAAAACAGAAAAGTGACCCTCACCTAACTCTCCAATGCCCTTCAACAAGAATGCTGTAGGAAATATTGCTAAGCCCAAAGGGAGGCAAGAAATTGCTTCAGCTCACCCTGTTAATGGAAGAGCAAAAGCTATGCGTGTGTCATTCTCAATCAGTCTGCTTTCAGGACTGATTTTAGAACCCTCTTATATCAGGCCACATGGTCACTGGAGGTGGCCCGATCATGCAGACTTGACTATCCACACAGGGACCATCTTTTTCAATTTTTTTCTGATACTGGATTTTAAGTTACAGTTACATCTTTTAAAACAGCTGTCAGTATATCACACTGTATTCCACTTGCCTTCTAAAGGAACACGTGGCTTTCCCTACATAGCGGGTTAGGTTGAGACTGCTGATCCAAAGTGATCAGTAATTTTTATGGTAATTACAATCCTGCTTTCCCTTGTACCAGCTTACCTTGACTTCAGTAAGGCCTTTGAAAAGGTCCCCCATGATATTATTGCAAAAAAGCTAGTAAAATGTGGGCTAGACAAAGCTACTGTTAGGTGGATTTGTAATTGGTTGACGGGCTGAACCCAAAGAGTGCTCATTAGTGGCTCACCTTCATCCTGGAAAAAAATGACTAGCGGGGTTCCACAAGGTTTTGTCCCGGGCCTGGTGCTATTCAATATTTTAATAAATGATTTGGATGATGGAATAGAGGGCATGCTAATCAAATTTGCAAATGACTGCAAACTGGGAGGGGTTGCTAATACACCAGAGGACAGGGTCAGAATTCAAAATGACCTGAATAGCCTAGAGAGCTGGGCCAAAACCAACAATATGGAGTTCAATAGGGAGAAATGTAAGGTACTACACCTGGATAGAAAAAATGAAATGCACAGGTGGGGGACACTTGGCTTGACAACAGTACCTGTGAAAGGGGTCTGGGAGTCTTAGTCGACCACAAGCTGAACATGAGTCAACAGTGTGATGTGGCAGCTAAGAACGCCAATGCAATTCTGGGCTGCATCAATAGGAGTATAGTGTCTAGATCAAGTGAAGGAATGCTACCACACTATTCTGGTTGGACAGACCACACCTGAAATACTGTGTCCAGTTGAAGAAGGATATTGTCAAGTTGGAGCATGTCCAGAGGAGGGTGACCAAAATGTAAAAGGTCTGGAATCCAAGCCCTATGAGGAGAGACTTAGGGAGCTGGATTTGTTTAATCTAGAGAAGTGAAGATTAAGGAGTGACATGATAGCCATGTTTAAATATTTGAAGGGATGTCATGTTGAAGAGGGACGCGGGTGGCACTGTGGGTTAAACCACAGAGCCTAGGACTTGCCGATCAGAAGGTTGGCGGTTTGAATCCCTGCAATGGGGTGAGCTCCCGTTGCTCGGTCCCTGCTCCTGCCAACCTAGCAGTTTGAAAGCTCGTCAAAGTGCAAGTAGATAAATAGGTACCACTCTGGTGGGAAGGTAAACGGCGTTTCCGTGTGCTGCTCTGGTTCACCAGAAGCGGCTTAGGCCACATGACCCAGAAGCTGTACACCGGCTCCCTCGGCCAATAAAGCGAGATGAGCGCCGCAACCCGAAAGTCTCCAAGACTGGACCTAATGGTCAGGGATCCCTTTACCTTTACATGTTGAAGAGGGAGCAAGCTTGTTTTCTGCTGTTCTAGAGACTAGGATGCAGAATAATGGATTCAAACTATGGGAAAAGAGATTCCACCTGGGCGTGGTAATCCAGTCAGGGAAAAAGGGAGGCAGACTATGTTTAGGGCACCGTTTCCAGCCCCTTCCCCTTTTTGGGGTGAGCATAGTGGATCCTAAAAAGGGCTGCTCAGTCATGGATACAGCTGCTGAGGCGCTCAACTGCCTCATTCCTTGAGTCAGAACGACTGACCGCGCATGTGTCGGTTCATGACTAGGGGCTTCACATTCCTGCCTCCGTAGCCATTTAGTGATCGCCATGGGGGGGAGGGTTTGGGGGGGGGTTGGGTTGGGTTTTTGGAAGACGCCTGTGTGTGAATTTGTTTTATGTGTGTAGATCAGTGCACGCTGACCAACGCACAGTCTTCGCAGTAGGGCTCTGTTCTGATGGCATGAGTAGTCACGGCGAACTGGTGGATCCTATCTGCTGCAGCCTTCATCCGCCTTCACAGCCGTTGTAACACACTGCTTGTTATCATCCGCCTGTTCTGCCGTTAAGGACTTCTTGGATCATTCTTTGTCTAGCTCCTTCCCTGTTATGTACTAAGCTTGGATCCTAGAACAATAGGCAAGTAGGATCCTAGAATGCAAGAACTGATTGGCTTGCAGGAAAAGACCAATCAGGCTCCAGGAGAGAAGCAGAATCAGCCAATCAGACGGGACTCATTGTGTAAATAATTTATATAAAAGCCTGAGGTTTGGGGGGGAAATTCAGTCACTGTTTTACAAGCTGCAATAAAGAGCATGAAATCACTACAGGACTCTGAGCATATTTAATTTTTTTTGACCTTACCGCCTTGGGTGACCCTGCTGGGAGTACGAGATTCCCAACGGCTTCGCTCACAAGGGTCATAGGAATGTGCAAGCCCACTCACCATGACAAGTGAGAGAACTGATATAGATTGCACCGAGCCCTGGTCTCATTAGACAAAGCGTTCCACCAAAAAGGCTCTGGCTCTGGTTGAGGACAGCTGGATATGTTTTTGGGCCAGGGACCACCAGTAGGTTGCTGTTAATGAGGTCACACTCATGCGGGGTGTATTGGAAGATAATTCCCACAGATAAGAAAGGTCACAGACTGTTTAGGGCTTTAAAGATTAGCACCAAAACCTTGAACCTGATTCGATACTCCACCTGGAGCCAATCCAGCTGATGAACAACCAACTGGATGTGGGCTCTCCACAAAGTCCCATTAAGAACTCATGCATCTGCATTTTAGACCATTTGGAGTTTCTGGAGCAGTCTCAAGGGTAGCCCTGCATCTCTCTCTCTCTCTCTCTCTCTCTCTCTCTCTCTCTCTCTCTCTCTCTCTCTCTATATATATATATATATATATATATATATATGCTTTCGTAGATTTTCACGGGTACAGGAATGCAGGTTTTGGTGTCTTCGGGTGTCTTCCCGTGTAAAAGATGGGGTGTCTAGGCGACGTTTCGACGAGGTCTCACTCGTCATCTTCAGGCTGGTGCTTTCGGCTTCTTGTTACTGGAACAGAGCAGGATCTCAGTGTTTGAGTTCCTATAAATACTGTAGAGGAGGCGTGGTGTATAGCCTCCAATGTTCTGGGCAGAGAGGAAGTTCCCAGGCTAGTGTGCCTTTTCTTCTTTTGTTCCTTAATTACTTGAGGGATAT
Source organism: Podarcis muralis (assembly GCF_964188315.1). Lineage (NCBI taxonomy): Eukaryota > Metazoa > Chordata > Lepidosauria > Squamata > Lacertidae > Podarcis > Podarcis muralis. The sequence goes on from NC_135674.1 coordinate 7,499,288, forward strand.
CTTGAGTGATTTCTTGAGTGATATCCTGAGTACCACTTAGGTGGGTCATTAGGTGTGGATTAGTTGCTAAGGCCTTTGTGTCTTGACCTCTTGAACTTTGTGAAGAGTTTTTCTGAGAAGATGGCTGTACTGAAATTAGTTGTGCTCTGGCTTGGCTTCGTGTATAGGGGCGAGCTGTGGTTTTGTGGCCTGTGCCAGCCAGATCTGTGTAGGGATTGCAGGGGGGTGCAGCATCCGGAGGTGCCACCATGGTTTGGCTACTGGATGGTGTCTGTAATTTATCTGTGGAGAGGGTCTGGGTTTGGATCTGGTGTGGTTGATTGGTGATGGCGTTCTGTGTGCCTCTGGCTCTGGTGTCAGTTTTTGTGGGGAGGGCTAATTTCCAGATGTCTGGCAAGCGGGATGTGTCGTCACGCTTGTTCATGTTGTGAGGGTGTTTCTCTATCTCGATGGCTTCCATGATTATTCTCTTGTGGTGATGTTCCATGTTAAAGAGCAATTTGGAATCTGCAAAATTAATTTCGTGTCCTGTTTCTTTCATGTGTTGGAAAAGAGAGGAAGTTTTTTCTTCTTTTTTGACGGCATTCTTGTGTTCTGCAATACGTGCATTTATTCGTCTGTTTGTTTGTCCAATGTACGTGGCTGGGCAGACTTTGCAGGGTATTTCATAGACCCCTTGGTTTTCCAACTGGATTTTATCCTTGGGGTTTCTGAGGATATTGGCTATTTTTTGGTTGGTGCAAAAGGCTGTTTTGATATTGTGTTTATGGAGGATTTTGCTAATTTTATCTGTAGTGCCCTTGATATAAGGAAGGAGGGCCATGCCATTGTTTTCTTCTGTGTCTTGGTTTTTGGGGGGTGTTTCTTTTTGGATTAGCTTCATAACCCTGTTTTGCTGGTATCCATTGGCAATTAACACATTTGAGAGATTCTGTAACTCAGTTGTCAGGTGGTCTTTGTCAGCCAGGCGTTTGGTTCTGGAGATGAGAGTCTTGGCTACGGAGTTTATTTGTGCAGGGTGGTGGTGTGATTGTGCATGTAAGTAGCGGTTGGTGTGTGTTTTTTTCCGGTAGATAGTGTGTCCTAGGGAGCCATCACAACACACACAACCCATGAAACAAACAACCCATGAAACAAACAGTACATAACATATCAGACAGGATCCTCACCTCAACTGAAACCAAAGTACTCTCCAAAGGTTTCAACTTTGCAGTCGCCCCGAGACGCATCCCCACGGAAAACATCATATGCGGAGTCGAAGCTAGCCTAACCAAAATCAACCCAGATGAAGCCAATAAAATCAGACTTGAAGTCACCAACATCCTCTGCTCCAGCAAACCACCCAGAAGCAATTTACACAAAGAAGAACAGAAAGCACTCACCAACCTGAGGAAAGACAACAACATAATCATTCTCCCAGCAGACAAAGGTAATGCCACTGTTGTGATGAACACATCGGACTACCAAGCAAAACTATCAAATCTACTCCAAGACCCTACCTATCAACCTATAAAAACAGATCCCACCACCTATCTGGAAAAAACCACCAAATCCAAAATAAAAGCCTCTCCTATCAGTGAAGAAATCCAGCTAAGAATCATCCCCAGAGAAAAATCATCCAGATGCCCCAAACTCTACGGCCTCCCCAAGATACACAAAGAAGGAACACCACTCAGACCAATAGTCAGCTCCATAGGCTCACCTCTACAAAATCTCGCTAAATTTCTCGCCAAGCAACTTCAGCCCTATGCAGAATCCATCTCTTCACACGTTCCAAACTCCTTCCAGTTCATAGAAACAATAAAGAAGCAAAACCTACATCCCAATGACCTACTTGTGAGCTTCGATGTTGTATCTCTCTTCACACAAGTGCCCATTAATGAAGCCTTGACAGCCATTCAAAACAAATACAATCCCCCCGAATACATCTTGGACCTGACCAACCACTGCCTAACCAACACGTACTTCATCCACAATGGACAAAGATACAAACAGATAGAAGGAGCACCTATGGGATCACCCCTCTCACCGGTCATCGCAAACCTGTACATGGAACACTTTGAAACCAATGCTTTAGACAAGTCAGAACACAAACCCAAACTTTGGCTCAGATATGTTGACGACACCTTTGTAATTTGGCCACACGGGAAAGAAAAACTGGACAGCTTCCTCACACATCTCAACAGCCTACACCCCAAAATACAATTCACTATGGAAATAGAAGCCAACAACCAACTTCCCTTCCTTGACGTCCTAATCTACAAAAAACCTGATGGCTCCCTAGGACACACTATCTACCGGGGGAAAAAACACACACCAACCGCTACTTACATGCACAATCACACCACCACCCTGCACAAATAAACTCCGTAGCCAAGACTCTCATCTCCAGAACCAAACGCCTGGCTGACAAAGACCACCTGACAACTGAGTTACAGAATCTCTCAAATGTGTTAATTGCCAATGGATACCAGCAAAACAGGGTTATGAAGCTAATCCAAAAAGAAACACCCCCCAAAAACCAAGACACAGAAGAAAACAATGGCATGGCCCTCCTTCCTTATATCAAGGGCACTACAGATAAAATTAGCAAAATCCTCCATAAACACAATATCAAAACAGCCTTTTGCACCAACCAAAAAATAGCCAATATCCTCAGAAACCCCAAGGATAAAATCCAGTTGGAAAACCAAGGGGTCTATGAAATACCCTGCAAAGTCTGCCCAGCCACGTACATTGGACAAACAAACAGACGAATAAATGCACGTATTGCAGAACACAAGAATGCCGTCAAAAAAGAAGAAAAAACTTCCTCTCTTTTCCAACACATGAAAGAAACAGGACACGAAATTAATTTTGCAGATTCCAAATTGCTCTTTAACATGGAACATCACCACAAGAGAATAATCATGGAAGCCATCGAGATAGAGAAACACCCTCACAACATGAACAAGCGTGACGACACATCCCGCTTGCCAGACATCTGGAAATTAGCCCTCCCCACAAAAACTGACACCAGAGCCAGAGGCACACAGAACGCCATCACCAATCAACCACACCAGATCCAAACCCAGACCCTCTCCACAGATAAATTACAGACACCATCCAGTAGCCAAACCATGGTGGCACCTCCGGATGCTGCACCCCCCTGCAATCCCTACACAGATCTGGCTGGCACAGGCCACAAAACCACAGCTCGCCCCTATACACGAAGCCAAGCCAGAGCACAACTAATTTCAGTACAGCCATCTTCTCAGAAAAACTCTTCACAAAGTTCAAGAGGTCAAGACACAAAGGCCTTAGCAACTAATCCACACCTAATGACCCACCTAAGTGGTACTCAGGATATCACTCAAGAAATCACTCAAGATATCCCTCAAGTAATTAAGGAACAAAAGAAGAAAAGGCACACTAGCCTGGGAACTTCCTCTCTGCCCAGAACATTGGAGGCTATACACCACACCTCCTCTACAGTATTTATAGGAACTCAAACACTGAGATCCTGCTCTGTTCCAGTAACAAGAAGCCGAAAGCACCAGCCTGAAGATGACGAGTGAGACCTCGTCGAAACGTCGCCTAGACACCCCATCTTTTACACGGGAAGACACCCGAAGACACCAAAACCTGCATATATATATATATATATATATATCACATTTATACCCTGCACTCCCCGGCTCAGGTGTACAGTAGTCTAATCTGCAGGTGACTACTGCATGGATCACCATGGCTAGGTTGGAAAGGGACAGGTACGGTACCGATCGCCTAAGCTGACATAGATTCAAAAATTCCAGTTTGGCTACATTTGTGACCAATGCCTCCATAGAGAGTTAAGAGAGTTAAAATACCGCCGCTCAGACCCTGGAAATGGGCTGCTAGGAGGATCGATGGCTTTTGGAACATTCATTGACAGGTAGCGAAATAAGAGAATACATTGTTTCTACTGTTCCCGGCTGCTTTTAAAGAGGAGTAAAAGTAACTGAAAACTCAAACTAACTTTGGATTATTGGAACATTGTTTAAAAGAGGACAGTACTGACTAATACAAATAGAAACTGTTTCCCCTAGTGGAAGTTTTTGAAATTGGTTGTTCCATAGGAGCTGGGCTAGGGGAATTTCCAGCTGCAAGATAAGAAGTGTGAGACTCTGGGATTGACCTTGAGTCTCTTAAGTGATATGGCAAATGGAAAGGAAAAAATAGACGAAATGTCGACAGAAGAGGCCTTAGTAGTCGCATTATTGAAAATAAACGATTCGCTGGAACAGCTTCACAAGAAAACAGATTTGATGAATGTGAAAGTAAATGCTGCAAATATTAAAATAGACTTAATGGTAGAAAGTTTAAATAATCTGGGACAAAAGGTGAATACCAATACAGAAACCATCCAGAAATTGATACAGGAATCTACTCTGATACGGCAAACTGCGGATGAAGTTAAGGAGAAAACCCTTGCTGCTGAATTTAAAGCAATTCAACTGGAGAGAGAGAGAGTTCCATCCATACAAGGACAAATTGATGAACATAAGCTGACATTTGCTATGATTGAACTTAAAGAGAAACAGATGAATTTGAGGATCAGAGCCCTACTTGAGGAAAAGGAAAGTTTGACTGAGTTCCAGGAGGACATAGGACTAACATCGGTGGAGAAAGAGAGGTTTTGTGGGGTTAGTATGACCGCCAGAAATGTGAGTTTATTTAAGGACAACTGTGAAGGACGTTGGATTGAAGAGAAGGGGGATTTGGAAATATGGCCAAATCTGAAGCTGTTATTGTTGGGCCGAGCTGCTGTGGTGGGAATGAGGGTTGCTGTGTTCTCAGGGATGTTGCTTTTGTTTCAAACATTGCAAGCTTTGGATGGGATGGATTGTTCCAGGAGGTGGCAGAGGGACGTCTCTAGATTTGTTTGGCAGGGCAGGAAGCCACGAGTAAAATTTAAGATATTGACGGATGCCAAAGAAGGAGGTGGACCTGCCCTGCCAGACCCCTAAACTTCGTTGTGAACCATCTGCTTTTTGCTGGCTGAGAGAATGGTTGCTGCTTGAAAGCACTGAAGGGTTGGATAATGGCAGATGAAGTTGATGGACTATATGGAATTGGCGGAAATGACTGGCAAGATCCGAGACCAGGGAGAAGAGTCGGGGGAAGAAGACTGGAAAAAGTTTAAAGACTATTTATAGAAATATGGTAAAATTAATGAATGTTAGAAGAATGTTGGAATGAAGTTATATGGCTTTAGTAGAAATGTTATAAGGAATTAAGTATAAATAGATTAATAGAAAATTAAAGAAAAAAATAAGGCAAGAATGTGTTAAGATAATTATAGGATAGAAAACAGAGGAAGATGGAAAGGAATTGCTGAAACAATAAATAGAAGTGGAACACAAAAAGGGAGGTGTGAGGAGGTCGTTGGAAATAAGCGAATGAAAGATAGGATATTGAAAATGTTTGAGGTGTTTTTAAATTGTTTTTGTTTTGTTTTGTATGTAGTGTTTTTGTATTGTATTCATATTGTTCTTTTTTCTTTTTTCTTTTTTCTTGTAGTGTTGTGTTGAAGTTGTTTGAAAAGTAATAAATATCATTTAAAAAAAAAAAACAACCGTTAGGATCCATGCGGATCCGTGCTTCGAAACGACGGTTTTGGGCCATGGCGTTGCCAGATAACCGTGGATCCGAGTTTTCTGTGGTGCAGGTTGTGCCCCTGGCCATGATGTGTGATTTGACGGTGAGTTTGGGTTGGCCCAATGCAAAAAGCGTGAGGATCCATGAGGATCCGTGCTTCAAAACCACGTTTTTGGGCCACAGTATGACCAGGAAGCCGTGGATCCGTGATTTTTGTGGGGTAGGCAGTGCCCCTGGGCATGATGTGTGATTTGGCGGTGAATTTGGGGTGGCCCAATGCAAAAAGCATGAGGATCCATGAGGATTTGTGCTTCAAAACCACGTTTTTGGGCCACGGTATGACCAGGAAGCCGTGGATCTGAGTTTTTTGTGGTGCAGGCTGTGCCCCTGGACATGATGTGTGATTTGATGGTGAGTTTGGGGTGGCCCAATGCAAAAAGCGTTAGGATCCATGAGGATCCATGCTTCAAAACCACGTATTTGGGCCATGCCGTTGCCAGATAACCGTGGATCTGAGTTTTCTGTGGTGCAGGCTGTGCCCCTGGCTATGATGTGTGACTTGACGGTGACTTTGGGCTGATCAAAAATCATGAGGATCTATGCTTCAGAACCACGTTTTTGGGCCACGGTATAGCCAGGAAACCGTGGATCCATGATTTTTATGTTGCATGCTGTGCTCCTGGCCATGATATTTGATCTGATGGTGACTTTGGGCTGATCTAGTTCAAAAAGCGTGAGGGTCCATGAGGATCCGTGCTTCAAAACCACGTTTTTGGGCCACGGTATGGCCAGGAAGCCGTGGATCCGTGATTTTTGTGTTGCATGCTGTGCCCCTGGACATGATGTGTAATTTGACGGTGAGTTTGGGCTGATCTAGTGCAGAAATCATGAGGATCCACGAGGATCCGTGTTTTTTAACCATGTTTTTGCGCCATTGTGGCACCACGAAACAGTGGGTGTGTGATTTTTTTGGTTCTGCCTACAGACTAAGATGTCGTCTACAGTATCATGGTGTTTTTATTTTGTTTCAATATAAAAATCATATGAATTCATGAGGATCCGTGCCTCGGATCCATGTTTTTGTGGTGCTGCAGCGCGGCAAAGTGTTGGATCCACGTTTTTTATAGTCCAGTTTGTAGGCGTGCCTTCTAGGTGTGATTTGACACTGCATTTGTTGGAGTTATTTTTTAAAAAGTGGAGGATCCATGAGGATCCGCCTTTTACCCAGACCCCGCAAAAACACACACACACCACGTTAAGCGACAGCAATGGGGGGGGGGGGGAGAGAAAAGCCGCGCTCCTGCCGTGCACGGCTGGCTCCACGGAGCAGAATGACAGCAAGGCATATATATGTATTTCTCTCTCTCTCTCTCTCTCTCTCTCTCTCTGTGTGTGTGTGTGTGTGTGTATGTTTCAGACTAGTCAGAGCCAACAGAGGGTCACACTTTTATAGTATGTTCTGCCAGAAGTGGGTTCTGGCTTGACAACTCCCACGTCTCCTTAAAGAAATACCTTTGTGTCACTGGGATCTTCCTGCTGAAGGTTGTGCTTGTCTTATCTGTCTTCCTGCAGGTGGTGAGGGAAGCTGCCTACACTCAGACATCTCAAGCCCCGGCTAAGTGGCATCCAGTGGTGCAGCAAAACAGACATGCTGAGCAGCTAGTCTTCCCATTGCAACAAGAGAGTGTGAATGTCACGGCCATTGAAGAAGTGATAAATGGATGGCAGGTGGGTGTTGGTTGACCTCAGCAAGAAGTGAGAATTAGGCTTGAGCTGGACCCAGCTGTTGCACAGTGCTCTTGCCTCATGTTCAAGCCAAGCTATGCCCCTAGGAGTGTAGGAAGCTGCTCTTCTACTGTGTCCCATCTAACTTAATATTTTCTGCATTGACTGCCAGCAGCTCTCCAGGGTTTCAGGCACAGTTCTCTCCCAGCCCTACCTGGAGGTGTGTGGGTGTGCCAATCATCTACTGTGGCTTTTGTAGCTTGTGGTCTGGTAGACGGAATTCTGACTTAGCTATTCAACCTCTTAGCTCTGATCTCCTATTTGAGCAGAACTTACCAAGTGGCTGCATATAAGTGACAGAATTACAAGCCTGGTAGATGAAGGGAACACAGTGGATGTAGCCTACCTTAATAATAATAATAATAATAATAATAAATTTTATTTATATCCTGCCCTCCCCAGCCGAAGCCGGGCTCAGGGCAGCTAACAACACTAAAACAGTGCAACATTATAAAAACATTATAAAAATTAATTAAAATACAAATTGATGGCAACCATAAACTAAAGTTTTGTAAAGATTGCCAAAGGAGGGAGTCAGGCTGCGCCCTGACCAAAGGCCTGGTGGAACAGCTCTGTCTTACAGGCCCTGCGAAAAGATGTCAAGTCCTGCAGGGCCCTTGTCTCTTGCGACAGAGCGTTCTACCAGGTTGGAGCCGCAGCCGAAAAAGCTCTGGCTCTAGTTGAGGCCAGCCTAACCTCTCTGTGGCCTGGGACCTTCAAGATGTTTTTATTTGAAGACCGTAAGTTCCTCTGTGGGGCATACCAGGAGAGGCGGTCCCGTAGGTACGAGGGTCCTAAGCCGTATAGGGCTTTGAAGGTTAAAACCAGCACCTTAAACCTGATCCTGTACTCCACTGGGAGCCAGTGCAGCTGGTATAGCACCGGATGAATGTGATCTTGCAGCGAAGACCCCGTAAGGAGTCTCGCTGCGGCATTCTGCACCCGCTGGAGTTTCTGGGTCAGTCTCAAGGGCAGCCCCACGTAGAGCGAGTTACAATAATCCAGTCTGGAGGTGACCGTCGCGTGGATCACAGTGGCTAGGTCAGGGCGAGAGAGGTAAGGAGCCAACTGCTTAGCTTGGCGGAGATGAAAAAATGCCGCCTTTGTTATAGCTGCAATCTGCGCCTCCATGGAGAGGGAGGTATCAAAGATTACACCCAAACTCTTAACGGACGGTGCTGGCACTAATTGCACCCCCGCAAGAGATGGGAGTTGCCCCCTCAATCTCATATCGTCCCGTCCCAGCCAGAGGACCTCTGTCTTCGAAGGATTTAACTTCAACCGGCTCCCACGTAACCATCCAGCCACAGCTTCCAAGCATCTGATCAATCAGTGTGTCTGAGGCCGAGTCAGGATGGCCATCCATCAACAGATAGAGTTGGGTGTCATCAGCATACTGATGGCAGCCCAGCCCAAAACTCCGGACAAGCTGGGCAAGGGGGCGCATAAAGATGTTAAAAAGCATTGGGGAGAGTATCGCACCCTGGGGCACTCCACACACCAAGGAGTGGCGGGATGACAATTCCCCCCCAAGCGCCACCCTCTGTCCCCGACCAGAGAGAAACGAGCACAGCCATTGAAGGACTGTGCCCTGGTGTGATGGCCTGGGATTCCGATTCGGAGGATGAAACAGAGGAATCCCAGCCTGCACAGGAGTCCCCGCCTCCAGGGCCGGCTGAACTGGGGCAAGGCCTAGATGCTGAAGAGCCTGCACCTGTGGCAGTGCATCAGGAGCTGGCCCCAGGTGAAGCCCTTCTGGCCCCAGAGGGGCTTGATGACTCAGTGGCCACAGGTGAGCCTCCTCCAGGGCCCAGTAACCCTTCGGCCTCTCCTGATCTGCAGAGGCTTAGGGCAGAGAGGCGAAGGGAACTGGTTGCCCCCAGGAGGAGTGCTCGCCTTAAGGCCAGAGGAGGCGGGGCTCCTGGGGGCCGGGACCGCCCCTGGCCTTAGAAGAGGATAAAAGCCCAGTCAGCCTGGCCCCAGGTTGCGGGAGCAACGTCGTTGTTGGCTTCGGACCTTCCTGTGTTCCTGATCCCTGCTCGGCCTCCTGTTCCTGACTATCCGGTACTCCTGTTCCCTGCTCGGCTTCCTGTTCCTGACTATCCGGTACTCCTGTTCCCTGCTCGGCCTCCTGTTCCCGACCATCCGGTGTTCCTGTTACCTGCTCAGCCTTCTGTTCCAGCGTTCCTGTTCCCCGCCCGGCTCTGAGCATCGGATCTCGCCCCTCTTTGTGTGGACTCTGCTACACCCACGGTACCTTACCCCCGGGACCAGCACAGTTTGCTCCCGCCACACCCGCACTCCCCCTTCGTAGGGGTGCGTTCGGGAAGAGCCAGAGGCCATGGCTGACCAGGCGGCTGCACTGGTGGCTTTGGCCCAGGAGAACCAGGCCTTGACTCACACCGTGCAGCAGCTCAGTGACGCGGTTGTGGCACTTCAGCAACGCTTGGAAGCCCTACCGGCTCCTGGGGCCGACGCCCCGGCTCCTGGCAAGTACCCAGTGGCTTTGCCTGAGAAATTTGATGGAGCCCCGGCCAGCTTTCCCATGTTCCTGGCCCAGGCCAGGCTGTATATTCAGGGGCGAGCCCGGAACTTTCCTGACGACCGCACCAAGGTGCACTTTTTGATTAGTTTGTTAAAGGACCAGGCGGCCAAGTGGGCGTTGCCGCTACTCAGGCAAGACTCCCCCTTGCTGGCAGACTATACGGGGTTTTGCAATCGTTTGGAGGCCGCGTTCGGCAACCCCCAGAAAGGGAGTCAAGCCAACCGGGCGATTCGGCGTTTGAAACAGGGCAAGTCCACGGTGGCCGCATATACCACGGAGTTTCGGCTGTTGGCACAGGACTTGACCTGGAATGATTCAGCACTGCGGGACCAGTATCTCGAAGGGCTTTCGGACGAGGTACTGGACCAGTTGGCCACAATGGAACGCCCCACCACGCTAGACACTCTCATTCAACGGAGTCTACAAATAGACGACCGGTTGGAGGATCGTCGTCAGGCCCGGGGTCGCCGACACTTCCAGTTCACGGCATCAGCTTTTTCCGGCAGCCCCACGGTCACAACTGATTTAACGGAGGAGCCTATGCAGCTCGGGGCAGTGCGGCCACGCCTTTCCCCCGCAGAGAAGGCGCGGCGTCGGGAGGGAAATCTCTGTCTTTACTGTGGAGGAAGTGGACACTTCGCTCGGTCCTGCCCTGAGAAACGCCAGCCGCAGGGAAACCGCCAACCCCAGTAGCTGATGGCCCTAGCTACCGGGGGTCCCAAACCGCGCAGAATGGGCCTGCACCAATGGACTTGCAACATCTTATGGTTTCAGTACTTTTATACCCTCCAGGTGGGCCCTGGATCCTCACCCATGCTTTGGTAGATTCAGGGGCAACCCGCTCCTATATGGACGCTGCTTTTGCCGCCCATCATCAGGTGCCACTTCGGAACAAGCCAGTACCGGTCCAGGTGGAAGCGATTGACGGACGACTTCTGCGTTCAGGTGCCGTTACTCAGGAGACCCAGCCCCTGGTCCTGTGTTTCCAGCAGCACCGGGAGTTGCGAACTTTGGACATTGCCTCTATGCCCCGCTTCCCCCTGGTGCTCGGGATGGACTGGCTGGAAGCCCACAACGTTCAGATTGACTGGGTCAAACGGACCGTGCACTTCCCAGACCCATGTTCCCATGCTCAATCCGGGACGCTGGCGGCCGCGCCCTCAGAGGAGGCAGCACCCACGCTCCCAGCCGTGTATCAGGACTACCAGGACGTGTTCGAGGAACGGGGGGCAGACCAGCTGCCGCCGCATCGGCCTTTTGACTGCGGCATAGACCTCCAACCCGGAGCGCCTTTACCAGTGAGTCGCTTATATTCTCTAACAGAGCCAGAGCGCGAGGCTTTGCAGGACTTCTTGCGCAAGAACCTGGAGCGTGGGTTCATTAGGCCTTCCACCTCGCCTACCGCGGCACCAGTGCTTTTCGTTAAGAAGAAATGTGGGGAACTCCGCCCTTGCCATGATTACCGAGCCCTGAACAAAATTACCGTCCCAGACCGGTACCCCTTGCCCCTTATCTCGGAGCTGCTGGAGCGGGTGCAAGGGGCACAGGTGTTCACCAAGCTGGACCTCCGGGGGGCCTACAACTTGATTCGGATCCGAGCCGGGGATGAGTGGAAGACAGCGTTTGGGACCCGGTACGGGCAGTTCGAATATTTGGTTATGCCTTTCGGTTTGTGCAACGCGCCTGCTGTGTTCCAACGCTACATCAACCACGTGTTTCAGGACTTGTTAGACAAGTACGTGGTGGTGTATTTGGATGACATACTGATTTACTCCCGTGACCCGGCTCGCCATGAGGGACATGTCCGGACCGTGCTGCAGCGCTTGCGTGAGCACCGTTTATACGCAAAGCTCAGCAAGTGCGAGTTCCATCAGCGGACTGTGGACTTCCTTGGTCACCGGCTCTCTCCGGATGGGGTGCAAATGGACCCGGGGAAGGTGACAGCGGTTCAAGAATGGGCGGCACCCCGGAACCGCAAGGACCTACAACGTTTCCTGGGGTTCGCCAATTACTACCGGACCTTCATCGCTGATTATGCTCATCGCACCACCCCGTTGACCCGGCTACTGCGCCCAAAGACGCCGTTTTCCTGGGACAAGGAGGCAGAGGAGGCGTTTCAGGGGTTGAAGGCCTGTTTCCAGAGGGCACCAATCTTACAACATCCTGACCCCTCTCGACCCTTTGTGGTGGAGACCGACGCCTCCAGTACGGCTCTCGGTGCCGTCTTGTCTCAACAGATTGGTCCTGAAGCGCCACTCTTACCCTGTGCCTTCTATTCCCGCCAGCTCCTACCAGCGGAGCGTAACTATACTGTGTGGGAGCGGGAACTACTGGCCATCAAGGTAGCCTTTGAGGTCTGGCGCCACCATCTTGAGGGGGCACGACATCCGGTGGAGGTGAGAACCGACCACCGGAACCTGGAGTACCTCCAGACCACCCGCAAGCTGAACCAAAGACAGATCCGGTGGGCGTTGTTCTTTTCCCGGTTCCAGTTTCGGATCCGCTACATCCCTAGCTCTCAGAATCAGAAGGCGGATGCCCTGTCCCGGAAACCTGAAGACAACGCAGACACGGTACAGCAAGCAGAACCCACCACGATCCTACCTCCGGCTGCATTCCTGGCCACCCAGGAGGCGCAGCCACTGCAGGTTCGGGTGCGGGAACAGCAGCGGGTCGACGCTTGGGCCCAGGAACGACTCCGGGAGCTGGCTGAAGGGTCCAGCCCACAGTATCCGGGGCTGGTCCTGCATCAGGGCCTTCTGCTGCACCACGGTCATCTGTACATCCCGCCAGGGCCACTACGGCTGGAGGTTCTCCGGATGGCCCATGATGCCCCAGCAGCGGGGCACTTTGGACGGTATCGGACCACCCATCTGGTCAGTCGTGAGTTTTGGTGGCCCCGCCTGAAGGCTGACGTGGCTCGCTACGTTGCTGGTTGTGATGTCTGCCGGCGCGCCAAGGGACCTACCGGGCGACCCCCCGGCCTACTTCAGCCATTGCCAGTTCCACCGCGCCCTTGGCACACGGTTTCGTTGGACTTTGTAGTGGACTTACCCTCGTCTCGTGGTTGTACCTGCCTTCTGGTTTTCTCCGACCATTTCACCAAGATGGTGCACTGCGCTCCCTGTCCATCTGTACCCACAGCCAAGGAAACTGCTCAGCTGTACCTTCAGCACGTCTTCCGCCTGCATGGACTACCTGAGCGCGTGGTGTCCGACCGGGGCGTTCAGTTCACATCCCGGTTCTGGCGAGCATTACACCAGACCCTCGGGACAGAGGTCTGCCTCTCGTCAGCCTACCACCCACAGACCGATGGCCAGACGGAACGGGCGAACGCGGTGCTGGAGCAGTACCTCCGGTGTTACTGCAGCTACCAGCAGGATGACTGGGTCGACCACCTGGCATTGGCGGAGTTCGCCTATAACAACGCGGTGAATGCGTCCACCCAGCAGACCCCGTTCCAGGCCAGTTATGGTTATCATCCACGGCTGTTTCCTGAGGTGCTGCCGGCATCCGCGGTCCCGGCGGTGACGGAGTGGCTTCAAGAGCTCCAGTCCCAGCAACAGCTTTTGGTGGAGCAACTGCACCAGGCCAAGGAAGCGTACAAAGCCCAGGCCGACCGCCACCGCCAGGTGGGGCCGGAACTTCGCGTCGGTGACCTGGTTTGGCTCTCCACTCGCCACCTCCACCCCTCTCGACCTTCGCGGAAGTTGGACGCCCGCTTCACCGGCCCGTTCCCTATCGTAGACCAAGTCTCTCCTGTGGCATTCCGTCTCCGGTTACCCGCAACCCTGAAGGTTCACCCGGTCTTCCACAGGTCCCTTTTGAGTCCGGTGGCCCCACCCGACGAGTTCCACCCGAACCGTCCCCGACCGCAGCCAGTGTTGGTTCGGGGAGAGCCTGAGTACGAGGTGGAACGCATCCTGGACTCCCGATACCGCAGGGGAAAGCTGCAGTATCTCATTGACTGGAAGGGGTACGGACCGGAGGACCGTTCCTGGGAACCAGCGGCCAACGTCCACGCACCTGCCTGCCTCCAAGAGTTCCATGCGACGTACCCCGGCAAGCCGGGTCCGGACCCTCGGTTGAGGGGGGGGCCTGGGAGGGGGGATGGTGTGATGGCCTGGGATTCCGATTCGGAGGATGAAACAGAGGAATCCCAGCCTGCACAGGAGTCCCCGCCTCCAGGGCCGGCTGAACTGGGGCAAGGCCTAGATGCTGAAGAGCCTGCACCTGTGGCAGTGCATCAGGAGCTGGCCCCAGGTGAAGCCCTTCTGGCCCCAGAGGGGCTTGATGACTCAGTGGCCACAGGTGAGCCTCCTCCAGGGCCCAGTAACCCTTCGGCCTCTCCTGATCTGCAGAGGCTTAGGGCAGAGAGGCGAAGGGAACTGGTTGCCCCCAGGAGGAGTGCTCGCCTTAAGGCCAGAGGAGGCGGGGCTCCTGGGGGCCGGGACCGCCCCTGGCCTTAGAAGAGGATAAAAGCCCAGTCAGCCTGGCCCCAGGTTGCGGGAGCAACGTCGTTGTTGGCTTCGGACCTTCCTGTGTTCCTGATCCCTGCTCGGCCTCCTGTTCCTGACTATCCGGTACTCCTGTTCCCTGCTCGGCTTCCTGTTCCTGACTATCCGGTACTCCTGTTCCCTGCTCGGCCTCCTGTTCCCGACCATCCGGTGTTCCTGTTACCTGCTCAGCCTTCTGTTCCAGCGTTCCTGTTCCCCGCCCGGCTCTGAGCATCGGATCTCGCCCCTCTTTGTGTGGACTCTGCTACACCCACAGTACCTTACCCCCGGGACCAGCACACCTGGATCCCCACATCGGCAAGGCGGTGGTGCAGGAGTTTGTGATCGACCATGTCGAAGGCTGCTGACAGGTCTAGAAGAATCAGCAGCCCCGACCCGCCTCAATCCAGCTGCCTGTGGAGATCATCTGTTAAGGCGACCAGAGCCGTCTCAGTCCCATGACCAGCGCGGAAGCCGGACTGGAAAGGATCCAGAGCCGATGTTTCATCCAGAAACCTACCAATCTGTTCCGCAACCGCTCTCTCAATCACCTTACCCAGGAATGGAAGATTCGAAACCGGGCGGTAATTGGATAGATCTAAGGGATCTAATGATGTTTTCTTTAAAAGCGGGCGCACCACTGCCTCCTTCAGTTCCCCTGGGAATGTCCCGGTGCCAAGGGACAAATTGATGATATCCCCCAGGGGGGCCCGCACCTCGTCTGGACACGCTCTAATCAGCCAGGACGGGCACGGGTCGAGAGGACAAGTGGTGGGCTTTCCAGCTTGGAGGAGTCTGTCCACATCGGCTGGGGATATCCGGTCAAAGTGGTCCAATACTGGACCCGAGGACAGTCGAGGGGCCTCCAGTTCCTTTATTGTATCCAAATTGGCGGGGAGGTCATGGCGGAGCAACAGGACCTTCTCCGCAAAAAAGCTCGCAAATGCCTCACAGCTGTGTGTCAAATTGTTATTTAAATTTGGCTGTCCGAGGGACGTTAAAGACCGAATTATACTAAATAATTGCGCCGGGCGAGAGCTGGCGGATGCAATGGAGGCCGAGAAGTAAGACTTCTTAGCGGCCTTCACTGCCATCTCGTAAGTTTTCATAAAAACCCTATAAGATGTTCTTGAAGCTCCGTCACGGGCACCCCGCCATACTCGCTCTAGCCGTCTGAGGTCCCGCTTCATTTTCCAGAGCTCCTCGGTAAACCAGGGAGCCCGGTTTCTGCGGGGTCGCAGAGGGCGCTTAGGTGCGATCTCATTGATGGCTGCCAGGAGCTGGGCATTCCAGCCCTCAACAAGCTCAGTCAATGAGTCGCCAGGGGGAGAAAGGTCCCGCAAGGCTTGACGGAATCTATCAGGGTCCATCAGCCTCTGCGGGCGAGCCCAAATCGGCTCGCCACCTAAGCAGGGTGGGGGTGGAACGTCAATCCTGGCTTTCAGAGCGTAGTGATCAGACCATGGCACCTTCATCGAAGGAAACATGATCACATCTATACCGACGCCAAAGATCAAATCCAGCGTGTGGCCTGCTTGATGTGTGGGGCCCGAAACAAACTGGGAGAGCCCTAGTGTCGCCATGGAAGACACCAGGTCCAGAGCCTGTGAGGAGGGAGTGGCATCAGCATGGATGTTGAAGTCCCCCAATACCAGTAGGTTAGGGAACTCCAAGGCCCAGCCGGCCACCGCCTCCAGCAGGCCTGACAGGGTGGCTGCTGGTGCGCTAGGTGGCCGGTACACCAGCCAGACAGCCAAGCTCACCTCGGAGCCCCACACTAGGCCAACACATTCAATGCCGGGGATCGATGGCGATGGTAGAGCCCTGAAAGAACAATCTTCCCGGATTAATAATGCCACCCCTCCCCCCCGGCCCACAGTCCGCGACTAGTGGAGGACGGAGAAACCCGGGGGCGCCATCTCTCGTAAGGTAACAGTATCCCCTTTGCGCACCCAGGTCTCCGTCACACAAGCCAGGTCGACCCCCTGCGAGATGAAGAAATCTCGCAGGGTGGCGGTTTTGTTGCCTATAGACCTGGCATTGCACAACACCAGTAACGGAGGTGAGTAATCCTTGCTCACCCTACCCTCGTCTCTCGGGATGGGGCACAGATTGGAAGGGGTACGAGCATATCCGTATCTCGATCCCCTTCGCCTATGACATCTGCCCCCACCGCCATACCTCCCTCGCCCCTCCACAGTAGGAATCCTAAGCCTCATATTCGCCTCCATTTACAAAATATAAAAGCAAACAAACAAAAAACAATTACACCAAAACAAAACCAATCCCCACCCCACTCAACAACCAGCCCACCCCAACCCAAAATAAAACAAAACAAAATAAAAATACATGGATAAAGCCACCGTTTATGGTGGTACAACAAAATAAAAAGTAAAAACACCTTTAAAACACTTTAAAATATATAAAAACATTTAAAAAAATTTGCTGCAGCAGCACCAGTGTCCTTAAAGTTGTGGCGGTGGTGAGTGTGGGCCCCGCCCCCCGGGCCCAAGGTGGAGAATGGGCTTGCAGGGGGAAGAGCCCTCCCCACAAACTCACGGCAGAGCGGCAGCAGCCTTGATTTCAGCAAGGCATTCGACAAGGTGCCCCATGATATTCTTGTAAAGAAGCTGGTAAAATGCGGTCTTGACTATGGTACTGCTCAGTGGATTTGTAACTGGCTGACTGACTGAACCCAAAGGGTGCTCACCAATGGTTCCTCTTCATCAGGGAGAAGAGTGACTAGTGGGGTGCCACAGGGTTCTGTCTTGGGCCCGGTCTTATTCAACATCTTTATCAACGACTTGGATGATGGACTCAAGGGCATCCTGATCAAATTTGCAGATGACACCAAACTGGGAGGGGTGGCTAACACCCCAGAGGACAGGATCACACTTCAAAACGACCTTGACAGATTAGAGAACTGGGCCAAAACAAACAAGATGAACTTTAACAGGGAGAAATGTAAAGTATTGCACTTGGGCAAAAAAAGAGAGGCACAAATACAAGATGGGTGACACCTGGCTTGAGAGCAGTACATGTGAAAAGGATCTAGGAGTCTTGGTTGACCACAAACTTGACATGAGCCAACAGTGTGACGTGGCAGCTAAAAAAGCCAATGCAATTCTGGGCTGCATCAATAGGAGTATAGCATCTAGATCAAGGGAAGTAATAGTGCCACTGTATTCTGCTCTGGTCAGACCTCACCTGGAGTACTGTGTCCAGTTCTGGGCACCACAGTTCAAGAAGGACACTGACAAACTGGAATGTGTCCAGAGGAGGGCAACCAAAATGGTCAAAGGCCTGGAAACGATGCCTTATGAGGAACGGCTAAGGGAGCTGGGCATGTTTAGCCTGGAGAAGAGGAGGTTAAGGGGTGATATGATAGCCATGTTCAAATATATGAAAGGATGTCATATAGAGGAGGGAGAAAGGTTGTTTTCTGCTGCTCCAGAGAAGCGGACACGGAGCAATGGATCCAAACTACAAGAAAGAAGATTCCACCTAAACATTAGGAAGAACTTCCTGACAGTAAGAGCTGTTCGACAGTGGAATTTGCTGCCAAGGAGTGTGGTGGAGTCTCCTTCTTTGGAGGTCTTTAAGCAGAGGCTTGACAACCATATGTCAGGAGTGCTCTGATGGTGTTTCCTGCTTGGCAGGGGGTTGGACTCGATGGCCCTTGTGGTCTATTCCAACTCTATGATTCTATTCTATTCTATTCTATGATTCTATGACCCTCTCTATCTCAGTTCCTCATCTGAAAAAAAAGAAAAAAGGAAGATTAATACCATATAAGTTGTTAGGCAATCCAATGTTACTATGCAGTTACATACCCATTCAAAAACAAAGGAAACCCCAAAACCATATAACTTCTAGCATAAAATTTAATATGGTTCATACGTGTATATGAAACAGGGAAAAGAAAAACAGCCCAAACAACACTTAACTGTCAGAATATTTTCATTAAGGTTTTGTTGTGGGAAATGAATATCTATGAACTGTTTCTGTTATTGTTTTATTCATATTAGCCAATAAGCAAGCTAAATAACACTCAAAAGACCTTCCTGGATATTTTAGTCAGACAGGAATAAATCTGCTTTGCTCATATCTTTAAAAAATACAAAAATAATACCTATTAGGATTTCTATCGCTCCATCCCCACGGAGGGCAGAATTGTTCATTGTAAGAAAACCCCAATAGGCAGTTAAAGCAATTAAATTTGGACCTAGAGAAGATGAGCCAATATTTGGGAACAGTCACATTATCCATATATTTGGAACAACCCTTGAAGCAGTCAGTGGACAAATCAAGATAAATTGGGGAGCAGGTTTTATAAGCAGCAGTCACTGAGAAATTTGCATCAATATCTTTAACCTGAAGTTTAAGAATACATTTTGCCCAGTAGTGGTACTGAGTAGGAAAAAAATCAACAAAAGTCTGATAACTGTAATTTATTGATACAGGCTTTGGAATTTTCTTCTTCTTTTTTGTTGTTGCTAGAAATAATATATGGCAATTATGGGGTAACGCTATCTTATATGGGTTATCCAGTTCCAGCTGATCTTTATCCATACCTCTGAGTTACTTTTAAAAGACAGCTGAAGAAAAATCTAGAGAATTTAGCCACAGGTGCATTTTTCTGGAAGAAAAGTACCCTTCTGAAAGTTTTATAAGTGTTTACATTTTACTTAAGATGATGTGGCACTTTGAAAACTGGAAAGTGCAACAGAAAAGGAAAAGGTAGCAACCAACCACTTCCCTCTGTTTCTGTGCCCATTCACACTCTGTTGCTTTAACTGCTCTTCCTGCCTCTATCATGCTATTTGGTCTCCATGAGCCTGTTCTTTTATACAGCTTTGCCATTTCAGCCAAGGCAGCCCTCCCTCTCAACATGTTTGGAGAGCACTCATTCTTAAAACTTCCTGTCTGTATTGGAACTAAAACCTATCCTTACTAAAGACTCTGAAAGGTGTGGAATTCTCCCTCTCTTGAAAGGAGGGTCCTGTAGAAATTATTCAAGAATTGTTCTTCAGTAGGGGTAACAAATGAATAATAATAATAATACATTTTATCTAGCTATCTAGCTATCTGCCTGCTATGGTTTTTGCTCAGCCAATAACTAACATTCTCTTGGTACGATAAAAGCAGTGAAACAATAAAATAGGAAATAAGTTCTAAAAAGTAGTATTACAACAGTATGCATAGGGACAGAGAAAAGCTAAAACCATAACAACAGCATCTAATCACAAACTAAAACATTTCAGGGGTAAAATAAACAGAGTTTGAATGCCTGGGGGGGTGTTCCTCCCTTTTAAAGACTTTGCCTGGTTCTAAAACAACATTAGAGTTCAAGCAATCCTCTTTTGTGGAGGGTCTCATGCAAGTTGGGGCCACTGCAGAGAAGGCCCTTTTACCTGGTGGTCTTCTCATCATAAGTTTGCTGGCATAGGTTTTGCAGAAAAGGCCCTCCAATGATAATCTCAGGGCACTTGTGGGTACACAGTGAGATGAAGCAGTCCTTCAGATATTGCAGCCCTAACCCATGAAGGGCTTGAAATGTCAAAACCAGTCGAGCCTTGGAACTAACTTGGAGCCAGTGAATATGAGAAAGCACCTGTGTAACATGCTCATAACTTCGTTAGTTCCTATGTTGCCTCAAGTTTCCAGATAGTCTCCAGAGGCAGCAATGACAAGCATAGTCTGCGAAGGAGAGGTAGCATCCCTTCACCTAAAATCAGACTGGCAAATAAAGTGTTGTGAGGTCGGGGGGTGGGGTCCCCTGTTTTGTTAGTGACCTTTTGCAACCTTGTTGGACTAGTCTTTAGAGTAAGCTGAAACTTACCTCTCTGTGTCCATTCTTCCCTCTTCTCACCCGCTCTAAGGCACAAAAACCCCTGGAGCAAGAAATCTTTAATATTCTACGCAAAGGAAAGCAGCCAGTGAAGGACCCACTCCTGACGCCACAGAAGTCCTCACTGCAGGCCATGAGTCTGGAGGAGGTGAGTCTAGATCTAGCTGTTTCTTTCCCATTCTCCATCTCTCCCTCCCTCCTGGATCCCACACTGCCTTGCTCTGTAAGCTTTTACAGTCAGCCCTTCTCTCCGTTTTTGCGCATTTCAGGCACAGTTGCGACGTATGCAGCACCAGAGGGCTCGAGTCCTGCAGTCCTACTACAAGGCTAAGGCACAACGTCAGCGGAAGATCAAGAGCAAAAGGTAAGCAATTGTTGTAGAGCAGCAGCTGGGAACCTACAGTCCCATTAGTTCTGATAGCCGACCACAAAACTTTCCCCCAACCCCCCACAAGCACAGTTACCTGCTCCATACTTGATATTAAATTTTACATTGGGTAAAGACATGGCTGTGGAAGAACAATTGGGAAGCTGCATAGTATGCTCCCAGTTGTTCCTGTTCCAATAAAGGCTTGCTGTTAGTGCTGATCAGATGATTGGTCACGACAGCAAGGCTTGCAGGGATTGGTTGCACTGCAGAGTTCTTGAAGAACTCCTTAGTTCAACTGATCCTTGCCCAAAGCAGGCATTGCTGTAAGTGCTGATCAGCTGACTTAAGTTGGAGAAAATTTGTGAACAGCCATCCAACCCACCTTCACCCTTTTAAGTTGGCTGCCGAAAAGAAATGAGGGTAGGTGGAAAAAGTCCTCTTCTCACTTTTGTGGATGAGCCCTGTTCAGTTCCTGCATAGTTCCTTGCAGCCCAGAAAGGACTAGGCATCTTGCGACTTGCTACACTGGGCTCCTTTGGGAGGGAAGGGCAAGACATAAATGGAATTTAAAAAAAAATTAAATAATAAATAACAGGTGTGGGCTCTGTCTGTTTATTTTTTACACTTTTCTTCCAATGATCTCTCGAGAAGATGGTGTACATTGCTCTCCCTCTCTCAACGCCCCCATGCCCATTTTATCTTTATCCTGTGAGGTGGGTAAGGCAGAGACAGTGACTCAGTCAGGGTAACCTATTGAGCTAGACAGCTAGCAGGGGTTTGAAACTGAGACTTTCTGGCATTAGGCTGATACTCCAAACAAGGGGTGGGGAACTAGTAGTCCTCAATAAGTTGTTGGATTCCAACCCCTATCATCCCTGGCCATTGGTTGTACTGGCTGAAGTTGAGGGGAGGGCAGCAACATTTAGAGTCACAGTTTTCTTGTCCCTTCTCTAACCGCTTCACTGACACTGCTGCAGGCTCTGGCCCTCCAGATGTTGCTGAACTACAATTCCCATCAGCCTCAACAAGCATTGCCAATGGCCAGGGCAAACAGCTCTATTTCAGAGATGTCAGTTAGCTGTGTGTCCTTTCCCTCTGGCCTGGCTGTTCAAACCTCTGACATTGCTATCTTCCTCTTCCTGAAGGCATCACAGAATGCTTAGGAAGATCAGGAAACGCAAGGTGCTGAAAGAATTCGAAATGTTGTGGAAAAGTAACCCTGAGGCAGCTCTAGAAGAGCTAGCTAAAATTGAGAAAGTGCGTATTGAGGTGGGTGCAGCCCTCTTCCTGTGGTACTGTCACTGGGCTGCCAGGGAACGCCCCGGAACTGAGGGAGGGGGAGAAACAGGAGCCTGTAGAAGACACAGGAGAAGCAGAGGAGGAAAAGCAAGGGGGAGGGCCTCAAGCGGCGAGAATGCTCTCTGATGCTGAAGAGCAGCAACACCACTCTACCAGTTCAGGGACAGAGGGAGAGGCGGTGCCCATTCTTTCAGCACAGGACAGTTAAAGCGTAGGGAACAGAGGTGGCACTTGGGACTTCCCAGGCTCCTCTGCTGGAAGAGGAGCCGAAAGCCCCCACTTCCTGGATCTGCTACCGAGGACTCGGACGCATGAAGCATGTTCTGTACCTTGTAAATACTATGTGAATAAAGACTGTAAATATATCTCTGAGTGAGCAGAGGTATTCCTTGCCAAAGGCTTCTAAAACCATCACAGGTACCGAGATGAGGCCCCTCTGCCTAGTGGAGGGCGCTCTCTTACTGTACTCCATCATAGTGACATTTTGCCTTACTTCTCTGTGCAGGAGAGGATGAGCCTGAAACACCAGAACAAGGGCAAGTGGGCCAAATCTACAGTCCTCATGGCAAAGTACAACCTAGAGGTAAGAGATGTGTGGAGGGAGGAGGCTTTATCAGCCAAACCCCACTCTTAACATGTAATTAAACCAAGGCAGGTGCTTGAGAGATTTGATCGAGCTGAAATGTAGCTTCCAGAAAAGGGTTGGCTGAAAATATCAGGCTATTCCCATAGAAGTGCTTTTTAGAGCACCTTTAACAACATTTGCAAGTGGGTGATAAAAGACATTTCTTTTGTCCGCTTGCCTTCCTGCCATTGGGTGGATTTACATCCAAAGCCAAAAACAGATGGCAAATCATTTTCTGGCCAGTTGCAATTCATACCCTTTCTCCTGGGAAATTGACTTTCTCTGGAGAGTATTGTTTAAAATTCTTGGGAGGGGGAGGAAATAGTAGTGAATTATTGTAAGTTGGGCTGTTAAACATTTTACTTGCTTCCTGGAGGGTTATTAGAGGGGTGTATGCTTTGCTGGTCCTCTTGTGGCTGAAAATACGGGATACTGTAAGTCAGGGGAGGGCCAATGATAGATCTACAATCTACTGGTAGATTGTTGGACAATTTGCAGTAGATCAGCAAGCGTTTCTGACTTCTGATTGTTTAACAACAGCTATGTCAAAAAGAATCCTCCAGCACCAGATTGTTCAAGCTCTTATCTGAAATAATACAGAAACAGGTTTGTCTAGGCAAACCATCCCAGTATCTATGTTGGCTTTTGGGGTGCAGCAGATAACTGTCTCCTCCCCCTAAGCCTCCATTTTGCATATGGCGACACCTTCAAAGGTAGAGTTGTCATATTTCAAAAAGTGAAAATCCGGACACAAAAGTTGTTGAGATTTTGGGTGGTTGTTTTTTTGCCAGAGTTGTTGAGCTGTGTATGTATGTGTATGTGTGTGACAGACTTTTTAAAGCTATTTTATGGAAAATAGGCAAAAACGACACTGCTGACATGAGTTACCGTATGTCCAGATTTTTCTGGACATGTTGCCGATTTCCACCTGGACACGGCTTCCAACTGCAGTATTCCAGATATGTCCAGGAAATTCCAGATGTATGGCAACCCTATTCAAAGGCTCTACTCTTTGCACCTGGCTTTGGGGGTTGGATGGACCTGGGGTGGTTCTAGTGAAGAAGCAAATAATAGATTTTGTAAGCCTAAGGTCTGCAAGTAAAGGCTATTGCCTGCCTGCATTTCTAGGCTAGGCAAGCCATGCAGGAGCAGCTGGCCCAGAACAAAGAACTGACCCAGAAAGTACGCCCAGCATCTGATAGTGAGGAAGGTGGCAACGACGCTGACGCAGAGGGGGATCTCGTGCCAAGTGTTGTCAATGAGAGGCCTGCTGGGCTGGATCCAGACAACCCCTGGATGTTAGGATGGCCCCACACAGAGCCCAAGGAGGACCTTCCAGCTGCACCAGAAGACAGTGAAGAGAGTGACGAAGAGAAGGGGCCACCTGCAACCAAGGAGGAGACTTTGCTGCAAGGCTTCGTTGCAGGTCAGCAGGGCCAGGGCCATAAAACAATGCATGGTGTGGGGGAAATGAACAGATAAGGTGCTTTTATTCCTTGTATAATACGAGGGCAGGGTCATCCAGTGAAAATGATAGGCTGTATATTCAGGATATTATTATTATTATTATTATTATTATTATTATTATTATTATTATATTAATTTTCATTTCTCATAACAATTATTCAATATTGTTAGGGAACTGCCATCAGCTCAGAGGCTGTGTAAGCAACTCGGCTATTCGCTTAGAACTCAATACCCCCTCCTTTGAGATCCTGATGTGGAGACATGCCTTTAATTACTGGCTGTCCCTTTGGCATAAATTGCCCAATTACCATCTTATTCAGTGCCTTTGGAGAGATGAATTTACCAGCCCATGGGCAACAAAAATCCATTCCAAACTGTTGTCTTATGGAATCTCTCCTTCCGATATACTAAAGCTAGATCTAATTACAGCAAAAAAGGTCATCAAACAAAGATTGGAGGAGGTTGAATTGCAACAAAATCTTACTACAGGTGGAGGTACATGTTCCCCGATAAATCAGGGCATTACATTTATGTCCCAGATACCTCGATATCTGTCTACCTTATCGGTTGCGTCGCATAGATTCGCTTTTGTTAGAGCCAGATTTAATGTGTTCCCCTCAAATGTGCTGAGCAATAGATTTTCTAACGGTAAAACCTCTGTTTTATGCGCATGTGACAACAAATCAATAGAATCCCTTTATCATATCTTGTTTAATTGTCCTTTATATATTGTTCCCCGATCAAGGATTCTGAGTTCAATCATTTTGGAAACTGTTGCTAAACCACCTGAATCACATCTAGCCTATCTACTCCAGGACATTGACTCTTATAGAACATTACAGGTTGCCAGATTCCTGAATTCAGTTCTTTCATATAAAAGACTTCATGGAATGCTGCATGACTATTAAGAATCTAGTAAACTCTATCCACCATCTTTATATTCAAGGCCACAATATGGTACATCTAGAGATTGTATGTAACGTGAAGGAGATTATGCGTTGAAATATTTTAGTTGATATTTTAGAATGTAAAATGCTATTTTATTTATTGATTGGTTTTACCTTGTGGGCTTATAGCCGAATAAAGTATTATCTATCTATCTATCTATCAGAGGCGAGAGGTGGAAGGGCAGTTGAGTTACAGGGAGTCTCTGAAGATCAGATCGTGAGAAGCAGCACTTCCTCCGCGGAGGAGGAAAGCCATGCCTCCAGTGGGGAAGGGGTGCAGGTCTCGGAGGATGCAAGGGAGAGACACAGCACCGAGCATGAACAAAGCGGGGGGGAGGCAGGTCCCCCTCTGCCCACGCCCTCTCTGCGCAGTCAGTTTATGCGCAGAGAGGGGAGGCGTAGGATGGGGGTCAAAAGACTGCTATGCTGGGGAAAGTTTAAGGACCGCCCACTCCCAGATTCTGCTAGCGACTGAGCAGACATGGAATTGAGACGCTCTGCACTGTAAATGCTTTGCACAGATAATAAAGCCTTGAAAAGACCGGTGGGAGTCTTGCCTCTTTGCTCTCGAGCAACCACTCTGGCATACATAACAAATATCATCATTTAACATCCGTTTTCTAGTTTTCCCCCTCCCTGTTGACTTCCCCCAACTTCTATTTCTGGTTTGTTACACCAAATGTTACATTCTGTTTATACATAATGTTCTGTTATCACTAATTCTATTTCTTGTTCTCTGTAAATAAAGTTGTGAATGTTTATTTAAATCCTGCCAACGAGTCCATTTTTTGTTTTGTTTCTGCAAGTATGTTGTAAAGGGTTCCCATTCTCTTCCAAAGTCACTATTGTCCTTTTCACACAGTTTGTCCGTTAATTTTGCCAGTTCTGCATAGTTCATCAATTTTTCTTTTTTCTTTTTTTAAATAATTTTTATTAATTTTCCAAGCATATAATAAAAACAAACAATCAAACAAAACAAACAAAACATACAAACATATAAACATGTATACTTTTGTAATCTTATCTTCCTACACCTTGCTTCCCGGACTTCCCCATACCTCCCCTTTTCTGCATCCTTGTTTTTGCCTTTCTTCAGCAACCCTCCAACTAATTAATTAATTCACTTTCATTCTAATTTCCTTAACTTGTTGTTTACAGCTGCAATTCTCTATTTCTTAACACCTTAACATCTCATTACACTTCAATTTTACAACAATTTTTAAGGTAAGTTTTAAATTTCTTCCAGTCTTCTTCCACTGTCTCTTTCCCCTGGTCACGGATTCTGCCGGTCATCTCTGCCAATCCCATGTAGTCGATCACCTTCGCTTGCCATTCTTCCAGAGTGGGTAACTCTTGTGTCTTCCAATACTTTGCCAAAAGAATTCTTGCTGCTGCAGTAGCATACATAAAAAACGTCCTATCCTTCCTTGTCACCAATTGGCCAACCATGCCCAGGAGAAAAGCCTCAGGCTTTTTAGAGAAGGTCCATTTAAGAACCTTCTTAATTTCATTATAGATCATTTCCCAAAAGGCTTTAATCTTTGGGCATGTCCACCAAAGGTGATAAAAGGTACCTTCAGTCTCATTACATTTCCAGCATTTGTTGTTGGGCAAGTGATAAATTTTTGCAAGCTTGACTGGGGTCATGTACCACCTGTAAATCATTTTCATAATGTTTTCTCTTAATGCATTACATGCCGTAAACTTAACACCAGTATTCCATAACTGTTCCCAGTCAGCAAACATAATATCATGACCAATGTCTTGTGCCCATTTAATCATAGCTGATTTAACCGTTTCATCCTGTGTATTCCATTTCAACAGCAAATTATACATTCTTGACAAGTTCTTAGTATTGGATTCTAACAGTTCTGTTTCTAGTTTTGACCTCTCCATCTGGAAACCTATTTTCCTGTCCTGTTTAAATACCTCGTTTATCTGGAGGTAATGCAACCAGTCTCTTACCTTAGATTTTAATTTCTCATAACTCTGTAGTTTAACTCTTTCTCCGTCTTGTTCTAAGATTTCACAGTATTTTGGCCATTTCGACTCCATATTAAGTTTTTTAGTCTCTTTAGCTTCCATTGGTGATAACCACCTGGGAGTTTTGCTTTCCAATAGGTCTTTGTATCTTATCCACACATTGTATAATGCTTTCCTAACAATATGGTTTTTAAAGCCTTTATGCGATTTTACCTTGTCATACCATATATATGCATGCCAACCAAATCTATTGTCATACCCTTCCAGATCCAAAATGTCTGTATTCTCAAGAAGCAGCCATTGTTTCAACCAGCAGAAAGCTGCCAATTCATAGTAGAGTCTTAAGTCCGGCAGGGCAAACCCCCCTCTATCTTTTGCGTCAGTTAAAATCTTAAATTTTATTCTGGGCTTTTTGCCCTGCCAGACAAATTTGGATATGTCTTTCTGCCACTTCTTGAAACAGTCCATCTTATCCATGATCTGGAGTGTCTGAAATAAAAACAGCATTCTAGGCAATACATTCATCTTAATGACAGCAATTCGGCCTAACAAGGAAAGTCTCAATCTTGACCATATTTCTAGATCTTTCTTTACTTCTGTCCAACATTTGTCATTGTTGTCCTTAAATAAGTTTACATTCTTAGATGTCAGATTTACCCCCAGGTACTTCACTTTTTTTGTGATCTCTAAACCTGTTTCACTCTGAAACTTCTCTTTTTCAGCCATTGTTAGATTTTTCTCCAACACTTTTGTTTTCTGTTTGTTCAGTTTAAATCCTGCTACTTGACCAAATATCTCAATTAGTTCTAATACTCTTTTGGTACTAGTATCTGGCTGTTGCAAAGTCAATACTAGGTCATCTGCAAATGCCCTTAGTTTGTAATGTCTGGCTCCGACCTGAACTCCTTTAACCAACTGGTCCTTTCTAATCATATTTAACAAGACCTCCAGGACTGATATAAAAAGTAAAGGGGATATTGGGCATCCCTGTCGTGTACCTTTTTCTATAGGTATTTCTTCCGTAACCACATTATTTACAATTAACTTTGCTTTTTGTTTAGAATATATAGCACCTATACCGTTTTCAAAACCTTGGCCTACCCCCATCCCTTGGAGATTCTTCTTCATAAAACTCCAGCAAATGTTATCAAAGGCTTTCTCCGCATCCACAAAAATTAAAACAGCTTTCCTATTAATGTCCACTTCTAACAATTCCAAAATGTCTATAATGTTCCTCACATTATCTGACATATGTCTCCCTGGAAGAAAGCCAGTTTGGTCCTTGTGAATCTCCCCTACCAACACTCTCTTCAGTCTTTTTGCCAAAATGTCTGCAAAAATTTTGTAATCCACATTAAGTAGTGATATAGGGCGGTAGTTTTTAACCTGGTTCTTTTCAGTCTCAGTTTTCGGTATAAGTGAGATGAAAGCTTCTTTCCACGATTCAGGTGCCTTTTCCCCCTCCAAAATTTCATTGCAAACTTCCATCAGTGGTTGTACTAGCCATTCCTTCAATGCTTTATAATATTTAGCCGTCAAACCATCTGGTCCTGGAGATTTTCCCAATTGCATATTCTGAATGGCACCCTCTATTTCTTGTCCTGTTATTTTCTCATTCAAAATCATTTTGCTTTGCTCTGAAATCTTTGGTAATCCATACTTCTTGATAAATTCTTCTATTTCTTGTTCGTTGACTGGCCCTTGTGCATATAATTTCCTTAAAAAACTTTGAAAGCAATTACTTATCTCATTTGGTTTGTGGATTATCTTTCTGTCCATTTCCAGACTTGTCACAGTGTTCAGTTTTTGCCTCTTTTTCAGTTGCCATGACAGAAGTTTCCCACATTTATCTGCCGATTCAAATGTCTTTTGTCTCATTTGCTTTATTTTCCATTCTATCTCTTGATTCATCAATTCCATGTATTGCATCTGGTAGTACTTTATTTCCCTCAAAATCTCATGAGACTTTGGTTTAGACCTCAATTTCTTTTCACCTTCTTTCATTTTTTCCAAGATTTTCTCTTTCCTCTCATTCTGCTTTTTCCTCTTTATGGAATTTTGTTGTATTAGGAAACCTCGCATCACGGCCTTGCTTGCGTCCCAAATTGTTCTTTTCTCCACATTAGTTCTCAAGTTTATCTCAAAGTAATCTTTCAATGCCTTTTGGGCCTTCTTGTAGATCTCCTCATCTTTAAATAGGGTGTCATTCATCCTCCATCTAAAGGTTCCAGTTGTTGCTAGCTTCATCTCCATCTTCACAGCATTATGGTCGGAGCAATTCTTTGGGCAGATTCCAACTTTTTTTATCCTTGGCGCCATACTACTAGTTACCCAAATTTGGTCGATCCTTGTCCATGTCATTTTTGCTTCAGAGAAAAAAGTTCCCTCTCTCTCAAGAGGGTTCCTTACTCTCCAAATATCGATCAAGTCCAGTGTTTCAGTCATTTCAAAAAAGGTCTTTGGTAGTCTCCCTTCCTTAGAAATTGTTTGTCTCTGTGCCTTGTCCATGTTTGTAGAAACAACACCGTTCATGTCTCCCATCATTATAATTTTGTAGTCCAAATAATCCATTAAAGTCTCGTGCAACTTCTTAAAGAATTCCGCCTTCCCCTCATTTGGTGCATATATTCCCACTATCAAATTTTTTTCTCCTTGTACTTGTACTTCTATTGCCAGGTATCTTCCTTGTTCATCTTTGAATATCATTTTAGGAGCCAATCTTTCTTTTGCATAAATCACTACGCCTCTTTTCTTAACTTTATCTGATGAAATAAATTCTTGTCCAAGTCTCTTATTTACAAGTAGTTTTCTATGTGTCCTGGTCACATGCGTTTCTTGTAGACATATTAAGTCTAATTGCTCTCTCTTCAATATGTGAAAAACTTGGCGTCTTTTTCTGGGAAGGTTAAGACCATTACAATTCCAGCTGAGAAGTTGCAGAGACATTTTGCTACTATGTGCCTGTTCCTCCAACTGCTCCAAGCTTTTGTTCCTCCTCTGATGGTGGTATAAGTCCAAATGATAGGTTTGCAATGTCTGTCGATCCTTTGTCTAGTGTTGTTTCTACTGTTCCTTTCTGCAGGTCCTCCTGATATCTTTCCAAGAACTGTTCTTTATCTTGGACTGTTCTTATTTTGACCTTCCTTCCTGTGTAGTTAAAGGATAGTCCTTGTGGAAACTCCCACCTGAAGAGTATGTCGTTTTTCTTCAGCAGGTAGACCAAATCTTTATAGAAGGCTCTCACCTCCAAAATATATTTAGGGATATCTTTAAAGATTTGCACTTGACTATTCCCAATCTCGAGGGCCTTATGGTAATGTAAGTTCAGTATTTTATCCCTTTCTTCTTTAGATCTCAGTGTAATCAGACAATCCCTAGGTTTCTTACCTTGCCTCCTGCCCAGCCGAAAAGCTGTTGTTATTTCAAATTCTTCCTCCTGTATTTCGTCTTGCCAAAATTCTAAAATGTTCTGTGTGAGGAATTCCACAAGGTTATCTTTCTCATTCTCTGGAACTAATCTTAATTTCAGATTTTTCTCCTTTCTCTGAAGTTCCAATAAGGATAAAGTTGCGTCATGCTCATTCACTTTTTTTGTGATTGGCACAAGCTCCTTCTTTGTCTCATCTGCAGTATTTTTTGCACCTTCAGCAATTTTTCGTGTTTCAGAATTTTCTTGAATCAATTTATTTATAGATTCTGTGTTAGACGTTACACTTGCCGTATTCAGGTCCAGTCTTGTTGTCAAGTCATTCAGTTTCTTCGAATTTTCTGTTGACAGTTTTGTCAATGTTTCCAAAGATTGGTTTATTTTAAGCAGTGCCTGTGTCATTGATTCCATAGATGCTGTTGTAACTTTTTCCTGTCCAGCTGGTGTTGTGCCTGATATTGAGCCCCTTTTCTTTTGAGTTTGCTGAGTTAGTTTTGCTTTTGATCTAGTTGTTATCTCATCTGCTGGGCCACTCATATCCTCAAGGTCAATTCCCACAGGAAAGACTTGCAAGTGGAGAATTCCACTGTTTTCCTTTCCCTGTAACAATTTCTCTTTGTACCCTCTAGAGGGAGCATTCAATTGTATCCAAGTGAAGAGAACAAAGAAACATGAGACAAAGAACAAAGAGTCCAAAAGTCCACAGTAAAAGTCCACAGTAAAAGTTTCTGTAACACTTTCAAAAGTCAGAAATTCAACAAAGTAATTCCATCAAAGTCCAATAACTTTGTTTCAGACAAAACCCCAACTTTGTATCCAATCTAAACTGACAGTTCACTTTCCCGGTGCCTTGCTCCGGCAGCCCGTCCCGGGGTTTTGACAGTGGAAAATCTTTTTCCTCACTTTACTTCAAGCAGGTTTACAATGTCCAATTTTCCTTCCCCCCTTCTCCTGCTTACTGGGGGGAAGTTTAAGTCAGATGTCGGGTTTTGACAGCCTAAAAGTTAGCCTTCTTTTAAGTGCAGCTTTGCTCTTTCGTTGCTTTGATTGCCATGCAGACTTCCTTACTTTATGCCTTTCCCGTTTTCAGCCAAATTTCCAAAATTTAATTTAAGTGTCCCGTTCACGTCTGTCAGTCTTACTCACGGGTTTTATGGTCAAATTCCAGTTTCAGGAAGGAATCGGCGCTCTCCGTTTATGGCGACGCGGCTTCACTCCGCGGGCTGGGTTGCAACTCTCAGCACCGTGCTCACACCCGATGCCGCTCCGGAGCCTTTAAAAAGGCTCTTTCGCAGTACCGGGGGGGCGCAAAGGTGCCCGCCGAGTCTCCTTGTTCACAGGCTTCAGCGCCTGTGATTTTAGGGGTCCCCCGCTCGCCGTAGCGGGTCAGACCCGAACTCGCGGAGCAGTCCTGCTTCGGAGCTCGAAGCAAGGACCGCCAT
Source organism: Podarcis muralis (assembly GCF_964188315.1). Classification (NCBI taxonomy): domain Eukaryota; kingdom Metazoa; phylum Chordata; class Lepidosauria; order Squamata; family Lacertidae; genus Podarcis; species Podarcis muralis. The sequence continues at coordinate 7,531,144 of NC_135674.1, forward strand.
TAAACGCTGGCGCCGACCGGAAGTCAGTTCATTAATTTTTCTTGCCAGTGTTCTTTAGATGGTATTTCTCCAGTCTTTTTTTTTTTTTTTTTTTGTAATCTAAGCATGGATGGTTTTTTTTAACTTTTAATTTTTTTAATCATTTTTTCAATACAAACAACAATCGCAAAAGACACAAAAAACAAAACCATAATAACACTAATAATACAATTTGACAATTCAGATTTGAATACACTGATATACCTATGACTACACCTTTTTAACAATATTTTCCCACCTCTCTCTCCTCCCCCTACTTCCCACCACTATCCGCCTTATCGCTTAAATATTCCTTCCAGATTTCTTCATATTTATCCATTTTTAATTTGCTTTGACATGCAATTTGTTCATATGTAGCTAGTCTGTCCATATTTTCAATCCATGTGCTCAATGGAATCTTTTTCCGGCTCTTCCAATTCATCAAAACAAGTTTTTTCGCTTCTAATATAGCACGGTACACCCATATTTTTTTTGACCCCTTGTATTTTCCCACATTTTCGGAATATAATTTAGAATTAAATTTAATTCCACTAAATAACAATTTCTTTTTATTACTTTTGCTATAAATATCCTCAACTCACACCAAAATGATCTTATCATCGGGCAGTTAATCATCATATGTACTAAGTTCGAATTTTTACTTCCACATCTCCAGCAGTTGTCTGCACTTGTTATTTTCATCTGGTGTAGTTTTGCTGGAGTCCAGTAGACTCTAAATATTATTTTCTGTTGAATAAGTCTTAGCCTTAGATCCATAGAGGCTATTTCTGTTGATTTTGTACTTGACTCCCATATATCATTTGTTATCTGTACCCCTAACTCTTCACTCCATTTTTGTCTATAATATTCTAAATCATATTTCTTCCTGTTGAGTAGGGTTTTATATAGTGCAAGTGTAGAGTTTTTTGTTTTGGTTGCAGAGATTAAATCTTGTAGCAGCATGGGTGTTTCCGATGCTGCTATAGCATCAGAGCCAAATTGCCTTTCCAACATATGTTTCAACTGGATGTACTTCCATTGTGTTTCACTGGTTAATCCATACTTTACTTGCAAAGTCATATATTCCACAAGTTTTTAATTTTCATCAATTAATTGATTCTATGTCAAAATACCTTTTTTAATCCAATTTTGCCAAATTATTACTTGATTTCAAATTTTTAATTTTGGGTTGGCCCAAATTTTTAGTTTCTCATGCTGATAGGGGTCATCCTTATTATTTTTATTTTTATTCATCCAAATTTTTATAGGTGCTTTAATAGTCTCCAGGATAATAGGATATTTCATAAAATTGGAGCCCAGTTTAGTCCACCCTAGAAGAGGTTCAAAGAAACTATATTCGAAGGTTTCAGAATGAGACAGGATTAACTGTGGTTAAGAAAGTGAAATATCTGGGGATAAATATGACAGCTAAAAATGTGAACTTATTTAAAGACAATTATGAGAAATCCTGGACAGAAGTGAAAAAAGATTTAGAAATCTGGTCGAATTTGAAGCTTTCCTTGTTGGGTCGAATTGCGGTTATAAAGATGAATGTATTGCCTAGAATGTTATTTTTGTTTCAAACATTGCAAATAGTGGACAAGATGGATTGTTTCAAGAAGTGGCAGAAAGATATTTCGAAATTTGTCTGGCAGGGCAAGAATCCCAGAATTAAATTTAAGATTTTAACTGATGCAAAGGAAAGGGGGGGGGGATTTGCCCTGCCAGACCTTAAACTGTATTATGAATCAGCAGCTTTCTGCTGGTTGAAAGACTGGCTACTTCTTGAGAACACAGACATTTTGGACTTAGAAGGTTTTAACAATACTTTTGGGTGGCATGCATATTTGTGGTATGACAAGGTTAAAGCTCACAAAGCCTTTAAAAATCATATTGTCAGGAAAGCACTATATAACGTCTGGATTAGATACAAAGATTTGTTGGAAAATAAAACTCCAAGGTGGTTGTCGCCAATGGAGGCAAAGGCTGGGAAAAAACTCAATATGGAGTCTAAATGGCTGAGATATTGGGAAATTTTAGAACAGGAAGGGGACAGATTGAAATTGCAGAGTTTTGAGAAACTAAAAGATAAAGTGAGAGATTGGCTTCACTATTATCAAATAATGGAGGTTTTTAAAATGGACAGGAAAATTGGCTTCCAGGTGGAAAAATCAAAATTAGAGACAGAATTGCTAGAATCCAATACTAAAAATCTGTCAAAAATGTATAACTTGCTGTTGAAATGGAATACATAAGATGAAACGGTTAAATCAGCAATGATTAAGTGGGCACAGGATATTGGTCATAACATTATGTTTGCTGACTGGGAAAAGTTGTGGACCACCGGGATGAAATTTACGGCATGTAATGCCCTAAGAGAAAATATTATGAAAATGATTTATAGGTGGTACATGACCCCAGTCAAGCTTGCAGAAATTTATCACTTGCCTGATAATAAATGTTGGAAATGTAAAGAAAATGAAGGTACATTCTTTTACCTTTGGTGGACGTGCCCAAAGATTAAGGCGTTCTGGGAAATGATATATAATGAATTGAAAAAGGTATTTAAATATACCTTTCTGAAGAAACCAGAGGCCTTTCTCTTGGGTATTGTCGGCCAAGTGGTGCCAAAGAAGGATAGAACATTCTTTATGTACGCTACAACAGCAGCAAGAATACTTATTGCAAAGTATTGGAAGACACAAGATCTACCCACCTTGGAAGAATGGCAGATGAAGGTGATAGACTATATGGGACTGGCAGAGATGACTGGCAGATTCCGAAACCAGGGAAGAGAAACAGCGGAAGAAGATTGGAAGAAATTTAAGGACTATTTAAAGAAATATTGTAAAATTAATGAATGTTAGAAAGACGTTGGGTCAGAAAGTATGTGGTTATCAGCGGTAATGGATAAGTAAAAAAGAAAAGAAAGGTCAAAAATTAAGTGGAAAACAAGGGAAGGATTTGCTGAATAATAAATTAGAAATTGGAATACAGAAAGGGGAGGTATGAGGAAGTCGGGGAAGTAAGTTATAAGAAAATAAGGGTCGAAATTATACTTGTTTTTTATTTTCTGTTTGTTTGTTCTATTGTATTGTTCTGTTTTGTTGTTATAAAAAACTTCTGAAACTTTAATAAAAATTTTATAAAAAAACAAAACAAAAAAACTATATTCGAGAGTAGCCCAATTGGGATTCCTGCTAGCTCTCCAATCATTAGTCTTACTCAGCAGGTAGGCCTGGTGATATAGTTCCAGATTTGGGAGACCAAAGTCACCTTCCTTAGTTGCATTTTATGTAGTGATATTTTTGGTGGCTTTGTACCCCACAGGCACGATCTAAATAGTTGATTTCTTTTTTGGAAGTAAAATTTGGGAATATGTATTGGTAATCCTCTTAAGAATGTATAAAAGCTTTGCAACACCATTCATTTTGAGGACATTAACTTTTCCCCAAAGGGTCAGGTTTAGAGGTCCCCACCTTTCAATATCAAAAGAAATATCATTTATAATTTGATTCAAATTAAATTTTATAATTTGGTTTATATCTGATGAAATCATTATACCCAACTATTTAATAAAGTCTTTGCACATCCTAAATTGATGGTTTCTATACAATGTAGCCCTTGGCCCAATTGGTAAAATATCTGATTTTGTCCAATTTATAGAATATCCCTATATTCTGCCAAAGGTTTTTATTTTCTCCATAATTTTTGGAATTGTGTCTTCTGGTTTTGTAATAAATAAAAGGATACCATCCGAAAATTATACAATTTTGTAATTATCTTTGTTGTGTTTTACACCCTTGATATGCTCATCCTGAATTATTGCTCTTGTTAATGGTTCCAGGCACAGATTAAATAATAACCGAGAAAGAGGACAAATTCTTCCATTTGTAACAATCCGGGACGTTGGGTTTTTATAAATCATTTAGATCCAATTACAGTATTCTATAGGGAAACCAAATTTACGTAACACAAACCATATGAATTCTTTATATATTCTGTCAAAAGCCTTTTTTGCATCTAATGACAATATCATAAACTCCTCTTCATCTTTGTTTAAATTTATCAAATCTATTGTTAATCTGATGTTATCTGTAGCTTGTCTTGTTTTTATAAAACCTGTTTGATTATTAGGTATTCTTGAATAACTTTTTGTAATTTTGCCGCCAATATTGCATTCAAAATCTTTGCATCAACATTCATTAACGATATTGGTCTATAATTTGCACATTTAGTAGGGTCTTTTTTTAAAAAAAATATTTTATTACAATTTTTTGAGAAAAGAAAATCACCAAGTATATAACACCAAATATATAATAAACACAGATATTATAAAAAAAGCAAAAGAAAAGAAATAACAAATCACATCCTTTCATGTATTTTTTCAAAATCTTCTGGACTTCCTCACGTCTCCCTTTCTTGCGTTCCCCGAACAAAAATTATGATCCGCAATTTATTACCTTATTTCAGATCTTATGTTCTAATTCTCATATGTTATTCCTCTAGCTTTAAATATTTCCATCAGATATTTAACTACTTAGTTTAGATATAACCTTACTTCAAATCTCATCTTTATGATTCAACTTATTCTCATACATTTCTCATCTAGATTACTGATGCCAGATTTTTTCCTTTCATGCACTTTCTCAACATTCAAACAGTTTATAAAATCTTTGTAAATAATCTTTAAATTTCTTCCAGTCCTCTTCCACCTCCTCCTTTCCCAGGTCTCGAATTCTGCCGGTCATCTCGGCTAACTCCATATAGTCTATCAGTTGCATTTGCCATTCTTCCAGTGTGGGCAAATCTTGTGTCTTCCAATGCTTTGCAATGAGTATTTTTGCTGCTGTTGTTGCATACATAAAAAAGGTTCTATCCTTCTTTAACACCTTCTGGTCGACAATACCCAGAAGGAAGGCCTCTGGTTTCTTAGGGAAGGTATACTTAAATACCTTTTTTAGTTCATTATAGATCATTTCCCAGAAGGCCTTCACTCTCGGGCAGGTCCACCATAGGTGAAAGAATGTTCCTTCAGTCTCCTTACACTTCCAACATTTATTGTCATGCACATGATATATTTTTGCAAGCTTGACTGGGGTCATGTACCACCTATATATCATTTTCATAATATTTTCTTTCAAGGCATTACATGCCGTGAACTTCACACCTGTGGTCCATAACCTTTCCCAGTCAGCAAACATAATGTTATATCCAATGTCCTGTGCCCATTTTATCATAGCTGATTTAACCGTTTCATCCTGCGTATTCCATTTCAACAGCAAGTTATACATTCTTGAGAGCACCTTAGTCTTAGGTTCTAACAATTCTGTTTCTAATTTCGATTTTTCCACCTGGAATCCTATCTTTTTATCCATATTAAAAACCTCTTTAATCTGAGCATAATGTAACCAGTCTCGCACTTTATCCTTTAATTTCTCCAAACTCTGCAGTCTCCAAGTTTCTCCAACTTTTTCAATTATTTCCTAATATTTCGGCCATTCGGCCTCCATATTGAGTCTTTTCCGAGCCTTGGCCTCCATAGGTGACAACCACCTCGGAGTCTTGTTTTCTAGTAAGTCCTTGTATTTTGACCAGACATTAAATATTGCTTTCCTGACAATATGATTCTTAAACATTTTATGAACCTTTACCTTGTCGTACCACAAATACGCATGCCAACCAAAAGCATTGTTAAACCCTTCCAGATCCAGGACATCAGTGTTCTCAAGAAGTAACCAATCCTTCATCCAGCAGAAAGCTGCAGCTTCGTAATATAACCTTAAGTCCGGCAGGGCAAACCCCCCTCTTTCCTTTGCATCTGTTAATATTTTAAATTTTATTCTGGGCTTTTTGCCCTGCCAGACAAACTTAGAGATATCTTTCTGCCACTTTCCAAAACATTTAGTAGGGTCTTTGTTAGGTTTTGTTATAATTATTATTAAAGCTTTATTGAATGTTGTAGAAGATATACTTTTATGAGCTATTTCGTCATAGACCTCTAGTCTGGGGACTAGTATATTTTTGAATATTTTATACCATTCTGTAGGAAAACAGTCTGGTCCAGGTGATTTCCCATTCCCCATTGTTTCTATTACATTCTCAATATCTAATATATTTAGGGGTGCTGACAGCATATCTTTTTTATCTTCTTCAATGCTTGGTATTTTGATATTTTGAAAGAAGTTCTCCATCTCATCCTCTGATATATTTTCTGGCCCTTCATATAATTTTTTGTAGAATTAAAAAAAATCATTATTGATATCTATTGATGAGGTCGCTGCGATGTTATTTTCATTTCTTATTAAGGGTATTATTTGGTTCGCTTTCTTTTGATTTAGACAATTAGCTAGAATTTTTGTTGGTCTTTCTCCCTATTCCCAATATATTTGTCTTAGACTTAGGCTGAACTCATTTTTTTAGCTAGTATATTATTCAGTTCTAATGTTAGTTGTTGTAGTCTTTCACATGTAACATTAGATGGGTTATTTGCCATATTGCCCCATAGTGTTTTTAAAGAATTTTTTAGATTATTTTCTTTTAATCTTTGCAGCTTGGCTTTGTTGGCAGAGAAGGATATTATCTTCCCTCTGATGTAAGCTTTATATCCTTCCCATTCCATCAGTCTTCATGTTGAAGCTTTGGAGTTATTTTTAAAATATATTTCTCCAGTCTTCCAGTTTTCTGCTATTAGGATTCTTGCTGCCATAGGTAGCGTACATGAATAATGTCCAATTTTTCTCTGGCATTTCTTGTCCTAGAATACCTAACGAAAAGGCTTCTGGTTTTTCCACAAAGGTTATTTTAAACATTTTTTTCAATTCATTATATATCATTGCCCAATTTTTAAAAATAATCTTACAATCCCACCACATGTGATAAAATGTACCTTCCCCTTCTTTACATCTCCAACAGTTCTTTTGTTCTGTTTTGTACATTTTGGCCAGTTTTAATGGTGTAATGTACCACCTGTACATCATTTTCATATAATTGTCTTTCAACAATATACAATCCGTAAATTTCAAGTTCACTTTCCAAAGCCTTATCCAATCCTCAAATTGTATGTTATGACCTATGTCCTGTGCCCACTTGATCATTACTGCTTCAATTTCCTCAGCTTTAGTTTCCCATTCCAACAGAATATTGTACGCCTTCTTTAACAATTTAGAATGATCATCTATGATATCCTTTTGGAATTTTGAAACTGTAAGTGAATCCTCTCTTGTTATCTTCCGTGAAGATTTCATTTAATTGCCTATAAGGCAACCAACTCTGAAGGTGTTCCTTTATCTCATTGTAATCTTTCAATTTCCACTTTGCTTCTTGTTCTACTGATAAATCTCTATATGTTGGCCACATTCCTTTCATTGTTAACGTTTTAAGTGATAATGCCACTACCGAATATCAGGAGGGGGTGGGGTTGCGGGCTCACGACCCCGCCCACTCTCCCGCGGGGCTGTCCCCAGCCTCGCGGGAGCCAGGGATTCCCCTTACTTAACATATCCTCCCGCCGCCAGCCAATCGGCTGGCGGTGGGGGCGGGCCTACCTGGGGCCATTTAAGGCCAGGGCAGCCCTCGGCTCGCCCCTTTTCTCTTCATTCCCCACGCGTTTTGCATCTTCTCCGTCACCGGAGTTCTTTGGTTGGATCACCGCGCGGTTCTTGGAGCCTTTAGAACCAGCTAGCCTCAGCTCCGTGGATCCTCGCTGCCGCTCGATTCTTTGTTTTCGGAGCGTAATTACTAACGGAGAATTCTCGTTCGGCTGGGGGGGGTCTTATTCTCGTAGCTAGTCGCAGCATCTGGAGCTACTGCAGCGTGGGGCCATCTTCTGCGCTTCCTTCGGCCCCGCTGGCAAGCGGCAACGGTCACGGCAGCAGGAGCCGTTAGCGGCGCACGCATCCCGCCGGCCAGCTGATTGCAATCTACCGCCGGCCAGCCGATCGCGCTCGACTGCCTCCCTTCCCAGCCTCTCGGTATCGCTGCAGTTTGCCATCCGTTCAGGTCGTATCCTACTTTCTGCTTCATTTAGTGGTCTTTGTACATCGGGTCGAGGGGTTGCGGGTTTTGCGGCTCCCGTCTGCGCGCGGGCGTGCGGGGGGATCTTGGGGCTGCGGATATACTGTTCGCTCAGCTGGTGCTGCGCTTCGCATTGTGCCCACGTGTTTCTCAGGGCCTCTACATTGTTGAGCTACGTTAAAGTTACAGCCTTAGCGTTCCTTGCACAGTTTGTGCGTGGGGTAGCTGTGTCGCCGGTTAGCGTTCCTCCTCGTTGCTAGGAGTCCGGCGCCATTTTGAGTGTCACGTGGCTTGCCTGGCGGCCGCCATTTTAGTAGAGGATATAACACCGTGGGATTATTCCCTTCCTTGGCAGCCGCGGCGCTTCTGTTTGCAGGGGCACAGTAAATAAGCAAGAATTAGATCCTCCGTTAAAATTATCTGCTCCTTTCCACGGCTATCAGTGCTTTTAAGCAGGGCCTGAAGCGTTCATTTAAGCAGAGGTTTATTCAACCGGCAGTGCTCCTTATTGATTCCTGAATTCAATTCTAAGTTAAAGGAGCGTTCTTAGAAGCAACCAGCGAGTTTATTATTTGTTTGTATTCACAAGGCAATTAAGGAGAATAATTAAGTAATAATAATAATAATTGCAAGAATAGTATAGTAATAATAATATTAAAAATAATAAATAAATAAATAAATAAATAAACAAATAAATAAAATTATACATAAATAAATAAATAAATAAAAATAAATAAATAAAAATAAAATATATAAATAGATAAATAAATAAATAGTAAGAAGTCTAATAAGAAGGGTATTAAAAAAAAATAAAAAAAACACCTAATAATAATAGGAACTTTGAACAGTGAAAATAGCAATTGAATATCAGGACAAGCAAAGCAAATCAGAGCAGGGCAGTGCAAGCAGTTAGATAATCAGGTACCGTATAGGTAGTGGGTGGCGCTGTGGGTTAAACCATAGAGCCAGGACTTGGGGTCAATAGGTTGGGGGTTCAAAAACCCCTTACGTGATCGCAAGCTCTTGTGCATACACGCGTATACGCTCCCGCGGATTGCTATAATATGGAGGGCGGCAGCAACCCCCAAGTGCCACAGCACGGCAACGCCCTAGTGCCTATGGGTCCATGCAACCCGCAGGCAATGGCTCAACTTTTCTCAGCGCTGCAGGCATTTTATGCGCAATGTAGGACCCCTATTACCCCTTCGCCGAACATAGTGGAGGTGTCCCAGGATTGCATTCCGGATACGCCTCCCAGCCAACAATGTCAGGATGGTCCTTCCACAAGCACAGCTGGCACTGAACAACAGGCCATCGGTAGGCCCCAGACACGCCAGCAGACTGCGCGTGCACTTAAATCTAAGGCGGGCCCCCAAAAGGGGAAGGCGCCCGCTAAAAAACCTAAAGCTAGTGCAAAAAAGGCAGGGCCTTCAGTGCCTGCCCGCGCTGCGCCCCGTCCAGAGGTCATAGATGTCCCCAGTGTCTTTCAGGATAACCCAGCTGAACAGAGTTCTTCGGACGGGTCGACATCGGAGGAGGAGCTTCCCCCGCAGCAGGCGGTCCCGGCTGTCAGTGACCCGGAGCCGCGGAATGTAGGTTCGCATGGAGGGAAGCGGAAGTCGAAGAAGAAGCACAGGTCCAAGAAGAGCAGGAAACAGGACACGTCGGATTCCGACAATGAGACAGGTACTTCTTCTTCCTCTGAGGAGGATAGTGATGCGCCGTTGGGGACGTACTGGGGGGAGGGGGAAGACACGGGACTTCCCCAGTGGATGCACGAAAGGCGGGCCAATTCCCATCGGAAGGCCTTCAACGGCACCCTCGATTGGAAAGGCGGGGCGTTAGTGGAAGACGTTAAAGTCTCCACTCACTTGGCCACCGACTTTGTCCCGGGGAACCACCTTTCTAAGCGTAAGAGGGACAAGATCCTTAATGGTGATTTCATTGACATGTTTTCCTTGCTACCTATCAAAACACCAGTTCACTAGGGTCTTGCGCAAAGCGATCGCAGCCATCGGTCTCCCTCAGGAGGAGTACGCTGCGCACTCCTTTCGCATTGGGGCAGCGACCACCGCGGTCCACATGGGTTTGCCGGCCGAAAGGATAATGGATATGGGGCGTTGGAAATCTAACGCGTACAAGGGTTACATCCGTTAGCTTAGCGTATACCCCCCCCAGCCGCCTCCCTAACCCTATACCGCGCCCCCCCTATCTTGTCACTAGTATCTTCATTACCCTGACCTGGCCCTCTTGTTCTCTCATTCCAGGTACCCGTGTGGTCCGGTTGTGGCTTATCGGCCACAGCATAGTTTACTGGGCCAAGCAGCGTGCGGAGAACAGGGGCTGGGATGCTGATCTGGGCTTACCCGGTAACGTCGTGGTGTCCTGGATCTCTAGGCGCGGCATGCGCTGGGAAGAATTCCTCCCAGCAGTCGCAAAGAAAATCGCGGCTGAAGGGGCCCCTGACGCTATGGTCATTCAACTGGGCGAGAACGACCTTGCTTACAGGAAGGGGGTAGACCTAATGTGGAACATTATCAATGATCTTGAGGGTTTGAAGGCAGCCCACGTTAACATCACAATACTCTGGTCATCTTTGCTGCAAAGGAGATGTTGGCGGGACGCGCTGAATCCCGTGGCTGTGGATAAAGCCAGGAGGATCGTGGAGCGCTCGGTGGCGCGTAGAGTGCTGGCGTTGGGTGGTTGGGTCATCGGGCACCCACGCATCCAGTATGACAATCTACCACTCTATCGCGGGGATGGCGTGCATCTATCTGATGCTGGCAATGATATCTGGTTAGCTGACATTTTTCAGGGCATTAGGGATTGGTTACAGGCGGAGGGTATTGGCGGCGAGCCGCTTTGAGGCGGCCCGTGTGGCGGTAGGCATTGGCAGGGGTATTGTCATGCAGATGAGATCGGGGGGGAGGAGCGCCATCACCTCCCCCAAGGCTTGGAGGGTAGTTCGTTAAAGGACTCCGAGGGGCGTCGCCTCGTCCGAAACCTACGGAGGCTAGGGCCTAAAGCGCGCCCCCGAGCGGTAACCCCTCGGGGAGCGCCTAGGGATATGCATCTCGGGTGGCTCCCCCTGTTGGTGCTTAACCCTCACCGGTTAGACCGGTTAGTCTGGTAGGGCCAATGCCTAAAGCCAATACCACTCTTGCCTGTAATCAATAAAGTTGTGGCCATTTTCGCCCATTAACCTAAAATTCTGGTGTCCTGTGTCTTTATTTACCATTAGTGGAGGGGGAGGGAATAGCCACGCAATGCCACTACCGAATATCAGGAGGGGGTGGGGTTGCGGGCTCACGACCCCGCCCACTCTCCCGCGGGGCTGTCCCCAGCCTCGCGGGAGCCAGGGATTCCCCTTACTTAACATATCCTCCCGCCGCCAGCCAATCGGCTGGCGGTGGGGGAGGGGCCTACCTGGGGCCATTTAAGGCCAGGGCAGCCCTCGGCTCGCCCCTTTTCTCTTCATTCCCCACGCGTTTTCCCACCTACCCGCCCTTTAGGTTTGCCCTTGACTTTGCTATGGGTTTCGACTGGTCGCCGCAAGGGGCCTGGTAGGAGTTTTTCCATTTGGCTAATTGGCTGGATTTTAAGCCACTTGGTTTTTTCGCCTACCTCGTAGCAAAACGTCACAACTCTGGGGTTGGCGGTAGGCATTGGCAGGGGTATTGTCATGCAGATGAGATCGGGGGGGGAGGAGCGCCATCACCTCCCCCAAGGCTTGGAGGGTAGTTCGTTAAAGGACTCCGAGGGGCGTCGCCTCGTCCGAAACCTACGGAGGCTAGGGCCTAAAGCGCGCCCCCGAGCGGTAACCCCTCGGGGAGCGCCTAGGGATATGCATATCGGGTGGCTCCCCCTGTTGGTGCTTAACCCTCACCGGTTAGACCGGTTAGTCTGGTAGGGCCAATGCCTAAAGCCAATACCACTCTTGCCTGTAATCAATAAAGTTGTGGCCATTTTCGCCCATTAACCTAAAATTCTGGTGTCCTGTGTCTTTATTTACCATTAGTGGAGGGGGAGGGAATAGCCACGCAATGCTTCAGTAGGTGACAACCACCACTGAGTTTTGGATTCCAGTAATTCTTTGTATTTTTCCCATACCCTTATCAGGGACTTTCTAATTATGTGATTGTGGAATCCTTTGTGTACCTTTGCTTTTCCATACCACAGGTATGAATGCCAACTGAATCTGTTGTCGTGTCCTTCTAAGTCTATTGCCTCCTTTTTTTCCAATTTAATCCAATCCCAAATCCAAGTAAGGCATGCTGCTTCGTTGTAAATTTTAAAATCTGGAAGAGAAAAGCCTCCTCACTGTTTTAAGTCTGTAAGTATTTTGTGCTTTATTCTTGGCCTTTTCCCATTCCAGATAAATTTTGAAATATCTTGCTGCCATTTTTTGAAGCAAGCATTATTACTTATCGGTATTAGAATAGAACACTTTCATAGAATCATAGAGTTGGAATAGACCACAAGGGCCATCGAGTCCAACCCCGTGCCAAGCAGGAAACACCATCAGAGCACTCCTGACATATGGTTGTCAAGCCTCTGCTTAAAGACCTCCAAAGACGGAGACTCCACCACACTCCTTGGCAGCAAATTCCACTGTCGAACAGCTCTTACTGTCAGGAAGTTCTTCCTAATGTTTAGGTGGAATCTTCTTTCTTGTAGTTTGGATCCATTGCTCCGTGTCCGCTTCTCTGGAGCAGCAGAAAACAACCTTTCTCCCTCCTCTATATGACATCCTTTCATATATTTGAACATGGCTATCATATCACCCCTTAACCTCCTCTTCTCCAGGCTAAACATGCCCAGCTCCCTTAGCCGTTCCTCATAAGGCATCGTTTCCAGGCCTTTGACCATTTTGGTTGCCCTCCTCTGGACACGTTCCAGTTTGTCAGTGTCCTTCTTGAACTGTGGTGCCCAGAACTGGACACAGTACTCCAGGTGAGGTCTGACCAGAGCAGAATACAGTGGCACTATTACTTCCCTTGATCTAGATGCTATACTCCTATTGATGCAGCCCAGAATTGCATTGGCTTTTTTAGCTGCCACGTCACACTGTTGGCTCATGTCAAGTTTGTGGTCAACCAAGACTCCTAGATCCTTTTCACACGTACTGCTCTCAAGCCAGGTGTCACCCATCTTGTATTTGTGCCTCTCATTTTTTTTGCCCAAGTGCAATACTTTACATTTCTCCCTGTTAAAGTTCATATTGTTTGTTTTGGCCCAGTTCTCTAATCTGTCAAGGTCGTTTTGAAGTGTGATCCTGTCCTCTGGGGTGTTAGCCACCCCTCCCAGTTTGGTGTCATCTGCAAATTTGATCAGGATGCCCTTGAGTCCATCATCCAAGTCGTTGATAAAGATGTTGAATAAGACCGGGCCCAAGACAGAACCCTGTGGCACCCCACTAGTCACTCTTCTCCAGGATGAAGAGGAACCATTGATGAGCACCCTTTGGGTTCGGTCAGTCAGCCAGTTACAAATCCACTGAGCAGTACCATAGTCAAGACCGCATTTTACCAGCTTCTTTACAAGAATATCATGGGGCACCCATTGTCTGAAAAAGGAATAGCATTTTTAGCAATACATTCATTTTTATTGCAGCAATTCATCCTAAGAAAGAGAGGTTCATACTATTCCATATTTCCAAATTCCTTTTTATTTCATTCTAATTTTTTTTCATAATTGACTTTGTAAATATTAAGATTCTTTATCGTCAGCCATATTCCTAAATACTTTACCTTCTTGTGGATTTCTATATAGAGTCTGATAGTTCTTTCTTTTCTGATTCTTTAAGATTTTTAACTAACAGTTTGGTTTGGTTTTTATTAAGTTTAAAACCTGCCACTTGTCCAAACTTTTGAATTTTTTCTATTACTCTAGGGAGAGAACTACAGTAATAACCAAATTGTCCGTGAAGGCTTTCAATTTGTGTTCATTTTTCTTTATTCTTATTCCTGCTACTTCTTTATCCATTCTAATATTCCTTGCCAGAACCTCCAGGACCAGAATGAACAAAAGTGATGATAACTATAAACATAAATGCTGCTTGTTTTTCATTTTGCACTTCCAGGTATTCAATTATGTTTAAAACATTTCTGATAATATCTTTCATTTGTCTACCTGGAAAAAATCCTGCTTGGTCTTGGTGTATATGTTCCTCCAAAGAACTTTTCATTCTGTTAGCAAGGATATATGCAAACAGTTTGTAATCATTGTTTAATAGTGAGATGGGCCTATAATATTTTACTAGTGTTATATCTGAATCTTGTTTTGGTATTAATGTTATATAGGCCTCTTTCCATGTTTCTGGGACTTCCCCTGTTTTTAAAATCTCATTCATCATATCTTTTAAGGGAATCACAAGCTGTTCATTTGATTTTTTATAATACTTTGCTGAAATTCCATCTGGTCATGGGGATTTGCCTTTCTTTGCTTGATTTATTTCATCTAATATTTCCTGCAATGTTATTTCAGCATTTAATAATAACCGTTTTTCATCTTTTATTTTTGGGAGATTGCTGCTTTTTATATATTCTTCCATCAGTGTCTTCTTTACAATTCTTTTTTTATAAAAATCTGTAAAGTACTTTCTAATTGTGTAACAATTTGTGAATTTCCAATTGATCTTCCATAAGTTTTCCCATTGGGCCATGGTTATTGAATGGCCAAAATCTTGTGACCACCTCACCATTGCCACTGTTACCTCCTCCTCCTCCTTGACTGTCCAGTCAAGAAAGAGTCGATAAGTTTTGGAAAGAGTTTTTCTTTTAGAGTTTACAAGATCAGATTCGAATCGGGAAATTTCTGTTGAGAACCCCTTTTGTTTGTCAGATTTAAATTTTTCAAATAACTGATGGTATTGGAACCAGTCTGAGATGTGTTCTCTTATTTCCTCAAAGTTTTTTAATTTTATTTGGTTATCTTCATTTTTTAGAAGTGTTTTATATGTTGGCCAGCTTTCCTAAGTATTTTTCCGTTTTACTGCTATGGCTTCTATTGGAGAAGTCCACCACGGGACTTTAGGCTCCATCAGGTCTTTATATTTTTTCCATACAGCAAAGAG
The DNA here is from genome assembly GCF_964188315.1 of Podarcis muralis. Taxonomy (NCBI): domain Eukaryota; kingdom Metazoa; phylum Chordata; class Lepidosauria; order Squamata; family Lacertidae; genus Podarcis; species Podarcis muralis. Next base: position 7,546,253 of record NC_135674.1, read on the forward strand.
TGGCTTTCTTATTATATGGTTGGTAAATTTTTTATGAATTTTCACTTTTCCATATATCAGGTAGGCGTGCCATCCCCAACGTTTGTCAAAACCTTCCAGATCCAGGAGGTCCGGATCCTGCAATGTGCACCAATCTTTTAGCCAGGTGAAACAGGCTGCCTCGTAGTAAAGTTTTAGGTCGGGTAGAGAAAAGCCTCCTCTCTCTTTTATGTCTATTAAGATCAGGTGTTTAATCCTAGGTTTCTTCCCTTCCCACAGGAATTTGGAAATTTCTCTTTGTCATATCATGAGACAACCTGCTTCACTCAGTATTGGAATCATTTGAAATAAAAAGATTAATTTTGGAAGCACATTCATCTTTATAATGGAAATCCTACCCAGAAATGTTAATTTTAATTTACTCCAGGTTTCAAAGTTTTTTTCTAATCTCTAACCAAGTTTTGGTGTAATTATCCTGAAATAAGTTTATGTTCTTGGGGGTGATCCCAATACCCAGGTATTTCGCTTTTGAGGAGATTTTCAGGCCCAATATTTTTTCTAAGTCGTCCTTTTCTTTCGTGATTACATTTTTAACAAGCATTTTTGTTTTTGTTATTGTCAGGGGTTCAGGAGCAGAGGCAAGGGCAAGGGAGGAAACAGAGAGCGAAGGGGAGGAGGCAGAAGAAAAGATGAGTGATGACGACGACCCGAGATCTCCGAGTCTTTCCAGTGAATCGGAGGATTCACAGAAAGGAGCACCAGTGGCCAAGGCAAGGGGGGAGTTTAGGGGGGCACCCCAGGAAGATAGAGCCAGAGGGGACTCAGAGGAGAGCAGTTGGAGATCGGGACCAGCGTCACCGCCAGAGAACAGGGAAGAGGAAGGGAGCCAGGGGGCAAGCGCTGGCAGCTCACAACAGGAGGGAGGGCACGAGTCAGGGGTGGCCACACCTCCATCTGGGAGCGAAGAGACGGTTAGACGGAAGGTGGAAGGTTGGGCGCGCGCGCCAAGTTCAAATGCACAGGAAGGCGGCGCAGTAGGCAGCCCGGAAAGGGAGCCAGGTCCTAAAGCCCGGCGCAAGGAGACAGGAGGGTCCGGGGGGTCAGCGTCAGAAGAATCCCGGAAGGAAGAGACCCAGGGGGGCAGAGGGACCCAGAGAAGAACAGTCAGGCGGAAAAGGTGGAGCAGGGCTAGGATATTAAGTTGGTGTACAAGGGGCGGAGATTCAGACGGAGCTTCGCCGATCTAGCTACTAGACGTAGAGTTGCACGCAGCAGCTTGAGAATGGAAACTGTAACTCAATAAAGACTTTTACTTAATGACCGTTGGCTAGCGTGATCCTCTGTGAGCTAGGATCTTGAAGCAACTCTGACAGTAAGCTCCGTCTCAAAGAATTGTGGGCATCTACAGCCTCGAGGAGAGGAGAGAAGCAGGTGCCTACTAGCGAGCTCACGAACGGCAGCCGACATGACGGCTGAACAGCAGATAGCGGAACTCAGAGAAGCAGTGTCACAGCTGAATGCCGAGGCTCTCGCATCCCGGAAGAGAGAGGAGGACGCAGCTGCCGCCTACAGGGATCTCCAGGTCAGGTTGGAAGTGCTTACGAAGCAAGGGCAACAGACACCCAAACCAGAGGGGATTGGTTTGGGGAGACGCACAGGCGGTCTGGTCTCTCACTTCGATGGGAACCTGCAACAGTATCCCAATTTTAGAGCAGACGTGCTGTGTGCACTGCAACTGCTGAATAAAGATTTTAGAGATGAGCAGGAGAAAGTGGGATTCATCATGTCCTATTTGCATGGGGATGCCAGGGCATGGCTGCGCAATTTGTGGAGGGATAACGATCCGGCGCTCCAAAATGCGAAGGCCTTTATTAAAGCGATGGATGGGTGTTTTTTATCAAGCATTGACGTGGATCTTGCTCGGCAACAGATTCATGGACTGAAGCAGGGAAGGGCCAGCGTACGGCAGTACCATGCCCGCTTTTTCGCCTTGGCCAGTGCCCTAGAATGGGACAGAGATGCGGCTCCTGTAAGAGACCTGTTCTGGGAGGGATTAAACAGCTCTGTGAAAGATGAAATTGCGAGGGGGGAGAGACCCCGGACCACCCAGGAGGTCGTGCAGAGGGCGCTGGCAGTGGGGGTACGGCTGGAAGGACGTCCGTGGAGCAGGGACGAAGGGCGTGGAGGGCGCGAACCAGCCAGGGGCTCCTCCTTCTTTCCCAGAGAAGCAGCACGTACGCAATCCACGCCTCCGCCAGGAGGAGGAGCTGAACCGATGGAGGTTGGAGGTGCCAGGGCTCAGTCAGCAACCAGAGCCCTAGCACCAGCAGCAGTGAAAGCGAAGCCTCCTAGAGGGAACAGGAAGTGTTACGTCTGTGAGGAGCCAGGGCATATGGCGAAAGAGTGTCCCCAGAGGCTCCGCAAGCTCACTGCAGCCTCAGCAATGGCGACTGCAGCAACGCAGCAAGGAGAACCACAGCAGGGAAACGACGCAGTCTGGCTGGAGGAGGAGGCACTGGGGCCCAGCCAGACGTATTAATGATGCAGTCCCCAGAGATTTTACAGCCCGTGAACCCCCTCCCGCCCAAACCAGTGGTGAGGCTCACCGCATCGCTCCAGCTGCCCAATGGCATCACCATGGACGTGCCAATCACCATTGTCTCAGGCAGCAATGCGGACTTTATAGGGCAGGACTTTGTCAACAAGCATGCTATACAGTTGCTGCCGGCCACACTGCCCCTGCAGGTTGTCACGGTGGATGGCAGGGAGCTGCTAGGGGGGCAAGTGGTGCAGCAGACGCCACCAATGGTGATGCGACTTGGGAATCACAAAGAAGTCATCAGCTTCAACGTCACTCAATTGTCGGACACGCCCATTGTGTTGGGCATGAGTTGGCTGGACAAGCACAGCCCAACGCTGGCTTGGTACCAGAGGCAGCTGACCTTCGGCTCTTCCTTTTGTGCTGAACACTGCATCGTGCCCAGGCAGGAAGGAGAGGAAGAAGAGTCACAGCTGCTGCTAGGCACGCTGCAAGCGATTCCCCACAAGTACGCAGAATTTTTGGAAGTTTTCTGCGAGAAGGAGGCAGACAGGCTACCCCCTCACAGGCCATATGACTGCAAGATTGACCTGCTGCCAGGGGCGGCGCTGCCTAAGGGGAGACTGTATTCCATGTCAGAGGACGAACTGCAAGAACTCAAAGAGTTCATAGATCATAATTTGGAGCGCGGTTTCATCCGAGAGTCCGAGGCGGCGGGAGGCAGCCCGGTGTTCTTCGTTAAGAAGCGGGATACGCCCCAAAAGAGACTCGTAGTGGATTACAGGATCTTGAACAGTGTGACTAAGCCGTCGGACTTCCCCATGCCCCGAATTGACGACCTCCTCGCAAAGGTGCGGAAGGGCAGAGTGTTCACCAAGTTGGACCTGCGAGGGGCGTACAACCTCATTCGCATGCGGGAGGGAGATGAGTGGAAAACAGCCATGTTCACGCCACTGGGGACCTACGAATATAGAGTTATGCCTTTTGGATTGCAAAATGGCTCCCACGTTTTTCAAGCATTCATGCATCACGTGTTGGCGGGACTTCTCTACAAGACGTGCGTCTGTTTCTTAGATGACATCCTGATCTTTTCGGAGTCGCAACAGGAGCATGACAAACACGTCAAGGAAGTGCTGAACAGGCTAAAGCAACATAGGCTCTACGCCAAGCTGGAGAAGTGCCAATTTGACGTGACGGAGGTGGATTTTCTGGGCTACAAGCTGTCTGACAAGGGGCTCGCCATGGACAGCGCCAAGGTTCGAGCGGTGTTGGATTGGAAGAGCCCGCGCAACCGGAAGGAGGTCCAACGGTTTGTCGGCTTTGCGAACTTCTATCGCAAGTTTATCAAGGGCTTCGCTATGCAGACGGCGGCCATCACTGACACGCTTAGCTCCAAGAAAAAGAAGTTCATTTGGACAGAGCAGGCGGAACAGTCCTTTCAGGCACTCAAGCGTCTCTTCGCGTCGGAAGAGCAGCTGCTTCATGTCAACCCCAGCAAGCCGATGAGGGTGGAGACAGACACCTCGGACAGAGCCGTGGGGGCGGTCCTGCTGCAGAAAGACCCGCAGGGGGTGTGGCGACCGGGAGCGTTTTACTCCAGGAAGCTCAGCAAGTCCGAGCAGAACTACACCATATCGGACAGGGAGTTGCTGGCCATTCATGCAGCGTTCAAGGCGTGGAGGCACTTTCTGATCGGCGCCAAGCACACGGTGCAGGTTTGCACGGACCACAAGAACCTAGAGCACTGGCGCACGGCACAGTTCCTGAACCAAAGGCAGATACGTTGGGCTGAGTTCTTTGCGAACTTCGACTTCCGAATAGAGTATGTCCCGGGGGACACCAACATCATGGCGGACGCTCTCTCTCGCAAGCCACAGTATCTGGAGGACGCAACGCCAGCGGCCGCCATGCACATCTTCGCACCAACAGTGTGGGCGTGCGCCGCGGCAACCGTGGATCTGGAGGCGGTGCGATGAGCGTTGCAGGGGGACTCCTTCGCGCAAGCAAAGATGGCAGAGGTGCAAAGGGGCAAGGCAGCGGCCGACGGTTTCCAGCTAAGAGATGGATTACTCATCCGTAAAGGGGCCATCTACGTGCCGGGAGACGAACTTCGCGCCAAGGTGCTGCAGCAGCTGCACGACGCGCCCACTGCAGGGCACTTCGGCAAGGAGAAGACGGTGGAATTAGTCGCCAGGGATTTCTGGTGGCCTGGAATGAGAGGGGAGGTCGCGGACTACGTGGCGAGGTGTGACACCTGCCAGAGGGCGAAGCCAGTGCTTAGACCGCCGGCCGGACTGTTGGAACCGCTGCAAACTCCGGTCGAACCTTGGGAGAGAGTGGCCCTGGACTTTGTCACGGATCTGCCCAGCTCGAGGGGCAAGACGGCAGTGCTGGTGGTGGTGGACTTGTTCTCCAAGATGGCACATTTCATTCCGTGTGCGAAGGTGGCCACGGCGGAGCAAACCGCCAAACTGTTCATAGACCACGTGTTCAAGGTTCACGGTCTGCCACGGTCTATTCTGTCCGACCGGGGGCGGCAGTTCATCTCGAATTTCTGGCAGAGGCTGATGGGCTTCCTGAACGTCAAGATCAACCTGGCGTCGGCGAGACACCCGCAGACCAACGGGCAAGCGGAGCGGGTCAATGCCATCATGCAGCAGTACTTGAGGTGTTATGCAAATCAACAGCCTGCGACGTGGGTGGATTACCTGCCGCTCGCCGAGTTCGCCTACAACAACACGAAGCACGTGTCCACGGGGGTCACGCCGTTCTTCGCCAACAACGGGAGGCACCCCAGAACCTTCCCGGGACTGGAAAGGCTGGGGGAGGGGGAGCCGCAGACGGCAGATGCGTTCGCGTCGGAGCTGCAGGAAGTCCACGATCAGCTGAGGCGCCACCTGGAGCTGGCCAAGCACGCATACAAGGTACAAGCGGACAAACGCAGAAGGGTTGGCGAAGAGCTCCACGTGGGAGACTGGGTCTGGTTAGCAGCCCACGCAGTGCCGGCCAGGTCGTTGGCCAAGAAGAAACTAGGGCATAAGCAACTGGGGCCCTATCAAGTCGAAGAGCAGGTCAACCCGGTGGCCTTCAGGCTGGCGCTTCCGGAGGGTTCCAGAATGCATCCGGTGTTCCACAGATCGGTGCTCACTCCCTACAAGGCACCGCACAGGTTTCAGGAACCCGGAACGGCGCCGAGTCCGGTCAGAGACAGAACAGGGCACGCAGGAGTGGCACAGAAGGAGCGCATCAACGAAGTCACAGAAATTTTGGATTCCAGATGGGGGGAAGAAGGGGTAGAATACTTTCTCGCCAAGGAGGGCACCCCGGCCAGTGCGAACAGCTGGGTGCCGGGCTACGCCTTGGACGAACCTCTGCTCAAAGACGAGTTTCATGCCCTCTTCCCACATAGACCGATGCCAGCAGACTTTTTCGACGACTGGCTTTTCACGCCCACGCTTTCGGCCAGCACGTTCCGGGGGTTCGACTCGGACGAGGACCCGACACGAGACGTCCGTTCCCCGGAGGGGTCACCCTCGGGATCTGCCTCAGAACCCTCGTATTGGTGGGACGACAGACCAGAGGAGCAGTGGCGCAGGAAGTGGCAAGAAGGTCCAGGACGAGCAACGCCGCCAGGAGGAAGTGAGGGAGAGACGGACATGGACGTTTTCGGGGACGACCCAGGTTTCGAGCACGGCGGCACAGAGATGGAAGCAGAGGTGACCGTCGTCGACGAGAGCAGGGAGGAAGAACCGGAAGACTTCGGATGGAGGCCCGCTACGGGAAGCGAACGGTACCCGACATTCGTCCCCTTGACACAGCAGCACCCAGCTCCAGCACCGGAAGGAGGGGAAGGGGGAGTGGGGGGCTTCGAGGGGGGGATGGATGTCAGGGGTTCAGGAGCAGAGGCAAGGGCAAGGGAGGAAACAGAGAGCGAAGGGGAGGAGGCAGAAGAAAAGATGAGTGATGACGACGACCCGAGATCTCCGAGTCTTTCCAGTGAATCGGAGGATTCACAGAAAGGAGCACCAGTGGCCAAGGCAAGGGGGGAGTTTAGGGGGGCACCCCAGGAAGATAGAGCCAGAGGGGACTCAGAGGAGAGCAGTTGGAGATCGGGACCAGCGTCACCGCCAGAGAACAGGGAAGAGGAAGGGAGCCAGGGGGCAAGCGCTGGCAGCTCACAACAGGAGGGAGGGCACGAGTCAGGGGTGGCCACACCTCCATCTGGGAGCGAAGAGACGGTTAGACGGAAGGTGGAAGGTTGGGCGCGCGCGCCAAGTTCAAATGCACAGGAAGGCGGCGCAGTAGGCAGCCCGGAAAGGGAGCCAGGTCCTAAAGCCCGGCGCAAGGAGACAGGAGGGTCCGGGGGGTCAGCGTCAGAAGAATCCCGGAAGGAAGAGACCCAGGGGGGCAGAGGGACCCAGAGAAGAACAGTCAGGCGGAAAAGGTGGAGCAGGGCTAGGATATTAAGTTGGTGTACAAGGGGCGGAGATTCAGACGGAGCTTCGCCGATCTAGCTACTAGACGTAGAGTTGCACGCAGCAGCTTGAGAATGGAAACTGTAACTCAATAAAGACTTTTACTTAATGACCGTTGGCTAGCGTGATCCTCTGTGAGCTAGGATCTTGAAGCAACTCTGACAGTTATGTTCAGCTTAAAGCCTGACACTTCTCTGTAAAGTACTTAATGAAGGCTTCCCATATTTCCTTTGGTTTGTCAGTGATCTTACCATTATGTTTTGTCTTATTTATATAATTTTTTTGCTCACTTTTCCTCATTTGCCATGCCAGTAATTTCCCTGGCTTGTTGGCATGTTCAAAATACTTTTGTTTCATCATTTTAATTTTCCAGCTTATTTCCTCATTAATCAACATTGAGTATTGAATTTCTAATAGTTTAATTGCCTGTTTAACTGTGTCTTTACTGGGGTTTTTTATTAATTATTTTTCTTTCTCTGAAATTTCATCTAAAATTTCTTTCTTTTTCTTTTCTCTTGCCTTTTTCTTAATTGGGTTTTGTTGTATAAACAGTCCCCTCATGACTGCTTTGCTAGTGTCCCATACTGTTTGCAGCCTGGTTCTATTATTAAGATTTAATTCAAAGTAATCTCCCAGAACCTTTTTTGCCTTTTCTAACAAGATTTTATCATCTAATAGATCTTCATTCTATCTCCATCTAAAGGTGTTTTGCCTTTCTTTCAGAATTTCCATTATTATAGGACTATGATCCGACAATGCTCTGGGATCTATTTCAATTTTTTAAACTTTTGATTCTAATTCTTTTGAAATCCAAACTGCATCCAGTCTGGCACTACTGCCATGTACATGTGAAAAAAGGTTAACTGTTTATCAAGCACATGTTTTACTCTCCAGATATCTATTAAATTCAATGTCTCTGTCATATCAAAAAAGGTTTTGGGTAGCCTACCTTCTTTGGTGTGTTTTTTCCTAATTGTTCTCTCCATCTTTAATGATGGTACCCCATTCAGATCTGCCATTAGTATTACCTTCTCATCTGCAATCTCCAAAAGATCTGTTTCAAAGTTTTGAAAGAATTTTGATTTATTTTCATTTGGTGCATATATTCCCACCAATACTAACTTTTCTCCTTGGACTTTGATTTGTACCATTAGAATCCTCCCTTTATCGTCTTTTTGGATTAGCTTGGGTTCAAGTGCAGGTTTAACGTAAAATACTACACCACGTCTTTTAGCATTGTCTGCTGAATTAAAATCCATCCCTAATTCTTTTATTAATCAGAATTCTTTTGTGTTTGTTTGCTACGTGTGTTTCCTTCAGGGGAAAAAAGCATATTTTGACTGCTGTAAGAAGCAATCATTTTATTTAGCTAGTTGACAAATGTTTGCATTTATTTTAAAACTCAAAATAATGGATGTATTAAAATGATATGCCTGCGTAGGCTTGCTGGGGGGGGGGTGTATTCAAAAAAGTTGATTAGTTAAATGTTTGGGTCTGCTGATATTAACCATGATGGCAATATGGAGCATCCACATTCCAAGGCAATGTACCCTTGAGTACCAGTTGCTGAAGAGCAGCAACGGGGAGAGAGCCTTGGTTTTCCTACCCTGCAGGATGCTGGGCTAGAGTGATGTCTGATCCAGCAGTGCCCTTCAGATGCTATGATAATTTGTGTCGTGTTCTTGCTTCAGGTCTTAACGGTGAGGAAGCAATGCCCAAGATGATGGACGTGCTTTTACCAGCACCTCCAAGTCATGTGCCAGAGGGGCCACTCCTGAGTGAGAAGCTGGAACGGCTTCATACCTTAGAGGATATGGAGGCCATGGAGCCAGAGGAAGTCCCACGGGAAAACAGAATGCTGGAAGTCAACGGTGCTGAACTTCAGCAGCCTCTGGAAGCTGAGTCATCGCTACAGCCCAAGGATAGCAAGACCCAGACCTCCAATAAGACAGCCAAGCACAAGGCTCTGATTGATCTGAAGGCAGTGCTGGCTCAACCACTTCGTCCCATGCAGTGTCCGTTTTTGCCTTCTGCTGTACAGGATGAGGTGAGCACCATTAGGAGGGGTTAATCAGGGTTTCCATGGATCTGGAAGAGCTAAGTGCTAACGCTTTACTTGCACTGTGTCCCTTCAGGCTAACGACATGGGAAGTGTTCATCTTTGAAAGCTCCCCAATGGGAGAAAGCTAGTGTGTCAGGGAGAAGGTTTAATCTCCTTGGCGTGTTTGTTTTCCAGCTGCAGGGAGCCTTATCCCAATGCATCAGGGAAGAGACCAATGGTAGAGAGTATGCTTTACATTAGGGATGGGGCAGGGCTGTGGCCCTCCAGATGTCATTAGTCAACACCCATCAGCTCCAGTTAGCATAGCCAACTATGCTAAGGGTAGTTGTAGTCCAATAACATCAGGAGGTCCACAGGTTCCCCTTGCATCACATGTAGAAGAGCTTTGGTTCATTCCTTGTTTTGTTTCTTGTTAAAAACTGATATTGGGTAGCAGAGTTGGAAGCAGTATTTGCCTAGAGTTATTGGAGAGCCAGCACTGAGCTAAAAGGACCAACTGTCTGACTGTATGAGAAAGCCAATCATTGCCTTCACAGATTAGATTTTTCAGAGTAGGCTAGCCCAGTTCAGAAATGAATGGCAAACTAGGGTTTGTTGTTAGAAGAAGAAACCTGAGGCTCATGCACTCCTCCACATGTATGAAAGGAGGATGAAAGCTTCTACTTTACCCCTTTAAAAAATGTTTTTATTTGAATGCACACACATTTTGTGTGTGTGTATGTGTGTGTGCACGTACACACATACATACATACATACATACATACATACATACATACTAATAGAGTATTAAGAATGAATAATAACCTGGTGAAAGCACATAAACATCAACAACAGCAATTACAAAAAACAAAAACTAGGCTATTAACATTAGTACAATTTATATGCCTAGAGAAACTTAGACATTAAAATAGGAGTAACTAATAATACAATGGTACCTTGGTTCTCAGACAAAATCCGTTCGCTTTTTCAAAAACCGAGGCACGGCTTCTCATTGGTTTCAAGAGCTTCTTCCACTCAGCGGAAGCCATGTTGTACGTTCAGGTTCCGAAAAGCGTTCGAAAACGGAAGCATTTACTTCCGGATTTTCGGTGTTCAAGAACCGAAACGTACAACAACGGAGGTGTTCGGGAACCGAGGTTCCACTGTATAACCAAAGGGACATTATTATGCTTTCACCGTTGAATTAATCACAGTTCCCTGTTAAGTCCAAACTTGAGGAACTGTGGTTAGATGTCTTCAATATGCTAGTTTATTTTTTAACGAGCAGCAGATAAAACAAATTTCTGTTCCACAAGTTCAGACATAACAGGGCTTACAAGCAGGTAATTTCAACCTGCTTTCACATAAAGAAGGGGAGAGAGGAAGGGACAGCAGCAGCACACTGACGATAATAGAATCGTAGAAAGGAACCATGGAAGGAACCGTGAGGGTAATCTAGTCCAACCCCCTGCAATGCAGGACTCTTGCCCAACATGGGGCTCGAACCCGCAACCCTGAGATTAAGAGTCTCTTGTTATGCAAGTGTATTGTTATCTGATCAGCCTTCCAGGTGGTGTTTGACTATGGCTCCCATTATCTGTAAGCATTGGGTTTGCTAACTGGGGGATGATGGGATTTGGAGTCCATCAGTATCGGGGGGGGGGGGGGCACATTGGGGTAGGCTGCAATGTGACAAAGCATGCTTTGTCATTTAGTTTGAATCATGCCAGCATGTCTCAAGCAGACAGCTTGTGTACTACAGGAAAGTATTTGAGGACCAAACTGCTCCAGAGAATTCTTGCAAGCGAGCTGAGTCACATGCTGCTGGGAAAGGGAAGGAGGTGTTTTAAAATCCAAACACCAGAGCTCCTGGACAGTCCTCTGGGCAGAGAAATTCCTTCCTGCTCCAAATCCCTGCACTGAGTCAGACTCTGTGAGCAGAAGCAATTCAGCAATCTCCTCGAATGAGCTTTCATTGGATGCAGTTCCTTGCCACACAGCAGTATCTTGCTCCTTGTTGGTTAAGGATGCAAAGTGGGGAGGAGACTCATTTGTCTGTTCTCTTTGTTCATTTTGTCTTTTGGCTCCAGCAGGGCCTTCAAAAAAGCTTGACAGCACTTTCCGTAAAACAATTACATTTCCAATTGAGCATCAAGATCACTGTTAGATTATACTCTTCCTGTGTTAGTTACCTATTGTCTGGAAATCCTGTGAGACTCCTTGTCCACCTGCCTGCTGATCTTTTTCTCCCTTGCAGCTAGGGATGGGCAAAGACCAGCGACAGGTGATCCGGGAGGCCTTTGCAAGTGACAACGTTGTTGCCAACTTTATGAAAGAAAAGCGTCGGGCAGAGCAAAACAGCAAACCGAAAGTTATCAATCTGGTGCTTCCAGGATGGGGCGAGTGGGGAGGTGCAGGACTACGGCCGAGTAAGATGAAGAAGAGATGGTATGTTCAGGGTGGAAGCTTAATGGTCTGGCACTGCCAACTGTTACCTGCTTCACCTACCTTCTTCCTTTTTTTTTTTTTTTTTTTGCCTTCTAGGTTCCTTATCAAACCAGCAGCTGGGTCCCCAAGGAAAAACAGGCACCTGCCCAATGTTATCCTGAGTGAACAGCGCAATATTTTAGCAGGGGTGCATCAGGTGAGTTTATCACTCTGGCCTAGGAGGCTGCTGTTCACGCTTTCAGCTGCAGAAACAATGTGGGGAAAAGAAGATACAGTATAAATGTTCTTAGACTCATAGAATTCTAAGATGTTAGAATTGACTTCTTCTTAATTATATAGTTGGAAGGGACCTCAAGGGTTGTCTAGTCTAACTCCCTGCAATGCAGGAATGTAATTAAACTCTGTGAATTTAACTGAGGAAAGACAGCTCAATCAGGAGAGCATCTGCTCTGCATGCAGAAAGTCCCAGCTTCCATCCCCTGCCTCGCCAGTTTAAAAGGATGAAGTGATGGGAAAGGTGTGTGCGTGGATTGCTGAGAAGTAGACAGTTCTGGGACAGATGGATAAATAGTCCAACCTGTTATAAGGCAAATTCCTATGTACTTGATTGGGTATGTACAGGCAACACCCTGTTTGCATGGGGTTGTGTTCTGGGTTATTGCACACGTCAGCAGTTGTGCATAAGCCCGTTCTGCCCTTTTCTGGGGCCAAAAGCAGCACGCATGTTGGTGGCCAGACGACAGTCAGATGTGCAGAAAATGGTCACTGCCTGTACTGTGTACCTGATACCAATTCTTTTCTTTTGGTATTTTTTTATGAGGATTGTTTTATCTGCCTGAAGGTTGATAGAGCAGGTTGGAACTACAAAATAATAAAATGCAAGCAGCTCACCAAGACTTTGTGCACGTGCCCCCTCACCCCCAAGAACTGCCTGCTTAGCTGTGTGTTGTTCCTAGCCTTCCACTTTCAGGGTGCCATTAAACTACTTCTTCACTACACTGCAGGTGAACCAGCTGCCCTTCCCCTTTGAGAACAGCAAGCAATTTGAACGCAGCATCCAAGCACCCATGGGCCCCACTTGGAACACCCAGCGTGCTTTTCAGCGTCTGACAGCTCCTCACATTGTCACCCAGCCTGGCCACATCATCCAGCCCATCAGTGCTGAGGACAGTGAGCTGCTCTGCAAAGTGGAAAAGGCAAAAGCCATGGGAAGGGAGCCGGATTTGGCACTATCATTGTCACCCCACAATCATCACCCACACCATGCCTCAAAGAGGAAGGCTCGGCGGAGCTAAGTCCTACAGGGGCTCTGCCATACAGGCCAGACTCCTTGGGCTAACTGGCACTGTTGTCTTCTTATTTTCTTCAGTCAATTTTATTGATTGTCAGTATATAACACAGAAACACATACAACAAATGTCTTCGTTTCCCATCCCTCCCTCCCTCCCTCCCTCAGTTTATTCCCACAGAACAAATCAGTTTATTAAATTCTGCCAGAGTCCATTGAGTGAATCAGGTGGATGCCAGTCATCAGGGTTATCATTTTGAAAACCCAATGAAAGGATGACAAGTTTCAGTAAAGTCATCTATGTCTTCTGTGCTGTTCAGTGCTTGTATTCTCCTTGTTCGTTTTTCCAGTAAGGCAAATTGTCTGTGCATCTTGCTTCCACACAGAATTCTGTAAATGATCCAGTCTTTTCCATTTCTGTGCCACCAAGTGGAAAGTGAATCAATTAACTATTTGTATAAAATCATGGAACAGTAGAGTTTGAAGGGATCTCCCAGGGTGACCTAGTCTAACCCCCTGCAATGTAGGAATCTCAACACGCTGTCCCTTGTCCAATTTGAAACCATACCAGACCCTGCTCAGCTTTACAAATGTGTTAGTAGTTTTGTTGCTGCAATTGAAATTAAGCTTTTCTTCCCTGGAAATGGTTAACAGGCCTAAACTTGATGTGCATTCTGCATGTTGCCCCTTGATGTTGCTTCCCCCACCCCACCCTGTGAACAACTTTTGCCAAAAAGGATGTACATAAGTCACATGTGGAACATTGTACCAATTGTATTGCCAGCTTACAAACACAAGTATGATAATGATTTATTAATATAGCTGCATGTTAGTGGTGTCAGATGCCATTTATGTAACGGCTTAAATGTAATCACTCATATGAGTTGAGACTGATGCTAAGGGTTTTTTGGCCCATGAATTATTCCAATCCATGTCTTCACTTTCTATGCTAAATACGTTTTGTTAAAGTTTGTGGGTCGTAAATCCTTTGACTCACGGAGTTTGCTGCAACGGCACTGCAATAAATCTGATTTATTGGCACTCTGACAAACTTCTTTTTTAAAAAATAAATTTTATTTTCAATGCAAAATTATAGCAAAAATTACAAACATTGAATCCAAACTAATACTATACAAACAAGAAAAAAAACTGAACGCAAAAAAACCAAAAGAAAAAACAAAAGAAAAAGCGCACATCTACAAATAAAACCATATATTCAGTCTAATCTAGTCATTACATACATATACACATATTGACTTCATTTCTTTCTTCTAAGACCTCAAAATTTTTACTCTTACTAAATTGTTGTGTCTAATGTAGATTACTTCTATCTTTATACTTTTTTACACCATTTTTCTTTTTCTTTAAGCCTGTAAAGCATCATTCATTATATATGCTTACTCTAGAACAATGCTTTTTCATATACTCTTTAGCACATCCCCATACTTTTAATAATTTCTGGTCCTATTGTCCCCTTATGAATGCTGTGAGTCTTGCCAGATTTATATATTCACAAAAATTAATTTGCCATTCTTTCATTGACGGAATTTTTCTCCTTTTCCAATTTTTTGCTATAAGCATCCTGGCGGCTGTTGTTGCATAAAGGAATACTTTCCTTTGATTGTCAGGAATATCGTTTGTGATTATGCCTAAAGGGAATGCCTCCGGTTTTTTACTGAAAGATATTTTAAACATCTTTTTGATTTCTTCATATACTTCATTCCAAAATTATTTAATAGGTCGGCATTCCCACCACATATGAAACATTGTTCCTATTTCTTTCTTGCATCCCCAACAGGTATTTGATTTTAATTTGTAAATTTTTGCCAATTTTACCGGAGTTAAGTACCATTGGTACACCATTTTCATCAAATTTTCTCTGATTGTATAACATGCCATAAATTTAATACCACATTTCCATAATTTCTCCCACTGGTCCAGCCGAATTGTGTAACATATATCACATGCCCATTTAGTCATAACTTCTTTTACTTCTTCATCCTTTAACTCCCATTCTAATAATAAATTATACATTTTGGATATACTCTTTTTCGAGTTTTGTAATAATACTTTTTGTAATTTTGATTCTTCTTTTTCAAATCCTGTTGCTTTATCCTGATTAAATATTTGGGCAATTAGATGATACTGTTGTTGGGATACTGCCAGGGAGACGGAGGCATCAGGCAGGCCCCCAGTTGTCTCCGGACGATCACCGGTCTCCCGTGGAACAGCATCAGTCAATTAGCGACACGAGCCTCAGAGACATTCCAAGGCCCGTGCACACCCTTTCAGCAGTCTCCACAACGAAAGATGTAGACATGAGAGCATATTTACAGCTTTATTCAACGTAGTTCAGAACAAAGGAAAAACATGACTGCTTGCCTCCATGTCCAGGAAAACAGCCGGAACAAAAGCTATATATAAAATGGAAGTTCCCAGAAGACAGTGCTGGGAGTAAACAGGCATGTGATACACAACAATCATGCCTGACCCTTTAAGGTGGAACGGAACTGTATCCTAATATCCTCCCCTTTCCGTGTAATCTGTAGTACCTGTGGTTCAACCCAATTGCAACCTCTGTACATAAACCTTAAGTTGTTCTCTGTTAACAACCTTAGACAACAGATCTGCAGGAATTTCGTTTCCTGGCATGTAGGACACCTGAATGAGTCCTTTCTGAATACACTCTCTTGCACAATGTAACTTAATCTGCAAGTACTTGGTTCTTTGCTTGCAACTCTCTGAGTTCAGCAAAGCCAAACAGGATCTATTGTCTTGATACACCTGTATAGGACATTTCACAGAAACTCTGATGTCCTGAAACCATTCACAATCCATGAGTGAAAATGACAGGGCATTGAGTTCTGCTTCACAGGAACTTAGGCTTACTGTCGTCTGCTTTTTGCACAGCCAGTCAAACAGACAATGGTTGTACATGTAGCATACTCCAGAAGTGCTTGTACCATCCGTGGTGTCACTTCCAAAACTAGCATCTGCAAAGATTTCAAGACCTCCAGTCTTCTGACTAGTGAACCTCAGCCTGTAGTGCAACGTCCCCTTCAAATAGCAGGCTATGCGCTTCAGAGCTTTACAATCCTGAACAGTTGGATTGTTGGCATGTCTGCTAAGCAGATTAGTGCTTACAGCTTGAACATCTAGCAATGAAATTCAGCTTGCCTAGAATGCATCTGTACAGTGTAGTGTCAGAAAACGCTTCAGCAGTATAATCTACCTGGTAACCTGTCACCATCGGTGTGTCTGCTGGGTTTGCATCAACCAAATTCAACCTGGTTAACACATCAACAACTTCCGGGTTGGCGCCATCACCGAATGGCGGATTCCCTCCGAGCTCCGGAGGGAATCTGCTTGGCAGGGGTCGGGTTCTGCCGCG
The DNA here is from genome assembly GCF_964188315.1 of Podarcis muralis. Taxonomy (NCBI): domain Eukaryota; kingdom Metazoa; phylum Chordata; class Lepidosauria; order Squamata; family Lacertidae; genus Podarcis; species Podarcis muralis. The sequence continues at coordinate 7,562,414 of NC_135674.1, forward strand.
CCGGCGACGTGGGGACCCTCAAAAACCACGGGCGCGGATGCCCGTGGACCTGGTGACTCGGCGGGCACCGTTTGCGCCCTCCCGACCCGCGAAGGAGCCTTTTTAAAGGCTACGGAGCGGGGGACGGGGAGCGGCGCGGTGCTGTGAGTCTTCTGCTTCCCCTGCCGAGCGAAGCCGCATGCCATTCGATGGAGAGCGCTGACTTCTTCTTCTAAAAAATTGGACTAACTAGAAACAAGAACCCGTGAGTAATTGGGAAATTGGACTAAAAATCTTTTTTGGATTCGGTACGAGCGGGGGAGGTGCAAAGAGGAAGTCCGTCTCCCCCTAATTGTAAACAATTTAAAGCAAGGATTTGACAACTAAGGTCGAGTGAAGAGCCTTTCTTTATTGGAGAAAAATCATTAATTGCACGGATTGATAGTATAAGTAATTGTGCTGGAGGATGAGCTAACTTTTTGAGTGAAATTGCCACCCCCCCCCCCCCCGGGACCGGGAGTGATCCGTGAGAGGAGCCTGCTGAGGAGATATAGAAGATTTTGACAGCTGTCAGATTAGGAAAAATAGAGAACTTTATTTCTGATGTTTTTGCTGGTTAAAATAGACACAATATAGTTACAAGTTGCTGAAAATAAGAAGGATTGAAACAAACTAACTTGACTTTTGGGCTGGAAAGTGAAAGGAATATTGAACAATCAGAATCCCTCTAGAGGGGGTTCAGAGACATTGCAAGAATGGAAATAGGTCGGAAAATACTAGCTGACCTGGACGAGGTTGCTTTTCTCATGAGAAAGTTGCAAAAGTTGTATGAGCAAGGTCATGTTTTGTCTACAAGTGATGTAACTTCGAAGTCAATAGCAATTGTATCCACTGAGTTGGAAAAGGATTTGAGCTACAAAACCCAGGCAGCTGAACAAGAAAATGAACAAGAGGAACAGGAAGGAGGGGCTGCAGAACAGCAGAAGGTAAAGGAGAGCCGGAGGCCTGCCAACATGGATGAAAATAAAGATTGGAAGAGGAAAATTTGGTCTGAATTTAAAAAGGAGGAATGGAAAGATCTCCTTTTGTGGGGATCTGAAGACCTATGGACCATAAATTTGAACAAGGTGGAAGTTGGAGCTTTTGGACTATTTGGACCTAAAACGATTAAAGAACAAGATTTTAGCTCCAACTCTAAACAGGGAGGTCCGGCTGGAAAGAACATGGACATTATAGGGACAGTGCCCCTCCGAGAGCTGGTGTTAAATACAAAGGACTTCCAAAGAAACCGGCAGAGAGGGACTGAGGGAGATTTGAGAGCCTCGGACGTGAGGTTGCCAGGCTGATAGTAGAGGGATTAATGGATTTTGGCTTGGGGATCGAAACCGGGGAAGGGAGGGTGGGGTTTGGAAATCCAAAGGGTGTCTGAATCTTTCTTTTACATTTTTCTTCTTAATTTTTTGTTGTTATTAGTATAAAGATGGGGAATTCGTGGAAGGGAAATTGGGTCGACCTTAGGAAAATTTCTAAGCATAAATGATTGATGTTTATGAGTTAAAAGTTGATATATAAATTGAATTAAATATAATAACAAATTAAGGTTAAAAATTTAGGGTTAAGAACTTGTTGGATAATTATCTTGGACATGGAATACAAGAAGGGGAGGTGAGGGGAAGGTCTGGAAAGAAGTTACTGAAAATCTGGAATGTAATGAATGAATTATCTTTTTCTTTTTTCTTTTTGTTTGTTTGTTTTTTGTTTTTTGTAATTCTTTTTTGAAACTTTAATAAATATTATTTAAAAAAACAACAACACATCAACAATTTTCTGTGTTTGGTGTACCAGAAAATTAACTGCTTGGTCCTTCCCCACCTGCAGAGAAAGATAGTTGGAAACCTCACCAAGATCCTTCTTGTCAAAGTGCTCCTTCAGCTGAGCGAGGGTGCTTTGGTACAAAGCCTGTACAAAACAGAAGAAGATAATCAACAAAACATAAACAATACAGTTTGTTTTGCCCCTCCTCCTTGACAAACACATGGATCAGCTTTGCCTTGGTGAAAACCTAGAGAAAGCAATGTCTCAGTGAGTTTTGTGTTCCAACACCTGGCACTCTGCTTGAGACCATATAAGGATTTCCGTAGTTTACAGACCATTCCTTTCTGTGTCTGCATTCCATCAGGTGGAAGCATATACAGCTCCTCCCCCAAAATCCCATGCAAAAAAGCTGTGTTCACATCATGATGAGAAACATGCAGTTTCTCCTCTGCAGCAGTCTTGAGCATTAGCCTAATGCTCTCATACTTGACGGTGGGTGAGTAGGTCTCATGGTAATCCTGTCCTGGTACCTGTGAAAAACCTCTGGCAACCAATCTGGCTTTGTGCCTGAAAACCTTGCCAGTCTGGTCTGTCTTGGCCTTGAAGACCCATTTGCTGCCAACCAGTCTCATTCCTGGGACTACTGGGACTAGCTCCCAGGTTTGGTTCCTATCCAAGGAATCAACTTCAGTCTTCATGGCATTAAGCCATGGCTCAGCATCTTTAGAGGTTAACTCCTGAACCTCTTTGAAGCTTGAAGGTTCCCACACCTTCTCTGAGCTACTAAGAACAGCAGTTGCTGTCTTAGCAAACTCATCAGCAAATCTCTTTGGAGGTTTGCCTTTTGTGGCCCTTTCAGATCTGCGTACTAGACGCAACTCTTCTTCACTCACCTCCTCTTTCTTAGGAGAAAAGTGGCCAATGGTGAACAGTGGTTCTTCCAGTTCAGTGTCAGACGCATCAGATGGTCTGATTGAGGCCTTTGCGCTCTTGTAGTCTGCTGTGTCATCACTGTCACTGACAACAGCAGCAGCACTGCTCACTGAGCTGGAATCCGAACTCTGATCATCATCCTCAGCTTCCCCATCTTTCTTATCATCATCTTCTTCTTCCTAATAATAATAATAATAATAATAATAATAATTTATTATTTATACCCCGCCCATCTGGCTGACTTTCCCCAGCCACTCTGCGCGGCCCCCAATCAAGTGTTAAAAACAGTACAGCGTTAAATATTAAAAACTTCCCTTCAGATGTCTTTTAAAGATAGGATAGCTGCTTATTTCCTTCACATCTGAAGGGAGGATGTTCCACTGGGTGGGCGCCACTACCGAGAAGGCCCTCTGTCTGGTTCCCTGTAACCTCACTTCTCGCAATGAGGGAACCGCCAGAAGGCCCTCAGCGCTGGATCTCAGTGTCCGGGCTGAACGATGGGGGTGAAGACGCTCCTTCAGGTATACAGGGCCGAGGCCGTTTAGGGCTTTAAAGGTCAGCACCAACACTTTGAATTGTGCTCGGAAACGTACTGGGAGCCAATGCAGACCTCTCAGGACCGGTGTTATGTGGTCCCGGCTGCCACTCCCAGTCACCAGTCTAGCTGCCGCATTCTGGATTAATTGCAGTTTCCGGGTCACCTTCAAAGGTAGCCCCACATAGAGCGCGTTGCAGTAGTCCAAGCGGGAGATAATGCATGCACCACTCTGGCGAGACAGTCTGCAGGCAGGTAGGGTCTTAGCCTGCGTACCAGGTGGAGCTGGTAGACAGCTGCCCTGCGCCCCCATGGACAGCTGTGAGTCCAAAATGACTCCCAGGCTGCGCACCTGGTCCTTCAGGGGCACAGTTACCCCATTCAGGACCAGGTAGTCCTCCACACCAGCCCGCCCCCTGTCCCCCAAGAACAGTACTTCTGTCTTGTCAGGATTCATCCTCAATCTGTTGGCTGCCATCCATCCTCTAATCGCCTCCAGGCACTCACACAGGACTTTCACCGCCTTCACTGGTTCTGATTTAAAGGAGAGGTAGAGCTGGGTGTCATCTGCATACTGATGAACACCCAGCCCAAACCCCCTGATTATCTTTCCCAGCGGCTTCATATAGATATTAAAAGCATGGGGGAGAGGACAGAACCCTGAGGCACCCCACAAGTGAGAGCCCAGGGGTCTGAACACTCACCCCCCAACACCACTTTCTGGACACGGCCCAGGAGAAAGGAGCGGAACCACCGTATAACAGTGCCCCCAGCTCCCAGCCCCTCTAGACAGTCTAGAAGGATGTTATGGTCGATGGTTTCAAAGGCCGCTGAGAGATCCAGCAGAACTAGGAAACAGCTCTCACCTGTGTCCTTAGCCCTCCGGAGATCATCAACCAGCGCGACCAAGGCAGTTTCAGTCCCATGGTGAGGTCTGAATCCCAATTGGAAGGGATCCAAATGGTCCGCATCCTCCAGGATGCTTGGAGTTGTTCGGCAACTACCCGCTCAATCACCTTGCCCAAGAATGGAAGATTTGAGACTGGGCGCTAGTTGGTCAAATTGGCCGGGTCGGCGGTTCAAATCCCTGTGGCGGGGTGCGCTCCCGTTGCTTGGTCCCAGCGCCTGCCAACCTAGCAGTTCGAAAGCACCCCCGGGTGCAAGTAGATAAATAGGGACCGCTTACTAGCGAGAAGGTAAACGGCGTTCCGTGTGCTGCGCTGGCTCGCCAGATGCAGCTTGTCACGCTGGCCACGTGACCCGGAAGTGTCTGCGGACAGCGCTGGCCCCCGGCCTATAGAGTGAGATGGGCGCACAACCCTACAGTCTGTCAAGACTGGCCTGTATGGGCAGGGGTACCTTTACCTTTACCTTAAAGATGTTTTTTTAAGAAGCGGTTTAATGACTACCTCTTTCAGCGGGTCTGGGAAGGCTCCCTCACAGAGGGAAGCATTCACCACCCCGCAGAGCCCATCGCCCAGCCCTTCCAGGCTCGCTTTTATCAGCCAGGATGGGCAAGGATCAAGGAGACAGGTGGTCGGTTTCACTTGTCCAAGCAGCCTGTCCACATCCTTGGAGGTAACAGTTTGGAATTGATCCCATGTAACAGGACTAGACAGAACTCTAGCACTCTCCCGCCCTGGCCCTGCTCCCACGGTGGAGTCTACCTCCTTCTGAATCTGAGCAACTTTATCTGCAAAAAACTTTATAAAAGCACTGCAGGAGATCTTGGGGTCCCTACCAGGCCCCGGTGGTGCAGGTGGTTCCGATAGATTGCGAACCACCTGAAAAAGTCTCCTGCTGCTGTTTCTGCAGATGCAACGGAGGCGGTGAAGAAGGCCCTCTTCGCCGTCGCCATTGCCACTTGGTAGGCTCAACGTTGAGCTCTAGCCCGTGTCCGGTCTGATTCAGAATGAGTTTTCTGCCACCGGCGCTCTAGCCATCTCAACGATTGTTTCATCGCCCTCAGCTCCGGGGAAAACCACGGGGTTGTCCGGGCTCCATGGAATCGGAGAGGGCGCTTTGGAGCCAGACAGTCAATAGCCCTGGTTAACTCCACATTCCAGCGGGCCACCAGGGAATCAGCTGAAAGGCCATCAACTTGGGATAAAACATCCCCTACCACTCTCTGGAAGCCCATTGGATCCATTAAGTGGTGGGGGCGGACCATCCAAATCGGTCCCACCTCCCTGCAGAGGGGAAGGGTCGCATAGAAGTCCAGTTGCACCAGGAAGTGATCTGACCATGGCACTTCTTTTGTTTCACTTTTACTTAGTGTCAGATCACCTACTTCACTAGAGGTGAACACCAGGTCTAAGGCATGTCCGTGACTATGAGTTGGGCCAAACTTATTCAGGGACAGCCCCATGGAGGCCATGCTTTCCACGAAGTCCCGAGCGGCCCCTTGTAAGGTCGTGTCAGCATGGATGTTAAAATCCCCCAGGACAACCAAGCTAGGTGTCTCCAGGAGCATATCCGCCACGACCTGAAGCAGCTCGGGCAGGGAATCCTTGGTGCAGCGGGGAGGTCGGTAAACCAATAGGAATCCTGTACTGCCCCTATTGCCCAACTTCCAGAACATGCACTCAGAAAACTGGGTCTTCCCAATAGGACGCCTGGTGCAGACTAATGACTTCCTAAAAATCACTGCAACCCCCCCTCCACGCCCACATGACCTGGGTTGCTGTGCGTAAGAGAAACCTGGTGGGCAAGCAGCAACAAGGACAGGCCCATCTGCTTCATTCAACCAGGTCTCTGTCACACATGCCAGGTCAAATCCTCCATCCACAATCAGGTCGTGGATGGCAGTGGTTTTATTCATCCTTGACCTGGCATTGCACAGCAACACTTTCAGGTCATGTGGGTTTCCCTTGCTGATTTCAGTATCCTTCCAGTCAGGACCAGACCCGGAGGCAGGAATAGTCCTCAAACGACGACTAAACCTGCCTCCTCGGTAATGACATGGTCTGGTCTTAGTATAACTCCTCCTTCTGCCCATGATCACTGAGATCGGGTGTCCCAATACATCCCCCCCCCTGTGGAACCTGCCCCAGCCATTCTATTGGCTGAGGCCCACTCCCAGGCAGCCCTGACCCTTCCCCTTAAAAAGCAAAATACAAACTATATAATAACTTAACAGAATAATAAAAATAAAATCAAAGCAAGAAACAATAGTGCTCTAATTAAATTACTCCCCACCCTGACTAAATACTTATCCCACCCCAAGCAGAAATAAAATAATAAAATAATATTATAAAAAACAACAACCACCATTTAAGGTGCAGCAAATTAAAAGCACTTAAAACATTTAAAAGTTTGTGGCTCGTAAATCCTTTGCCCATGGAGTCTGCTGCAACGACACTGCAATAAATCTTATTTACTGGCACTCTGACAAACTTCAATGGCACCCACACGCTTCCACTCGTGCGCTGCCACTCTTCTCAGTTGTCGGACGATAGCAGAGTTCACACGCAGCGTAAAATGGCTTTGTCTGTGTCGACGTGGTGTCTTCAATAACTCAGCTCGACACCAGTGCTTCTATTCTATCATTCTTTATTCAGAAGCATATAAACAGAAAGGAAAAATCTACAGAATCTAGCTGCATGTTCACAGCTTTCTGTCTCTAACAAAAATGAAACTACCTTGCTCACATTCTCAGACAGACTGCTCTCCAGAGAGAGCTCAGCCCCCACAGAGCACAGATCAAAGGAAAATGCCCGGGTCATGTGGGCAGTGCACCCAGTGAATCAGAACGCTTCCTGGAGTGTTAACTCTTGACTGTCCAGAACCACAACAAGTTTCCCACAGCCATTTTACAGGATCATGTTGTCCAATTGTTAATTGGCTGAGTATTTTGAAGAGCATAGGTTTTTATTGCATATTATCATTCTAATCGCATTTTGTAGATGAACCGCATCATTATACTTCTGGAAGTGTTGGTAAATCACTGTCAGTCTTAGGTCTTTTGCCTTGATGGACAAACCTTACCAATAATTTTAAGAGTTTCAGTCAATATACAAATAGGAATAGTCTGAAATGAAAACAATTTTTGTAATACCATCATTTTTACCCATAACACTCTTACCATTCATGATAGGTTTAACTTGGGTCTATTACTTACGGTCTTTAACAATATTTTTAGTAATGGTAAAATAGTACTTTTAATGAGTTTTACCCAAGAATTCCTAGATATTTTACACTCTGTGGACGGATCTTAAAGCCTCTGATCACTTTGAATGTATCACAATTTACAGGATAAACTAAAACACAACTACTTGTTCAGAGATAGCCCAGCAATTTTACCATATGCTTTCCATCTCCCTTATGGCCTCTGGCAGTGATTATTCTGGATCAGAGATCATCAGTGCGATATAATCAGCAAATAAATTGAGAGGGTAAGTCTGACCGTTGCGCAGATGACGTCACCACCACCCTGTCTTTTTAAACAAGTGTTATTTGTTTTTTGAGAAATCAATAAACAAATTTAACAAAATACAACTTGCCAGTTGTTCCCTCAATGTCAAATTTTCAATGTCATTTTCTCCTGCTAACTCAACAGCCCATATGCGCGTATATCATGAGGCAAGTGTCAGACCCATCACCAAATTTCCAGCATTTAGCTTTTTGAGGCCAACTGAAGTTTATTCTAGTGTTTAGCTTCTGCTTAACTGAAGAAGCGAGCTGTCTGTGAGTTCAGCCAGTTGTGTTTTGTTGGAGGGAGAGAAGGGAAGGTGGGATAGGGTATTTGTCAGGGCCGCCTCAGGTCCCAGCTCACAAGAGACCAACGCCAAGTCCACTTTATTTACAAAAGTCTTTATTGAAGTACATTGTTTGTTCCACAACCGAGGCGCGCAGCCCCACGTCTGTTACGCTTAGACCGCTGAAGTCCCCTCTGAATCAGTCCTGCCTCTACACCAGTTTAAGAGGCTTGTGCTGGTCCACCTCTTCCTGTCCTTCCTTTTCCGCAGGGTCTTTCTGCCCCCCTGGGTTCCTCCCCTCCTGGATTCCCCTGACGCTGAGTCCCCAGACGCCTGCTCCCCCCTCCTCCGTGCTTTGGGACCAGGCTCCTCCTCCGGGCTCTCCGCATTTCCACGCGCCTCCACATTTGAACTTGGCGCGCGTTCGCTACCTCTGACCTTCCTCTTGACAGTTACACTGCTCTCTGTACTACTCTCCGCCCCTTCCGGCAGGACGTCTTGCCCCGATCTCCTTCCCCTCTCTGCTTCCTGCTCTGCTTCGTCTGTCACACTGGGAACTCCACCCTCTTCACTCCGTTCCGGCGGGGAAGCCGGCCCCGATCTCCAACTCCCACTCGGGGTTCCCCTGCTGCTCCCCTGCTCCTGACGAGTCCCCCCTGTGACTCCCCTTGGCCTGACCAGGGGCACCCCCTTTTGGGAATCCTCCGATTCACTTGAAAGACTCATGGAAACCCTCAAGTCATTGTCATCCTCCTCCTCCTCGTTCCGGGATTCTTCCCCCTCGCTCTCAGTCTCCTCCCTCATCTGTGCCTCTCTCCCTGAACCCCTGACATCCATCCCCCCCTCGAAGCCCCCCCTTCCCCCCTCCCGCCCGTCGGGCGCAGGTTTTTGGAGCCGCGTCTCTGCGGGGGTAGATGCTGGATACAGTTCGTCTACTTCGATTTCCTCTGCTTCCAGCTCAGTGTATGTGTGCTCAAACTCGGGTTCGTCTCCCAAAGTGTTCTCGGTCTCCTCTCCCATTGCTACTTCGTCCGGTGCTGTTGGCCAAGGCCCCTCCCTCCACCTCCTTCGCCAGTCCTCCTCTGGTTGCTCGTCCCACCAATAAGAGGGTTCCGTCTCCACCCCCGAGCACGATCCCCTGGGAGGGCTCGATTCTGGCGTTCCCTCCTCCGCAGAAGAAAACCCCCGGAAAGTGCTGGCTGAAAGTGTGGGAGTAAAAAACCAGTCGTCAAAGTACTCGGCTGGCATGGGCCTGTGTGGGAAAAGGGCATGGAACTCGTCCTTGAGAAGAGGCTCGTCCAAAGCGTAGTCCGGCACCCAACTGTTGGCGCTGGCTGGGGTACCCTCTCTGGCGAGAAAATATTCTACTCCCTCTTCCCCCCATCTCGAGTCCAGAATCTCTGTGACCTTGTTGAGTGGTTCGGCCCTAGGTGACCTCCCCCTCTTGGGTGACTCTCTGCGTGGGTCTGGTGCCGTCCCTGACTCCTGAAATCTGTGTGGGGCCTTGTAGGGGGTGAGCACCGACCTATGAAAGACCGGGTGCATTCTGGAACCTTCGGGGAGGGCCAGTCGAAACGCTACGGGATTGATCCTGGCCTCAACTTGGTATGGCCCTAGCTGCCTGTGTCCTAGCTTCTTCTTAGCTAACGACTTGGCCGGCACCGCTTGGGCCGCTAACCATACCCAGTCCCCCACCTGGATGTCTTCTCCCGCCCTCCTGTGTTTGTCCGCCTGCACTTTATAGGCTTGTTTAGCTAGTTCCAAATGTCTCCGCAGCTCCTCGTGCACCTCTTGCAGTTCTGCTGCGAAATGGTCGGCCCCCTGCGGCGCCCCCTCCCCCGTCGTTACGAACCCCGGGAAGGTTCTGGGATGTCCATTGTTAGCGAAGAACGGCGTCACCCCCGTCGACGCGTGCTTTGTGTTGTAGGCAAACTCAGCCATCGGCAGGTAATCCACCCAAGCTGCGGGTCGCTGATTGGCGTAACATCTCAGGTACTGCTGCATGATAGCGTTGACCCTCTCTGCTTGGCCGTTGGTCTGTGGATGTCTCGCCGACGATAGGTTGATCTTGACGTGCAGGATACCTAGGAGCTTCTGCCAGAAACTGGAAACGAACTGGCGCCCCCTGTCGGACAGGATGGACCGTGGCAGCCCATGCACTCTGAACACGTGGTCAATGAAGAGTTTGGCGGTCTGTTCCGCTGTCGCCACCTTCGCGCAAGGAATGAAGTGCGCCATCTTGGTGAACAGGTCCACAACCACCAGTAACGCCGTCTTGCCTCGGGAACTGGGCAGATCAGTAACAAAGTCCAGCGCTACCCGCTCCCACGGTTGCAGTGGCGTCTCCAGCGGTTCCAGTAGTCCGGCTGGCTTCTGGTGCACTGGCTTGGACCTCTGACAGGTGTCACATCTGGCGACGTAATCCGCGACCTCTCCTCACATTTGGGGCCACCAAAAGTCCCTGGCTACCAGTTCCGCTGTCTTCTCCTTGCCGAAATGGCCCGCGCTGGGTGCGTCGTGCAACTGGTGCAGAACCTTTGTGCGGAGATCGTCCCCTGGCACGTAGAGGGCACCTTTGCGAGTTAACAGCCCGTCGTGTATCTGGAACTCGTCGTCTCTCGTTGTACCTCTGCGCAGCTCTTCCATCTTGGATTGTGCAAACTGATCCGTCTGCAGCGCGCGTCGCACCGCGTCCAGGTCGACGGCGACTGAAGCGCACGCCCACGCCTGCGGTGCGAAAATGTGCTTGGCTGCTACTGTTGCCGCTTCCTCGAGATATTGCGGTTTCCTTGAGAGCGCATCGGCTATGACATTGGAGTCCCCCGGGATGTACTCTATTCGGAAGTCGAAATCCGCGAAGAATTCCGCCCAGCGCATGTGCCTCTGGCTCTGGAGCTTCGCCGTGCGCCAATACTCTAAGTTCTTGTGGTCCGTGCGGACCTGCACGGTGTGCTTGGCTCCTATGAGGAAGTGCCGCCACGCTTTGAAAGCTGCGTGAATGGCCAACAACTCCCTGTCCCAGATGGTGTAGTTTTGTTCCGCCTTGCTGAGCTTCCGGGAGTAGAAAGCACAGGGCCTCCAGTTCCCTTGCAGATCTTCCTGCAAAAGGACGGCCCCTACCGCTCTGTCTGATGCGTCAGTCTCGACCCGCATGGGCCTGCCGGGATTCACGTGCAGCAGCTGTTCCTCGGAGGCGAAGAGGCTTTTAAGCTTCTGAAAAGAGCGCTCCGCCTGGTCCGTCCAAGTGAACTTCTTCTTCTTGGAACTGAGAGTGTCCGTGATTGCTGCTGTCTCCTTCGCGAAACCTCTGATGAACTTGCGGTACAAGTTGGCGAAACCGACGAACCTCTGGACTTCCTTCCGATTGCGCGGGCTCTTCCAGTCCAACACCGCGCGGACCTTGACGCTGTCCATTGCCAGCCCCTTGTCGGACAGCTTGTAGCCCAGGAAATCCACCTCCGTCACATCGAACTGGCACTTCTCCAACTTGGCGTAGAGTCTGTGTTCCCGTAGTCTCTGCAGGACCTCCTTTACGTCCCTCTCGTGAGCCTCCGGCGATTCCGAGAAGATCAGGATGTCGTCGAGGAAGCACACACACTTCTTGTAGAGGAGTCCCGCTAGCACGTGATGCATAAAGGCTTGGAAGCAGTGGGATCCATTTTGGAGACCAAAAGGCATAACTCTGTATTCATACGTGCCCAGAGGCGTGAACATGGCCGTCTTCCACTCATCGCCCTCACGCATGCGTATGAGATTGTACGCTCCGCGCAGATCCAACTTGGTGAAGATCCTCCCCTTCCGCACGGTCGCTAGGAGGTCGTCAATCTTGGGCATGGGAAAGGCCTTGGGCTTTGTCATCGAGTTTATGGCTCGATAGTCCACAATGAGTCTCTTCTGGGGCGTGTCCTTCTTCTTCACAAAAAACACGGGACTGCCCCCCACCGCTTTGGATTCCCGAATGAATCCGCGCTTCAAATTGTGCTCTATGAACTCCCTGAGTTCTTGCATCTCATCTTCAGACATGGAGTACAACTTTGCAGTCGGCAGCTTCGCCCCCGGCAACAGGTCAATCGCACAGTCGTAAGGCCTGTGGGGTGGCAGCTGGTCAGCTTCCTTCTCGCAGAAAACCTCCAAAAATCCCTCGTACTTGCGGGGGACTGCCTGCACCATGCCGAGTTGCAGTTGCTGCCCAGCTTCCTCCTCTTGGCTGGACTGGATGCAATGTTGAGCACAGTACGATGAGCAAAAGGTGAGCTGTCGCTGGTACCACGCCACTGCTGGACTGTGTCTCTCTAGCCAGCTCATGCCTAACACTATAGGCGTGTCTGATAGGCGGGTGACGTTGATGTTGGAGGGGGATTTCCAGCCGGTGGCAGAGGACAGAGTGACTCCAGGAGACATAGGTGTAAAAACCCAAACTAAAACGAAGACTTTATTACTAAGCAAATAAACACAAACTCTGGTGGATGTTATTCCTGCAGGCAGGCAACAAAACTCAGCTTTTTTCCTTTATAGCAACGGTCACCTGCAGCCAATTAATCCCAGAAACTTCTTAAAGGTATACACACATGTTTCTGTGCCGAATGTCCTCTAACACCCCCTCTCATTCAAACAGAAACAATAGTATTTTAAACAGAACAGAACATATTTACATATCACACACAGCAACTCCCAACTTTGCTACCAGTCGTGCATGTTTTTCGAATTTCTAAACCGAGATCATTTTTTACTGGACCCAAATCTCTTACTTTAAATTCCTTTCTTAGTTGTTCTGCAAATTTTTCCACTTGCTTGTCACTTTTTGTAGAGTAAAGCAAATCATCAACATAACACAAACACAATTCTTGTTTATCACCCTTTCCTTTAGTGTACAAGCAGTTATCAGCTAAGCTTCTTTTAAAACCAAGATTTTTTAAAGCATTATCAAGACATTCGTTCCAATTTCTAGCTGACTGTTTGAGCCCATAAATTGCTTTGTTCAGCCTATATACAGAATTCTGTTCTCCTGCCTCAAAACCTGGCGCTTGTTTCATAAAAATTTCTTCTTGCAGATTTGCGTTAAGATAAGCTGTTTCAATATCAAAATGGTTTACCTTAAACCCACGTTGTGCTGCAAGAGCTAGCAATAAGCGTACACTTTCACTCCTTGCAGTAGGAGAAAAGGTTTCATCAAAGCTTTCACCTTTTCTTTGAGTAAAGCCTCGTGCTACCAGTCTGGCTTTGTACTTAACATCACCATCTGCCAAATGTTTTATTTTATACACCCATCTGCAGCCCACTGCCTTTTTTCCTTCTGGCAATGGCTCAATGGTAAAGACATTGTGTTCTGCTAAAGATTTCATTTCTGCTTTCATTGCATTTTTCCACCTTACTATTTCCTGGTGTGGTAACTTTAAAACTTCCTCATAATCACGAGGTTCCTTTTTCACATCAACAGTTTTAACTTCTTGTATAGTAAACCTTTCTGGAGGTACCCCCTTATTGCTTCTTTGTGACCTTCTAACTCTCCCCCTCTGAACTATCTTCCCCTTCTGATTTATCCTGCTCAGGAGAAATTGGTTCAGCTTTAGGAGATTGTGTACTGGGATCCTTATCCCCTGAATCCTCATCACTGTCACTTTCAGAACTTTCTTTAATTTGTGGCTTTTCTTCCTCAGATTTCACAAATTTATCTGTATCATCAGAAGATAACATAACTTCTGAATTTCCATGTAAACGAACCCAACCATCTTGCTCACAAAACTCTGCATGTCTTGATATTACAACTCTGCCACGCCCTAGTGCAAAACGATACCCCTTTGACCAAGTTTGATAGCCAACAAACCTAAGTTTCTTTGCCTTGGGCTCTCCTTTCCTTCTCTGTCCTTTTGGGGTGTGAACCCAAGCCCAGCAACCAAAAGTTTTAACATGGTCCAAAAAGGGTTTTTTTCCATAAAGCAAAAAATGAGGGGTGTTGTTTATGGTAGAACTCCCACTCGGGGTTCCCCTGCTGCTCCCCTGCTCCTGACGAGTCCCCCCTGTGACTCCCCTTGGCCTGACCAGGGGCACCCCCTTTTGGGAATCCTCCGATTCACTTGAAAGACTCATGGAAACCCTCAAGTCATTGTCATCCTCCTCCTCCTCGTTCCGGGATTCTTCCCCCTCGCTCTCAGTCTCCTCCCTCATCTGTGCCTCTCTCCCTGAACCCCTGACAGTATTCCATGTGAAGACATAGGTTTACTAGCCACGAATTTGGTGACAGGGTTGGTTGATTTAAAAGTGCAAGCTTGTATTGAAAAATATGTCTAATACCTCCCTCTTTTTCATAAGCAAATTACTTTAAAAATAATGCAGTTGGGTTTGTTCATCTCTTCCAAGATTAAATGTCATACTCTACTCAACCTACTATGGGGAAAAGCTATAAATATACTGCTACTTCAACAAGCTCAAGGGAAATAAAGCTATTAACATGTATTTATCTCCAATAAAACTTCTACATTTGATTGTATCATGTGTGGGATTGTTGTTGTTGTGACTTCCTGAGCTGTAAATCTAAGAATCGGTGCTGAAAACTTCCTGTTAATATTTGCACATTAAAAATGCTGTTAATTCACCAATGGAGGCAAAGGCCGAGAAAAAACTAAATAAGGATACCAAATGGTTGAGATATTATGATTTATTAACAGAAGAAGAAGAAGAAGGTTACAAATTAAAACCATTTGATCAAGTTAAAGATAAGTTAAACTGGTTTATCACCAGATTAATGAATTGTATAAATTGAATAAGAAAAATGGTTTTGCTTTTGAAGAATCTAAGTTGGAGACGGAGTTGTTGGATACTAAAGGTTAAAATTTATCTAAAATGTACAAGTTATTGTTGGAGCGGCATACAAAAGATGAACAAGTTAAATCTGTGATGATAGATTGGGCAAGCGATGTAGAACATAATATAATGTTTTCAGGATTGGGAAAGATTGTGGAAGAAAGGGGTCAAGTTCACCGCATGTACTGTGTTAAAGGAAAATATACTGAAAATGATGTACAGATGGTATTTGACTCCTGTAAAATTAGCAAAGATATATCATAACTGTGACAATCTATGTTGGAAATGTAAAGAAAAGGAAGGAACTTTTTATCATATGTGGTGGACCTGTCCCAAGGGGAAAGACTTCTGGGAAAAGATTTATAATGAATTGAAAAAAAATGTTGAAATATACATTTATAAAGAAGCCAGAGGCCTTTCTTCTTGGAATAACAGGTTTGGAATTGCCCAAGAAAGATGTTAAATTATTTTTGTATGCCACAACTGCAGCAACAATTTTGTTAGCAAAATAACAAATCAGGTAATATCTGGGGGGGGGGGCAGGTAATGGTGTGTACAGCAACATAAAATGCAGCTTGAAACACAGTGTGTATATGTGTGTGGGAAATTACCTTCCTGTATTTTAAACTGCTAATGTGTACATGTCATTAGATACTAGGCCTGGGATGTGACTCTTCATGTTGCTAGATTGCATCCTGCATCATTCCTGGCCATGGGCCATGCTTGCTGGGGGTGGAGTGGGAACTGGGAGTTCAGCAACAGTTGGAGAGCCACAACTTCTTCACTCTTCTAAGCAGATCAATCCAGATGTTTGGTTCAAAACCTCGGTCTTTTTTAAACATGATCACCTTCCTTACGCTTTCCAAAATGCCGCAACTGCACGCCTGCATAACTCACTGAAATTTAAGTCAGCATCAAAATAAAACATAAACATCTGTCTGAAAGCCTGTGTTAGTTATTAAAAGCTCATGTTCTACCATAATAAAGGTTTCTAAATTTAACAGCCCTTGTAGAAGACAATATGCATGTCATTTGGGGGGTCCTGGAACTTATAGCAGAGAAGCTGAATCTGTCTTCTTGCATCTGTCTTCTGAGAGGAAGATATAAGACAAACCTTTCTGCCTGAAGTAACTTTTGCAGAAAGGCAGTTTGAGGAACCGAGGCAAACAGTGGTGGTAAGTAATAAGTTCTTTTTTAAAAAATGATATTTATTAAGAATTTTGAAATTACAAAAAAGACAAGAAGAAAAAGAAGAAAGAAAAAAAATAAAGTAACAACAATAGAGAGACAAACAACAGTTGAACATTACAACTCAGTAAAGTTCAAAAACAAAAGACAAAAGCAAAACACATAACACATCAAAAATCCCAAAAGAAAAATAAACTGCAAAAATTTAAAAACAAATCCATTATTCCCAAAACCTTAACTGTCATAACCTTATTTCATCGACCTCCTCACCCCTCCTTTTCTTGTATTCTAGTTATTAATTATACCAGCAAATCCTTTCCATTTTTCATAACATCCTGTCATTGAATTACCTTGATCTATTTAAACATATATTACATAAAAATAAAAAAAGACAAAACCCTAAAATTTTAAACTTAAGTCTTATTCATACAAATTTCTCTTAACTTTAAATATTATTGCAACACTCTTTTTAACAATTCTGCTAAAGTCAAATAATTTCATTCCAACATTTTTCCACTATTCATTAATTTTCCAAAGCAAATCCTAAATAATTTTTTTTTTTTCCAATCTTCATCCATGGTCTCTTCCCCTGGTCCCGGGTTTAGTCAGTCCTTTCTGTCCCATCCATCTAGTTCATTAACCTGGTAGTCTTATGTCCGAGGCCCTTAAGTCTCTTCCATGCCCCCTCTGCGAATCTTCTTCATATTTGTATCTGTACTCCACACTGAACTCCATGTAGTTTTTAAAAACATATTTCAAACCCCCTTCAAAATTGAGGGCCCACACATTCCCAAACACTTCACGGCCCATTACCAGACTTGGAAAGTCAAAACCTCCCTGCATAGGGGGGGTCTATCCAACCCCCCATATCCAAGCCAAATACAACTTTGTCTCTCCAAATCTGGCTTTTCCCCAGTTCATTTGTCAGTTCCAACAGCTCATTTTCCTGTTGGGCCACAACTCCCTCCATCTCTATCGCCTGAGGACCAACAACTACCTGTTCCCTTATCTGATCTGTCAGAGCTGATTCCTGAGTGGGTTCCATGTGGATACCCACTGCCTGTCCAGAATTTCTAATCGTAGCAGTCATCAAATCCACCTTCTCGTGTAATTGCTCTATTAAAAGACTTGTCAAATCCATCTTCTCATGCAGCTGTTCCAGTAAGATGCTTGTCTTGCAAAAAGCACGCACCAAAGCCTCTGAATACATTGTTATGCAAGGTCAGCAGTCCTTTCCCACGATGTTAATCTATTTAGAGCTGCAAGGCTTCCCAGTTCAAATACAGTAACAATGTCCCAAGCTCCCTCTAGGGGGAAAACTTCACTTTGTATCCATCTCTTTTTTCAAAGGCAGAACTAATAACAAAGTTTCTTTTTTCTAGTATTTTGTTAATACTTGTTCCTTTAAAATGCAAAGGAGAACAATGGAATCACTATCTTTCTCTTCTCTTAACTATCTGTCAAAGGCGTTTGTCTGTAGTCAATGAACTTCCCAAATGCTTCTGTCCTGACACCCCGCTCCCAGGTTCAAGACTATGGCAGATTACTTTTCTTTACACTCTCTTCTGCAGGTTGAAACAGTCCGAAAAAGAATCCCCCCTCTTCTCCTGCTTCCGAAGGGGGGTTCAGCAATTTTTAATGATGAAAATTGATCTTTTGAAAGCGATCTTTTTTAGACTTTAGTTTGCCATGTCTTTGCTTTACTCTATCTACAAAAAACGGAAGGCTGACTTGCTGTTTAGACCTTCTCGTTTCAGTACCAAATTAAAATAGATTTCTTAGTCCAATTTTGCTTTCTACTCGCAGGTCATTATTTGTAATCCAATTGTCCAAAGTTGAGGTACTCACAAGTAGTTGCTTTAAAGACCGAATTGTCCCAGGAAAAAGGCAGCGCTCTCCGGCAACGGCTATGAGGCTTCGTTCCACGGAAGAAGCGGTTGACTCTCAGCACCGCGCCGCTTCCCCCTCGTTGCTCCGGAGCCCTTTACGGGTTCCTTTACGGGTTAGAGGGGGCGCTAAAGGTGCCCGCCGAGTCCCATGGTCACAGGCTTCATCCGCCTGTGATTTTGAAAGGGTCCCCGCTTCGCCGTAGCGGGAAAGACCCGTTTCCCGTGGAGCTAATCCCTCCAGATCAGAGGGAATCCGCCATTACCGATGGCGCCACCCCGGAAGTTCAGTAAGTAATAAGTTCTACACCTAATAGGCAAAATAAAAACCAACAAATTGCCAGGTCTGGATGGTATCCACCTGAGAGTTCCCAAACAACTCAAAGGTGAAATTACTGGTCTTTCAAAAAGAATATGTAACTTATCCCTAGTATCAGCTTTCATACCTGAGGACTAGAAAGTAGCCAATGTAATACCAATTTTTGAAAAAGGGATCCAGGAGGAATTCTGGAAATTATAGGTTAGTTAATGTATTTTGTTGATGGACAGTGTTGTTAAAGATAAAATAGCACTGTGTAAGGAAGAAGAAACCTTGTTGAAGCAGAACAAGCATGGCTTCTGCTAGGGGAAGTCCTATAGAGAGTGTCAACAAGCATACTGATAGAGGTAATGTGGTTGATGCAGTGTGTTGGACTTCTAAAAAGCTTTCAGCGAAGTACCTTACCAAAAACTGAGTAAACTTAACAATCATGAAATGAGAGGTGAGGTATTGATCAGGAACTGGTTAAGTAACAGAAAGTAGAGCATAGGAGCAAATGATGATGATGGCAGGATGTAGAAAATGGAGCCCACCAAGGATTGATACAAGGTGAAAGACTTCTGGGAAAAGATTTATAATGAATTGAAAAAAATGTTGGAATATACATTCATAAAGAAACCAGAGGCCTTTCTTCTTGGAATAACAGGTTTGGAATTGCCCAAGAAAGATGTTAAATTATTTTTGTATGCCACAACTGCTGCTCGTATTTTGTTAGCTAAAAAATGGAAAACACAAGAATTACCAACGATAGAAGAATGGCAGGTGAAGATGATGGATTTTTCAGAGCTAGCCGACCTAACCGGAAGAGTCCACGACCAGAAGGAGGAGGAGTATCAGGAAGAGTGGATTAAATTTAATGATTACTTAGTTAAATATGTTAAGTTAAATTAACTGAAAACAACTTGCAGATACTTAATTGGCTTAGGATTTTATTTATGTTAAGTGATGAATTAATATGTTTAATTTCATAAAATGAAGATCTAAGGATGCTAATGTTTAAGTTAAATTTTATAAGAACTGTGATTTGGAAAACCGTTAAAAGGATGTGCAATGAAATTCAACCAAGGGGAAGCGAGGAAGTCACTTAACAATGTTAATAAGTGTAATTTTCAATAAGGTTATGATTTATGTTTGTTTGTCTTATGTGTTTGTTTATAATGTTGTGAAAACCAATAAAAAAATTGGGTGGGGAATGCTGTTAATTGTGTGCATGTGTGTGTAGAAAACAACTACACCTTATAAACAGAAATGGGAATGAGAGTGCAGAATACAAATAATTACAAATGACACTTCTATGGCAAATTGTTCCTGTGTTGGCTCTAAAGACTGAAAGCATATTTTGCAAATCAGCACTGTCACGCTATGTGTTTCCATTGCCCCTGCTGCAACATATGAACAGCCTGCTATAGAGATAAGGAGTGTTCAGGTATTTGCCTGAACTCTCAAACTCTGTATCCAAGGACAAAAGCAGGGGTTTGCATGGCAGCCCCACTCCCAAGGTGCACTGTGCCCAGTGTTAAGTGGGGAAGGTATATCGGAGTCCTCAATGTGAGATATTCTATGTTCAAGAAAACAGAAGTTTTTAAAAAATCCCTGCACACCTTTCTTGCTCCACACAAGGGAGGTTGGGGACACAGCAAGGGTGCTGCATGAGTTACATGATTCACACAACCAAGTTAATGCCTGTAGCATTTAGGACAGGTGTCAGCAAACTTTTTCAGCAGGGGGCCGATCCACTGTCACTCAGACCTTGTGGGAGGCTGGACTATTTTTTTTTGGGGGGGGGGAACAGAACAAATTCCTATGCCCCACAAATAACCCAGAGATGCATTTTAAATAAAAGGACACATTCTACTCATGTAAAAACACGCTGAATCCCGGACAGTCCGTGGGCCGGATTTAGAAGGCAATTGGGCCGCATCCAGCCCCCGGGCCTTAGGTTGCCTACCCATGATTTAGGACCTGGAGAGGAAACTTAACCCTACACACGCCCATGGTCCCAATGGAAATCACCTGCCAGAAGCTAATGGTTGCATGAAATGTGAGCTGCTCTTTGTACCAATGGAAGCTTCCCCCCCCCCCAATTTTTTTATTGATTTTCCAAAAAAAAAAAATTAAACAAACAAACAAATCTCAGCCATTTTTAAACCAATCTTAGTAACGTTGTTAAGTGACTTCCTCATATCCCCCTAGTTGAATTTCAATGTATATCATTTTAACGGTTTTCCAAAACCAATATTATAATAAAATTAACTTAATCTCTTAACATCTTTCTTTCTTTCTAATTTGGCATTAAACATATTAATTCATAACATTACATATTTAAATCCTAAGCCTATCTGATATTTGCAAGCTTTTCCAATTAAGTTAACTTGACATATTTAACTACCGTAAATAGTCTTTAAATTTTGTCCATTCTTCCTGGTACTCCTCCTCATTCTTGTTGCGGACTCTTCTGGTCAGGTCGGCTAGCTCTGAAAAGTCCATCATCTTCATCTGCCATTCTTCCACAGTTGGTAGTTCTTGTGTTTTCCACTTCTTAGCTAGTAATATTCGAGCAGCAGTTGTGGCATACAAAAATAATTTAACATCTTTTTGGGGCAATTCCAAACCTGTTATTCCAAGAAGAAAGGCCTCTGGTTTCTTTATAAATGTATATTTCAACATTTTTTTCAATTCATTATAAATCTTCTCCCAGAAGTCTTTCACCTTGGGGCAGGTCACCACATATGATAAAAAGTACCCTCTTTTTCTTTACATTTCCAACATAAATTATCTCTGTTGTGGTATATCTTTGCTAATTTTACAGGAGTCAAATACCATCTGTACATCATTTTCATTATATTTTCCTTTAACACCGTATATGCAGTGAACTTGGGAATGGAGTTGAGAGACGACTTAACCTGGGGAGAGAACAGCAAAGACCTGGTGAAGAGAGCACAGCAGAGGTTATATTTTCTGAGAATACTCCGGAAAAACAATCTCTCAAAGGACCTGTTGATGGCATTTTACCATTGCCCTGTGGAGAGTGTACTAACTTATGGTCTGTGTGTGTGGTTTGGGAGCCAGGGAAAAAACAATGCTATCCAGGGTTGTAAAGACTGCAGAGAGAATAATTGGGTGCACTCTCCCCACCTTAGATCAAATCTATGCTGCCAGGTGCCATAAGAAAGCGGCAGAGATAGCACAGGATAGTACGCACCCCGGAAATGATCTCTTTCAGCTTCTGCCTTCTGGAAGGAGGTATAGGGTTATAAAGGCCAGGACTAGCCGCCTGAGAAACAGTTTCTATGCAAATGCAATTCTGGTTCTAAACGCAGCATAAGGGGTCTCTATAGTATAGTGTATTTTAAAATGGGGTTTTAGAGTTTTTAGGGGTTTTAGAATGTTTTATGTAGTTTTATGTAGTTTTGTGGTAGTTTTATGTAGTTTTTATGTAGTTTTATGTAGTTTTTCAATTTCATTGTTCTGCATGGGACAATGACAATAAAGATATCATATATCGTATATATCGTAGCATATAACTTGACTCCTTCCACAATCTTTCCCAGTCTTCAAACATTATATTATGCCCCACATCTCTTGCCCAATCTATCATCACTGATTTAACTTGTTCATCCTTTGTATGCCATTCCAACATTAAATTATACATTTTAGACAAATTTTTAACTTTAGAGTCCAACAACTCCGTTTCCAACTTAGATTTTTTTGAAGCAAAACCATTTTTTTAATCTAATTTGTACAATGCATTAATCTGGTGATAATGTAACCAATTTATCTTATCTTTAATTTGATCAAATGGTTTTAATTTATAACCTTCTTTGTCCTCCAATAGCAAATCTGAATATTTCAACCACTTGATATCCATATTTAGCTTTTTCTGGGCCTTCGCCCTCCATTGGCGAGAGCCATCTGGGTATCTTCCTTTCTAAGAGATCTTTATATTTTATCCATACATTGTACAGAGATTTCCTAATTACATGGTTTTTAAAAGCATTATGGGCCTTTACTTTATCATACCATAAATATGTCGGGAATCAAGCCTTTATCAGGAGAAACTGGCAACTCTCCCAGGCACCCGGCTTGATCTCCTGTTGACCTCCCTGTCTGCATTCCCCAGCAAGATCCAGGCAGAGTTCGCGATAGGTGATCCTTCTCAGCGTGAGAAGAACACACCCCTCTTTCCTGCCCCCCCCCCGGGCAGGGGAAAGAGATAGACAGAAAACGTATTTACATGCCTTTATTTCTGTCTTTGCAGCGTTACAAAAAACATGACTG
Source organism: Podarcis muralis (assembly GCF_964188315.1). Taxonomy (NCBI): domain Eukaryota; kingdom Metazoa; phylum Chordata; class Lepidosauria; order Squamata; family Lacertidae; genus Podarcis; species Podarcis muralis. The sequence continues at coordinate 7,584,845 of NC_135674.1, forward strand.
CTCTCTTCAAATTCCAGCAGTCGAGAGAGAAACACTTCCTGCACTTCCTGTACAGGAACAAGAGGAAGAGCTCATATTACACTCTGAGCTAATTCCGGTGCTTCGCACTGTGAATTGACTGTCCCTCTGTTTCCCACGGAACAGTCCCAACAAAACATCATGTTTTGCTTTCAAGCTACCAGCAGCTCGCGGGTGCATTGCTTCTATATCGTAACATACTCCCCCATATGAATCAATGTGCGCTGTGAGCAAAGCGTGATCCAGAGAAGAAAACAAACAGTTGTTATACATATAACACTCCCCTGTTGTTTCAGTTCCACCCTTGGAACTACCCACCACTGGTTTCCCCAGTGTACCTCTCTGGTTGTCTGGCTTCCAAGGAATGAGTGCATCTGCATTACCTTGGCTAGGGAATGTAGTGTTACGCTTAGCAACTTCCTGTTGTGTCTTTGTCTCTAACTTAGACACAGTTTCAACCTGTCTTGAGTTGTCAACAATAGTAACACATGCAACAGCTGAGTTAGCAAACTCTTTTGAATACCTCTTGGGTGGTACACCCTTTGTAACTCTCTCTGACCTACGTATGAGGTGCTGATCCTCTCTGCTCACTGGTTCAGTCTCAGGACTCTTTGGAGAACCAGTTCCAATAGTAAACAGTGGTTCATCCTTCACTTGTGAAGGTCTAGCCATTGTGTGAGATTTCCTCTCAATGACTGTGTCAACTGAGCTCTCCGAGCTATCACTGTTACTCTCAGTACCACTGTAATCAGTAAAATCATCATCATCTGAATTGTCCTCTGTGGGAAATGTGTGAACAATTACTCTCTCCTGTTCAGGAGCACTCTCTAGAAATTTTGTGAGAATCACCTGACCAGATTCAGACAAAATGACTCTGTAGAGACCCTTTTCATAACCCACAAAAATGCCTCTAGCATTCTTTACTCCACCTGGAGCATAAGATTTCACATGAGACCCAAAAACCTTAAAATGAACATAGAAGGTTTTCTATGGAACAGCTTCTCAAAAGGAGAACTTCCCAAATCTTTTGAAACCTTTCTCATCCAAGTGTAACAATAACACATTATCGATTCCGCCCAGTACTCATGTGGCAAATGTGAACTCAGCAATTGCGCCTTCATCCCATTTTGCAATTCTCTGTTCACTTTTACACAAATACTTTTGTTCCATGCTTCTGCAGAAACAGCAGTCTTGTGCCTTATCCCTTTCTTATCCAGGAAATCCTGAAAATCCTGTAAAAGAAAAACTGGCTTTTCATCTGTGAAAAGACAATCAATGTTAGCATTATGAACATTTTTAACCTTGTCACAAAACTCTTTAAACCTTTCTAAGGCTTCTTGTGGTTTCTGCAATATATGTATCCACACATAATGAGAGAAATAATCCACACACACAAGATAATATCTTGCATTGCCTCTAGATGGTGCTAGAGGACCAATCACATCAGCATACACTCGCTGAAATGCACTGTTAACTTTGGTCGCCTTCAGGACGTCCTTCCGCATACCTGCAAGAGAAATCATGTTAGATTCAGATGCATTACAATTTATGCAATCACTTTGATCAAAAGTTAACAAATACAGTCCATCTTTCTCTCTGGCAGAAAGATATAGCTCTCCATCTTTGAAGATTTTGCAGCTTTCTCTATCATAGGACAAAGTCAGTGCTTTCTTTGTGATCTGCGAAACACTCAACAGATTGAAATTTAAATCAGGAACCAAATACACATTGTTTATAGTCAAGTTCAGACTCTCAAGATACACAGTTCCAAACCCGGTCGCTTTCAGCTCCTGGCCATTGGCCTGTTTCACAGTGAAGCTTTGCTTCTCAAACGTAGAAAACAGTTCTCTGTGCGACGTCATGTGTTGCATCGCTCCAGTGTCCAAAACAAAAGCATTCGGCTTTTGTTGACAGCAATGCCTTTTGTTGACAGCAATGCCTTTGCAGGTTTCATCTGGGACTTGGTACGACTTTTGCCTGACGCCTCAGGCTTTGCAGAGCTCCCCTTAGCTCCTTTCTGTTGACGTGGCCTCTTACAGTTCCACTGAAGATGCCCAGGTTGGCCACAATTGCGACAACCAACAACGTTCAGAGCTTCAGCTTGCTCTTTCCTTGCAATGGCAGTGGGGGCGCTACAACTCTGAGCCTCTCTCCCCCTGTCAGCAACATCCATTGCAGCAAGTACAGGAACAGCAACAGCAACAGTTCCTTCACTCCCCCTTTTGGGGTCAAAGCTCTCCTCAGCTTTCGATGAGCTTTTAGGAATTTGGCCAGCACCATCCTGGCTCTCCCCTTCTGGGGTACTACACTTTCGGCTCTTGCTTCTCACTCCAGCATCACAAGCTTTTCAGAGCTTCTGAGAGAACAAAGCCATCTCAATTTCAAGCCTCTGCTCTCACTCTCGAGCCTGTAAACTTCAAGAGTCTATTGGCTGTTCACTGCGTTGCACTTAGCATCTAAACGCAGGCTGTTTTGAAAGTCCCTCCAAGAGCAGTGAGATAGCAGACAAAACAAACGCTGTTTGCCCAGTGTTTTTTCAGCCTCTCTCAGTGCTCAGCCTTACTACCGTGTTGGCTAGTAACTTTCCACTGTTACTGATGTTTCGTTGCTTGGCAACTGGACATTCCAGGCTTGAGCAGCCTTATCAAGCCCAGGAATGCAAAGTATGCAGGCTGTTTGTGATGGCCTGGGAATCCGATTCAGAGGATGAACCGGAGGAATCCCAGCCTGCACAGGAGTCCCCGCCTCCAGGGCCGGCTGAACTGGGGCAGGGCCTTGATTCTGAGGCGCCTGCACCTGTGCTGGATCCTCAGGAGCAGGCACCAGGTGAACCCATTCTGGCTCCAGAGGTAGTTGAGGACTCAGTGCCTACAGGTGAGCCTCCCCCTGGGCCCAGTAACCCTTCAGCCTCTCCTGAACTGCAGAGGCTCAGGGCAGAGAGGCGAAGGGAACTGGTTTCTCCCAGGAGGAGTGCTCGCCTTAAGGCCAGGAGAGGCGGGTCTCCTGGGGGCCGGGACCGCCCCTGGCCTCAGAGAAGATAAAGGCCAGTCAGCCCAGGTTGCGGGAGCAACGTCGTCATTGAAGAGCTGTTTCGGCCAGCATCCAGTCCTGTCCCTCCAGTGTTCCTGTCCTTGCCCGGCTCCTCGCTGTGGACCCCGCTTCGCCCGTGGAGGATTGTCTGCCGACCCTCGACTCAGGTCCTGGACCTTGCCCCACGGTAACCTCCCCCCGGGACCAGCACAGTTTGCTCCTGCCACACCCGCACTCCCCCTTCGTAGGGGTGCGATCGGGAAGAGCCAGAGGCCATGGCTGACCAGGCAGCTGCGCTGGTGGCATTGGCCCAGGAGAACCAGGCCTTGACCCACACCGTTCAGCAGCTAAGCCATGTGGTTGCGGCGCTTCAGCAGCGGTTGGATGCCCTACCAGATCCTGGGGCCGACGCCCCAACTCCAGGCAAGTACCCAGTGGCCTTGCCGGAGAAATTTGATGGGGGCCTGGCCAGCTTTCCCATGTTCCTCGCCCAGGCCAAGTTGTATATTCAGGGGCGAGCCCAGAACTTCCCTGACGACTGCACCAAGGTGCACTTTTTGATCAGTTTGTTAAAGGACCAGGCGGCCAAGTGGGCTTTGCCACTGCTCCGACAAGACTCTCCTTTGCTAACAGACTATGTGGGGTTTTGTAACCACTTAGAGACTGTGTTTGGCAACCCTCTGAAGGAGAGCCAAGCCAATCGGGCGATTCATCAGTTGAGACAGGACAAGTCCACAGCTGCCGCCTACGCCACAGAATTTCGGCTGTTGGCACAAGACTTGTCTTGGAATGACTCTGCACTTCGGGACCAGTATCTTGAGGGACTGTCGGATGAGATACTGGACCAGTTGGCCACGATGGATCGTCCCACCACGCTGGACGCCCTCATACAGCGGAGCCTGCAGATAGCCGATCGGTTGGAGGACCGTCGCCAGGCCCGGGACCGCCAGCACTCCTGGCTCCTGGCGCCAGTCCTTCCTAGCAGGTCCATGGCCACACCCAAGTCATCGGAGGAGCCTATGCAGCTTGGGGCTGCGCGACCTCGTCTCTCCCCCGCGGAGAAGGCGTGGCGTCGGGAGAGGAACCTATGTCTCTACTGTGGCGGAAGCGGACACTACGCCCGGTCCTGTCCCGAGATGTTGCCAGCCGCAGGGAAACCGCCAACCCCGGTAGCCGAGGGCCCTGACAACCTGGGGTCCCAGACCATGCTAGAGGGGCCCTGACCAGTGGAATTGCGACACCTCATGGTCCCGGTACGTCTATACCCTCCAGGTGGGCCCTGGATTCTTACCCATGCTTTGGTAGATTCGGGGGCAACCCGCTCCTATATGGACGCTGCTTTTGCTGCCCATCATCAGGTGCCACTTCAGAACAAGCCAGAACCGGTACAGGTGGAGGCAATTGATGGACGGCTCCTGCGTTCAGGTGCCGTTACTCAGGAGACCCAGCCCTTGGTCCTGTGTCTCCAGCAGCACCGGGAGACACGAACTTTGGACATTGCCTCCATGCCCCGGTTCCCCCTGGTGCTCGGGATGGACTGGCTGGAGGCTCACAATGTTCAGATTGACTGGGTCAAATGGACTGTGCACATCCCAGACCCAAGTTCCCATACTCAGTCCGAGATGCTAGCAGCCGCACCCACTGAGGAGGCTGCATCCACACTCCCAGCCAAGTACCGGGACTACCAAGACGTGTTCGAGGAACGGGGGGCAGACCAGCTGCCACCGCATCGGTCTTTTGACTGCGGCATAGACCTCCAGCCCGGAGCGCCCCTACCGGTGAGTCGCTTATACTCTCTAACAGAGCCAGAGCGCGAAGCTTTGCAGGACTTCCTGCGCAAGAACCTGGAGCGTGGTTTCATTAGGCCTTCTACCTCGCCCACCGCTGCGCCAGTACTCTTCGTTAAGAAGAAATGTGGGGAGCTTCGCCTTTGCCATGATTACCGGCCCCTGAACAAAATTACCGTCCCAGACCGGTACCCCTTGCCCCTTATTTCGGAGTTGCTGGAGCGGGTGCAAGGGACGCAGGTGTTCACCAAGCTAGACCTCTGGGGGGCCTACAATTTAATTTGGATTCGAGCCGGGGATGAGTGGAAGACAGCATTCGGGACCCGGTACGGGCAGTTCGAATACCTGGTTATGCCCTTCAGATTATGCAACGCGCCCGCTGTGTTCCAACGGTACATCAACCACGTGTTCCAGGACTTGCTAGAGAAGTACGTGGTGGTGTACTTGGATGATATTTTGGTTTTCTCCCGTGACCCGGCTCGCCACGAGGGTCATGTCCGGACTGTGCTGCAGCGCTTGCGGGAGCACCGTCTGTATGCGAAGCTCAGCAAGTGCGAGTTCCATCAGCGGTCAGTGGACTTCCTTGGTCACCGACTCTCTCCAGATGGGGTGCAGATGGATCCTGGGAAGGTGGCAGCGGTTCGGGAATGGGCGGCACCTCGGAACCGCAAGGACCTACAGCGTTTCCTGGGGTTCGCCAACTATTACCGGACCTTCATTGCAGATTATGCTCATCGCACCACCCCGTTGACCCGGCTACTGCGCCCCAAGACGCCGTTTTCCTGGGACAAGGAGGCAGAGGAGGCGTTTCAGAGGTTGAAGGCCTGTTTCCAGAGAGCGCTGATCTTGCAGCATCCTGATCCCTCTCGACCCTTTGTGGTAGAGACCGACGCCTCCAGTACGGCTCTCGGTGCCGTCTTGTCTCAGCAGTACGGACCTGATGCGCCACTCTTACCCTGTGCCTTCTATTCCCGCCAGCTTCTTCCAGCGGAGCGTAACTATACTGTATGGGAGCGGGAACTACTGGCCATCAAGGTGGCCTTTGAGGTCTGGCGCCACCATCTTGAGGGGGCACGACACCCGGTGGAGGTGAGGACCAACCACCGGAACCTGGAGTACCTCCAGACCACCCGCAAGCTGAACCAAAGGCAGATCCAGTGGGCGTTGTTCTTTTCCCGGTTCCAGTTCCGAATCCACTACATCCCTAGCTCCCAAAACCAGAAGGCGGATGCCCTGTCCCGGAAACCTGAAGACAACGCAGACACGGTACAGCAGGCAGTACCCACCACAATCCTACCACCGGCTGCATTCCTGGCCACCCAGGAGGCTAAGTCACTGCAGGCTCGGGTGCGGAAACAGCAGCGGGTCGACGCGTGGGCCCAGGAACGACTCCGGGAACTGGCCGAAGGGTCATGCCCTCAGTATCCGGGGCTAGTCTTGCATCAGGGCCTTCTGCTGCACCACGGTCGCCTGTACATCCCGCCAGGGCCACTGCGGGCTGAGGTTCTCCGGATGACCCATGATGCTCCAGCAGCGGGGCACTTTGGGCGGTATCGGACCACCCATCTGGTAAGCCGTGAGTTTTGGTGGCCCCGCCTGAAGGCTGACGTGGCTCGCTACGTCGCTGGTTGTGATGTCTGCCGGCGGGCCAAGGGCCCTACCGGGCGACCCCCCGGCCTACTCCAGCCATTGCCAGTCCCACCACGTCCTTGGCACACGGTTTCGCTGGACTTTGTAGTGGACTTACCCCCACCTCGTGGCTGTACCTGCCTTCTAGTTTTCTCCGACCATTTCACTAAGATGGTGCACTGTGCCCCCTGCCCATCCGTACCCACAGCTAAGGAAATTGCTCAGTTGTACCTTCAGCATGTCTTCCGCCTGCATGGCCTACCTGAGCGTGTGGTGTCCGACCGGGGCGTTCAGTTCACATCCCGGTTCTGGCGAGCATTGCACCAGACCCTCGGGACAGAGGTCTGTCTCTTGTCAGCCTACCACCCACAGACCGATGGCCAGACGGAACGGGCGAACGCGGTGCTGGAGCAGTACCTCCGGTGTTACTGCAGCTACCAGCAGGATGACTGGGTCGACCACCTAGCATTGGCGGAGTTCGCCTACAACAATGCGGTGAATGCATCCACCCAGCAGACCCTGTTCCAGGCCAGTTACAGTTATCATCCACGGCTGTTTCCAGATGTGCTGCCGGCATCCGCGGTTCCTGCGGTGACGGAGTGGCTTCAGGAGCTCCAGTCCCAGCAACAGCTATTGATGGAGCAACTGCGCCAGGCCAAGGAGGCGTACAAGGCCCAGGCCGACCGCCACCGCCAGGTGGGGCCGGAACTCCACGTCGGTGACCTGGTATGGCTCTCCACTCGCCACCTCCACCCCTCTCGACCTTCGTGGAAGTTGGACGCCCGTTTCACCGGCCCGTTTCCTATGGTGGACCAAGTCTCACCTGTGGCATTGCGTCTCCTGTTGCCCGCAACCCTGAAGGTTCACCCGGTCTTCCATAGGTCCCTTCTGAGTCCAGTGGCCCCACCCGACGAGTACCACCCGAACCGTCCCCGACCGCAGCCAGTTTTGGTTCAGGGGGAGCCTGAGTACGAGGTGGAACGCATTCTGGACTCCCGATACCGCAGGGGAAAGCTACAGTATCTCATAGACTGGAAGGGGTATGGACCGGAGGACCGTTCCTGGGAGCCAGCAGCCAATGTCCACGCGCCTGCCTGCCTCCGAGATTTCCATGCGGTGTACCCCAGCAAGCCGGGTCCAGACCCTCGATTGAGGGGGGGGGGCCTGGGAGGGGGGATGGTGTGATGGCCTGGGAATCGGATTCAGAGGATGAACCGGAGGAATCCCAGCCTGCACAGGAGTCCCCGCCTCCAGGGCCGGCTGAACTGGGGCAGGGCCTTGATTCTGAGGCGCCTGCACCTGTGCTGGATCCTCAGGAGCAGGCACCAGGTGAACCCATTCTGGCTCCAGAGGTAGTTGAGGACTCAGTGCCTACAGGTGAGCCTCCCCCTGGGCCCAGTAACCCTTCAGCCTCTCCTGAACTGCAGAGGCTCAGGGCAGAGAGGCGAAGGGAACTGGTTTCTCCCAGGAGGAGTGCTCGCCTTAAGGCCAGGAGAGGCGGGTCTCCTGGGGGCCGGGACCGCCCCTGGCCTCAGAGAAGATAAAGGCCAGTCAGCCCAGGTTGCGGGAGCAACGTCGTCATTGAAGAGCTGTTTCGGCCAGCATCCAGTCCTGTCCCTCCAGTGTTCCTGTCCTTGCCCGGCTCCTCGCTGTGGACCCCGCTTCGCCCGTGGAGGATTGTCTGCCGACCCTCGACTCAGGTCCTGGACCTTGCCCCACGGTAACCTCCCCCCGGGACCAGCACACTGTTTCTCCATGCTGTTTTCATCCAAAAGCAGCTTTTGTGAACCAGAGAAGAATCAATCTGCATTCACTCTTTTAGCCCATAATTCAGCATACCTTAGGGGTTCCGTTGCTCCTGGCTTATCAGCAAAAACGTCTGCTTCGGTGCTCAGCCATCCTTTGTAGCTTCCATCCGCACACTACCATATCTTCCTCTACTCCTTGCAGAGGATGAAGTACGATCCATCAACCTCTTCTGCTGCTTTCATGGATTGAAGCCATCGGCTCCGTGCTACCAGATGTCGGGAATCAAGCCTTTATCAGGAGAAACTGGCAACTCTCCCAGGCACCCGGCTTGATCTCCTGTTGACCTCCCTGTCTGCATTCCCCAGCAAGATACAGGCAGAGGTCGCGATCCTTCTCAGTGTGAGAAGAACACACCCCTCTTTCCTGCCCTCCCCCCCAGGCAGGGGAAAGAGATAGACAGAAAACGTATTTACATGCCTTTATTTCTGTCTTTGCAGCGTTACAAAAAACATGACTGCTCTCTTCAAATTCCAGCACTCGAGAGAGAAACACTTCCTGCACTTCCTAGAGCCAGTGTGGTGTAGTGGTTAAGAGCGGTAGTCACGTAATCTGGGTAACCGGGTTCGCGTCCCCGCTCCTCCACATGCAGCTGCTGGGTGACCTTGGGCCAGTCACACTTCTTTGAAGTCTCTCAGCCCCACTCACCTCACAGAGTGTTTGTTGTGGGGGAGGAAGGGAAAGGAGATTGTTAGCCGCTTTGAGACTCCTGAAGGGGAGTGAAAGGCGGGATATCAAATCCAAACTCTTCTTCTTCTTCTTCTTCTTCTGTACAGGAACAAGAGGAAGAGCTCATATTACACTCTGAGCTAACTGTGAATTGACTGTCCCTCTGTTTCCCACGGAACAGTCCCAACAAAACATGTTTTGCTTTCAAGCTACCAGCAGCTCGCGGGTGCATTGGTTCTATATCGTAACAAAATATGCATGCCATCCAAACACATTGTCAAATCCCTCCAAATGTAATACATCAGTATCTTCTAATTGTATCCATTCCTTAATCCACAAAGCGCCGCCGCTTCAAAATAGATTTTCAAATCTGGCAGGAAAAATCCCCCTCTTTCTTTAGAATCTGTTAGTAATTTATATTTAATTCTGGGTTTTTTCCCCTGCCAGATGAATCTAGATAAAGCTTTATGCCATTCTTTAAAACATTTCACATTATCTATAATTGGGATTGCTTGAAACAGAAATAACATCTTTGGCAATACATTCATCTTAACCACCGAAATCCGGCCCATTAATGACAATTTTAAATTTGACCATAACTCTAGGTCTCTCTTAATTTCATTCCATAGTTTCTCATACTTATCTTTATATAAATTTAGATTTCCCCCCGACAAATTCACTCCCAGATACTTAACTTTTTTCACAAAATCTAGGCCCGTCTTTTCTTGTAATAGTTTTATTTCATCATTATCCTGATTTTTCTCTAATACTTTGGTTTTGCTCTTATTTAAGTTAAATCCTGCTACCTATCCGAATTCCTGTATCAACTCCAGTGCTTTAACTGCACTGGAGTCTGGATCCTGTAATGACAGTACTAAATCATCAGCAAACGCTTTTAATTTATATTGTTTGGATCCTACTGTAATACCTTTAATTTGTTCATCTTTTCTTATCATACTTAGCAAGACCTCTAGTACTGAAATGAACAACAGAGGGGGAAATGGGCACCCTTGCCTGGTTCCCTTCTCAACTCCAATTTCCTCTGATACCACATTATTTATAATAATTTTAGCTTTTTGTTCATGATACCATTTAAAAAATCTTGAGCAATCCCCATACTTTCTAAATTGTGTAACATAAAACTCCAAGATACATTGTCAAAGGCTTTCTTTGCATCAATAAACATTAACATTGCTTTACAGTTCTTCCTTGCTTCCAACTTTTCCAAAATATCTACAACATTCCTGATATTGTCTTTCATGTGTCTTCCAGGCAGAAAACCTGCCTGGTCCTTATGTATATATTCAGACAGAACCTTCTTTAGCCTGTTAGCTAATATATTGACAAAGATTTTATAATCCACATAAAGCAGGGCGATTGGTCTGTAGTTCTTGACATTGTGTACCAATGGAAGCTTTTTTTGGCAGGACCACACAAGGGACGGTAGGATTAAACTCTCCAATTCCCATGGTCTGGAGGCTGCTATTTGCATATTTAAAAACATGCATGTTGAGAATGTAAGAATAGCCCAACTGGATCAGACCAGTGACCCACCTAGTCTACCATCCTGTTCTCATGGTGTCCAAGCAGATGCCTGTGGGAAGCTTGCAAGCAGGACATGAGCACAATAGCACTTTCACCTCCTGCAGCTTCCAGCATTCAGATGCATTTCTGTTTCTGATCATGGGAGCAGAGCAGAGCCATCATGGCTAGTACCCATTAACAGTCTTCTCCATGAATTTGCCTAATCCAAGTTGGGCCATCACTGTCTCCTGGGGGAGCCATGCGATAGACTTGCTAAATATAGTTTCCATCCTCTCAAGTTCCCATTTTTGGAAGAAGGCAAGATGTCTGGCTAGGAATGCATAGTTACCCCTGTGAATTGCCAACATCAAGTCCACTGGGTGATGTTTGTTCAAACGAGGACTTCCCCCTTCCTACCTGGTGCTCCTTTTTTTGTTTTAAACTCTGCATTGCCCCAACAATGGCAACCAAAAACAACCAAATGCAACATAAAAGCAAATTCCATGCTGGGAATCATTAGGAAAGGGGACACCAATACAGCCACCAATATCCATTTATTGTTACAAATCTACAGTGTGATTGCACTTGGGATACTGTGCAGAGTTCTGATTACGGCACCTCAAAAAGGATATCACAGAGCTGGAAAAGTGCAAGCAAAATGATTAAGGAGCTAGAACAAAGGCAAGGGGGCAAACATGACAAAAGGTATATAAAATTAAACATGGAATGGAGATAGTGGGCAGAAAGGAACTTGCCTCCCTCTTGTAAATACTAGGGCCCACCCAATGAAGCTGAATGCTGGGAGATTCAGCACAGACAAAAAGGAAGGATTTCTTGACAGAGCACATAATTAAAATATGGCATTTGCTACCACAATATGCAATAGTGGCCCAACCCACAACTTGGACAGCTTTGGACATTTTCATGAAGTATAAGGCTAACAATGAGCACCACTAGTTAGGATGGCTGGATACTACCTCCAGGCTTGGAGATAGTATACATGTGAATACAGATTTCTGGAGACTGCAGGAGGTGACAATGATTTAATGATACTATATCTGCAGTTTTATTTTCCTTTCCCAAATGATCTGTAGGATTGAATTTGCCTTTTTCACAGCTGCTGAAAACTGGGTTGAAATTTTCTTTTTTAAAAAAAAAATAATTTTTATTGAATGGTTTTATGTTACAAAAAACAATACAGCCATACTACCATTAAATATAATTAGAAAATAAAAATTACATACATCTATATTTAGTTTGTTATTTATTATTTACCGTCTTATTTCCTCCCAAACATTGCATACAACAACACACGTATGTGCAGACACCCACACACCCACAGAAAATGGTAATAATGAAAGTAACTATTTTTTCCCCTTTTATCTTCCAAAATCTTTTCTTCAACTTTGACTTCCTGTCAAGTCCCTTTGAATATGTTTTATCTTACATTTGAATGTACACAAAACAATAAACCTTTATATATAATTTTTCTAATATATTCTGAAAACATAATAAATCCTTAATTGTAGTACACCTTTTAGTTCCTTTATCACTCGAATGCTAGCACGGAGTCAAAACTATTATTATATTTTTGAACATATCTTCTATAACCATCCCATTTTTCCGCAATTGTTTTTTTGAGTTTCCTCTGAGTTTGCTAGTCAATTGAGCTGTCTCCACCAATTCCTGTAATTTGATTTGCCAATCTGTTATTTTTGGAGCCTCGTGATCTTTCCATCCCTTGGCCACAAGTATACGAGCCGCTGCAGTTGCATACAAGAATATCTCTCTTAGATTTTTTGGGATCTCTTTGTCTAAAATACTTAATAGAAATGCCTCCTGTTAATCTTAATCTTAATCTTTTCACACGTCCACCACATGTAGATCATGTCACATGTGGATGACATGTGGATCATGTCACCGTTATTTCCTCCACATCTCCAACAAGCATTCGCCAAATTTTTATACATTCTTGATAATCTGGAAGGAGTGAGGTACCACCTATGAGCCATTTTTATCATGTTATAGCTGGCTGTAAATTTCAAATTTACATTCCATAAGTTTTCCCAATCTTTTAGCATAATTGGACGGCCCACATCTTGGGCCCACTTTATCATTGAAACCTTAACCTCCTCATCCATTACTTCGTAGTCTAAAAGAAGTCTATACATTTTTGTGATTATTTTAGTTTTACTATTCAGTAATTCTCTTTCAAATCTTGAAGGCTCCTTTTCAAAACCTATCTGCTTATCCTGTCTGAACATTTCATTCACCTGGAAGTAATCTAGCCAACTAGAAAAGTGATCTTTTATTTTCTCATAACTTATCAATATTAGTTGACCCTGCTCCTCCCTTAATATTGTGTTATACGTTATCCAGTTCTCTTTGATGTTGTTGTTTTTAACAGCGGTTGCTTCAAATGGAGAGTTCCATCTTGGGGTTTTCTGTTCCAAATATCTTTTGTATTTTTCCCACACATTATATATAGCATTTCTTATTGTATGATTTGAAAAACTCCGGTGCACCTTTATTTTCCCATAATTAAGATAGCCATGCCATCCAAAACGGGTGTCATGACCTTCTAGATCTAAAATATCCCAATTTTTTAATAAACACCAATCTTTCAACCAGAGAAGACATGAGGCTTCGTAATATAGCTTCAAATCCGGTAACCCGAAGCCACCTCTTTCTACAGTATCTATTAATATCTTATGCTTTATTCTTGGTCTTTTACCCTTCCACAAAAATTTAGAAATTTCTTTTTGCCACTTGTCAATACTGCTGGTCTTTCCTATAATTGGAATCGTTTGGAATAAAAAGAGTAGCTTTGGTAAGACTATCATTTTAATTACCGAAATACGGCCCAGGAATGATAAATTTAAGCTTGTCCATGTCTCCAACTGTCTTTTGATATCTTTCCAACAATTAATGTAATTATCTTCATACAAGTTAATATTCTTTGGTGTTATCCATAATCCTAAATACTTGATTTTGGGGTAGACTTTAATTTGTATTGGTTATAACAAAACACCATACCAGACACACCCCTGCAATTATTTTGTTCCACTGCATGAGATGCATCGCAGAAAATTTCAAAACCTTTGTCAATACTTGATGTAAACTGCAACCTATAATGTTTGGTATGTTTAAGGTACATTACCACTCTCTTAAGAGCAGAGAAACATTGCGTAGTGGGCTTTTCCACAAATTTTGCCAGAAAGTGAAAAGCATAAGTTATATCTGGTCTTGAGCTTCTTTGAATGAAATTTAGCTTGCCTATAGCAGAACGATACAAAGTTTTGTTAGGAAATGGCTTATCTTCACCTGTAAAAGTGAAACCACACACCATAGGCGTTTCCTTCCCATTTGCATTTTCTAAACATAGCATTTCAACAATATCATCAATTTTTGCAGTTTGATGAACCAGAAAAGATCCATTTTCGCCTTTCTCAATTTGCATGGAGAAGTAATTTTTAGCTATGCCTAATTCCACCACAACAATTTTATTCTGTAACTGTGAAACTACCTTTTCATATTCCTGTTTAGTTTTTGTAGAAATTAACACGTCATCTACATACACACATATTTTTGTTACAGTTTTCCCTTTCCTTTATGAACACACAATTGTCTGCCTTGCCTTGTGAAAAACCAATATCCAGCAATTCTTTTTCTAAAATTTGGTGCCAGTTCCTTCCACTTTGGTGCAGACCATAAAGGGATTTATTTAATTTGCATACCAAACCTTCAGCAGCGTCTATGCCTTCAGGGACACGCATAAAAATTTGTTCTTTTAAATCTGCAAACAAATATGCAGTTTTTATATCTAGGTGATAAACAGAATGTCCACGTTGTGATGCATCTTTTAACAAAAGCTTAACTGTTTCATATTTTACACTTGGTGAATAACACAAATCATAATCTGCCTGGAATTTGTTGAAAACCCCTCGCAACTAATCTAGCCTTGTACCTTACAACTTCATTTTTGTCATTCCTTTTAACTCTATAAACCCATTTTGAATCAATAAGTCTCATATCTGGGGTTTGTGGTACAAGTGACCAAGTGTTATGCTCTTTTAAAGAAGCTATCTCAGAGTTCATAGCTTTATACCAATTTGCAGCTTGGTGCTTAGGTAAATTCCGAACATCATTGTAGCTTTTTGGCTCAAAAACCGCCTTATTGGCATACACAGTATTAAAATGTTCATCTGCAAAACGTTGTGGCTTCTGTCTCTTTCTATCTGAACGTCTCAGTCCGGAAGGAGAGTCAGACTTAATGGGACTAAGTGAACTACTAGTTTCAGGTTGTAAATCATCACTGTCAGACTGAAGAGATGCCTGTAGGCTAAGCTCGCGGTCAGAAAACTCAAGAGAATCTAACCTCCCCTCGGGTGCCTGTGACTTTAAATCATCAAGCAAATTATCAGATTCAACAGGCTTTTCGTCTTTTTCCATTAATTCAGAAGCACCATTTCCTGCTGCTGCTGCTGCTTCCTTTTCCTCAGTATTATCTATACCGTTAGTATCTTGGAAAACAGCAACTCCATTCCAATTTACAGTTTGTATCATGCTTCTGGTAATATGAAATTTGCCAGTTGCTGGGATGTAAATTCTGTACGCCCCCTGCTGGTAGCCCATTAATTTTCCCTGAACACTATGCTCACCCAATTTCTGCTTAGCGGGATAATGCATAATTACATCTGAGCCCCAAATACGTAGGTATTTCAGATTAGGGCGTTTTTTAAACAGCTTCTCATAGGGGGTGACATCTAAACCAGAATGATAACTGCGACTTTTAACATAACAAAACGCATTAAGCGCTTCAGCCCAAAAATCTTTGGGCAGGTTAGCATCGTGCAGATAAGTTTTAACCCCTGCCTGCAGGTCATGCTGCACAACTTCAACAAGCCCATTTTGCCAGGGACTTTGGGGGCATGATAACTCATGAGTAGTCCCCTGCGCTTCCAGGAAATTCTCAAAATCCTCAGAAACAAATTCCCCGCCCCGGTCAGAAAACAGGTTCTTAATAGCTTTGTTAAAATGTGTTTTTACCCAGTTGCAAAAAAATTTGTACTTTTCAAATGCTTGGGACTTCTCAGCTATTGCATAAGTCCAACAGTATCTACTATACTGGTCTACCAGGGTGAGCCAGTACTTAGAACCTCCTAATGATGGTGGGAGTGGCCCAACTAAATCACAATGTACACGCTCAAATGGCTCAGTTACTTTCCTATCTGAGCACCTACCCTTGCGTGCAACCTTAATCTTATTCTTGCAACAGGATAGACATTGCATAAAGAATTTACATGGTTTTAAGTTGAGGCCATTAACAATATTCTTTGTCTTAATTACATCAGCAAAATTCAGATGCCCTGTGTGCCTCATGGACACACCCGGAATGTGGCCTTACATTCCTCAACCCCTGGCTTGACTGTGCTGCTCTGCAATTTATAGGCGATTGGGAGTAGGTGCGAAAATACAGTCTATATAAACCATCAGAGTCCCGGGCATACAATAGACGTTTCTTCTCCTCAAAAAACTCACACATTGAATTTAAGAAACGCAAAGTTATGCCTTGATGAGCAAAACACCTTACTGATAATAAATTGTCCACTGACGGGCAGTAAATGCAGTTCGCTATTGTAATGTTTAAAGAGTCAAGTTTAACAGTACCCCTGCCAAGCAACTGCAAGACTTGTGAATTGGCTAAATGTACATTACCAAATTCCTCTTCGAAAGAAATAAACAAGCTTCGATCGTTGCATAAGTGCTGAGAAGCTCCTGAGTCCACAATAAAAGAATTCCACTTGGCACCTTTAATTCTTTTACGATCTGTTGTGCGAGCGTGAAAAGCTCACGGTTCGTTTCTGTCTTTACGGTACGATGTCGGCTGCTGGGCTGACAACCGTGACTGACGAACAGAAACAGACTTTGGAGTACTTTGCTTTCTTTTGGATCTGCAGTCCTTTGCAAAATGTCCTTGCTTATTGCAGAACCAACAACGCTTGGCAGCTTTAAATGCAGTCGGATCACCACACGCTTGCATATGGCGTTCCTCATTTTTTCTGGAAATAGGAGTGCTTATGGCACAAGCCTCCCTTCTATCCAACTCACCCATTAATCTTGCCGTTACCCCTTCCACAGTTAATTGTGCTGGTGGAACGGCAGATATCTGGCTAGCTATACCATCAAAGTCCTCATTAAGGGAACAAAGAATGATAAAAACATACTGAATATCAGGTACCTCCATGTCCCTTCGAATTAATTCGCAGTGTATTGCCTCCAGACGTCTCTTTTTTTTTTTAATATCATATTTATTGCAATTTTCAAAAAATACAGAAAAAAGAAAAAAAAGAAAAGAAAAAGAAAACATTTACTATTTAAACCTTATTTTCAATGACATCTTTCCAAGACTTCCCCACACCTCCCCTTCTTGTATTCCATCTCCACTTATTTAGTTCAACAAGTTCTTACCCCCAATTTTTGACCTTATTGTTTTTAATTCATTATTCAATTTAGTTCATTTTGTATAGCCATTTTCACCTTATAGTCCACAGTCTTTGTACATTAGAATCTTTTTCTAAGGTCGATCCCAATTCCCTTCCACGAATTCCCCTTTTTTGTACTCATAGTAAAACAAAATAAAAAAGAAGAAAAATTCAAAATATAATTATACACCCTTTGGATTCCCAAACTCCAGCCCCCCTTTCCCGGTTTTGATCCCCAATGTCCATCAGTCTATCTGCTATCAGCCTGGAGACCTCACATCCGAGGCTCTTAATTTTCTCACGGTTCCTCTTTGCCGGTTTTTTTGATAGTCCTTTATATCAAACACCAAATCTCGGAGAAGCTCTGTCTCGAAGATGTCCATTTTTCTTCCATCTAGGCCTCTATATTTAAAAGTGGAGCTCAAATCTTGTTTCTTAATCCTTTTGAGTCTGAATGTCCCAAAAGCTCCAACTTCCGTCTTAATCAAATTTGTGATCCATAGGTCTTCAGATCTCCACATCAGGAGATCTCTCCAATCTACACTGTCCAGTTCAAACCAAATTTTCATCATCAAATTCTTGTTTTCCTTTATGTCCTTCCTGGCAGGCCTCTGGCCTTCCTTGATCTTCTGTGGCGTTGTAACTCCTCCTTCATTCCCTTTCAAATCATCATGTATCCCTTGTTCCCCTTTCTCAAATTTCTTAGGTTTCTTTTCTTGCTCAACTGCAAACACTTTTGATTCCGCTACAAGGACTTTTTGTTCAGGAACAAAAACTTGAGTCAAGTCCCTTCCAGTTTCAGTAAATTTGTTTACTGTTTCTTTCAGTGTAGTAGCCCTCGTAGTCAAAATATTGCTTTGTTCTTGAAGCTTTCCCAGGAGATAAAAAGTCCTGTTCAGCTCAATGAGTATTTTCCCACTTGCAGCCATTCTTTTAGTGTCCCAAAACCCCCTCTAGAGGGATTATGGTTACTTAGTATCCTTCCAGTTCCAACCCAAAAGTCAAAATAACTTGCTCTTCCTTATTTTCAACAATTTATATCCAAATTGTAACAAATCTAACCAGCTGTGCTGGTCCCAGGGGGGGAAAGGTACTATTACCGTAGCCCAAGTTCAGTCCAGAGTCTCTAGCAGGGTAGACGATCACTAGATGAGACGCGAGGTCCGAGACAGGGAGCCGGGCGGGGAAACAGGAACGCTGGTAGGGCAGAAGCAGGAATCCAGGCGAGGAACAGGAACACCGGAGTCAGAAACAGGAAGCCGGGCGAGGAACAGGCACACCGGGAGTGCAGATCTAGGACTGGGTAAAGCAGGTACTCCAC
The DNA here is from genome assembly GCF_964188315.1 of Podarcis muralis. Classification (NCBI taxonomy): domain Eukaryota; kingdom Metazoa; phylum Chordata; class Lepidosauria; order Squamata; family Lacertidae; genus Podarcis; species Podarcis muralis. The sequence goes on from NC_135674.1 coordinate 7,603,114, forward strand.
AACGACGTTGCTCCCGCAACCTGGGACCGGGCTGCCTGACCTTTATCTTCTTCTAAGGCCGGGGGCGGTCCCGGCCCCCAGAAGCCCCGCCTCTCTTGGCCTTAAGGCGAGCACTCCTCCTGGGAGACACCAGTTCCCTTCGCCTCTCTGCCCTAAGCCTCTGCAGTTCAGGAGAGGCCGAAGGGTTACTGGGCCCCGGGGGAGGCTCACCTGTAGGCACTGAGTCCTCCAGCACCTCTGGGGCCAGAATGGTTTCACCTGGTGCCTGCTCTTGAGGATCTGGCCCAGATGCAGGCTCCTCAGCATCTAGGCCTTGCCCCAGTTCAGCCGGCCCTGGAGGCGGGGACTCCTGTGCCGGCTGGGATTCCTCCGGTTCGCTCTCAGACTTGGAATCCCAGGCCATCACACCAGCAAAGTCCCAGAAACAAAGTTCTCTTTTTATTCCCCAACTTTGACAGCTACTTTGACAGCTGTCAAAATCTTCTGTATCTCTTCACCAGGCTCTCTCGCGGATCACTCCCGGTTCCCGGGGGGTTGCACTTTAACTCTCCAAATCAATTCTTATCCTCCAGCAAAGTTACTTGTACTTTCCAATCGTGAAATTAATAACTTTTATCCAATAAAGAAAAGGATGTTCTCTCAACCTTAGTTATCTAGTCCTTGCTTTAAATTGTTTACAATGCGGGGAGACGGACTTCCTATTTGCGTCTTCCCCATCGTGCCAAATCCAAAAAAAGAAAAATTTCCCTTTTAAGTCCAATTTCCGTATTACTCACGGGTTGTTGTTTTTAGTCCAAAATATTCAGAAGAAGAAGTCAGCGCTCTCCGTCAATGGCATGCGGCTTTGCTCGGCAGGGGAAGCAGAAGACTCACAGCACCGCGCCGCTCCCCGTCCCCCGTTCCGTAGCCTTTAAAAAGGCTCCTTCGCGGGTCGGGGGCGCAAACGGTGCCCGCCGAGTCACCAAGTCCACGGGCTTTCGCGCCCGTGGTTTTTGAGGGTCCCCGCGTCGCCGGCGCGGCAGGACCCGACCCCTGCTGAGCAGATTCCCTCCGGAGCTCGGAGGGAATCCGCCATTCGACGATGGCGCTAACCCGGAAGTCGCCTCCAGACGTCTCAAGTGTGCTGCCAAATCACCACCAGGCTGCAACTTCATCTGGTACAACTGCTTGAAAAATGTCAATGCAGACGCTGACTCTTTTCTAACATGCACTGCTGCAAGACTGTCCCACATTTCTTTGGCAGTTTTCTTATTCCTTATATAGACTACTTGCTGGTTGCTGACTGCCAAATTAATTATTGCCCTGGCTTTTGCATCTCCTTTCGACCAAGCATTAGTTACAGGGTCAGGAGGGTCATCAGTTACATAGGTCCACACTTCTCTAGAGGTCAAAAGCGCCTCCACCCGAAAAGACCATAAACTATAGTTCTCATCTGTCAGCTGTGGGAAGACCAGAGCCTTCTCAGCTTCTGGAACCCAGTCAACCATTCTGGAACTCTTCCAGACCCACAGAACTACGCTAACAGGAGAAGGAGTTTTCAAACCTTTCTCAGAGTCCAAAAATTTGCAGTCATCCACTCAGCAGCTGGGCCCATAACCAAAGATGTTGGCTATTTGCAGTATGGTAGCGCTGCAGAGAGCTTGCTGGGGAGACCGTGCAATAAAAAGGGACTCAAAAATAACTTAAACAAGGTTTTAATAAGAAAAACAAAAACTCCATTTACACTAAATACATCAACAAACCAGACCCAACCACCAACCCATCTCCCAGGGTAATGGGAGAGCTAGGTGCTGCTCCTTATATACTACACCCAAATGCTGACACAGCTTAATCAATACAACTCAGCAGCACCTGCTATGTTTCACAGCTGTAAAGCTGGGTCTCGTTATTTTGCTCTGGCCCTTGCACTGACCCCTTAAAGACATACACATCGAGTGGAACAATGATGAACCTTTACATTTAAAGAAGCCATTCAACAGGCACAACTGTACCTTCCCTACACTCAGTCTACAAACCATGGGACTTGTGGGTTCAGTTGGCAACATCTGTGTGTATGACTATGACATAAACACACTGAAAGGATCAAACTGGATAAGTGACCGCATAATAGATGCCTTTCTTGCCTCCAGGGTGATCATGGCCAAAGAGCTAGGTCATGATGGAACAATTTCCCCACTTAATTGCCACTTCATGCAGATATGTCAAAGACTGCCAGTGCAAGCTCTGAAGAACTGTTTGAGATTTGGAGTGCTAAAGAAAGATGTTTTGATTATTCCAGTAAATGACACAGAAGTCCACTGGATACTGATAGTAATCATTTTTAAAAGGAAGACCATGCTCTACCTAGATTCCAAACATGGATTGAACCACTCTGTGATTGATGCAATAACATCCTTCTTAGCATGTCTGTATGAGATGGATTCAAAATATCCCTAGTTTTGCGGACTGGTCATTTTTTGCACCAACTGATATACCCAGGCAAGGTAATTCCAGTGACTACGGTCCTTTCACATGTACCATTGCCCATCTGATTGCTTCTGCTGCCCAATTACAGTTCATACAAAAGGATATGGCTGCCATTAGACCCTGGATTGCAAGAGAAATAATGCAGTACAGTGGAAAAACCTATTTTGAAGGACAAGACAAATATTTTCAAGTGGAAATTGATGCTGTTCCTCCCAAGAAGAGACAAATCTTGAAAGAGAGTCACATTACTGTTTCTCGATCATGCCCAGAGGGATGGAAGGATACACTAACCTATTGCTCAGATATTTTACCTTCCTTGTTTGAAGGCTGCTGGTCACTATGTTTTTTGAAGGAAGAGTGCAGGAGGCCCAGTGGTGACCTAATTATGGTTTACTGTGAAGGAAACTGCAAGGACTGGTACAAATGCTTTCCCATAGGCATTGATTCAAAAGATCTTCCAGAGGTTTTTGTGTGTCCAGATTGTCAATCCACTTTGGCCAAATAGATTTTGAAACTGTGAACTGTCATATTCCACAGGTTGGTATAATACAGCAAAATCCAAACATATAGTTTTCATCATCATGGCAGGGATGGTCCTTTTCCATAGTATTCTTATTCATGGAGTTGGTTTTTATATCCTGCTTTTCTCTACTTGAAGGAGTCTCAAAGTGGCTAAAAATCTCCTTTCCCTTCCACCCCCACAACAGACACCTTGTGAGGTAGGTGGGGCTGAGAGAGTTCAGAGAGAAGTGTGACTGGCCCAAGGTCACCCAGCAGCCTGCATGTGGAGGAGCGGGGAAGCGAACCTGGCTCACCAGATTAGAGTCCACCGCTCTTAACCACTACACCACAGAAACGTATCTCTTAAAACTCTTGAGCAAGCTGTTCAGTTCAGCCTCATAGTGATACTGATTTGCGGAGGGAAGGTTGGTGATGAGCAAGATCTGTTCCCATTTCCCAACACAGAGACCCTAGAGCAGTTTCTTTTGGGGGCTGAACCTGCAGAGTGTTTGTGTGGTGAGTTACCTCCTCCCACCAGAGGAAATAAAGACACAAGACACCATAAATTAAGGTTAATGGGCAAAAATTGGCCACAACTTTATTGATTGCAGGAAATGAGCGGTATTGGCCTAGGCATTGGTCCTATCCACTATCCGGCTTCAGGCTGTATGCCTGAGAGGCCGGGAAGGGTTAACACCAGCAGAGGGAGCCCTGCTGATGCACATCAACTAGGCACTCCCCTGGGGTCACCGCTCAGGGGCGTGCCTTGGGCTCTGACCTCCCTAGGCTTAGGACGGGGCCACGCCCCCGGAGTCCTTTACCGGACTACCCTTCGCAACCGGGGGAGGTGATGGCGCTCCTCACCCCATCCATCTACATAACAATACCCCGACCAATGCCTCACCACCACTCGAGCAAAAGCTCGCCGCCAATACCCTCAAATCTGCAACCAATCCCTAATCCCTGCAGAAATGTCAGCCAGCCAAACATCATTCCCCTCATTGGAAAGATGTACGCCATCCCCGCGGTAGAGGGTCTCCTTGCTGAATCGAATGTTGGGGTGGTCGATGACCCGTCCCCCCAGTGACACCACTCTACGAGCCACCGAGCATATTTTCCTGGACTTATTAATAGCAATAGGACATCTGCAATCTCTCCATATGCGCCTTTCTAACGGGGAAGACCAAATTATGACTAGATTTGGGTAAGTATTTTTCAATTCGTCAAAATCCCTGTAAATATTCCACATTATGTCCACACCCTTCCTGTAAGCCAAATCGTTTCCCCCCAACTGAATGACAAGGGCATCCGGTGGACCATCTTTGGCGACTCTGGCCTTCACTGCTGGCAGAAATTCAGCCCAACGCATTCCACGCCGAGAAATCCAGGAAAGTTCTATGTTCTCTGGCAATTCCAGCGCTTCTCCTTGACCTTGATTAAGAGCATGAATTCTGGCCCAGTGCACAATACTATGTCCAATGATCCAGACGTGCACAGCCCCACCACATAAAAGAAAAAGAGCAGAACAAGGAGGGATCGGGGGTGTGTGTGTTGAATATCATCATAATGGATCACCGGTGTCAGGGAACTGCCATCGGAAGGACAGGAGGTGCAAAGGCTCACTGAGGTTGAGAGAGACGTAGCAGCTGAAGAGGGAACCAGTAGGGGGAGAGGAGGAACTCCAAGGGAAAGTGAGTCGGAGGGATGGCTCAGAGACGCTTCCAGCGAAAACAGTGGGGAGGTCTCAGGACCTCCTATAGGGACACCCACTCCTCGCCGGAAACTGTCACGCAGAGAGTCCAGAAGACGTGTTTCCGTTAAGGAGCTTTTATGTTGGAAACGATTCCGAAAGCAACCACTTTCGGATTCTGCTAGCGACTGACGCAGCCATGCCGGAGGGGCTCCGTCACAGGCAGAGGTTTGAAAACCTGATCAAACTCTGAGGGACTTGCATTTTACGCACAAGCAGCTCATCATCCCATCACAACCGGACATACCCTTTAAAGGCATCTGATTTCCAACGCCCCATATCCTTTATTCTTTCGGCCGGGAGGCCTAAGTGTACCGCTGTCGTGGCTGCCCCAATCCTAAATGAATGAGCCGCAAATTCCGCAGGGGGGAAACCGCTTGCAGCAATTGCCTTGCACATAACGCGCGTAAACCGATGCCTTGTGAGGCGGGAGCCATCTTCATGTATGAAGAAGGGGCCGGGGGCTTTTGGTCTCAAATATAGGAAACGCCTTGTATCCTTTACTGGGCAAGGCCCCTTCTTATGAGTTGCTATAAGGCGAATTAAGGCCCCTTTTCCTAAATGATCAGTTTTGGAGCTTCGGATATGGAGAAGTAGGTCTGAAGGCGATAATGTCACATCCTTCAGTAAGATCCCTCAAGAAATATGACTGGGCTGATCATCGCACACCACCTCACCAATGCGCAAGGCGGTGAAAAAGGCGTCAGAGTATGCTGCTGAAAATAGGCGTGCTTCGTACTTAGACCAGCAAACCGTCCTTAGCTTTTTATGAATTTGGCTCAGGATGTCGAAGGTGATGGGTCTCCTGCCATCTGTGCTGGGAGGCTGGAGCCTATGCCAGCCCTGGGAGGAAAGCAGTGGCAGGCTGTTCCTCTGGAAGCCCTGCACCCAGGAGTGGGGGTGCAGGCAGAAGCTCTGCACCCAGGAGTGGGGGTGCAGTCAGCAGTGAGAGCTCTGGGAAAGCCAAAGTCTTCAAAGGTTGTTTTCGTCGAGAGTCGAAATCAGGCTGTGTGAGGCATTGTTCTGCCGAGGAATGCAAGGTCAAGCAGCTGCAGAGGAAGCAGATAAGGGACACTTCTCAGACGGTGGAGCGTGAGAACAGTGGCAGAGGCCCTGCTGGGGGCGGAGCTGCAACTATGGCAACTGTGAAGGACACTGGCAAAGGCCCCAGTCTGGGGAACAGTGCTTTTATGGCAACGCTGGAAGAGTGCCAGCCAGCTGTTTTGTCTCTGATTGTGGACACGGGAGCAACACACATGTTAGTTCCCTCTGCTGGACTTCTTCGGAACTGCAAGAAAGTTAAAATTGAACGCTTTGTTTCTCTACCTGACGGGAGCAAGAGACAGCTCACTGAAACTGGAATGTTGTGTTGTGCTTTTCTTAATCATAGAATCATAGAGTTGGAATAGACCACAAGGGCCATCGAGTCCAACCCCCTGCCAAGCAGGAAACACCATCAGAGCACTCCTGACATATGGTTGTCAAGCCTCTGCTTAAAGACCTCCAAAGAAGGAGACTCCACCACACTCCTTGGCAGCAAATTCCACTGTCGAACAGCTCTTACTGTCAGGAAGTTCTTCCTAATGTTTAGGTGGAATCTTCTTTCTTGTAGTTTGGATCCATTGCTCCGTGTCCGCTTCTCTGGAGCAGCAGAAAACAACCTTTCTCCCTCCTCTATATGACATCCTTTCATATATTTGAACATGGCTATCATATCACCCCTTAACCTTCTCTTCTCCAGGCTAAACATGCCCAGCTCCCTTAGCCGTTCCTCATAAGGCATCGTTTCCAGACCTTTGACCCTTTTGGTTGCCCTCCTCTGGACACATTCCAGTTTGTAGTGTCCTTCTTGAACTGTGGTGCCCAGAACTGGACACAGTACTCCAGGTGAGGTCTGACCAGAGCAGAATACAGTGGCACTGTCAGAGACTGCCTCCCGGTCCCAGCTCACAGAGGACCAACGCTAGCCAGTAGAACTGTACAAAAGTCTTTATTGAAGTTTAGTTTCCATTTTCAAGCCCTAGCGTGCGTCTCTACGTCTAGACCCTAGACCAGCGAAGCCTCGTCTGAGTCTCCGCCCCCTGTACACCAGTTTAAGACTCTAGCCTTACTCCACCTTCTTCGTTTCTCCTTCCGCCTCTGGGTCCTACTACCCCCCGGGGTGCCTTCCTTCCTGGACGCCTCGGAGGCGGACCCTTCGGACTCTTCCCCCTCTCTTCGGCGGGCTTTGGGACCTGGCTCCCTATCCGGGCTGCTCATTGCGCCACCCTCTCGCACATTTGAACTTGGCGCGCGCGCACTGCCTCTGACCTTCCTTTTGACCGTTTCCTCGCTCTCTGATGCAGGCGTGGCTAACCCTGACTCATGTCCTTCCGCTGACGGAAAGCTGCCTGCTGCCGATGCTTGGGACTCCTCCCCCTTACTGCTCTCCGGTGGGGAAGCTGGTCCCGATTTCCAACTGCTGCTTTCTGAGTCCCCTCTGGCCCCTCCTTCCTGTGGTGTTCCCTCTGGCAACCCCCTAGCTCTGACCACGGGAGCCCCTTTCTGTGAATCCTCTGATTCGCTGGAGAGACTTAGAGACCTCGGACGGCTATCATCGCTGACCTCTCCCTCGGATTCCTCTCCCTCGGTCTCTAATTCCTCCCTTTCCTGTCCCTCTGCTCCTGAACCCCTGACATCCATCCCCCCCTCGAAGCCCCCCCTTCCCCCCTCCCCTCCTTCCGGTGTGGGTACTGGGTGCTCCGTCGTAGCGGGGGTGCGTGCAGGATACAGTTCATCCCCCATGTACTCGTCGACGTCGCTCTCCTCTGCTTCCATCTCTCTGCCTCCTTGCTCGAACCCCACGTCTTCCCCCAACACGTCCATGTCCGTCTCGCCTCCGTTCCCCTCTGCGGGTGATGCCTGCCAAGGACCCCCCAGCCACTTCCTGCGCCACCGCTCCTCTGGTCGATCGTCCCACCAATACGAGCGGTCTGAGGCAGACCCCGGTGGCGAACCCTCCGGGGAGCTTGTGACTGGTGCCTGTTCCTCGTCCGATGCGAACCCCTGGAATGTGCTGGCTGAAAGTGTGGGTGTGAAGAGCCAGTCGTCGAAATACTCGGCTGGCATGGGCCTGTGTGGGAAGAGGGCATGAAACTCCTCTTTGAGCAGAGGCTCCTCCAAGGCATAGTCCGGTACCCAGCTGTTGGCACTGGCCGGGGTACCCTCTTTGGCTAGGAGATATTCTACTCCCTCTTCCCCCCATCTCGAGTCTAAAATCTCTGTGACCTCGTTGATGTGCCCCCTTCTTGGCGACCCCCCCTTTCTGGGCCCTTCTCTGAGCGGGTCTGGTGCTGTGTCTGGCTCCTGAAATCTATGAGGTGCTTTGTAGGGCGTGAGCACCGATCTATGGAACACCGGATGCATTCTGGAACCCTCCGGAAGAGCCAACCGGAAAGCCACTGGATTGACCTGTGCCTGGACTTGGTAAGGTCCTAGCTGCTTATGTCCTAGCTTCTTCTTCGCTAACGATCTGGTCGGCACTGCTTGCGCTGCTAACCAGACCCAGTCTCCCACCTGTATGTCTTCCCCAACTCTTCTGTGTCTGTCGGCCTGCACTTTGTATGCGTGCTTTGCTAGTTCTAACTGCCTCCTAAGCTGTTCGTGAACCTCCTGCAACTCCGACGCTAAGGCTTCCGCTGCCTGTGGCTCCCCCTCCCCCACTCTCTCTAAACCCGGGAAGGTTCTGGGATGCCTCCCGTTGTTGGCGAAGAACGGCGTCACCCCCGTCGACACGTGCTTCGTATTGTTGTAAGCGAACTCGGCGAGTGGCAGGTAGTCCACCCATGTCGTGGGCTGCTGATTGGCGTAGCATCTCAGGTACTGCTGCATGATGGCGTTGACCCTCTCCGCTTGTCCGTTGGTCTGTGGGTGTCTCGCCGACGCTAAATTGACTTTGACGTTCAGAATGCCCATCAGCTTCTGCCAGAAGTTCGAGATGAACTGTCGCCCCCGGTCGGACAGAATAGACCGTGGTAGACCGTGGACTTTGAACACGTGGTCTATGAACAGTTTGGCGGTCTGCTCTGCCGTGGCTACCTTCGCACACGGAATGAAGTGTGCCATTTTGGTAAACATGTCCACCACCACTAGCACTGCTGTCTTTCCCCTCGAACTGGGCAGATCCGTGACGAAGTCCAGGGCCACCCTCTCCCACGGTTCAGACGGTGTCTGCAGCGGTTCCAGCAGTCCCGCCGGCGGTTTGTGAACTGACTTGGCCCTTTGGCAGGTGTCACATCTCGAGACGTAATCCGCTACTTCCCCCCGCATCTTGGGCCACCAAAAGTCTCTGGCTACTAGTTCGACAGTCTTTTCTTTGCCAAAGTGCCCGGCGGTGGGAGCGTCGTGTAGCTGCTGCAGTACCCTTGCACGGAGGTCGTCTCCCGGCACGTAGAGTGCTCCCTTGTGGAGGAGCAACCCATCGCGTATCTGGAACTCGTCGGCCTTCGCTGTGCCCCTGTCGTAGCCCATGTATGTCCTTCCGGGCAATGTCAATGTCTATGTTTGATAAGAAACAGGAATCCATTGCCTTAATGAATGCATTTGCGCTTTGGAGCGCTGGATCCTTATCCCTCCACAGATTGCGCAGCCATGCTTTCGCGTCCCCATGCAAATGGGACAAGATAAACCCCACTTTCTCTTGCTCATCTCTAAAGTCTTTATCCAGCAGCTGCAGCGCAAACAGCACGTCTGCTCGGAAATTGGGGTACTGCTGTAAATTCCCATCAAAATGAGATACAATGCTGCCTCCTCTCTTCCCCAACCCAATCCCCTCGGATCTGGGTCCCGGTAGCCCCTGCTTCACAAGCCCTTCCAACCTGGCTTGAAGATCTTTGCAGGCAGCCGCCGCTTCTTCTTCTCTCTTCCTGGATGCGATTATTTCAGCGCTGAGTTGTGTCACCGCTTCTTGCAGGGAAGCTATTTGCTGTTCTGTAGTCATCTCGCCTGACTTTTGTGAGCTCGCAAGGCACCAGTCTTCTTCCCTCCCTGCCTCGCTCCCGTAGCGATGCTTGAGGCGAAGAAAACCGATGAAATGAGAGACGAGGCTTACTGTCAGAGACTGCCTCCCGGTCCCAGCTCACAGAGGACCAACGCTAGCCAGTAGAACTGTACAAAAGTCTTTATTGAAGTTTAGTTTCCATTTTCAAGCCCTAGTGTGCGTCTCTACGTCTAGACCCTAGACCAGCGAAGCCTCGTCTGAGTCTCCGCCCCCTGTACACCAGTTTAAGACTCTAGCCTTACTCCACCTTCTTCGTTTCTCCTTCCGCCTCTGGGTCCTACTACCCCCCGGGGTGCCTTCCTTCCTGGACGCCTCGGAGGCGGACCCTTCGGACTCTTCCCCCTCTCTTCGGCGGGCTTTGGGACCTGGCTCCCTATCCGGGCTGCTCATTGCGCCACCCTCTCGCACATTTGAACTTGGCGCGCGCGCGCTGCCTCTGACCTTCCTTTTGACCGTTTCCTCGCTCTCTGATGCAGGCGTGGCTAACCCTGACTCATGTCCTTCCGCTGACGGAAAGCTGCCTGCTGCCGATGCTTGGGACTCCTCCCCCTTACTGCTCTCCGGTGGGGAAGCTGGTCCCGATTTCCAACTGCTGCTTTCTGAGTCCCCTCTGGCCCCTCCTTCCTGTGGTGTTCCCTCTGGCAACCCCCTAGCTCTGACCACGGGAGCCCCTTTCTGTGAATCCTCTGATTCGCTGGAGAGACTTAGAGACCTCGGACGGCTATCATCGCTGACCTCTCCCTCGGATTCCTCTCCCTCGGTCTCTAATTCCTCCCTTTCCTGTCCCTCTGCTCCTGAACCCCTGACAGGCACTATTACTTCCCTTGATCTAGATGCTATACTCCTATTGATGCAGCCCAGAATTGCATTGGCTTTTTTAGCTGCCGCGTCACACTGTTGGCTCATGTCAAGTTTGTGGTCAACCAAGACTCCTAGATCCTTTTCACACATACTGCTCTCAAGCCAGGTGTCACCCATCTTGTATTTGTGCCTCTCATTTTTTTTTTTTTTGTCCAAGTGCAATACTTTACATTTCTCCCTGTTAAAGTTCATCTTGTTTGTTTTGGCCCAGTTCTCTAATCTGTCAAGGTCGTTTTGAAATGTGATCCTGTCCTCTGGGGTGTTAGCCACCCCTCCCAGTTTGGCGTCATCTGCAAATTTGATCAGGATGCCCTTGAGTCCATCATCCAAGTCGTTGATAAAGATGTTGAATAAGACCGGGCCCAAGACAGAACCCTGTGGCACCCCACTAGTCACTCTTCTCCAGGATGAAGAGGAACCATTGATGAGCACCCTTTGGGTTCGGTCAGTCAGCCAGTTACAAATCCACTGAGTGGTAGCATAGTCAAGTCCGCATTTTACCAGCTTCTTTACAAGAATATCATGGGGCACCTTGTCGAATGCCTTGCTGAAATCAAGGTAGGCTACATCCACTGCGTTCCCTTCATCTACCAGGTTTGTAATTTTGTCAAAAAACGAGATCAGGTTAGTCTGACATGACTTATTTTTCAGAAATCCATGCTGACTATTGGTGATCACAGCATTCCTTTCTAGGTGCTCACAGACTGTTTGCTTAATGATCTACTCCAGAATCTTCCCTGGTATTGATGTCAGACTGACTGGGCGATAATTATTTGGGTCCTCTCTTTTCCCCTTTTTGAAAATAGGGACAACATTTGCCCTCCTCCAGTCTGCCGGGACTTCGCCTGTTCTCCAGGAATTCTCAAAGATGACTGCCACTGGTTCTGAGATCACATCTGCCAGTTCTTTTAATACTCTTGGATGCAGTTCATCTGGCCCTGGAGACTTGAATACATCTAAACTAGCCAAGTATTCTTGTACTATCTCCTTAGTTATTCTGGGCTGTGTTTCCTCTGCTGAATCATTTGCTCCAAATTCTTCAGGTCGGGCATTGTTTTCTTTATTGGAGAAGACTGAGGCAAAGAAGGCATTGAGGAGTTCAGCCCTTTCTGTGTCCCCTGTTTGCATTTCACCATCTTCTCCTCTGAGTGACCCCACTGTTTCTTTGTTCTTCCTTTTGCTACGGACATACCCATAAAAGCCTTTTTTGTTGCTTTTAACCTCTCTAGCAAGCCTAATCATGAGGTTCAAGCCTTTGTTGTTCCTGAAATCGCTAATTGTTTGCTAAGCGTGTCTGCTGTAATTGCTGACGGTTTTTGTGTAACTTTTGCAAATAACATGTGTTCTTTTTCCAGGGATGGCAAGGAGCTGTATAAGGTAGAATGCAAAAATAGGCTGTTTGTGGTGGAGATGCCTATTGTTGCTGAGGATGCCACTGAAGAAACACAGGTGCAATGTGTAAACATCCCACCACACAGTGGGTGTTCCCATCTCTGGCATCGAAGATTTTCTCATTTAGGTTGGGCTTATGTGAAAAAGGCCCCAGAATTGACACAAGGGTGCACATTTAAGGGTTGTGACAAGTTCCTGGATTGCAGAGCCTGCAAGCAATCGAAGGTTGTCACGTGCTCATATCCCAGGTCAGACAGAAAGACCACCAGTCCCTTTGAGTTAATTCATGCAGATTTGTGTTGCCCCATGTCTGTAGAGTCCTTGGGTGGATCAAAGTTCATTCTTCTCCTAGTTGATTATTTTTCGAGGTCCTCTTGGGTTTTCTCGATAAAACACAAGAGTGAGGCTGCTGGGTTGATCAAAGATTGGATCACAGCAGTTGAGGTGACCTTTTCCACCAAGGTGAGAAATTTTCAGAGTGACAGGGGGGCAGAGTTCACTGGTTCTGCGTTGCAGAATTTCTTCCGCCAGAAGGGAATCAGCCACCGGCTGACAGCGCCTCACAGTCCGCAACAAAATGGAGTCGCAGAAAGGAAGAATCACACTTAACAGGAAGCTGTTTCTGCTATCCTGTATGACGCAGGGCTGCCGCAGCGGTTTTTGCCCGAAGCTTGGAAATGTGCAGCATTTGTACAGAACCGAGTGTTCAATGCAAGTGTAGGAGACACACCTTATTTCCTGTTGCACGGTAAGAAGCCCAAAGTGCATTTCTTACGTGTGTTTGGCTGTGTGGCTTGGGTCCTCATTCCAAAGGCTTTCCGCAGGAAGGGTGAACCAAGGTCCAAGAAGATGATCTTTGTGGGGTATGAACCTGGTTCTAAAGCTTGGAGGTTTGCATACCCAAGTGGAAACCAGTCTAGGCTGGTAATCAGCAATAGAGCTGAGTTCTGTGAACAAGCTGGGTGGACGCATTTGCAGGGCAACCCAGATGTTCTTTCACAGCAGTTCTTTGACTCAGAAGAGGAAGAGGAGGAGGAACCTGTTGTTGGGGACCGCAACAGGGACAGAGTCCACAACAGGGGCAGCTTAGAATCCCTCAGAGGGGGAGGCCCAGAACACCTCCTCAAACCACTGTCAAGTCTGAGCCAAAGAGTGAGCCCTCCTCACCTGCAGGACCAGCTGTAAGGTTCAAAAGGCGCAGCAGGTCAGAGGGGGGAGTTTCTGACACTGAGGATTGTCTAGCTGGCCCTAGTGGATCAGAGGGGGAAACAGAGTTTATGCTGAGAAGATCAACAAGATCTACGAAGGGCAGGCCGCCTGACAGGTTCGAGGCCACAAGTGTGTGGGTTGGTGTGGCTAGGTGTGAACCTAAAACCTTTGAGGATGTTCAAAAGATGCCTGAGGAAGAAGCCAGCAAATGGCATAAGGCAATGCAGAAGGAGATGAACTCAATGGAGTCTCTGGGTGTGTTCTCACTCACATCTTTGCTGGCTGGCAAACAGGCTGTGAGTTGCAGGTGGGTTTATCGCCTTGAACCCACAGAGTCTGGAGAACCACAGTACAAGGCTAGGCTAGTTGCTAGGGGTTTCACACAGAGGAAAGGAGTCCATTTCATGGAAGTGTATTCTCCTACTTCCAGAAGTGAAACTCTGCACATGCTCTTAGCTGTTGCTGCACAAAGAGGTTGGAAGGTAAACCACTTTGATGTGGATGTTGCCTATTTGAACTCAGATCTCCAGGACGAGTTGTACATGCTTCCTCCTCCAGGGTTTGAGGTCAAGGGACAAGGCATTGTGTGGCGGTTGCATAAATCTATTTATGGTTTACATCAATCTGCCAGAAACTGGAATATGTGTCTAAATGAAGCCTTAGAAAAGCTAGGTTTCAGGAGAAGTGTTGCTGACAGCTGTCTGTACCTTAAAGGGTCAGGAGAGACGCAGAAAGCGATTCTAGTCTTTGTTGACGACCTCTTATATATGGCACAGACAGGTAAACACATGGAGAAGTTTGCTAAGGAGCTTGGTAAAAGGTTCAAGCTCAAGCAACTTGGAGCTGTTAGGTCATATCTAGGCGTAGATGTGTCGCGAACAGAGGATGGAAGTTTTCTGCTCAGTCAGAGAGGTAAAATTGAGCAACTGCTTCAGAAGTTCAGGATGAGTGAGTGTGCAGGTGTCAGGACTCCTATGGAGGCTGGCTATGTGAAAGACAGTCAGCAAGTAGAACGCGCTGTGTTCAAAAATGCTGAACTCTTTCAGTCAGCTCTGGGTAGTCTGCTGTATCTGTCCCAGTGGAGCAGACCAGACATAGCGTTCGCTATCAATCTGCTCAGCAGGGAAGCTTCAAATCCAAGTGTACAGGCCTGGAATGGTGTCAAACGGGTGCTGCGGTATCTGCAGGATACCACAGACTTTTGCCTTAGGTTGTCAGCTAAGGGTGACGTCAAGCTGACCTCGTGGGTGGATGCGGATTGGGCTAACCTTAAAGATCGCAAGTCCGTGTCAGGCCTAGTGGTGAAGTTTGGGAACTCAGTAGTTGGGTGGAGGTCTCGGAAGCAAAGTCTCATAGCGCTTTTGTTTACTGAAGCTGAGTTCAGTGCGCTTTCTGAGGTGTGCAGAGAGTTGGAGTTCTATGCATGTTTGGTCCAGGAACTCTGTGGATTGAATTGTTTGCCCATTGTTGTTTACGAAGACAATCAACTGTGCCTGAAATTGGCTGAATCGGGGCAATTTAAGGCCAGGACCAAACATCTAGACATACGTTTCCAAAATGTGTGTCAGAGTGTTCGTGAGGGATTAGTTGCACTGAAATACTGTCCCTCAGCCAAGAACCTCGCCGATGGTTTTACGAAACCACTAACCTTCCAGAGGCATGGAGAGTTCTGTGAAGGTCTGTGTTTGGGGTGAGCTTTGTTGCTTATTTCCCCCCCAGGTGCAGAACAAGAGGGGGTGTAGAGTTTGGTGGCTATAGGTTTAACCTTCTTGGTGTTCTGTATCTGGGGGGAGGAGCGTCTGTGCGACGCTGTGCTATCGTCACAGTCTTTGTTCTGTGAGTTGGTTTCAGTTTTAGACAGAGACTGAGAGTGCTCCGGCACAGAACGGAGAGGAAATGTCTGAAAGTTCTGATGGTGGGCTAAGATGGCGACGAAGGTAGTTACCAAGTAAGTTCGCTTACCCTTATCAAAGTTTTAAGTGGTTTTAAGTGGTTTTTATCTTCCCCTGTTTTTATCCGAGAGTTTTAATGATCTGCTGGCTGTGCTAGCTTTTATTCAAGAGTTTTAATGAACTGCTGGTTGTGCTGGCTATCTTTTATTATCTCTTTTATCACCGCCACGGCTGCCGCCGACTCCCTAATCTGGGAGAGATAAGTGGAAGGCAGTATTCTTGTGTGGAAGACTAAAGGATTTAAGGAGCTCCCCAGCACAGTGCCCACGACGGTTCCCCTGCAAAATTGATTTATGGGTCATGGAAAACGCCCAAGAGACTCGGACGAGGCGTTATCTTCTCCGAGGCCTAAGCAATCAAGGAAGGGTTCACTTAAAGGAGGGAGAGGCCCCGAGGAATGTACCTACTCAATAGTAACTCAAAATCGTTTCGATCCCCTAATTGCCCTTGAAATAACATCAAAAGATGAGGCCCCTGAGACGCTACAAGTTGGAAACGCTAATGGTAACACAAATGGGGAGGGTCCCTATCTGAAGGAGGTGTTGGTAGCCGATTCTGCGGACTGCTCAGGATGTGAGCAACTCCATCTAGTAATTAGAACTCTAAACTGTATATTTAAGAGAATTGACGGCCTATTCTCTCAGCTGCATAGCCTTCAGCAAAAACTGGATGACCAGCCGGTTCAGACAGCCCAAGATGGGGCAGTAGATGTTCCATTGTGCCAGCAGAAAGCTCCACCAAACACTGATCGTATGAAGAACTGCAAATACAATCTCAACCCCTCACTGAATCGCCAATCCCTGACTCTACATCCAAGGAAGATTTCCCTAACCTTCCGGGATAGGGACCCAAGTTGGGCAACGCTACATGGGACTAAAGAGCACCTCAGATGGCTTCTAAAACTCGAGACATCACAAATAGATCTTTGTGCTGTGCTTCCCTTAATCCGCCAGAACAGATACCAGAGAATAATGCTGGCTTTCCATTCTGCAAAAATCCCCTCTCTCATTATTCAGCAAAAAGTGTTTTTGAATAGTCTTGGCATTTTTCCAACGAGAGTTTTCATGGACTCCATAATTAGACCCCTCCTATCGGAGGGATTAATCAAGGAGACGGTACAACCTTCCCATCCTGAACCACAAAAGAGGGCTGAGCTGTACACCTCATGTCTGGGCCAGTCCCATAGTACCCCCACTCCTACAACTAAACACTATGATTGTGCCAGTAACTCTTTGACACCCCAGGAGGAAAGAGAGCTTATTGCCTCCTTTGGAGAGTTACCAGCGATGGAACAACAAGAAATTATAAATAGGCTGGACTCACTTAAACTTCAGCTCCTAAGTATCGCCTGCAACGGAGTTCCTATGAATAATACCCACTCTAACTTAGCGGTGCCAGGCCCCATGGAGGTGGAAACAACAATCCCCCAATATCCAGCATATAAGGTGCCATCGGCATTGGATGGGAAGGTCTCACTGCTGGAGGCAGACTCTTCTCCTCCCCTTCACGCTGGTAACTCATCCCTGCTTTTAATAGACTTAACTGTTCCCTCTGAGATTAACCGATCAAAGAATGAATCTCAGGATAACACTCCCCTGGATAAATCGTCGCCCCTGCATCCCTCCATGCCGGACTTGGAATCAACATACATCGAAGACCATCCACGTCCTGTGACGGTAGTGGCCACTCCAAGTCAGGCTTCTCCACCAAAAGTCCAAAAATTACGTGAGGAAGACACTATAGGGTCGAGAGTCAACACAGAGTGGACTGAAGACCCAGCAGGACATATAAATCAAATGATCACAAGTGTATCGGTTAGATCCCCAAAGAGGACGGCTCCAGCGGACTTGGCAGGAGCCTCCTCAGAGCCTAGTTGGGCCCGACAGCTAAAAACGCCAAATATTATCTCTACTCACCAGGATGCTGACTCTTTTCTGCCCCCCAAAAATTCTGGCCCTTGTGATTTGATCGTGCCACAACCGGCTCGCACCAGAGCAAAAGACTTTTTTTTTTTTTTTTTATAATAAATTTTTATTAGTTTTCCATAAGTAAAGAAAAGACAAAACAAAAACATAAACATAAACAAACAAAAACTCGACTTCCCCATACCACCCCTTTTCTGCATTCTTGTTTCAAGATTTTTCAGCAACCCTCTGATAATAACTTGAATATATTTCATGTATTTAACTTCAGTTAGTTATTAATACAACTGTAGTTCTTTATCTCTTATAACTCTGAGCCCCTAATTTTCCAAATTACAACAGTTTTTGAGATAAACTTTAAATTTGTTCCAATCTTCATCCACCGCCTCCTTCCCCCGGTCTCGAATTCTGCCAGTCATCTCTGCCAGTCCCATATAGTCGATCACCTTCGTCTGCCATTCTTCCAACGTGGGTAAATCTTGCGTCTTCCAATACTTTGCTAGAAGAATTCTTGCTGCTGTAGTGGCGTACATAAAAAATGTCCTATCCTTCTTTGGCACCATTTGGCCCACCATACCCAAGAGAAAGGCCTCTGGTTTTTTAACAAACGTTCTCTTCAGAACTTTTTTTATTTCATTATAGATCATTTCCCAGAAAGCCTTAATCTTCGGGCAGGTCCACCAAAGGTGATAGAAGGTTCCCTCCGTTTCACTACACTTCCAACACTTGTTGTTGGGCAAATGATAGATCTTTGCTAACTTAGCAGGAGTCATGTACCACCTGTAGATCATTTTCATAATGTTTTCTTTTAAGGCATTGCATGCCGTAAATTTAACACCAGTGGTCCATAACTGCTCCCAGTCAGCAAGCTCAATGTCATGCCCAATGTCCTGTGCCCATTTAATCATATTAGATTTCACCATTTCATCTTGAGTATTCCATTTCAACAGCAAGTTGTACATTCTTGACAAGTTTTTAGTATTGGGTTCTAGCAGTTCTGTTTCTAATTTTGACTTCTCCACTTGGAAGCCTTTCTTTCTGTCCTGTTTGAATACTTCATTTATCTGTCGATAATGTAACCAATCTCTCACCTTAAACTTCAGTTTCTCAAAACTCTGCAATTTTACATTTTCACCATCTTGTTCTATAATTTCACAATATTTAGGCCAATTAGAACCCATATTCAATTTTTTCACCTCTTTTGCTTCCATTGGTGACAACCACCTAGGGGTTCTACTTTCAAACAGATCTTTATACCTAATCCAAACATTATACAGAGCTTTCCTCACCATATGGTTCTTAAAACCTTTATGCAATTTTACCTTGTCATACCATATATATGCATGCCAACCAAATCTGTTGTCAAATCCTTCAAGATCCAAAATGTCTGTATTCTCGAGGAGCAGCCAATCTTTCAACCAGCAAAACGCTGCTGATTCATAGTAAAGTCTTAAGTCCGGCAGGGCAAAACCCCCTCTATCTTTCGCATCTGTTAATGTCTTAAATTTTATTCTTGGCTTTTTGCCCTGCCAAACAAATTTCGATATGTCTTTCTGCCACCTCTTGAAACAGTCCATCTTGTCTATTATTTGTAATGTCTGAAACAGAAATAACATTCTAGGCAATACATTCATTTTGATAACAGCAATTCTGCCTAACAAGGAAAGTTTCAGCCTTGACCATATGTCTAAATCTTTCTTAACTTCTGTCCAGCATTTATCATAATTGTCTTTGAAAAGATTCACATTTTTCGATGTCAAATTCACCCCCAGGTATTTCACTTTTTTTGCTATCTCCAAACCTGTTTCATTCTGGAATGTCTCTTTTTCTTCATTTGTTAGGTTTTTTTCCAAGACTTTAGTTTTTTGTTTGTTCAACTTAAATCCTGCAACTTGACCAAATATCTCGATCAGTTCTAAAACTCTTTTTGTACTAGTGATTGGCTGTTGCAAAGTCAAAACTAGGTCATCTGCAAATGCCCTTAATTTATACTCTCTCACTCCGACCTGAATTCCTTTAACCAACTGGTCCTTTCTAATCATATTTAGCAAAACCTCCAGAACCAGTATAAAAAGTAGGGGGGAAATAGGGCATCCCTGTCGTGTTCCTTTCTCTATAGCTATCTCTTCCGTTACCACATTATTCACAATTAGTTTTGCCTTCTGCTCAGAATAAATTGCACCTATACCATTTTCAAAACCTTGGCCTACCCCCATCCCTTGGAGATTCTTTTTCATAAAACTCCAACAAATATTGTCAAAGGCTTTCTCCGCGTCCACAAAAATCAAAACCGCTTTTCTGTTAATGTTCATTTCCAACAGTTCCACAATGTCTATTATGTTCCTCACATTGTCAGACATGTGTCTTCCCGGGAGAAAGCCAGATTGATCCTTATGAATCTCACCTGTCAATACTTTCTTCAGTCTTTTTGCTAAAATGTCTGCAAAAATTTTGTAATCCACATTTAATAGTGATATCGGGCGGTAGTTCTTAACCTGGTTCTTTTCAGTCTCGGTCTTTGGTATAAGTGAGATAAAGGCCTCTTTCCACGTTTCAGGTGCCTTTTTCCCCTCCAATATTTCATTGCAAACTTCTTTCAGTGGTTGCACTAAACATTCTCTCAAAGCTTTATAATATCTAGCCGTCAGTCCATCTGGTCCTGGAGACTTTCCCAGTTGTGCCTTTTGAATGGCCTCCTCTATTTCTTGTTCTGTTATTTTCTCATTCAAAATCAACTTGCCCTGTTCTGAAATTTTCAGTAGTCCATAATTTTTAAGAAATTCTTCTATTTCTTGTTCGTTTACTGGCCCTTGTGTATATAATTTCCTAAAAAAACTTTGAAAACAGTTACTTATCTCATTTGGCTTATGAACATTCTTTCCCTCTATCTCCAAACAGGTAACTGTATTCAATTTTTGCCTCTTTTTCAATTGCCATGCAAGGAGCTTCCCACACTTGTCTGCAGACTCAAAAGTCCTTTGTCTCATTTGTTTAATTTTCCATTCTATCTCTTGATTTGTCAGTTCCATATATTGCGTCTGATAATATTTTATCTCTCTCAAAATTTCTTGAGACTTTGGTTTTGACCTCAGTTTCTTTTCTCCTTCCTTCATTTTTTCTAAAATTCTTTCTTTCCTTTCATTTTGCTTTTTCCTCTTGATTGAATTTTGTTGTATCAGGAAGCCTCTCATCACGGCTTTACTCGCGTCCCAAATTGTTCTTTTTTCCACATCTGTTCTCAAATTTATCTCAAAGTAATCTTTCAATGTCTTTAGGGCCTTTTTACAGAATTGTTCATCTCTAAATAGGGAGTCATTCATTCTCCATCTAAAGGATCCAGTTGTTGTCATTTTCATTTCCATCTTTACGGCATTATGGTCGGAGCAGGTTTTTGGGCAGATTTCTACTTTTTTAATCTTTGTAGCCATCACACTAGATACCCAGATTTGGTCAATTCTCGTCCATGTCATTTTAGATTCCGAGAAAAAAGTTCCCTCTCTCTCGAGAGGATTCTTTGTTCTCCAGATGTCAATCAAGTCCATATTTTCCGTCATCTCGAAGAAAGTCTTTGGTAATCTTCCTTCTTTAGATATTGTCTGTCTTTGTGCCTTGTCCATATTTGTAGAAACCACTCCATTCATGTCCCCCATCATTATTATTTTGCAGTCGAGATAATCTAGTAAAGTCTCATGCAACTTCTTAAAAAATTCTGCCTTCCCATCATTTGGTGCATATACTCCAATTATCAAATATTTTTCCGCCTGGATCTGTACTTCAATTGCCAGGTATCTTCCTTCTTCATCCTTAAATTTTAATTTTGGGTCCAATTTTTCCTTTGCATAAATCACTACTCCTCTCTTTTTTACTTTATCGGAAGATATAAATTCTTGTCCCAATCTTTTGTTCACCAACAATTTCCTGTGTGCTCTAGTTATATGAGTTTCCTGTAGACATATCAGATCCAGTTGTTCCCTTTTCAAAATGTGGAAAACCTGTCGTTTTTTTCTGGGATGGTTCAAACCGTTGCAATTCCAGCTTAGAAGTTGCAGAGACATTTTGTTTGTTAGATGTTTGATCCTCCGACTGCTCCAAGTTTTTCTTCCTCTTCAGTTGGCGGTTGTGGTAGTCCAAATGATAGATTTGCAATGTCCGTTAGCCCTCCTCCTTCTGATGTTAATCCTTGTCCTTCTCTTGCCGGGTCCACCGTACCTTTCTGTAGGTCCTCTAGGTTTCTCTCCAAAAAGTACTCTTTCTCCTGTACTGTTCTTATTCTTACTTTCTTCCCTTTGTAGTTAAAGGACAACCCCTGTGGAAATTCCCACCTGAAGGGTATGAAGTTCTTCCTCAGCAAATTGGCAAGGTCTCTATAAAAAGTCCTCACTTCCAAGATGTATTTAGGGATGTCCTTAAAGATTTGGACTTAAATGTTTCCAATCACCAAAGCTTTTTGATAATGAAGGTTCAGTATCTTGTCTCTTTCCTCTTTGGTTCTAAAGGTGATCAGACAATCCCTTGACTTCTTGCTTTGCTTTCTACCAAGTCTGAAAGCAGTTGTTATCCCCACTTCATCTTCCTCCAGATCTCCTTGCCAATTTTCCAGAATTGCCTCTGTGAGAAATTCCGCCAGATTGTCCTCTTCTTTCTCTGGAACCTGTCTAAATTTCAGATTTCGTTCTTTCCGTTGTAATTCCAGTAAGGAGAGGGCCGCTTCATGCTCATTCACCTTTTTCTCAATCGGCACAAGTCTTTCCTGTGTCTCACCTGCAACAGATTTTGCACTCTCTGCAATTTTCCTTGTTTCTGAAGATTCCTGAATCAGTCTATTTATAGATTCTGTATTTGTTGCCACTGATGTAGTATTCAGATCCAATCTTACTGTAAGTTCTGTCAATTTCTTTGAATTTTCTGTAGATTGCTTTGTTAAGGCCTCAAGGGATTGATTTATTTTAAGCAGTGCCTGTGTCATAGATTCCATTGATGCTGCTGTCACACTATCCGGTGCAGGCACTGTGTTGCCAGAGATTGAACCTCTTTTCTTTTGTGTTAGTTTAGCTTTAGATCTGGTTCTTATCTCCTCTGCCGTGCCACTCATATCCCAAGGCCGTTCTCACAGGAAAAACTTGCAATGGAAAATCCCACTATTAGTCAGTTATTTTGCAATTTTTCCCTCTTAGCCCTCAAGAGGGAGCAGTTAAAAGTTTCCAAGTTAGAAACAACAAAGAGACAGAAAGCCGGATGTAGAAAATCTCAAGTCCGCCATTAAAGTTGTAAAACTTTTTCTCCAATTTAAATTTGGCTAGTCCAATGTCAGTAACAAAGTCCCATTCAAATCTTAAATGTCTTAAAATTTTTTCACCATTTAAGGTATAGTCTATATCCACTTCAAAGTTATTTTAAAGAACAGTTTTCCCGGTGTTAAGTCCTGGCAGGTCGTCCCGGGGATCAGAGCAGTGAAAAACTTTGTTTCCCTTTAAATTAAAAGTATCTTCACAAGGCTGTCTTTTTTTCCCCCCTCTCCTGCCGATCTGGAGGGGAGAGATACTTTTGACAGCTCAGGTTTGACAGTTCGCAACTAAGTTTCTAATAACTGCAGCGAGGTCTTTCGTTGCTTTAAATTCCTGCAGTCCGGGGGGGGCAGACTTCCTTATTTTTTGCCCTCCCGTTTTCAGCCAAATTTTCTATTTTTAAAGATTCCTGATTTTTTCCCTTCTTACTCACGGGAATCCAGTCCAGATTTTCTTTTCAGGAAGGAATCGGCGCTCTCCGCTAATGGCGACGCGGCTTCACTCCGCAGGCTGGGTAGCGACTCTCAGCACCGCGCTCACTCCCGATGCCGCTCCGGAGCCTTTAAAAAGGCTCTTTCACAGTACCGGGGGGCGCAAAGGTGCCCACCGAGTCTCCTTGCTCTCAGGCTTCCGCGCCTGAGATTTTAGGGGTCCCCCACTCGCCGTAGCGGGTAAGACCCGAACTTGCGGAGCAGTCCTTCTCCGGAGCCCGGAGGTAGGACCGCCATTAAGCGCTGGCACCGACCGGAAGTCCACCAGAGCAAAAGACTCACCACAACTGGCGCGCACCAGAGCAAAAGACTCACCACACCAGGACGTCAACATTCAGCAAAGGAAAATAACGGACTTCTTTAAGGGAGCGTCCTTGCTGCATAAGAGCTCCCCACAAGAATTTAAATGACGGTTAGCCGGACAACCCAAAAAAAAACCACCAATATCAATCCTCTGTTGGAACATCGCTGGCTGGTGTAGGAAAAAATGTGACCCAGAATTCCAGTCGTATATCAATTCGTTTCATATCATTCTATTGCAAGAAACTTGGGAGGAGGGTGAAATTGTTATAAATGGATTCGACCTTCTATCTCTTCCAGCTTGCCCCTCCCAGAAAGGAGGACGGCCGAAAGGTGGTCTAGTAATTGGTATCTCACTGAAGCTGCATTTTAAATTTTCATTAGTTTCGACTGCTCCCCCCTATGCTTTATCCGGGTTGATGTCGGGGGGGAAAGTATCACTGCTAATCTCCAATGTCTACCTCCCGCCAGGGGGTTCGTCCCTTGAACTGCATGATAGATGGGAAATATTAGAAGATCATTTAGTATCATGCCGAGTTAAATATTCCAATAGCCAATCCTTAATTGGGGGTGACTTTAACGCACGCATAGCAGCAAATTGGGTCGATTTAACTAAAGCTAAATGGTGGTCAGCTCCATGCCTCGACAATTATGATTTGATACATGCCTTGAGGAGAACCTCAAAAGACTCTAAAGTAAACGAGGCTGGAGTACTTCTTTACCAAATGGCTATTCGCTTAAACCTAGTACCCCTGAATGGTTGCTGCCCTCCCGATATACCGGGGGAGTATACCCACCTAGGCATAAAATCAAATAGTGTACTAGATTACGTTTTAGCCTCGAGTGATTTGATGCCGAAAGCTCTCTCTTTTAAGATTGACAATATTCAGTTCAGTGACCACCTTCCGCTTGCTGCTACGTTTGACCTAGACTGGCACGGGGACGAGTTTTAAAGTTTTTTTTTATAAAAAAAAGCTGTCTCTGGACTGTATCACTCCCTCTTCTCTCACACGGAAGGCAAACTGCTGCGTCTCTGCAATTTTTCCTACCTAGGTCGTTTTTCTCAGAGTGTGTGCAAGGGGAAACGGCTGGACGGTGGAATCATATTTCCTCAAAATAAATGTTTAATTTTAGGCACCAAAGGACAAATGATGTCAGTAGTGTTGCCACCCTTGGTGAACGCGAGGATTGCCTGGCGAGTACGGAAACCACGGCCTGGTTGTCTGTCCAGAAGCACACCCGGTGATCCTTGAACTCCTCTGCCCACAAATGCACCGCCACCGCTATTGGGAAAAATTCCAGAAAGGTAAGGTAAGGTCACGTGTAATTGGTTTGCCCTGTGTAGGGATATCACGGAGTGGGGATTGGGGTCCGGAGGGAGCACACCTCCCCACCAGCAGGCAGCCACAATCTGCCTGCACGCGTGACCCTGCGGTGCGGGGTACATCCCCCCCCCAGACAAGCCACAGCTGTCTGGAACATCGTTCCCTCGGTCTAACCTTTTGCGGTCTCAGCAGTCTGCGGTGTCCTGTCTGTAACCTTTGTCCCTGAGACCTTTTGTCTCCGTCATACACTGTGCAAGGGGAAAATGACGCTGTGGAAACAGGTGCCAAAATAACTTTGTACCACCCCACGATCTCGGGACGGAAGATGTGTAAAGGTCACAGCCCAAAATGTATTTGCCTGGCTTGCATATTTGTCTCAATAAAAGGAGGCTCCACAGGTCTAGCAAGCAGCTCGCTTCAGCCCACCTGTGCGCAGCTCACATGATGATCAACCCCAGTCCTGTGCCTTCCTTCAGCTGGTGCCCAACTCTCTGGGGCTAGTTTACTCACTTCGCTCGGAAAAGAGCTAGAGACGCGTCCTCGTATCCTCTATAAGGATCCCGGTGAGTATACGAAGGGGGGAAGATGGGGAGTTCCCTTTCTGCCCAACAATTGCAACATCGTAAAGATCTTCAGTATTTGCTTTTAAAAGCGCGACATCCTTGTTCCTGCAAGGCACTTAATGCTCTCTTGCGGGAAATTGATGCACAGTGTCCCTGGTATCCAGAGAGCGGGTTGTTCCGGGCCAGGGACTGGGAACAAATTGGGCAAACCCTGCATTCGGAGCCACAAGCTCCAGTGCAGGTGCTTCAGGCATGGCGCTTCTGCAGATATGCGGTTCAGCGGTTCGGCCCTGCAGAAGTTCAGCCTGTATTTTCTCTTATCAATCCTCCATCTCTTCCTTCCGCTCTGACGAGGGTGGTGGTAGCAGCTCCGCTGAGCCTGGCTTTTAAGCAGCCAGCACCTGAGACGCCAACAGCTGAGGTTTCTCAGGGTTCTCAGCAATCCTCTCTTTTATCTCAACCCGAACTTTCTCTTGATACTTCATTTCAGCCCTCAAGTCTGCCTGGCTTGGCAGATCCAGCGGTGCCTCTTGAGTCGGTAAAGGCTCAGAAGGCAGATCTCTCCGCTGTAGAGCAAATGGTTAGGGAGGCAAAAGCATCTTCTCACCTAACTGTGGAAGAGCTTGCTGACCTAAACATGCTGAGTCCGGTTGCAAGGGCACCGGATGGTCAGGGCCAACAGGTTAGCCGTTGGGACCCTCTGCCTTATTCTGTAATCAGAAAGGTGGAAAAGGCCGATAATGAATTGGATTTGACCAGTACCTATCCACATGGACTGGAGGAGGATGAGTCCTCAAACTTTGTATTGATTCCTGATGACTGGAAATCTGTAATGAAAATGCTCTTGAATCCTGGCCAGTTTGTCATTTGGCTTAGTGAATTTCGCCAACCTGCAGAGCATCAAGCCCGTGTGCAGGCAGCCCGAGGCCTTCTCTTTGATCATCTGGCAGGAGAAGGACAGTCTAGTACTGTGGACAGGCAAAGTCAGCCGCCTCAAAAGTGTTTCCCCTTGATTGCTGCATGCGCTTTGCAGGCATTTAAGAATGTCGTTGTGAACTTGCAAACTCTATTGCTCCAGAAACAGTTTCCTGTGATTTCTGCATGCGCCCTACATGCCTTTCAAGCTCATAAAGCTAGTGCGTTTGCAAGTGCTTTGGGTTACTCAGGGAACAGCCAGTAATCGGGTCACCCTCTGACCCAGGACCAAAAAAGGGGGAATGTTTTCCTGCTCAGATAGCCCCTCAGCCAGTAACATCTTTGAAAGACCTGCCACCAACGACAATGCGGGGCTGAATTTAATTATGCAGGAAGACATCATTTTTCTATTTGCCCGGGGAAGTTCATCTCATTCCCATTCAGGTCAGGGGGTTTGATCCTCCACTAGTCCCACACAGTCTCTGCAAAAGGGACAACGGATTCTGTCTACATAGGCATTCTCAGAACACAAGCGTGGCCACAGACTCTGCTAAAGGGAGTCTGTTGCACAGCTACTTTTTTCCTATGCTTGCAGCTGCAGACACTCACTGAGAAGGGGGGGTTTCCACACCTTTATGGCTTCTTCTTTAGTTGTGTTCAAACCTTGAAATCAATGTCTGATTTTGTCTCAGTGTTGCCCTTAAAGTGGCTAACATCATAACTTTCTGCCTATTCTACCCCTGTCCATCCTCAATTAGAATTTCCGCAGCCATTAACACTGGCAAACCTACAGCAGATTTTTTTTTTTATAAAGATATTTATTTCAATTTTTAAACAACAAACAGACCAACAAGCATATAAAGTATAACAAACAAAAAAGAACAAAGTAAGATTATAAGATAGAGAAAGAAAAAAGATGAGAAAAGAAAATACAAGTAAAATAAAATTGTTCATAAGACATATTTTCATAATCTTTAAGCTTCCTCACATCGCCCTTCCCTGCGTTCTCAATCATATAGTTATATGCAGCAATTTGTTACCTTACTTCCATTCTTATTTTATAAATCTCACATATTCTGTTCCAACTTTTAAATGGTTTTATCATAAATTAAACTATTTGGCTTGAACATAATATTACTTCAAATTTCATCATTTCATTACACATCGCTTATTCTCATATGTCTTACAATAAATTTACTGCTGCCGTGTTTCTTTCAGTCGTGCATTCTCCTAACATTCATACAATTTATAATACTTTTGTAAATAGTCTTTGAATTTTTTCCAGTCCTCTTCCACCGTCTCTTCTCCTAGGTCCCGAATTCTGCCAGTCATTTCAGCCAACTCCATATAATCTATCAGTTGCGTCTGCCATTCTTCCAGCGTGGGTAAATCTTGGGTCTTCCAGTACTTTGCGATGAGTATTCTTGCTGCTGTTGTTGCGTACATAAAAAAAGTTTTATCTTTCTTTAGCACTCCTTGGCCGACAATGCCCAGAAGGAAGGCCTCTGGTTTCTTAAGGAAGGTATATTTAAATACCTTTTTTAACTCATTATAAATCATTTCCCAGAAAGCCTTAATCCTTGGGCACGTCCACCAGAGGTGAAAGAATGTTCCTTCAGTTTCCTTACATTTCCAACATTTGTTATCAGGCAAGTGATATATTTTTGCCAGCTTGACTGGGGTCATGTACCACCTGTATATCATTTTCATAATATTTTCTTTCAAGGCATTACATGCCGTAAACCTCACTCCGGTGGTCCATAACTTTTCCCAGTCAGCAAACATAATATTATACCCAATGTCCTGTGCCCATTTTATCATACCTGATTTGACAGTTTCATCTTGTGTATTCCATTTCAACAGCAAGTTATACATTTTTGAAAGTACCTTGGTCTTAGGTTCTAACAGTTCAGTTTCCAATTTCGATTTTTCCACCTGGAAACCTATTTTTTTATCTGCCTTAAAGACCTCCTTAATCTGAGCATAGTGTAACCAGTCTCGCACTTTATCCTTTAATTTCTCAAGACTCTGCAATCTCCAAGTATCTCCTTCTTTTTCTATTATTTCCCAATATTTCGGCCAATTGGCCTCCATATTGAGTCTTTTCCGGGCCTTAGCTTCCATTGGTGACAGCCACCTTGGGGTCTTGTTTTTAGCAGATTTTAGGACATATTAATTGGATCAGAACATATTATAAATTGTCTACAGCACTGTTGTAACCACTGTTTGACTTACTGAGAGGAGCAAAGGGACCTGCAGATGTAATTTCCATAACTGCTAGCCATTGCACATGTCTTGCTGAACTAAATGCCTCACTGGCACAGCACCTTGTAGATGGATCAGACTCTGTTAGACTTTGCATTTAGCGATCTTAGACACCACACACACTCCCACAGATGCGTGTTACGTTCCACAAACACAAAAGCAATCTACATTATAGGATGGCTGTACTTTGCCTCCACTCATCCCAAAAATGCTCCCACATTGAAACTGTGGCAGATCTCATTAGGACGATCTTGAACATTACAGCTCACTGGCTTCGATCCAGTCTATTGCATTGCCCTTTCACAAAGCAGATATACAATAGTTGCAATATTCTCTTCCTTGGCAAAATTGCTCTCACAGTTTGTAAGAGAGTAGATTTTTTTAACTTACCCAAGGATGCTCGCCTAACTGTCACCTACGTATCCCTCTCAGACTTTGCCAACTCTGCTGCTCAGCACCCATCCCCCAAGTCATCTACTGACAGGGCATGGGGGAGGGGGTGCTGGTGTACCAACTTCCTGGAACTGTAGAGTGATGTATTTAAATTCATTCCACCTCAACCTGTTTCCCTCAATTCAATGAGCAGAAATTGCTGCTTCGATTTTGGTTTTCCACTTCTTTCCAGCCACACCCTTCAAATTGGTGCTGGACTCACAATGTGCCTATCAATTGATTCATCGATTGCCAATAGCTCAAATGATACATCTAATAGATGAAAATTTACTGAGTCTGTTTCTCTCTTCGCTGTGTCTAATCAGCCAGCATGCTGTAAGTTTTTTGTGGCTAACCACATCCATGCACAACCTGCACAGCTCACTCTCTGCAGGAAATGAGAGGGTGGCCTCACCTCTGCGTAACTTGGCAACCAATGCCTTGTTCACAGACCTGGTTGAAAGTTTTGATGTTTTTCATCTATCAAAAAAAAAGTTAGCTGAATAATCTCGTTTACCTTTACTGCCAGCCCAAAAGCCCGGCTAGCTCAGTTGGTGGAGCATGAGACTCTTAATCTCAAGGCTTGCTCACATTGCTCCATAATCTCAAGCATTTCCACATGCTGTGACTCCTAGCGACACAGAAGCACTGCAGTTGTGGCCAAGGGACTGTGCATTTTAAGCCATATTCCACAGTTCATGTCACACTTGAAACCTTTTCAGGGTTCATAACAACTCAAAAGTTATACAGCACATGATTACCTGTATTGCTGTTATGGGCCAGGCCCAAAAGCCTAACACTCCTGCTTCTTGTTATCTGTTTATTGCTCCCATCTTTTCCAGCAATCCTGCCTCCAATGGGATACTTCTCTTACCCACAGTAGTCCCTGTAATTCCACAGGTTAAAGAAGTGTGGAATGGGCCAATTACTCCCCAAAGACACTTTTGGGGGGAAAAGGAAAGGGGGAGAAGTGTAGGCCCTGTCAGTATATGGAAACATCACAGCTGCAGACAGCCAGATTGTTGACATCACATGATGTGCCTATCTGTGGGAAAGAAGAATTTCCCAGGACGTTCACAGGCTGGATAAGTCTTTGTGAAGAGTGTAACTTGAAACCTTCCGACTGCGCATGTTCAGGAAGTTTGTCAGACGTGCTGGAAGAACTGAACTGAAAGGACGTGTTTACCTTTAGTGCTGTAATGTCAGAAATAAACATGATTTAAATAGACTTCTGACTACTTTTCTTTCCCCTGTGGAAGCAGGAGGAGGGGTGTGCATTTTACCCACGCTTGGGAAAATGTCGCCTATCAAAATCTCCCTGGTCTGTCCGAGATATCAGCCAGAGGAGGTTACCGGTAAGCAAGCTCCGAGGACAGTGAGAGGGGCCAGCCTCTATGGAGGGGGGCTTGCAAACCAACAAGTGGTAGCAGAGCCCGATGGTTGCCACAACAACAGCACGGCTGATGGCTGAGACTGTGAAGCACTGCTGAAGGCGGCTGAGCACCAGGTGGGAGACTTTTTTCCCCTGATAAGCAACGATCCACGGACCTCTGCGATGCTGATTTATGGCTGGATGGTGAACGCGAATTGAAAAGTCTTCGGTTCACTGAGAAAAAACCTCCTGTTTTGGATAAAACAGAGCTGAGAAGAAGCCGCATACTTCGCATTCCAGAGCTGATAAGAAGTTCCGTTGCTAAGCGACAGGTCGTGAGTACTTTTTGAGCTAAATTTATGAGCTGGTTAGCTTAAAAAGCAAAGAGAGAAAAGAAGCTTCAAAAGCGAAAGCAAGGCTGGGTTTTTCAGCGACGCTTGTTGTAAACAAACTGTTGGAAAGGGACTTTCCAAAGCAGCTTGCTGATTGCTGTTGGAATTGCAGCGAAGGCTTATTGTTTACAGACTCTCTGTGGAAGGGAAAATTCCAGGCAGCTGGGCTGACTGCCAGGTGCAAAGCAGCTAGTAAACAGGATATAGACTTTTGGATTTTTCAGCTTGTAGCTGCAGCTGCATCTTGGGATTAAAGATGGCTCTGTTCTCTCAGAAACTGAATAGCCAAAACTGGCTAGAATGGTCATTTGCAATGGAATTCTTGCTGGTGGGAGAGCAATTATGGGACTTAGTCCAAACCCCACAGTCTGTTGCTGTACAAGCACAGGGGGAGGAGGTTGCAGGTCAAAGTGAATTGAAGCAGCGTGTCATAAGAATTTTGGCGGAAAATGTGGACGCTTATCTTGAGCCAGTCCTAAAGGGTGCAGAAGAACCAAGGGTCGCTTGGGAATCACTCCGAAAAGCTTGTGAAGCTGGGGTGGGAAGCAAGGACCAAGAATTGGTTGCACCAAAGGGGGAGAGCCAAGATGAAGCTAGCCAAATTCTTGAGAGCTCATCGAAAGCTGGGAGGAGCTTTGAGCCACAACAGGGAAGTGAAGAGACTGTTGCTGCTGTTGCTGTTGATGATCCTGTTGTTGCTGCAATGGCTGTTGCTAATGGGGGGAGTGAAGCTCGGAAATCAAGCACCCCCACTTCTATTGCTACAGAGGAGAAAGCTGTAGCTCTGAACGCTGTTCGTCAGGAGACACCACATCAGGAGAAAGGAGCTAAAGGGAGCTCTGTAAAGCCTGAGGCCTCAAGCAAAGGTCGTACCCAGTCCCAGGCAAAACCAGATATGGCTTTGATGTCACTAAAAGCCACATCATCCGTGGATAACTCATTTATTGTAGACACAGGAGCGACGCAACACATGGCATCACGCCGGGAACTGTTTTCTACGTTTGAGAAGCAACGCTTCACTGTGAAACTGGCCAATGGTCAGGAAATGGAAGCAACCGGGATTGGAACTGTGTATCTAGAAAGCCTGAACTTGACTATAAACAATGTTTATTTTGTTCCAGGTTTAAAGTACAATCTGTTGAGTGTATCTCAAATCACTAAGAAGAAACTGGTGTTATCCTATGATGAGGACAGTTGCAAAATCTACAAAGATGGAGAGCTGTATCTTTCTGCCAGAGAGAAAGACGGACTGTATCTGTTAACTTTTGACGAAAGTGATTATAAAATGTGCACAGCACGTGAATCTAAAATGCTTTCTCTTGCAGGTATCTCAAAAGAAGACACGAGAGGAAAGGCAACAAAGATTAACAGTGTTTTTCAGCGAGTGTATGCTGATGTAATTGGTCCTCTAGCACCATCTAGAGGCAATGCAAAATACTATCTTGTATTTGTTGATCATTTTTCTCAATATGTATGGATTTACATGTTGCAGAATCCCAGAGAAACCTTAGAAAGGTTTAAGGAGTTTTGTGATAAGGTTAATAATAAAATCTATAGGTATCTGGGAATCTTATTCCAGAGCAATTTAGGGTGGGCAAATCATCGCACAAATGCCATAAAACAGGCAAAGTGCACCTCATCAGCAGTTGCCCGTTTTTATTATCAGAAAGGTAATCAATTTATTCCTGCGGCCAATCAGATATTTCAAACAAAAGTGCAATCCCAGATATTCTATGGAATCCTGCTATGGGTCCAAGCATATAACAGTGATTTAAAAAAGATTCACTCCAGCTTTCTGAGGCGTATTCTTGGACTCCCAGCTGTGATCAAATATGAAACAATGTGTGCAGAAATAGGCATACACACAATGGAATATTGGGCCTGGTCCACCTCAATAAAGTACTGGTTACGCTGCCATTTTCGCTGCCCTCCATCAAGTCTGCTCGCTGATTTGCTCAAAGACTCCTATAAATCAAGATGGTATCAGTACCTCGAAAAAAAGATTGAATCTTTAGGCATCGAGCTGGAGCCCCTGTACAATTCTAATGAGCAATACATTTTCCATAATATCCTAACTAGACTAAAGGATGTCGAGAGACAAAATATTATGGCAGCTGTAAACAAAATTTGCTCCCCCATATTCTATGATTTAAATATCTTAGATAGCAGAGCCAATTATGTCACTAAATTAATAATCCCAGCCCAACGTAGGGCTTTTATGCTGGCCCGTTTGAATGTTTTTCCCTCAGCATTTGTCAGGGGAAGATATCAAAACATTCCCAGAAACAAGAGATTCTGCAGATGTTCTATGAATGTCCCGGACACTGTAGAGCATATTCTCTTTCATTGCCCATTGTACAGTACGCTCCGTCAACGCGTGCTGTCCCCTCTTTTGGGTGGTCTGGAACCCCAGCAAGGTGAATGTGTGGGATTCTGCCTATCCGATGTTGACCAAAGGGTAACGGCGGGGGTAGCCGAGTTTTTGGTAGCAGTCCTCCAAGGAGCAGGTTAACAAGGAAAACCACTGATTTTATATGTATATATATAAATATGTATGTAGCCAACTGCTACCTTTCTATATATATTTTAAGGCTTTTATATGCTATTTTTTCTTTTATGGTTTTATTTGCATAATGCCTAATAAAGGTTTGATAAGTAAGTAAGTAATAATGTTCATGATGCTAAAATTGATTTTCTTTTCACAGATGAGAAGCCAATTTTTCTTTCACAGGATTTTCAGGATTTCCTTGAGAAGCAAGGGATAGAGCACAAGGTTGCTGTTTCTGAAGCTGCATGGAACAAAACTGTGTGTGTAAAAGTGAACAAAGAGTTGCAGAATGGCATGAAGGCACAATTGCTGAGTTCACACTTGCCACATGAGTATTGGGCTGAATCTTTATCATGTTTTTGTTACACTTGGGTGAGAAAGGTTTCAAAAGGTATGCAATGTTCTCCTTTTGAGAGGCTATTTCGCAGAAAACCTTCTGTCTCACATTTTAAGGTTTTTGGATCTCAAATCAGAACGGAAACTCCAGATGGAATGAAGAATGCCAGAGGCATTTTTGTGGGTTATGAAAAGGGTCTCTACAGAGTAATTTTGTCTGAATCTGGTCAGGTGATTCTCACAAAATTTCTAGAAAGTGCTCCTGGACAGGAGAGAGTAATTTTTCACACATTTCCCACTGCTGATGATTCAGATGATGAATTTGATTATTCTGATTATAGTGATACTGAAAGTGACACAGAAAGCTCAGAGAGTTCTGTTGACACAGTCATTGAGAAAGGTTCACACACAAAAGCTAGATCTTCACAGGTTAAGGATGAACCACTGTTTACTATTGGAACTGGTTCTCCGAAAAGTCCTGAGACTGAACCAGTCAGCAAAGAGGATCAGCATCTCATACGCAGGTCTGAGAGAATCACAAAGGGCGTACCACCAAAGAGGTATTCTCAAGAGTTTGCTAGTTCAGCTGTTGCATGTATTACTGTTGTTGACAACTCAAGCCAGGTTAAGGGTATGTCTAAGTCAGAGACAAAGACACAACAGGGAGTTGCTAAGCATAATACTACTTTCCCTAACCAAGGTAATGCAGAAGCACTCATTCCTTGGAAAACAGACAACCAGAGAGTTACATTGGTGAAACCAGTGGTGGGTAGTTCCAAGGGTGGAACTGAAACAACAGGGGATTGTTATATGTATAACAATTGTTTGTTTTCTTCTCTGGATCAAGCTTTGTCCGCAGCTAACAATGATTCATATGGGGGAGGATGTCAGTATATGGAAACATCACGGCTGCAGACAGCCAGATTGTTGACATCACATGATGTGCCTATCTGTGGGAAAGAAGAATTTCCCAGGACGTTCACAGGCTGGATAAGTCTTTGTGAAGAGTGTAACTTGAAACCTTCCGACTGCGCATGTTCAGGAAGCTTGTCAGACATGCTGGAAGAACTGAACTGAAAGGACATGTTTTCCTTTAGTGCTGTAATGTCAGAAATAAACATGATTTAAATAGACTTCTGACTACTTTTCTTTCCCCTGTGGAAGCAGGAGGAGGGGTGTGCATTTTACCCACGCTTGGGAAAATGTCGCCTATCAAAATCTCCCTGGTCTGTCCGAGATATCAGCCAGAGGAGGTTAGCGGTAAGCAAGCTCCGAGGACAGTGAGAGGGGCCAGCCTCTATAGAGGGGGGCTTGCAAACTGACAGGCCCTAGGCAACATCCAGCGTAAATTAAACACCTTGTTGTTTTCATTTGACCATCTTGCTTTTGATTCAGACAGGTTTGCACCAGCAGACAAACATCTCCGCAAGTCCAAGGGCTTCGAGCTAACAACCTTTTTTATCAACAGCTTCCGAATCTGCAGCGGACCTGAAGTGGCGTGGCCTTGTGGCCCCTGACCACCTGGGGGCGGGGCTATGCTTTATTTCTACCCCTACAGGTCTCTTGTGAGTTCCAGTTCAGTGTGTACGATTCGTTCTCCAGCATGGTCTGGCATCATGGCCTGACCAGTCCGACTCCAAGCTTCCAGCTTCCTATGGGAGATGCCAGTAAAGCACCATCTGAGAGAGACGTAGTACCACCAAGTGCAGACCGGGAAGAAGTCGCTTCAGTCACTTGGGTGACATCAAGCCCTTGTTTCTGTTGGACAACATCAGCTCTCTTGAGCCTGAACAACCAGAGACATTTCCTAACTGACTGCTGCCATATATTTGCCCAACTTGCTGCTGACTCCATGCTGTTTCTTTTCATGCCATGCCTACTTTTGCCAATGAAGGCTTTGACAATCTGTGGAACTAGCTCACTAGCTGATCTCCTGATCTTCCATGACTCAAACACATCTTCACCTATGCTGTAATGTTTGCAACCTGCCTTATTTGCTACTATTGTTGTATGTAATGTATTCCCACTATTTTACAGCTCTGCAAAGTTCGCTCTGGTCCCTGCGTCATGGCCCTCTCTGCTTCTGATCAAATTCGGCTTTAACACCTTGCTCCCGGCATTATAAACTCCTCCAATTTGGAGTATGCCCGGCTTCACACACAGGGCACGGGTGGACTCGGGACCTACTCTTTGATAGACAGAAAAGGGGAGATGTAGGGATATCACGGAGTGGGGAGTGGGGTCCAGAGGGAGCACACCTCCCCACCAGCAGGCAGCCACAATCTGCCTGCATGCGTGACCCTGCGGTGTGGGGTACACCCCCTCCCAGACAAGCCACAGCTGTCTGGAACATCGTTCCCTCGGTCTAACCTTTTGCAGTCTCAGCAGTCTGCGGTGTCCTGTCTGTAACCTTTGTCCCTGAGACCTTTTGTCTCCTTCGTCATACACTGTGCAAGGGGAAAATGACGCTGTGGAAACAGGTGCCAAAATAACTTTGTACCACCCCACGATCTCGGGACGGAAGATGTGTAAAGGTCACAGCCCAAAATGTATTTGCCTGGCTTGCATATTTGTCTCAATAAAAGGAGGCTCCACAGGTCTAGCAAGCAGCTCGCTTCAGCCCACCTGTGCGCAGCTCACATGATGATCAACCCCAGTCTTGTGTCTTCCTTCAGCCCTGCCAGGAGGAAGGCCATGGTTGCGCACACCACTGTCCCCTGAAATAAACCCCAAAGCCAAGAGAACCCGCTGTGTCTGATTGAACTTGGAAATCGGCCTGGAAAGACAGGTTGTCCTGCCATAATGAAATGCCGTTGTACGTGCCTAAAAACTCCTGCCAAACCTCCAGATTGGCCTTAACCGCTTTCGATAAACGGACCCTGTGGTGGGGAGAGCATAAGCCTGCTGACAATCTCACCAAGCACCCACAAAAAGGGCGGCCCGGGGCTACAACCCGGCAAGCAAAGTTAAGGTGATCTAGGAGTGACTGGATTTGTCTGAGTGTAACCTTCCTAAGGGGCAAAAGCTGTACAATGAATTCCCTAAGCGCAGTCAATTTCTCCCTGGGTAGGCGAGATGTTTGGGCTATGGTATCAAGTTCAATGCCTAAGTATGTCATGGTTGTGACTGGACTGTCTTGTCATTCGCTAACGGCACGCCTAGCTCCTGCGCCAGTGAAGTAAATGCATGGAGTAAGGCTGTACAGTCGGGCGCATTACTGGCCACCAAAATAAAGTCGTCCAAATAATGCCCCACCCCCTCCAAACCTGTCCTAAAGCGGAGGGCCCAGTCCAGAAAGGTGCTAAATGTCTCAAAGGTTGCGCAAGCCACCGAGCAACCCATGGGCATATTCTTATCGATGAAATACGCCCCCTCAAACTTAAAATCCAGCCAACGGAAGTCTTCCGGATGAACTGGAAGGAGGCGAAAGGCCGACTCGATGACACACTTTGCTAGCATAGCTCCCCTCCCGAATTTGCGAACAAGCTTTACCGCTTGATCGAAGGAGGCATACTTAACAGAGCATAGCTCTTGCGGAATTGAATCATTGACCGAACTACCCTTAGGATAGGAAAGGTTGTGTATCATGCGGTATTCACCCGGGGCCTTCTTGGGAACAATACCTAAAGGTGAGATGTGCAAACCCTCAAAAGGAGGCTCCAGCTACTCTACCAGCGGCAATTTCCTTGTGTATTTTCTTCCTAGCCACTTCTGACATGTCTTTAACTGACTTCTGATTAGGTGGGTTTTTAGAGTTAGGTGTGACTGAGACAGGAATTCTGAAGCCTAGGGAAAACCCCTCCCAAAGGTACCTAGCAGCTTGCCTATTTGGGTATAAGTCAAGGAGGCCTTTCAATGGATGGAGTTTAATTGGAGAGAAGGCCAAACTGAAATTGGTGTCAATAACGGCTCCCAGTTGCGCCCTGGGAGGGACCGGGGGCACCACGGTTACCTTGGTGGAAGTGCCCCCTGCCACCCCGAAAGGGCTGCTTACCTTTGAAGCATGCTGAGGCCGGGTGGTTACCCAGACATTTCTCGCACTCGTGCAAGTACTTACAAGTTGGCCGTAAGCATGTACCTCTGCTATATTCCCAGCATTGCCGACACTTTTTTAGCTCGGCTTTCCCAGATTTTTGAGGGTCCTGTGGCTTCTTCTCCATGTAAGGGCCCACGTGCTCCATCCAATAATTCTGATCGCGCAGATCCCATCGGGTAGTTGGCAGTAAAGAAGCATTTCTGCAGAAATCTTCCTCATACGTTAAGGCCGCCTCCTCCCCCGGCAAGGCAAAGGCCCTCCTAACGTGCGCCATGTATGCCACGAGATGCATACTGCGTTTAGGATAAAACACACTAATTACCCCCATGTAAACCTGGAACCCGTCTAACCAGTTCTCAAAGTTACGCTCGGCCAGTGGTGTCTTATACCTGCGCCTACCGTATGTCCGCTTCTTTTCCCCCTTCCCCAACACCTTAGCTGGAGGTAGTAGAGTGAATATGTCTATGTGGTCTCCATTAAGGATCTTTGCCCTTTTCCTTTTGGATAAGTGGTTTCCTAATATAAAGTCGGTAGAAAGGTTAGTGGATGTTTTTACGTCCTCCACCAGCGCACCTCCTTTCCATTCCAGGGTCCCATTGAATGTTTTACGGTGGGAATTAACCCTCCTCTCATGTACCCACAAGGGGACCCCAGAAATATCTTCCCCAAGACCCCAGTAAGCCTCCATGGGGGCATCACTATCAGAATCTGAAGAGGATGTACCTGATTCCTCCGCGGTGTTGGAATGTTTGCTCTTCTTGGTCTTTGACATGTGTTTCTTCTTTGCCTTCCTTTTCCCTCCCTGTTGTTCGATGGCTGGAGGGGACTGTCCTGCGTTTTCTGGAGCTTCAGACTGTGGCTGGGCCTCCTCCTCCTCCGAGGATGAAGCTGACCCGCCTTCGGAGGGCGCAGTTTGAGAGGAGGGATCCTGAAAAACACTAGGGACAACTATCTCTTCCCACTGTGGGGCAGGGCGTTTGGACCTAGTGGAAGAGGACTTACCCACAGTGGCACTGGGTGTAGACTTTTTGCTGCGCATTGACTGCGAGCGCGTGTTGGGTCGCTTACTTGTACTGCTGCCAGGCTGTGCGCTACTCAGGCTAGAGGTGGAGGCCGAAGTACCTGGTTGTTCCAGCACACTAGGTGGCGTGTCTGGAATACAGTCCTGAGAACTTAAAATTGGCAAAGCCGACCCCGCAACCCTTGGCCTACACTGAAAATAGAAGGTTTCAAAAGCTGAGAAAAATTGAGCAAAAGCCTGAGGATTGCAAGGCATGGCTGAAATCTGGGGGCCAACTTGTGTGCCGAGCCCACTCCCATTGTTAGCGGATGCGTTAGCATTACCCCTGTTTGCCATATTAAAGCAGCTATTAATTGGCCCGAAGCCCAGACAAAACGCACTTGGAAACACTAAGCCCTAGATATAGCGCTAGGCGACCTAAGCACCTTATTTAACGTTACTCAGGAATGAATTGTGCGTTATTTAGGAATGAATTTAACAGGTCACCAGGTATCTAAGAATTTGAATACTGTATGAATTAATCAATCTCAGTAAATGCAAATTTAAAACATTGTATCAACAAATGCGCTGCTTGTTATATACCCAATCTAAGCCAGATAAAGTATTTCTGTTTTAGAGCACTGTATAAATTAATTAAACTCAGTAATTGACCACTGTATAAACTAATTAAACTCAGTAATTGACTTTTAATGAGGCGTCGTATCAAACAAATGCAATGTGTGTAATGTACTTAATCTCTGCCAGATAACGTATTTAAGGTTCAAGATTTATTTATTTATTTATTTATTTAGAATTAATTAAGCGCGGTAATTGTTAGTTTAATTATGAAACATTGCTTAATTAAAAATTGATTGACTTATTCCCTTCACTTGAATAAGCTATGGTTTCTAAAAGTATCAACTCTCCACACGCTTGCTGCCCTTTAAAAAGCCAGCCGCTTCTCTCTGCACCCAGCACTTTGTTACCAATCCTCCAGCAGCACTAAGCCTATGTTACAATAGCCAGCGATACAATGAAACGATCAGAGAGATACAATCCAGGCAAGCTGGAGAGTTTGAACTCTCTCTCAGCCTGGTAGCTAAGGGCAAGCTCGACTTGATACAAAATTACCGGGTAGTTTAAACAGCAAAATACAATTAACTGGCTGGGGAAAGGAATGAAGCCGCGGGTATAAACAACAAGGAAAATAGCTCCACTCAACCCACATGGGGGGGGGGGCGCTTGCCTCACTTAAGATGGTTACGATAATGTTACGATAATGAAGCAATGCTGCTGCAAAGTCCTAGCTTGGAATGTAAACATGATGGGAAAGTTGGGACTGCTGTGGGAACAGAGGGGCAGTCATTTCTCAGTGCGCAGCACCAGAATTACCTCAGAGTGTAATATGAGCTGTACAGGAAGTACAGGAGGAGTTTGTGAGTCGACTGCTGGAATTCGACGAGTGCAGTCATGTTTTCTGTAACGCTGCAAAGACAGAAATAAAAGCATGTAAATACGTTTCTGTCTATCTCTTTCCCCTGCGTGTTCTTCTCACGTTTGATAAGAATCGCCGATCGAGACCTTGCCTGCGTCTGCTGGGGAATGCAGCCAGGGAGGTCAACAGGGAACTCAAGCCAGATGCCTGGGACTGTTGCCAGCTTCTCATGAGAGGAGGGCTTGAATCCCAACATATGGTAGCACGGAGCCGATGGTTTTGATCCATGAAAGCAGCAGAAGAGGTTGATGGATCGTACTTCATCCTCTGCAAGGAGATAAAGGAGTTTGTGGTAGTGTGCGGATGGAAGCTACAAAAGAACGGCTGAAGACGTTTTTGCTGATAAGCCAGGAGCAACGGTACCTCAAGGTATGCTGAATTACAGGCTAAAAGTGTGAACGCAGATTGATTTATTCTCTGGTTCACGAAAGCTGCGTTTGGAAAAAACCAGCTCTGAAATAGAAGGCCTCATACTTCGAATTCTTGGGGTTGATAAGGACTGCTGCTCAAAGCCTGGAATGTCCAGTTGCTAAGCAACGAAACCACAGTAAAGTGGAAATTTACCAGCCAACACGGTAGTAAGACTGAGCACTGAGAGAGGCTGGAAAAACACTGGGAACACAACGTTTGTTTTGACTACTGTCTCACTGCTCTTGGAGGGACTTTCCAAAGCACAGCCAGTGTTTAGCTGCAAGTGCTACAGAGTAAACACAGCCAGCTATTGGATTTTAGCAGGCTCGAGAGTGAGAGCTGAAGCTTGAGATTGAGATGGCTTTGTTCTCTCAGAAGCTCCGAGAAGCTTGTGAAGCTGGAGTGAGAAGTAAGAGCCAAAGGAAAACTACCCCAAAAGGGGAGAGCCAAGATGATGCTGGCCAAATTCCTGAAAGCCTATCGAAAGCTGAGGAGAGCTTTGACCCCAGATGGGGGAGTGAAGGAACTGTTGCTGCTGTTGCTGTTGATGTTCCTGTTCATGCTGCAACGGATGTTGCTGACAGGGGGAGTGAGGCTCAGAGATGTAGCGCCCCCACTACCATTGCAAGGAAAGAGCAAGCTGAAGCTCTAAGCGTTGTTTGTTGTTACAATTGTGGCCAACCTGGGCATCTTCAACGGAACTGTAAGAGGCCACGTCAGCAGAAAGGAGCTAAGGGGAGCTCTGCAAAGCCTGAGGCGTCAGGCAAAAGTCGTACCAAGTCCCAGGTGAAACCTGCAATGGCTTTGATGGCACTAAAAGCCACACCAGAAGTGGAGAACTCTTTTGTTCTTGACACTGGAGCGACAGAACACATGACGTCACACAGAGATCTGTTTTCAACGGTTAAGAAGCAAAGCTTCACTGTGAAACAGGCCAATGGCCAGGAGCTGGAAGCGACCGGGTTTGGAACTGTGTATCTTGAGAGTCTGAACTTGACTATTAACAATGTGTATTTGGTTCCTGATTTAAAGTTCAATCTGCTGAGTGTTTCGCGGATCGCAAAGAAAGGACTAACTTTGTCCTATGATAGTGAAAGCTGCAAGATCTTCAAAGATGGAGAGCTGTATCTTTCTGCCAAAGAGAAAGATGGACTGTATTTGTTGACTTTTGATCAAAGTGATTACGTAAAATGTAATGCATCTGAATCTAACATGATTTCTCTTACAGGTATGGCGAACGACGTCAAGAAGGCGACAAGGGTCGACAGTGCATTTCAGCGAGTGTATGCTGATGTGATTGGTCCTCTAGCACCATCTAGAGGCAATGCAAGATATTATCTTGTGTGTGTGGATTATTTCACTCATTATGTATGGATATACACATTGAGGAAACCACAAGAAGCCTTAGAAAGGTTTAAAGAGTTTTGTGACAAGGTTAAAACTGTTCATGATGCTAACATTGATTGTCTTTTCACAGATGAAAAGCCAGTTTTTCTTTTACAGGATTTTCAGGATTTCGTGGATAAGAAAGGGATAAGGCACAGGACAGCTGTTTCTGCAGAAGCATGGAACAGAAGTGTCTGTGTACAAGTGAACAAAGAATTGCAAAATGGGATGAAGGCACAATTGCTGAGTTCACATTTGCCACATGAGTACTGGGCGGAGTCGATAATGTGTTTTTGTTACAGTTGGGTGAGAAACGTTTCAAAAGGTTTGGGATGTTCTCCTTTTGAAAAGTTGTTCCACAGAAAACCTTCTGTAGCCCATTTTAAGGTTTTCGGGTCCCAAGTCAGGACTGAAGCTCCAGGTGGAGTAAAGAATGCCAGAGGCATTTTTGTGGGTTATGAAAAGGGTCTCTACAGAGTAATTTTGTCTGGATCTGGTCAGGTGATTCTCACAAAATTTCTAGAGAGTGCTCCTGAACAGGAGAGAGAAATTGTTCACACATTTCCCACTGAGGACAATTCAGATGATGATGATGATTTTACTGATTACAGTGGTACTGAAAGTGACAGTGATAGCTCAAAGAGCTCAGTTGATACA
Organism: Podarcis muralis; assembly: GCF_964188315.1. Taxonomy (NCBI): domain Eukaryota; kingdom Metazoa; phylum Chordata; class Lepidosauria; order Squamata; family Lacertidae; genus Podarcis; species Podarcis muralis. The sequence goes on from NC_135674.1 coordinate 7,645,414, forward strand.
GTAATTGAGAGGAAATCTCACACAATGGATAGACCTTCACAGGTGAAGGACGAACCACTGTTTACTATTGGAACTGGTTCTCCAAAGAGTCCTGAGACTGAACCAGTGAGCAGAGAGGATCAGCACCTCATACGTAGGTCTGAGAGAGTTACAAAGGGTGTACCACCCAAGAGGTATTCAAAAGAGTTTGCTAACTCAGCTGTTGCATGTGTTACTATTGTTGACAACTCAAGACAGGTTGAAGCTGTGTCTAAGTCAGAGACAAAGACACAACAGGGAGTTGCTAAGCGTAACACTACATTCCCTAGTCAAGGTAATGCAGATGCACTCATTCCTTGGAAGTCAGACAACCAGAGAGGTACACTGGGGAAACCAGTGGCGGGTAGTTCCAAGGGTGGAACTGAAACAACAGGGGAGTGTTATATGTATAACAACTGTTTGTTTTCTTCTCTGGATCAAGCTATGTTCGCAGCGCACATTGATTCTTATGGGGGAGTATGTTACAATAATGAAGCAATGCTGCTGCAAAGTCCTAGCTTGGAATGTAAACATGATGGGAATGTTGGGACTGCTGTGGGAACAGAGGGGCAGTCATTTCACAGTGCGCAGCACCGTAATTACCTCAGAGTGTAATATGAGCTGTACAGGAAGTACAGGAGGAGTTTGTGAGTCGACTGCTGGAATTCGACGAGTGCAGTCATGTTTTCTGTAACGCTGCAAAGACAGAAATAAAAGCATGTAAATACGTTTCTGTCTATCTCTTTCCCCTGCCTGGGGAGGCAGGAAAGAGCGGTGTGTTCTTCTCACGTTTGATAAGAATCGCCGAAAGAGACCTTGCCTGCGTCTGCTGGGGAATGCAGCCAGGGAGGTCAACAGGGAACTCAAGCCGGATGCCTGGGACTGTTGCCAGCTTCTCATGAGAGGAGGGCTTGAATCCCAACAACAATAGCCAGCGATACAATGAAACGATCAGAGAGATACAATCCAGGCAAGCTGGAGAGTTTGAACTCTCTCTCAGCCTGGTAGCTAAGGGCAAGCTCGACTTGATACAAAATTACCGGGTAGTTTAAACAGCAAAATACAGTGGTACCCCGCAAGACGAACGCCTCGCGAGACGAAAAACTCGCAAAACGAAACGTTTTTTCGTTTTCGAGTTGCCTCGCAAGACGAATTTCCCTATGGGCTTGCTTCGCAAAACGAAGCTTGCCCAGGGGACAGCGGGTCTTCTCTTTTGAAGCAAGGGGCGGCGGGGAGAAGCGATCTTCTCCCCGCAGCCCCAGGTCCGGGGACAGCGGGAAGCGCTTCCCGCTGCCCCCGGACCTCTTTTGAAGCAAGGGGCTGCGGGGAGATCGCTTCTCCCCACCGCCCCTTGCTTCAAAAGAGGTCCGGGGACAGCGGGAAGCGCTTCGCGCTGCCCCCGGACCTCTTTTGAAGCAAGGGTTTGCGGGGAAAAGCGATCTCCCCGCAGCCCCTTGCTTCAAAAGAGGTCCGGGGGCAGCGGGAAGCGCAGCGCTTCTTCCCCGCTGCCCCCGGACCTCTTTTGAAGCAAGGGGCTGCGGGGAGATCGCTTCTCCCGGTGCTCCGAAGCCGGGCGGGGGGGGAGGGAACACCTGCCCCAGCCGCCCCGCTTCGGAACGCTGCCCCGAAGCGGGGCGGGGGGGCGGGAACACCTGCCCCAGCCGCCCCGCTTCGGAACGCTGCTCCGAAGCGGGGCGGGGGGGCGGGAACACCTGCCCCAGCCGCCCCGCTTCGGAACGCTGCCCCGAAGCGGGGCGGGGGGGCGGGAACACCTGCCCCAGCCGCCCCGCTTCGGAACGCTGCCCCGAAGCGGGGCGGGGGGGCGGGAACACCTGCCCCAGCCGCCCCGCTTCGGAACGCTGCCCCGAAGCGGGGCGGGGGGGCGGGAACACCTGCCCCAGCCGCCCCGCTTCGGAACGCTGCCCCGAAGCGGGGCGGGGGGGCGGGAACACCTGCCCCAGCCGCCCCGCTTCGGAACGCTGCCCCGAAGCGGGGCGGGAACACCTGCCCCAGCCGCCCTGCTTCGGAACGCTGCCCCGAAGCGGGGCGGGGGGGCGGGAACACCTGCCCCAGCCGCCCCGCTTCGGAACGCTGCCCCGAAGCGGGGCGGGTGGGCGGGAACACCTGCCCCAGCCGCCCCGCTTCGGAACGCTGCTCCGAAGCGGGGCGGGGGGGCGGGAACCTCTCACCCCGCCGCCGGGCATCGGAACGAGGTCCTGGACCTCTTCTGAAGGCAGGCGGGGGCAAAAGTCTTTGCTCCCCCCGCCTGCCTTCCCGGGACAGCGGAGACTTCTCCGCTGCCCCGGGCGATCTTAAAATGCTGGCGGGCGGGAGCGAAGCGTTCGCTGCCGACCCCCAGCATTTTAAAATCTCCTCGGGGCAGCGGAGACTTCGTTCCCGCCCGCCAGCATTTTAAAATCGCCCCGGGACAGCAGGGGCTTTTAAAATGCTGGCGGTCGGCAGCAAAGCCCTCCTGTCCCCGGAGCTTGCGGGGCGGGAGGTGGGAAGAAGGGCTTTTCTTCCCACCGCCAGCCTTCAGAACAGCCTTCTGAAGGCTGGCAGTGGGAAGAAAAGCCCTTGTCCCCCCCCCCCCCCAGCCTTCAGAAGAGGTCGGGGGACAAACTGTCCCCGGACCTGGTCTGAAGGCGGTTTCCCTAGGAACGCATTAATTGATTTTCAATGCATTCCTATGGGAAACCGTGCATCGCAAGACGAAAAAACCGCAAGACGAAGAGACTTGCGGAACGAATTAATTTCGTCTTGTGAGGCACCACTGTACAATTAACTGGCTGGGGAAAGGAATGAAGCTGCGAGTATAAACAACAAGGAAAATAGCTCCACTCAACCACATGGGGGGGGGGCGCTTGCCTCACTTAAGATGGTGGCAGCCCCCACCCACGTGGTCCCTCTAAAATGGCGACGGCAAGAAGCGGTAACCCTGGCAACCAGGAAACGAGTCTCCTAACTTTAAAACGCAGAGCACGCAATGTAGCCCCCAAAGGCGCTAACTTGCAGGGTTTTTGCAAACAGAAGCTTTCACGAGGCTGCTAACCCCCTCCCCCAGCCAGGCTGCGTGTATCTGATCAAGAGGTCCCCCTTTCTTAGAATGCACAGCGAGCGATCCAGCGATCACCCAGAGAGGCGCTGGCTTACAGGGAATTTAACAGTAGCTTTTGCGAAGCTGTTGGCTTTACGCACAAAAATCTCCCGGCAGGAATAAAGCCCTGAGTCTCCCACCAGATTAGCACGAAAAGAGTCAAACCTCCCACGGGCGCTGCAGCGCCCCGCGTTAATATACTCCCACGAAGCGAAGGGGCTTCCTTGAGCCGATGAACCGACAGGGAGCTTAGGGCTTGCGAGCGGCGGGGTTAAAGCAGGCGGGAGGCAACGTGCTTCCTCGGCGTTAAAGAGGACCAGCAGATAAGGGCTTCTGAGCCCAAAGCTTGCCTGCGCTGAAAGAGAGAAGCTGCAAAGTGCAGCTGATCCATGGTCCCGACGCGCTGCGCTGCTATCCTTCCAGGGAGACCAGCGGCTGGGCGCAAGCAAAGCTCCGAGTGACACCCAAGTATACATGAACGCTCCCTGCTTGGCTGCTTGCCGCGTGAAAACCCGAAGACCGGAGAACTGCCGGAGAAAAGGCTTGCTGCCGCAACCACGGCAGTTTCAAACACCTATTTTCACTCTTTTCCATCGAACAGCAGCGGGGAGTCAGACCTAGGAGGAAGCAAAAAGAACCAGGAAGAAACGAAGCAACTAAACGAAACAGGAGCCCGAATACAAACCAAATTCCCCAGCTGACCGGCGGCGGCAAAGAGGGAGCTCCTCTGCCGTGCTTGCCTTAAGAGCGGCAAGCCACACACCCTGAGCAAGCCGATAGACTGGCCAGGGGATGACGCAGCAGAGGATTCCCCTGTTCGCTGAGAGCCAGCCTCCGTGCGAGAGTTGGGGGTGGGAAGCCCACAACCCCAACTCCTCCCTAGGGTCGGAAGTGGCTTTCTGTTCAGAGTTTCCGTGGCAGAAATTGGCCAAGTGCCTTTATAAACATTCAGCTTCTCAAATCGAACCCCATCATGAAACTTTCAGGTGTAGCTGTTTGAGGTGGAGGGCAGAGAAGGTGCTAGTCCTTACCTCCCTCCTCCCAGCCCCATGATTAGTTGCCCAATGGGCTGAATTTCAGGGCTTTTGTATGTAAAGGGCAAGCTTGTTCTTTACTTGTTTAGACTCTTTAAACTTGGGAACAGATATTTGGCTCCATGACCAAAATGACCAAAAGGGTCAGCTTCTAGAGGACTGGAAAGATAATGATTGTACTTCCCCTACCCTCAGCCCTAACTCCATTGAGTATTTTTTCTTATGAGACTGAGTGTCTGGGGCTGATGCTGTAGCATTCTTGTCTGGGGGCTTGGTGGAAAAACAGAAAAGTGACCCTCACCTAACTCTCCAATGCCCTTCAACAAGAATGCTGTAGGAAATATTGCTAAGCCCAAAGGAAGGCAAGAATTTGCTTCAGCTCACCCTGTTAATGGAAGAGCAAAACTATGCATGTGTCATTCTCAATCAGTCTACTTTCAGGACTGATTTTAGAGCCCTCTTATATCAGGCCACATGGTCACTGGAGGTGGCCCCATCATGCAGACTTGACTATCCACACAGGGACCTTCTTTTTTCTTTTATTCTGATACTGGATTTTAAGTTACAGTTATATCTTTTAAAACAGCTGTCAGTATATCACACTGTATTCCACCTGCCTTCTAAAGGAACACGTGGCTCTCCCCATGTAGCAGATTAGGTTGAGACTGCTGATCCAAAGTGATCAGTAATTTTTACGGTAATTACAATCCTGCTTTCCCTTGTACCAGCTTACCTTGACTTCAGTAAGGCCTTTGAAAAGGTCCCCCATGATATTATTGTAAAAAACCTAGTAAAATGTGGGCTAGACAAAGCTACTGTTAGGTGGATTTGTAATTGGTTGACGGGCCGAACCCAAAGAGTGCTCATCAGTGGCTCATCTTCATCCTGGAAAGAAATGACTATTGGGGTTCCACAAGCTTTTTTCCCGGGCCTGGTGCTATTCAATACTTTTATAAATGATTAGCATGCCCTCTATTCCATCATCCAAATCAAATTTGCAAATGACACCAAACTGGGAGGGGTTGCTAATACCCCAGAGGACAGGATCAGAATTCAAAATGACCTGAATAGCCTAGAAAGCTGGGCCAAAACCAACGAAATGGAGTTCAATAGGGAGAAATGTAAGGTACTACACCTGGGTAGAAAAAATGAAATGCACAGGTGGGGGATACTTGGCTTGACAACAGTACCTGTGAAAGGGATCTGGGAGTCTTAGTCGACCACAAGCTGAACATGAGTCAACAGTGTGATGTGGCAGCTAAGAACGCCAATGCGATTTTGGGCTGTATCAATAGGAGTATAGTGTCTAGATTAAGCAAAGGAATGTTGTTGTTTAGTCGTTTAGTCGTGTCCGACTCTTCGTGACCCCATGGACCAGAGCACACCAGGCCCTCCTGTCTTCCACTGCCTCCCGCAGTTTGGTCAAACTCATGCTGGTAGCTTCGAGAGCACTATCCAACCATATCGTCCTCTGTCGTCCCCTTCTCCTTGTGCCCTCCATCTTTCCCAACATCAGGGTCTTTTCCAGGGAGTCTTCTCTTCTCATGAGGTGGCCAAAGTATTGGAGCCTCAGCTTCAGGATCTGTCCTTCCAGTGAGCACTCAGGGCTGATTTCCTTCAGAATGGAGAGGTTTGATCTTCTTGCAGTCCATGGGACTCTCAAGAGTCTCCTCCAGCACCATAATTCAAAAGCATCAATTCTTCAGCGATCAGCCTTCTTTATGGTCCAGCTTTCACTTCCATACATCACTACTGGGAAAACCATAGCTTTTACTATACGGACCTTTGTTGGCAAGGTGATGTCTCTACTTTTTAAGATGCTGTCTAGGTTTGCCATTGCTTTTCTCTCAAGAAGCAGGCGTCTTTTAATTTCGTGGCTGCTGTCACCATCTGCAGTGATCACGGAGCCCAAGAAAGTAAAATCTCTCACTGCCTCCATTTCTTCCCCTTCTATTTGCCATGACCTTCGTTTTTTTGATGTTGAGCTTCAGACCATATTTTGCGCTCTCCTCTTTCACCCTCAATAAAAGGTTCTTTAATTCCTCCTCAAGGTTGTGTCATCTGCATATCTGAGGTTGTTGATATTTCTTCCGGCAATCTTAATTCTGGCTTGGGATTCATCCAGCCCAGCCTTTCGCATGATGAATTCTGCATATAAGTTAAATAAGCAGGGAGACAATATACAGCCTTGTCGTACTCCTTTCCCAATTTTGAACCAATCAGTTGTTCCATATCCAGTTCTAACTGTAGCTTCTTGTCCCACATAGAGATTTCTCAGGAGACAGATGAGGTGATCAGGCACTCCCATTTCTTTAAGAACTTGCCATAGTTTGCTGTGGTCGACACAGTGAAAGGCTTTTGCATAGTCAATGAAGCAGAAGTAGATGTCTTTCTGGAACTCTCTAGCTTTCTCTATAATCCAGCGCATGTTTGCAATTTGGTCTCTGGTTCCTCTGCCTCTTCTAAATCCAGCTTGCACTTCTGGGAGTTCTCGGTCCACATACTGCTTGAGCCTTCCTTGTAGAATTTTAAGCATAACCTTGCTAGAATGTGAAATGAGTGCAATTGTGCGGTAGCTTGAGCATTCTTTGACACTGCCCTTCTTTGGGATTGGGATGTAGACTGATCTTCTCCAATCCTCTGGCCACTGCTGAGTTTTCCAAACTTGCTGGCATATTGAGTGTAGCACCTTAACAGCATCATCTTTTAAAATTTTAAATACCGTACTTTTCGCACCATAACACTCAGTTTTCCCCCCCTAAAAGGTAAAGGGAAATGTGTGTGCGTGTTATGGAGCGAATGCAGGCAGGAGGAGCCGCTCTTGCTGGCTGTTCGGCAGCCTCTCTTCCTCCGCTTGGCTTGCTGAGAAGCCGGCAACAGCTGAGCAACAGCTGAGTGTCGGGAGACAGCCTCTCTCCCTCCTGTCTGCCTGCTCTATGGCTTTTTGGCGAGGTGGGAGAAGGGAGGCAGCTTGGAAGCCGGCAAGAGCTGCCTGCAGCATGTAAAAGCCAAGGTGGGAGAAGGGAGACAGCCTCTCTCCCTCCTGTCTGCCTGCTCTATGGCTTTTTGGCGAGGTGGGAGAAGGGAGGCAAATGTGAGCTCCCCCTCTCTCTTCCTTCCCTCCCTCCCTCTTCCAACTTCAAAAAATATTGGGGGGACAGCCAGGTAAGCCCCACTCACATACCACAATGGGGGGGTGGGGGATGACTCCCTCAAATATTTAATGGGGGGGTGAAGGCACCTAGGCCCATAGGAGTTGTCTGCTTTGCCTAGGACAAATGTGAGCTCTCCATCTCTCTTCCCTCCCTCCCTCCCTCCCTCTTCCAATTTCAATAAAATATTGGGGGGGGGGCAGGTACAGGTAAACCCCATCTCACAGACTGCAATGATCTCAAGACAAAGTGCATGCACACTGGTACCTTATATGAATGGCAATGCCCATCAGCATGGGGGGAGGATGACTCCCTCAAATATTTAATGGAGGGGGTGAAGGCACCTAGGCCTATAGGAGTTGGCTGCTTTGCCTAGGACAAGTGTGAGCTCCCCCCCCCCCTCTTCCTTCATCACTGTATTGGAGATACCATACATTACTGACAGTTCCTTCATTCACGTGGTTACAAAGCACGGATCCACATGGATCCTCAGGATTTTTGCATTGGGCTACCCCAAACTCACCGTCAGATCACATGTCTGTGGCCACAGCATGAACCACAAAAATCATACATCCACAGTTTTGTTTAGAATATTTTTTTTCTTGTTTTCCTCCTCTAAAAACTATGTGCGTGTTATGGTTGGGAGCGTGTTATAGAGCGAAAAATACGGTAGTTCAGCTGGAATATCATCACTTCCACTGGCCTTGTTATTAGCAGTGCTTTCTAAGGCCCATTTGACTTCACTCTCCAGGATGTCTGGCTCAAGGTCAGCAACCACACTACCTGGGGTGTACGAGCCATCCATATCTTTCTGGTATAATTCCTCTGTGTATTCTTGCCACCTCTTCTTGATGTCTTCTGCTTCTGTTAGGTCCTTACCACTTTTGTCCTTTATTATGGTAATCTTTGTACGGAATGTTCCTTTCATATCTCCAATTTTCTTGAACAGATCTCTGGTTCTTCCCATTCTGCTGTTTTGCTCTATTTCTTTGCAGTGCTCGTTTAAGGCGGCCTTCTTGTCTCTCCTTGCTATTTTTTGGAAATCTGCATTCAATTTCCTGTGGTCACTATCTCCCTCGCATTTTGCTTGCATTCTCCCCCCCCCCCCCCCCCCGCTATTTGTAAGGCCTCGTTGGACAGCCACTTTGCTTTCTTGCATTTCCTTTTCTTTTTTTTCTTTTTTTAAACTTTTATTTTGCTTTAAACAGGTACATATAAATATAGACAACCGAAATTACAAAGGAAAATTCCTTAATAGTGATGAAAAAAAAACTTTTTAAAAAACTACAAAAAATATCAAAGTACATGACACAGAACATAAGCAACTATGGGAAAGATAAAAGAAAAGAAAATCGAAAAAAGAAAAAGAAAAAGAAAAAGAAAAAGGAAGATGAGCTGTCAGGGAACTGACATCAGAGACACGGGAGAAGGAGAGGGTCTCAGATTCTGCAGGTGAAGGTCCTAGCACAAGGGGGAGACTCAGCTTGGTGGAAGGGGAAGGAAATATGCGTTACACCAAGAGTCCAGGAGAGCAAGGGGAAGAGGAGGTGGAAGGGCTCCGGGATTCTTCCCTGGAAGTCAGTGAAGAGAGCCCAGGCACTCCGCTACCCACGCCCACCCTGCGCAGGAGACTCCCGCGCAATGAGAAGCGGAGACGATTAGGTGTCAAACAGCTTTTATGCTGGCAGAGGTTTAAGGAACGCCCACAGACAGATTCTGCCAGTGACTGAGGCAGTCAAGCGGAGATGGGCTGTGCAGTCCGAAGGGTTTAACCAGGCAACCAAGCACCCAAACGGGGTCGGTTTACGCACGAGTAACTCCAAACCACTACAGCAATCTGTCTGTCCTCGAAAGTTGCTCGTGCACAACAAGCAGGAGGCATCATGAGTAAGACCGGAGAAGTCAGAGCCACGCAAGGGGCGGCTGGAGGCCAATCGCTGGAGGAGAGAAACCGTGACTTGGAAGAGCATATAGCCATCCTGATGGCGAGGCTAGACCAACGACGGTCTTTGGATGCTCAGGGGAAACCCACCCCCATAGCAAGGAAGGTACCGGGACTGGTGCACAAGTTTGGGGGGAAGCCTCAAGATTATGGGGGGTTTAGAACAGAAATAGAATATGCCTTGAAGCTGCAGCAGCACGATTTTGAAAATGATGCAGCGCGGGTTGCTTATATTGTGGGGCACCTGCAGGACGGGGCTAGAGAGTGGATCCGGCCGCTCATGGCGACGCAAAATGATGCCATGGAGGATCTCCCGAAATTCTTCCAGGCAATGGACGCAATGTTCTCTAGTGATGTGCAACAAAGTGTGACCAAAAGAGAACTGATGAACTGTAAGCAGGGAGACGGGTCAGTTAGAGACTATTGGTCACGTTTTGCAATGATAGTTCACCGTCTGGGGTGGCAGCTGGACTCGGAACCCATACAAATGTTATTTGAGGAAGGCCTGTCTCCAACGGTCAAAGATGAGCTTTCGCGCGCGCCCCGCCCACAGTCTATGGATTTGCTGACCAAAGCTGCCCTTGCGATAGGTGTAAGGCAAGAAGCGCGGGCTCAAGAGAGGCGGGAAGGGAGAGAACAGCGTTGCCATGACTACCGCATTCCTAAGATGCCTAGGCAACCTTCCCCGGCGGCGGAGCCAATGGAAATAGGGGGTGCGCGCGCCCAGGAGGTTTCAAACTCCAGCGAGGGTCGCAAAAGGGAGGGAAAGGATGTAAAAGCGACCAAGAAATGTTTCCTTTGCCAGCGGCCAGGACATTTTGCCAGAGTCTGCCCACAAAGAAAGGCCTGGCAAGGAATGGTGGGGGCCGTGGGGGGAGAGGAGGAGGAGCAACCGACTCAGGAGCAGGGAAACGGAAACGCTTGGCTGCCAATCAGCGGGCACAGCAGCCAGGCCAACAACCAGTGAACGTGCCCAAACCAGATTCTCCAAGAGCAGCCATCGCCATAGAGGTGGTGCTAGAACTCCCGAATGGCCACCCAGTCAAGGTGCAGGCAATGCTGGACTCGGGGAGTTCATGCAACTTTTCCAGCAAGGACTTTGCCTTAGAGCATCAGCTTCACCTGCTACCTTTGGATGCACCCCTTGCAGTTACCACAATTGATGGGAGGGAACTGTTTGGGGGAGAAGTGACCCACCAGACCCCTCCGATGAGAATGAGAGTGTCTAGGCACTCAGAGACGATCGCCTTTCACGTTGCCTCATTAGCGGGTCCCCCAATAATATTAGGAATGAGCTGGCTAGCGCAACATGATCCTGTGGTGGCGTGGTACCAGAGGACAGTCAGCTTTGGATCAGATTACTGCCTGCAGCACTGCCTAGGAGGGGAAACGGCAAGGATGAGTGTAGCCCGAGTGGCAAGCATGGCAGTGGAACGGAGAGGGGAGGTGCCGCCACAATATGCTGATCTAAAGGAGGTTTTTAGTGAGAAAGAGGCAGATAGGCTGCCCCCCCACAGACCGTTTGACTGCCAAATCAATTTACTCCCTGGGGCGCAGCTGCCGGTGGGTAAGCTGTATGCCATGTCAGACAGGGAGATGAAGGAGTTACGGGAATTTATCGACAAGAACCTAAAGAGAGGATTTATAAGAGAATCAAAGGCAGTGGGGGGCAGTCCAGTATTTTTTGTGGACAAGAAAGACTCAGATAGGCCCAGGCTCGTAGTGGACTTTCGGGCCGTCAATTTGGTGTCTGAACCCGTGACTTTCCCTATGCCCAGAATTGACGACATTCTGACGAGAGTGAGGAAGGGAAAGATTTTCACCAAACTCGACCTAAGAGGGGCTTACAACTTGAGCAGGATGAGGGAGGGGGATGAATGGAACACCACCATGTTCACACCCCTGGGGGCCTTTGAATATCTAGTTATGCCTTTTGGATTACAATCAGGCTCCGCCTGTTTTCAAGGTTTCATGCACCACGTGTTGGGGTCTCTGCTTTACAAGAACTGTGTAGCATTCCTGGACGACGTCTTGATTTATTCGGAAAACGAGGAGCAACATGTGCGAGATGTCAGGGAAGTGCTACAACGATTGCAGAAACACCAGTTGTGGGTCAAGCTAGAGAAATGTCAGTTTCATGCCCGAGAGGTGGAGTTCCTGGGGTACAAGTTGTCTGACAAAGGCCTAGCGATGGACCCAAGCAAGGTGCAAGCAGTATTGGAGTGGAAACCCCCCAAGACACGGAAGGACGTACAGAGGTTTCTAGGTTTCAGCAATTTCTACAGGAAGTTCATCAAGAACTTTGCCCACTTGACAGCACCAATCACGGACTGTCTCAGTAGTAAAAGGAAGTTTGTGTGGATGGAGGAAGCCCAGCAGTCCTTTGAAAGCTTGAAGAAGGTGTTTGCGTCGGAAGAGCAACTATTACACGTGGATTTGGAGAAACCACTGAGGTTGGAGACGGACGCATCAGACAGAGCCATCGGAGCTGTTCTTTTGCAGCCAGGACTGGGCAAGCAAGAATGGAAACCGTGTGCCTTTTTCTCGAGGAAGCTGAGCAAGTCGGAGCAAAACTACACTGTGTACGACCGAGAACTGCTCGCAATCTACGCTGCCTTTCGTCGGTGGCGCCATCTGCTGATAGGGGCGCAGCGCAAGATCCAGGTTTGCACAGATCACAAGAACTTGGAATACTGGAGGACAGCACGAGTGCTCAACCAGAGACAAATTCGCTGGGCGCAGGAATTCTCCAAGTTTTCTTTTGAAATCCGGTATGTGCCAGGGGAGCAAAACGTGAGAGCAGACGCTCTTTCGCGGAAACCAGAGTACTTCGAAGGAGAGGGGCCGCCGGAGACACGACACGTCATACCAGAGGACCGATGGGTGTGTGTGGGAACTCTGGTGGGCATGAGAGAACTGGCAGGGCTCACTAGGAACGATGAATTTGCCCAAACAAAAATCAGGGAACTCCGAGATGGGCGGGGAGCACCAGAAGGGTTTGAAGAGAAGGAAGGGGTGTTGTACTATAGGGGGGCAATGTACGTACCGGGGGAAGTTTTAAGAAGAAGGGTACTCCAACAACTACATGACACCCCCACAGCGGGACACTTTGGACAACACAAAACTATGATGTTGGTGACCAGGCAATTCTGGTGGCCACGGGTGAGGGAAGATGTACGAGAATATGTACGGGGGTGCGACCGATGCCAAAGGGCCAAAGGGGAACGCATGGTACCAGCGGGGTTGCTGGAACCCTTACCCACACCAAACAAACCCTGGGAGGTGGTGCCTATTGATTTTATGACGGATTTGCCCAAATCAAGGGGGAAAACAGCAGTAATGGTAGTAGTCGACTTGCTAACCAAAATGTGCCATTTCATAGCCTGCTCACACACGGTGACGGCAGAAGAAACGGCACGGTTGTTTGTAGAGCACATTTTTAGGTTGCATGGCGCCCCCTTGAGGGTTATCTCCGACCGCGGAAAACAATTTACTTCCCGGTTCTGGAGGAAGCTCATGAGTCTGCTTCAAGTCGAGGTGAGTTTCTCGACAGCGAGACACCCAGAAACCAATGGGCAAGCAGAAAGGGCAAACAGCATACTCCAGCAATACTTGCGCTGTTACGTAAGCGAGAGGCAGAATGATTGGGTAGAAAAAGTAGCGTTAGCGGAATTTGCGTACAATAACGCTGAACATGTGTCCATGGGAATGAGTCCGTTTATGGCCAACTATGGGTGTCATCCCAGGGCATTTCCGGGGAGTGAGGGACAAAACTGGAGTGTGCCCGCTGCTGAACAGTTTGTGGAAGAAATGGAAGCTATACACCAACAACTTAAGATGAACCTAGAACGGGCCAAGGAGAATTACAAGAACCAAGCAGATAAGCACCGCATACGGGTGGGGGATCGAGTGTGGCTATCCACTCAAGGGTTACCCTTTAAGGGAGGGTGCAAGAAGTTGCAGCCTAGACGGCTGGGGCCATTTGAAGTCACACAACAGATAAACCCCGTGGCATTCAAGCTCAGGTTGCCCGAGAGTATGAAAATACACCCTGTGTTCCACAGATCCTTGCTCTCACCACACAGAGAGGGGAGGGAGTTTGTGGGGCGAGAAGTAGAAGTCATGCCACAACCACAGGTAGAAGAAAGGGAACACCAAAACTCGGCCGCGGAAATAGTGGACTCAAGGTGGAGAGGTCGGCAAGTGGAGTATTTGGTGGCGTGGGAAGGAGAGCCCTGGTTGGAAAACACGTGGGTGCCAGCGGGAGCAGTGGGTGACGAGCACATGGTGGAAGTGTTCCACCGCCGGTTCCCGGATAAGCCCAAGCCCTTAGAGAGATTCTGGGAGGAACAATTTGGCACCACAGATGAAGAAGAGAGCTTCAAAGGGTTTTCAGAATCCGAGGAAGAATCGGACTGGGAGGGTCACCCCATGGGTGGGAACCTCGGCAGGTGGGAAGAGGTTTTCGCACCCACGGAGGAGGAGGACAGCTCCTTCTGGGGTTTTCCCGTCTCACCGACCGGAGAAGAGGAAGAGAGAGAGCCCACCGGTCGAACGGGGAGTGAAGGGGGCCCTGGGGGGGAGGTGGATGTCAGGGAACTGACATCAGAGACACGGGAGAAGGAGAGGGTCTCAGATTCTGCAGGTGAAGGTCCTAGCACAAGGGGGAGACTCAGCTCGGTGGAAGGGGAAGGAAATACGCGTTACACCAAGAGTCCAGGAGAGCAAGGGGAAGAGGAGGTGGAAGGGCTCCGGGATTCTTCCCTGGAAGTCAGTGAAGAGAGCCCAGGCACTCCGCTACCCACGCCCACCCTGCGCAGGAGACTCCCGCGCAATGAGAGGCAGAGACGATTAGGTGTCAAACAGCTTTTATGCTGGCAGAGGTTTAAGAAACGCCCACAGACAGATTCTGCCAGTGACTGAGGCCGTCAAGCGGAGATGGGCTGTGCAGTCCGAAGGGTTTAACCAGGCAACCAAGCACCCAAACGGGGTCGGTTTACGCACGAGTAACTCCAAACCACTACATGAGCCAAAGCAGGAAAGCTCATCTATTGTACACTTCCATCAAGCTCACAAGAGATAATTATTCTTATCAATTATCTCTATCTGCATTCCAAAGGAATCCCTCATCTTGGTATCAGGGAACATTTCTCTATGCGGTATCATTTTAAACATAGCCAGATCTTTCTTGTTGAGCCCTTGTCCCCTAAATAATTATTTAAACATTCCCATTCTTCTCTCACCAATTTTTTAGGTTTATCTCTTATTGCATCTGTCAGCTTTGCGAGCTCCAAGTACTCGCACAATTTGACTACCTATTCCTCTTTAGTGGGTGTATTTTTATCTTTCCAGTGTTTTGCCCCTGTAACCCTTGCTGCTGACGTTGCATACATAAATAGCCTAGTTTTGTTTTTGGGAATATTATCTGAAACCATTCCTAGTAAAAATTCTTCCGGTTTCTTGCTAAATGTAGTTTTTATCAATCTCTTTATCTCTTCATAAATCATGTTCCAAAATCTTTGTATCTCTAGACAGGACCACCACATATGGTAGTATGTTCCTATCTGTTCCTTACATTTCCAGCACTTGTTATTGTTTGATTTATTTATTTTTGCAAGTTTTACAGGGGTCAGGTACCACCTATAGTACATTTTCATAAGATTTTCCCTTATAAAGAAACAAGCCGTGAATTTTATATTTTTAGTCCATAATTCATTCCAAAAATTGGGTTTGATCATATGTCCCAGGTCCCTCTCCCATTTTATTGTAATTTCTTTGATATCTTCCTCCTTTCATTGCCAATTGAAAAGTAGTTTGTACATTTTTGAAAGTGTCTTTTGATTATTATATAAAATATCCTTCTCCAGATAGGATATTTTTTTTGTCAAATCCTTTGGTTCTTTTATCCTTTTCAAGGGCGGCTTTTAGTTGATAATACTCCAGCCAGGTTATTCCCTTCTGTTTCAATTCGCTTAGGTCCTTTATTTTCGGTTCACTACTTGTTTCCTCTACTAAATCCTTATATGTTAACCAATCGCTGTTCATATTTATCCTGTGAACCGACATAGATTCCATTGGTGACAGCCACCATAGTGTTTTGGTTACTACTGATTTTTTACTCCTCTCCCATACTTCATATAATGCCCTTCTCACAATATTATTTAAAAATCCTTTGTGGGATTTAACCTTGTCATAGCCTATGTAGCCATGCCACCCGTACACAATATCCCATCCCTCCAGAACTAGGACTTCCGTGTTTTTAATTAATATTCAGTCCTTAATCCATGTCCAGCACGCTGCCTCAATGTACAATATAAGGTCAGGGACCGCAAAGCCTCCTTTTTCCTTCAACTCTGTTAGTAGCTTAAATTTTATGCGTGGTTTTTTCCCTTGCCAAATAAACTTGGCAAGGTCTTTCTGCCATTCCTTAAAACACTTTACGCCTCTAATTATAGGTATTGTTTGGAACATAAAAATCATCTTTGGCAAAACCATCATTTTAACTGTGGATATTCTCCCCCACAGGGACAAATTCAATTTCCCCCAAGTCTCCAATTCTTTTTTTTATTTCTTTCCACTTCTTCTCATAATTGTCCTTATATAAGTTTATATTCTTATTGGTGATCCAAACCCCCAAAATAATTTACCTTATTGGCTACCTTTAAACCTGTTGTATTTTCCAGTTCCTCTTGTTCCGACTTACATAATTTTTTTGTTAATAATTTGGATTTTCCTTTATTCAGTTTGAACCCAGAGACCTTCCCAAATTCTTCCAGTTGTGCAAGCGTTTTTTGGATACTTTCCACTGGGTTTTCAGTGGTTACGATTAGATCATCTGCAAAGGCTTTAATTTTGTAGTATAGAGTTCCTAGGTTAATTCCTCTTATGTTTTTATCCTTTCTTATTGCTATTAAAAGTGGTTCCAAGGTGGCAATAAAAAGAAGTGGGGAGAGAGGGCACCTCTGTCTTGTCCTCCTTTCGATGCTGAACTCTTCGGTGATCTCGTTATTTATTAGCAATTTTGCTTTTTGGTTATCATATATCGCCCTAATTCCATTAATTATTTTCTCCCCTATGTCCAGACCTTTGAAAGTTTCCAATAGGAAATTCTATGATACTCTATCAAAAGCTTTTTCTGCATCAGCCAATAACATGGCCCTCTTTTTACTTGGTTTCATTTCCACATACTCCAACAGGTCAATTATTATTCTTGTATTGTCTTTTATATATCTATCCGGTAAGAAGCCCGCCTGGTCTCTGCTGATCATTTTGTTTAGAGTCTTTTTTAATCTATTAGCCATCACCCCAGCATAGATTTTATAGTCTGTATTCAACAGGGAGATTGGTCTATAATTTTTCATGTCTGTCAACTCCACTCCCTGTTTCGGGATTAGAGTGATCAGTGCTTCTTTCCATGATTGTGGTATATTTTTCCCTCCCAGTATATTATTCATTATTCTTTGTAATATAGGGAGGATTACTTCTTCCAGGTTCTTATAGTACATTAATGTGATTCTGTCAAGACCTGCCGATTTGCCACTCTTCATTTTTTTATTACTTGTGCTATTTCATCTATTTCTATATTGGAGTTTAGGGCCTCAACTTCTTCTTTTTCACTTCTTGGTAATTTATTTTGTTGTAAATACTCTTCCATTTTATTAACCTCTAATTGTTCTTGTTTATACAGATCTTTATAAAAGTTTAAGAATTTTATTTTTATTTTTACTGGGTCTGTTATTTCCTCCCCTTGGTCCAAAATTTTATTTATAACTTTTTTTGTTTGCTTTTCCTTTATCATCCATGCTAACAATTTACCGGGCTTATTGGCAGACTCAAAATACCTTTGTTTTGCCCATTTAATTTTATTTTCTACTTCCTTATTTAATATACTAGAGATATGGGATTGCAATATCTTTATTTTTTGTAATATTTCATGACTTTTGGGGTTTTTGATCAACTCTTTTTCATTAATTCTTATCTGTTTAGTTAGCTCTTGGATATTATTGTCTTTTATCTTCTTCAGCCTAGCCATTTGTTGTATTCCAAGACCCCTCATGTATGCTTTACTTGTGTCCCAAACTACATTTATATCTGTATTTTGTTTCCCATTTATCTCGAAAAATTCCGCTAACTTGATTTTTGCTTGCGTCACCCATTGGTCGTCTCTCCATATCTCATTGTTCATCCTCCACCTTCCCTTTGTTTGCTTTTTAATTTCCATATGTATTGTTACTGGATTATGGTCTGATATAGTCTTTCCCAGAATTTCTGCTTTTTCTAAGAAGAGGGTCAGCCCTTTAGAAATCCAAATAGCATCTAACCTCCCCCCTGATTTTTTAGCTTCCGAGAAGTGTGTAATATCTTTCCCATTAGGGTGTTTAATTCTCCATGAGTCATAGAGGTCAAAATTATCCACCATCTGGAAAAAGGAGAGCGGTAATTTACCTTAATTGGTAAGTTTCCCTCTAAAAGTTCTATCCCATTCGACCGAGACCACTCCATTCCAATCTCCCATAAGAACAATATTCTCCCCAATATAATTCCATAACTTCTTTTCCAGCTCCTTAAAAAACTCTGATTTATTATTGTTCAGAGCATAAATGCCCACTGTTATTATTTCCCCCCCTTCTATAGTAATCCGCACTCCTACAGTTCTACCTTCTTCATCCACAAAAAGTAATTGGGGGTCTAGGCTTGCTTTAACATAAATCACAACACCCCTCTTTCTCTCTGTTCCCGATGCAATAAACTCTAGGCCCAGGTTTCTATTCTGTAAGACCCTTGTATGACTTTTAGAGATATGGGTCTCTTGTAGGCATATGATATCCCATTTTTTCCTCTTTAATACGTGATTTATTTTATTCCTTTTAAGTTTACTGCTTAACCCATTTACGTTCCAAGAAATGCACTTTAGTGCCATAAAGTCTTAATGATCATACGTCACCTTTTCAAAATTTAGAAATAAAGTCCTATTTTCCAGTTCTGCTACAATCTTGCTTCTTCGGCTTCTTGTGGTTTCTCCCCCCCCCCCCCAAGTCCTTCCAGGTTTTTTTACGAAAAGAGTCTGCTTCTTCTGCCGATCTGAAGGTCTTGCGTCTTCCTTTATAGGTAAAAGTTAACCCTTCGGGGAATTCCCATCTAAATAAAATTTTGTTTTTCTTTAGAGCAGTTGTCAGGGGTTTGTAGTTTTCCCTTTTCTTCAGGAGGCGAGTTGGGACCTCTTTCATTATTTCTATGACTTTTTCATCTATACATAAGGCATTACTTCTACTTTTCAGTAATATTTTTTCTTTAAGAAGTCTTGAGTTCAAGAAGAACAGGCAGTCTCCTGGTCCTTTTTTGGTTTTAGGTTTATGCAGTTTTATCAATATCAAGTGATAAGTCCTCCTCCTGAACCCCCAACCAGTCCGCCAGGACTTTTAATAATTTTGTTGAAATGTCCTCTCTGGCTCTCTGGTATTCCTCTCAGGCGGAGAATCATTTCCTTTTGTCTCAGCTGAAGGACTGCCAATTCGTCCCAAATCTCCTCCTGCATCTTCCTTAGGTCCTCTATTTCCCCCTTGTTTTTGTCTTGGGTTTTTTTCAGTTCTTTTTGCTCAGCCCCCATCTTTTTGGTTATTTCCTCTTGCTTCAATGTCTTTGCCTTCACTTCTTGCACTGTCTTATCAATTTCTTTATTCTTCGTTGTCAATTGGTTCATTTGATGTGTAAGGTCCATTATAAGAGCTGATTTTTTTTCAATTTTATTGCCCATAGTTACTACTTTCTCTTCCAATGATTTTATATTTCCGCCTACTGAGTTTATTCTGTCCCCTAAGTCTTTCTGCATGGCAATAATCAAATTCTTTACATCCATACTCACTTCACCTTCCACCACCGAAGTTCTCCTTGCTTGGCTGGCAATTAAAGTTTGGCCAATTGTTGATTGTGTTTTCTTTGAACCCATTTGGGTGTTTGGGTATTTTTGGGTGGCTGGTTGTTTTGAGATTGAGTTCACTTGTCTTTCGATTCCACTTCTCCGCCTCAGATTCTATATAGTCTCTAAAGATTAAAGCTATTGGGAGTTCCCCTGTGGGAAGTTTAATTGGATCTAATTTTCGTGGGTAATTAATTTTATATTTATGCTGGATATATTTGGAATTTTAATTTTCCCCTTTATTTATATCTGATATTTATGCTTTACAGTTCCTCTAAGCAAGTATTGGCGTTGTGGGTATGGCTATTACTTTTCCTCTTGGCTGTTGTATCTTTTCCTTCCACAAGTGGCCGCTGTGTCACTCTTCCTACTATTCTTGAGTATTATGTCTCTTGGCTGTTATGTCTTCTTCCTCCACTAGTGGCCGCTGTGTAGCTCTTCCTACTGTTTTAGGCTGCTGTAACTTCTTCTTCCACTAGTGGCCGCTGTGTCGCTCTGCCTGTTATTTTTAATTATTTTGCCTCTTGGCTGTTATGTCTTCTTCTTCCACTAGTGGCCGCTGTGTAGCTCTTCCTACGGTTCTTGACTATTATGTCTCTTAGCTGTTATGTCTTTTACTTCCACTAGTGGCCGCTATGTCACTCTTCCTGCCGTTCCTCACTCTATCTTTCTCTGGTGTTAAAGCGGCTCTTTAAAGTCTTTTCCAGTGTAGTCTTTCAGTAATGGCCGCCACCCACCTCACTCAATCTGCTGACTCACTCCTCCAGCCTTCTCCTCGCCTCTCCAGATCTCCGCAAGTCTCTGGTAAAGAGCTCTCCTTATTTCTGTTGTCTGTTTAGCTGGTCTAAACTGTTCCCCCACTCCAAACTCCAGTAACACTTATTGGGTTAACTGTGTTGTTTTGGGAGCGCAGAGAAGCCCCTCAAGATCTCTACCACACTGCCGGTTCTGCAGCGTTAATTTCTGTTGTGAGGGATGACCCCCTTTTAGCATTCCACTTGCAACTTCTTAATTTTATCTGTTAGTTCCTCCCTTTTTTATTTGTTAGTTCCCCCTTTTTTTTTTGTTTCTGATGTATTGTTGGGGCTTAGATAACCCCTTTCTCATTGTATAAATTAGGGGGGGGGGATGCTCCTTGAATTTGTGTCAATATCTTACTGGAGAGTCCAGCGCTAGCTCATGGGGTCTGGAGGCGAAGGCACCGGAGGGCGGTGTCGCTCCTTTGCACAGAGGTTCTCCCCTAAATTTCTTCTTTTTAAAAGTGTCTTAAAGTCCAGTTCTAGTGTGGGGAAACCCCTTTTTGGCGCTGCTGAGCCTCTGCTCCCGGGAAATCCACCCAAGTAGGGGCAACCTACGCCTCCTGCTGCTCCTGCTTCGCCTCTCCAGGCGCTGAGTCTGTCTCGAGCAGCTCAAAGCTCAAACTCCGACCCAACAGCTGAGCGCGCTGTTCTGTTCTTCTTGCATTTCCTTTTCATTGGGATGGTTTTCATTGCTGCCTCCTGTATAATGTTGCAAGCCTCCATCCATAGTTCTTCAGGCACTCCGTCCACCAAATCTAAATCCTTAAACCTGTTCCTCATTTCCACTGTGTATTCATAAGGGATTTGATTTAGATTGTATCTTACCGGCCCAGTGGTTTTTCCTACTTTCTTGAGTTTAAGCTTGAATTTTGCTATAAGAAGCTGATGATCTGAGCCACAGTCAGCTCCAGGTCTTGTTTTTGCTGACTGTATATAGCTTCTCCATCTTTGGCTGCAGAGAATGTAATCAATCTGATTTCGATGGTGCCCATCTGGTGATGTCCATGTGTAGAGTCGTCTCTTGTGTTGTTGGAAAAGCGTGTTTGTGATGACCAGCTTGTTCTCTTGACAGAACTCTATTAGCCTTTGCCCTGCTTCATTTTGATCTCCAAGGCCAAACTTGCCAGTTGTTCCTTTTATCTCTTGATTCCCTACTTTAGCATTCCAACCCCCTATGATAAGAAGAACATCCTTCTTTGGTGTAACTTCTATAAGGTGTTGTAAGTCTTCATAGAATTGGTCAATTTCAGTTTCTTCAGCACCAGTAGCTGGTGCATAAACATGGATTACTGTGATGTTAAAAGGTCTGCCTTGGATTCGTATCGAGATCATCCTATCATTTTTGAAATTGCATCCCAGTACAGCTCTCGCCACTCTTTTGTTGACTATGAGGGCCACTCCATTTCTTTTACGGGATTCTTGCCCACAATAGTAGATATGATGGTCATCCGAACTGAATTCGCCCATTCCCGTCCATTTTAGTTCACTGATGCCCAGGATGTCAATATTTATTCTTGCCATCTCATTTTTGACTACATCCAACTTACCCAGGTTCATGGTTCTTACATTCCAGGTTCCTATGCAATATTTTTCTTTACAACATTGGACTTTCCTTTCGCTTCCAGGCATATCCGCAACTGAGCGTCCTTTCGGCTTTGGCCCAGCCGCTTCATCATCTCTGAATGTACTTGTACTTGTCCTCCGCTCTTCCTCAATAGCATGTTGGACACCTTCCGACCTGAGGGGCTCATCTTCCAGCGTCATATCTTTTATATGCCTATTGTCTTTGTCCATGGAGTTTTCTTGGCAGGGATACTGGAGTGGCTTGCCGGTTCCTCCTCCAGGTGGATCACGTTTGGTCAAAACTCTCCACTATGACCTGTTCATCTTGGGTGCCCTGCTCGGCATAGTTCATAGCTTCTCTGAGTTATTCAAGCCCCTTCGCCACGGCAAGGCAGTGATCCATGAAGGGGAGTGAAGGAATGCTACCATGGTATTCTGGTTGGTCAGACCACACCTGAAATACTGTGTCCAGTTCTGGGCACCACAGTTGAAGAAGGATATTGTCAAGCTGGAGCATGTCCAGAGGAGGGTGACCAAAATGCAAAAGGTCTGGAATCCAAGCCCTGTGAGGAGAGGCTTTGGGAGCTGGATTTGTTTAGTCTAGAGAAGAGAAGATTAAGGAGTGACATGATAGCCATGTTTAAATATTTGAAGGGATGTCCTGTTGAAGAGGGAGCAAGCTTGTTTTCTGCTGAATAATGGATTCAAACTATGGGAAAAGAGATTCCACCTAAACATTAAGAAGAACTTTCTGACAGTAAGGGTTGTTAGTGTTGGGATTCGCAGGATACTGGATAAGTCTGCAGGCTTCAACAGGATGATGCAATACTCTGCTGGGTCAGAGTGACTCAGCAGGAGTGTGATTAGTGTGATTGGCTATCACCTGTTTTAAAAGGAAAGCCTGTTTAACAGTGGGTGTGGTGGTTGTGCTGTAGTGTGGTGGTGCTGTGGTGGAGAGTATTCGTTTGTAAGTACTCTGTATGGACTGTTTCTTTTGTAAATGCCTGTATATAGCTCACATTAAAAAGGACTGCACTGAAAAACCTGGAACTCTTAGTGCTTCGCTGAAAACGCCGCGTGGAATACGCGACAGGGTTATGGGCCCAGCACGCTCCCGCTGCACAAGAGTACAGGGGGCAGTTATCTAGCCGTGGGTGCTGGAGGTGAGCTGCAGGGATGGAGCAGTCCAGAACTGGCGTGTTGCTGGAGAAGCTGACAGCCACGAACTACAGCATCTGGTCGGTCCGCATGCAACACTTCCTCAAGCGTGAGGGCCTGTGGAAGGTGGTGGAAGATCCACTGCAGCCCTCTGAGGAGGATGAAAAGGATGAGAAAGCTTTGGCTACGATCATCCTTGGAGTGGACAACAGCCAGCTAGTCTACGTAGCTGATAAGGTGACGGCAAGTGAGGCGTGGAATGTGCTCAAGGCTGTCCATGTGCGAGAGACAGCTGGCTCACTGATAACATTGACCAGGAGACTGTACCGGTGTCGGAAGAAACCAGGGGACTCCCTGGTAAACCACCTAAAATTCCTAACAGGCTGTTTCCAGGAGCTAGCCTTAAGAGGGAGGCTTGTGGGGGAAGAGGACAAAGTCTTTATAGTCCTGAGTTCCCTTGATGACAGCTATGATATGCTGGTCAACTCCCTCGAGTCGGTAGAGACTGATAAGCTGACTCTGGAATACGTTACCGGACGGTTGTATGCAGAGGAGGACAGGCGTGCAGAGCGAAAGATGACCTCAGCCCAGCTGTTGGAGCATCCCAGAGGGAACAACAGCCGGGAAGAGCAGAGGTGTCGGGAGCCGGAGAAACAGCCAGGAGGAGCTGCTGCAGACCAGCCGGTGGTCAACAAAGTAAAAAGGTGTTTTTGCTGCAAGTCCAGTGGACATCTGCTTCGGGACTGCCCAAGAAAACAACAAAAACAGCAGAAGCACAAGAGGCAGCAGAGGGAGTCTACCGCTTGGGTGTCTGCAGATGGTCAAGAAAATGAAGAGCTGTGGGTTCTGGACAGTGGAGCTTCTCAAACCTTTTGTAAAAGAAAAGGACTGCTAACTGATGCTAGGGCTTCAAACAAAAAACATGTAAGTCTTGCTACGGGCCAGAAAGCTAATGTGGTTTGTGAGGGGGAGGTTGTGTTCCCACAGCTGGGACACACATTCAGGAATGTGTTGTGTGTGCCTAGTTTGCAAAACAATCTCCTGAGCATTCCTGACTTGGCAAAAGCAGGTTTTGAAGTAAACTTTGTGGGAGATCAGTGCCAGATAAAGCAAAATGGGGCAGTGTTGGCAAATGCTAACCTTAGAGCTAATATGTATGTACTGCAGTGTGAGTCTAGGGTTGCGAATGTGCAAAATGTCCCAACCCATGATATGTGTATTCATCTCCTGCACAGGCGTCCGGCTCATGCAAGCTATAAGGTGCTGAACAAAACATTGGAGTTGTGTGGGGGGATGAAAAACATTAAAAGTTGTGATAATTACTTAGACTGCAATATCGGCAAGGAGGTTAAAAGCAGAGCTTTCCCAGTAGCAAGAGCAAGCCAGAGAGAAACCAAAAAACCACTGGAGTTGATTCATGCTGATGTAACTGGTCCTTTTCCACCAAGTGTCTCCCACAACAAGTACTGTTTGATCCTAGTGGATGACTATTCTAGATTTGGCTGGGTCTATCCATTAAAGCAAAAGTCTGACGTTGCCCAAACTTTGAAGTTCTGGGTAAGAAGGGTAGAAAGGCAACTTGGCGAAAAGGTGTGTTCTATTCAGACAGACAGGGGAGGAGAGTTTATGGCAAGCTCCCTAAGAAACTGGTTGCGTTCCCAAGGGATTAAACATAGGCTTACCAATGTGGCAACACCTCAGGAGAATGGAGTAGCAGAGCGTAGGGGAGGTGTCTTGCAGACACAAATGAAAGCATTGTTAGCAGATGCAAATCTTCCAATTAAGTACTGGGCTGAGAGTATTAAGACCGCAAATTATATTGGGAATCGCTTGTGGTCAAGGGTACTAGATGACATACCCTATAAAATTCTCTATAACAAAAGTCCCAGTTTGCAACATTTGAGAATCTTTGGAACAAAGGCGTGGGTTGACATACCTGTAAAAAACCGAAGAAAAGGTGGGAAAAGGGCACAGCAGTTGCTGTTTCTTGGGTATGAAAGTGGTACGAAAGCCTATAGGTTTGAAGATGATAAAAATCTTTTGAGTTATAGTCGATCAGCCAGCTTTAATGAGCAAAGAAATTGGCCCAAGATACATGCAAACCTGCTGCCAGAAAAAGTTTTACTGCCGAGCATACCTGATAAGGCAGTTGAAACAAAGCTAAGAATTGGCAGCTCTCCCAGAGAAACTGAAAGGGAGGAGGTAAAGGTTGAGCATTTTTCTCCAGCTGCTAGCATAAAGCAGGGGAGAGAAGAAAGTGCAACAGGGACAGGAGGAGGTAGATCTACAGAGTCAATCCACCCCAAAAGCAGTCCTGAAGGTAGCCCAGGGGGTGAGATTAATGAACCAAGGAGGTCTGCAAGAAGTAATAAAGGTCAACCTCCAGACCGTTATGGGTTCCCAGCCACCATAAACCAGGTTTGTGCAACTGAGTCAGAAAACTTTGAAGAAGTGCAAGAGTTACCTACTCTAGAGAAAGAGGCGTGGTTAAAGGCAATGCAGGCAGAGTATAACTCTCTGCTAAACAACAATGTCATTGTACCTACCGAATTGCCTGAAGGTAAAAGGCCCATAAGCTGTAAGTGGGTTTTTAAAGTGAAAAAGCTGGCTGATGGTAGTTGTCAGAGGAAAGCCAGGTTGGTTGCAAGGGGCTTTACACAAAGGAAAATGATACATTATGATGAAGTGTTTGCCCCAACAGCAAAGGCTGAAACAGTAAAATCAGTTTTAGCAATGGCAAGTCTGAGAGGGTTAAAAGTTAATCATTTTGATGTTGCCTCAGCATATTTAAATGCTCCTATTGACGCCGAGGTGTATTTACAGCAAATACCAGGTTATGAGCTGGAAAAAGACAGCATGGTGTTAAAACTGCAAAGGGCACTATACGGTTTACACCAAAGTGCACGTCTATGGCATGAATGCATAGACACAACTTTGAAAAAGATGGGATTCAAACAAAGCCTGGCTGATTCCTGTTTATATTCAGCAATGGTGCAAGGAAGTGTTTGTTATTTACTTTTGTACGTTGATGATATCTGTCTAATAACTGCACAAAAGCAAGTGTCTTGGTTTATAAACAGCCTAGGTAACAAATACAAACTGAAGTATTTGGGAGAGATTCAGAATTACTTAGGAGTAGAGGTTCAGAGAAATGAAGAGGGTGTCTACTCTCTGAGTCAGAAGGAAAAAATCGAAAAGTTACTGAAGACATATGGAATGGAGAGGGCAAATGAGGTTGACACTCCCATAACTACCCAGTACAAAAATGAACCAGAAGGGCAAAAATGTGAGAATGCAACAGCGTTTCATTCTCTGTTGGGTTCTCTGTTATATTTAAGTTGTTGGACAAGACCCGACATAACATTGGCAGTGCACATGTTAAGCCAAAGAAGTGCAGACCCGGCTCAGAGAGATTGGGTAGCACTTAAAAGAATCCTGAGGTATCTGAAAGGCACAAAAGATTACAAACTGGTGCTGGATACAGGATATGATCAGCAAGTGTATGCATACGCTGATGCCAGCTGGGGGGACAGAGAAAATGGAAAGTCTACCACTGGCTATGCCATATATATTGGAAATGCCCTGGTTCAGTGGAAATCCCAGAAACAAACATTTGTTGCCACAAGTACTTGTGAAGCAGAGTACTCAGCCATAAGCGAATGTGTATCACAAATGGAATGGTTTGCTTGCCTAACAAAAGAGCTTGGAATACCTTCTGAAATGCCAATCACTGTGCTAAGTGACAACATGGCTGCACAACAGCTTGCCAACCAACAGAACTTTAAAAGCAAGAGTAAACACATTGCTATAAGATACGGAAATGTGAAAAATGCTTTGGAAAGAAATGTGTTAAAGGTACAGCACTGTAACATGAAATGTAATGTGGCAGATTTGTATACAAAATGTTTGGATGCTCCTAAATTTCGAGACTTAAGAGAATTATTAGGTCTCAAGCCTTTGACTTAAGGAGGAGTGTTGGGATTCGCAGGATACTGGATAAGTCTGCAGGCTTCAACAGGATGATGCAATACTCTGCTGGGTCAGAGTGACTCAGCAGGAGTGTGATTAGTGTGATTGGCTATCACCTGTTTTAAAAGGAAAGCCTGTTTAACAGTGGGTGTGGTGGTTGTGCTGTAGTGTGGTGGTGCTGTGGTGGAGAGTATTCGTTTGTAAGTACTCTGTATGGACTGTTTCTTTTGTAAATGCCTGTATATAGCTCACATTAAAAAGGACTGCACTGAAAAACCTGGAACTCTTAGTGCTTCGCTGAAAACGCCGCGTGGAATACGCGACAGTTAGACAGTGGAATATGCCACCTCGGAGAGTGGTGGAGTCTCCTCCTTTGGAGGTTTTTAAGTGGAGGCTGGCTGGCCATCTGTCAGGAGTGCTTTGCTTGTGTGTTCCAGCATGACAGGGAGTTGGACTAGATGGCCCTTGCGGTCTCTTCCAGTGTAGCCTTATTAGACTATACCAATTGGTGGGGTCTGCGTTTCTCCCGGGAGGGAGAAAGGAAGTCAAATGACACCGAGGTTGATTCAGAGAAAGAGTTTATTCTGCTCTCCGGATAGCAGAAGGCACTTGCGTGGTCAGTTCACAGCAAGTCCAAAGAAATGAGAAATTTCATGCAGTATATATATCCTCCAGGCACCCTCTCCCCACTTCCCCAGGAATCCAACCACGTCAGCTAATACACGTAATACACGTAATCCATGACCATAAACAGATATTCCTGTTCCGGTACTCTTGACCATAAAAGGTTGTTCCTGTTCCTATACTCTTATCTTGGGGCAGTAGGTCACCAACTCTAAGAGCACTCCTGGTACCGTTCCCAGGTCTCTTGTCAGACCTGACAAGGTCTGTGCGTCTTTGTGGTCAGGATGTAAGATAAGACCCAGACGTGCCATCCCTGCTCCACTGGAACTGGCAAGGCCATCCATTGCCGTCACGGACTGATAAAGGAGAGGGCTTTGAGCACTTGTTTATACAGCTGGCTTTCTGTTTATACATTGACTCAAGAGCTCAAGTTAATGCATTTTAGAAATGCTCCATTGGAGGAGGAAAAATGGGGATTTTGGGTCCTGTTTCAGACTGACTGCACCCATTCCTTTCCCCTTCACCAGCTCTATTATTTTATGATTCTATGACACTAGCTAGTACACTGCACTGTTCCATTTGATAGATATTGTTGCTATTTTTTTTAAGCTAAAGGTTATGTATAGCTGCCATTTATTAGTCTTTGAGCCAGTGTGGTGTAGTGGTTAAGAGCGGTGGACTCTAATCTGGCGAGCCGGGTTCGCTTCCCTGCTCCTCAACATGCAGCTCCTCACAGGGTGTCTGTTGTGGGGGAGGAAGGGAAAGGAGATGGTTAGCTGCTTTGAGACTCCTTAAGGGAAGCCAAAGTCAGAATATCAAGTCCAAACTCTTCTTCCAAACTCTTTGTAATAGTGACATTTCTCATAAATATGCTGAGACACAACCAAATAATGTTATAGATTTCAATGGGATTCATGGAAGGGCCAAGTTTATTCTGCAGTTTAAACGAATGGGGCATGGAAGTGCTTAACTGGTTCTTGAGCAGGGCCAAAACCCAGGGGAAGGAATCTTCAGTCCCTGTAGCAAACAGCAGGCACAACAACATTTTGTATGGAATGCAGAGCCAGTTCTTCTCAGAAGCAAGCAAGGGGAGCCCCTGAGGTGCTGGATGCACCACTAGAACTGGCGGCATGGTGTGAGTACCAAGTAGAAGCCAGTAGAAGGATGTGTTTCTTTTGGAGTCCCCACTGGGGAGAAAGGGGACTATAAATGAAGTGAGGGCCCCACAGACCTACACAGCAGCCAGTTTGGGCTGAGGTAAGGCCACTGAGGTGCTGGTACAATTCTACTGGAGTCTTGCTCCCTCCCTGCATATATAGCTAAGGAAAACTGTTGTCTCACCTTCCCACACATTTTTTGATTGCCAGCACACCAACGTCTTCACAGGTAGATGCATGGGAAGGGGGGCAGATTCGATTAGCCCTCTCCCAAAGGACCATCTTTTCTTTAGTTAACTCCACCTGATGCTACAGTGGCTGTCTCATGTCAATGTTTGTGTCCATTTTAGCCACCCAACTGTGGGTGGTTTTTGGGGAACACCTGCATCCTCTTGTGATATAAGCATGATGCAGTTGTCTTTTTCCAGTCCTTGATATGATGTTTTGGGAAAGAGTGCAGTCCAAGTGAAGTAGCTGTTGGTCCCACTGTGTATTTTCGTGCAATAATAGCAGCCTGAAGAGTTTGGACTTGATACACCGCCTTTCACTCCCTTTAAGGAGTCTCAAAGCGTCTCACAATCTCCTTTCCCTTCCTCCCCCACAACAGACACCCTGCTGTGACCTCCTGGTGGGAAAAGCACCACGGGGGCCAAATTTGGATTGGTACCACAGTGAAAGGGGAGAATGGGCTTCAGCCTTCGCCCTGGCCCTTTTAAAAAAACAATAACTTTAATAATAATAATTCTTATTATTTATTAGATTTTTAAGCTGCTCTCCTCACCAAAGTGGGCTCAGAGCAGTGTGCAACATCAGAAATTCAATGAAACAGATTAAAAGACAATTTGACTCCAATAACTGAGGCACCCTGATTACCAGCTACTAGCCCAGCAAGGGTAAGGATAAAAGGGAAAGAGGGAAAGGACCAACAGGAAGAGGGAAAGAGTGAGAAGAAAATAAAAAGGGGAGGGGAAGGGGAAGGGGAAGGGAAAGGTAAAAGTAAAAATAAAACTATTGCTGACCTCAACCTTAGGACTGGTGAAACAACTCGGTCTTACAAGCTCTACAGAACTGAGATCTTCTTCTTCTTTGGCGATCACTCATAGCCGAGTAAGATTGTCTTCCATAAACACGGTTTTAACAATGAGTCCGCAAGTGACTGTGGAGGCCAATTCTGGACCTACATGTCCTTCCACAGTGGGGACATTGGTTCCCGGGTGGGAGTTGATCACGGTGAGGATTTGCCAAGCGTGCCTTCCTCTTAGCACGTTTCATCCCTTGCGCCCTAAGTTTGAGTGTCTTCAAAGTCCATGACACCTTTGGCAAAGGCTGTTCTCCAATTGGAGCACTCACAGCCCAGTGTTTCCCAGTTGTCAGTGTTTATACTACATTTTTAAAGATTTGCCTTGAGACAGTCTTTAAACCTCTTTTGTTGACCATCAGCATTACGCTTTCCATTTTTAAGTTCGGAATAGAGTAGTTGCTTTGGAAGAAGACCATATGGCAACTGCACAACATGACCAGTCCAATGAAGTTGATGTTGAAGAATCATTGCTTCAACACTGGTGATCTTTGCTTCATCCAGTACACTGATTTTAGTTCGCCTGTCTTCCCAAGTGATGTGTAAGATTTTTCGGATACACCGTTGATGGAATCTTTCAAGGAGTTGGAGATGGCATTTGTAAGTGTTCCATGTTTCACAAGCATACAATAAGGTTGGTAGTACAATAGCTTTGTAAACAAGCATTTTGGTTTCCCTGCGAATGTCCCGGTCCTCAAACACTCTGCACTTCAATCGGGAGAAGGCCGCACTCGCAGAGCTCAGGCAATGCTGGATTTCGGCATCAATGTTGACCCTTGTGGAAAGATATCTGCCTAGGTAGGAGAAGTGATTGACATTTTGCAATGTTACACCATTAAGTTGGATTTGTGGCGCTGCAGAGGGGTTATTTTGTACTTGTTGGTGCAGCACTTTGATTTTTTGGATGTTGAGCGATAGGCCAAGCTTTTCGTAAGCTTCTGTGAAGATATTTAGGATGGTTTGGAGGACATCCTCTGAGCGTGCGCACACTACGTTGTCATCAGCATACTGAAGCTCTATGACGGAAGTTATGGTAATCTTACTCTTTGCTTTCAGCCTGCTCTGATTGAAGAGCTTTCTTTCCATCTGTTTGATATATGATTTCTACCCCAGTGGTGAGTTTACCTTCGACAAAGTGTAGGATCATGGTAATGAAAATAATGAATAGAGTTGGGGCAATAACACCTGATCCCACTGTGAATGGTTCACTTTGAGTGCCATTGTTATCTGCTGTAAGGATATCAGGGGGTTACTCGAGAGCAAACAGGCAAATGCCTCCCTGGTCGGCTGTAAAGCCTCGTTATTGGTGCCAAAAACCCTTCATCATGCAGAGCGCCACTATTCCATGGCTCGCTCATTCACTGGCAGAATCTGTGAGTGGGCGGTCCTTAAACCTTCCCCAGCAGAGTAGTTTCTTGATGCCCAATCTGCGCCTCCCCTCTCGGCGCAGAAGCCTACTGCACAGGGAGGGTGTGGAGGTGGTGTATTCCCACGATCTTTGGGGGTTTTTTTAAATGATATTTATTAAGAATTTTGAAATTACAAAAAAGATAAAAAGAAGAAGAAGAAAAAGAATAAAAACAATAGAAAGACAAACAACAGTCAAACAATACAAAAACAATCACAAAACAAAAATAAACCACAAAAATTTAAAAACAAATCCAATATTCCCAAATCCTTAACTGTCATAACCTTATTTCATCGACCTCCTCACACCTCCCTTTTTTGTATTCTAGTTATTAATTATAACAGCAAATCCTTTCCATTTTTCATAATATCCTGTCATTAAATTACCTTGATCTATTTTAACCTATATTACATAAAAAACCCTAAAATTTTAAACTTAAGTCTTATTCATACCAATTTCTCCTAACCTTAAGTATTCTTGCAACACTCTTTTTAACAATTCTGCTAAAGTCAAATAATTTCATTCCAACATTTTTCTACTATTCATTAATTTTCCAGAGCAATCCTAAATAAGAATGTTTTTTGGTTTTTTTTGAAACTTTCTTCTAATCTTCATCCAACGTCTCTTCCCCTGGTCCCGGGTTTAGTCAGTCCTTTCTGTCCCATCCATCTAGTTCATTAACCTGGTAATCTTACAATACTTTTGTAAATAGGTCTTAAATTTCTTCCAGTCTTCTTCCATCCTTTCTTCTCCCAGGTCTCGAATTCTGCCGGTCATCTCAGCAAGTTGCATATAGTCCATCAGCTGCATCTGCCATTCTTCCAGAGTGGGTAGATTTTGAGTCTTCCAATTCTTAACGATCAGTATCCTTGCTGCCGCTGTTGCATACATAAAAAATGTTCTGTCTTTTTTTAGCACACTCTGGCCGACAATGCCCAAGAGGAAGGCCTCTGGTTGCTTAGTAAAGGTGTACTTAAACACCTTTTTTAACTCATTGTATATCATCTCCCAGAAGGCCTTCACTCTAGGACAAGACCACCAGAGGTGAAAAAATGTTCCTTCATTTTCCTTACATTTCCAACATTTATTATCCGACGAATGGTATATTTTAGCCAATTTGACTGGGGTCATGTACCATTTGTACATCATTTTCATTACATTTTCCTTCAAAGCATTACATGCAGTGAAGTTCAGCCCAGAGGTCCACAACCTTTCCCAATCTTCAAACATGATATTATGCCCAATGTCCTGAGCCCATTTTATCATTGCCGATTTAACCATTTCGTCTTGTGTGTTCCATTTCAGCAGCAAATTATACATCTTTGAAAGTACTTTAGTCTTAGGTTCTAACAGTTCAGTTTCCAACTTTGACTTCTCCACCTGGAATCCTACCTTTTTGTCATTTTTAAACACTTCTTTAATCTGAGCATAGTGTAACCAATCTCGCACTTTATCTCTCATTTTCTCTAAACTCTGCAATTTCCAATTGTCACCATCTTTTTCTAATATCTCCCAATATTTTGGCCAGTTGGCCTCCATATTGGCTCTTTTTCGGGCCTTAGCCTCTAGGGGTGACAACCACCTCGGAGTTTTATTCTCCAATAAGTCTTTATATTTTGTCCAGACATTAAAAACTGATTTTCTGACAATATGGTTCTTAAAAGCCTTGTTAATCTTAACCTTATCATACCATAAATATGCATGCCATCCAAATGCATTATTAAAACCTTCCAAATCCAATACATCCGTATCTTCGAGAAGTAACCAATCTTTCAACCAGCAGAAAGCTGCAGCTTCATAGTACAACTTTAACTCTGGCAGGGCAAAGCCCCCTCTTTCTTTCGCATCTGTTAATATTTTGAGTTTAATTCTGGGCTTTTTGCCCTGCCAGACAAATTTTGAAATATCTTTCTGCCACTTCCGAAAACATTCTGTCTTATCTACAATCTGTAGTGTCTGAAATAGAAATAACATTTTTGGCAATACATTCATTTTGATGGCAGCTATTCGGCCTAACAAGGAAAGTTTTAATCTTGACCAACTATCCAAGTCTCTCTTGATTTCTGACCAACATTTTTCATAATTATCTTTAAATAAACTCAGATTTTTTGCTGTTATGTTCACCCCTAGGTATTTAACTTTTTTAACCACAGTTAATTCTGTCTCTTTCTGAAACCGTTCCAACTCGGTATCTGTCAAATTTTTCCCCAAAACCTTAGTTTTTTGCTTATTTAATTTAAATCCCGCCACTCGACCAAAGTTTTGAATCAGTTGTAGTACTCTTTTCGTACTAGATTCCGGCTCCTGTAATGTCAAAACTAGGTCATCTGCAAATGCCTTAAGTCACACCTCCCTTTTTTGTATTCTAGTTATTAATTATAACAGCAAATCCTTTCCATTTTTCATAATATCCTGTCATTAAATTACCTTGATCTATTTTAACCTATATTACATAAAAAACCCTAAAATTTTAAACTTAAGTCTTATTCATACCAATTTCTCCTAACCTTAAGTATTCTTGCAACACTCTTTTTAACAATTCTGCTAAAGTCAAATAATTTCATTCCAACATTTTTCTACTATTCATTAATTTTCCAGAGCAATCCTAAATAAGAATGTTTTTTGGTTTTTTTTGAAACTTTCTTCTAATCTTCATCCAACGTCTCTTCCCCTGGTCCCGGGTTTAGTCAGTCCTTTCTGTCCCATCCATCTAGTTCATTAACCTGGTAATCTTATGTCCGAGGCCCTTAAGTCTCTTCCATGTCCCCTCTGCAAATCTTCTTCATTATACTTGTACTCCACACTGAACTCCATGTGATTTTTAAAAACACGTTTCAAACCCCCTCCAAAATTGAGGACCCCCACATCCCCAAACTCCTCACGACCCATTGCCAGACTTGAAGAGTCAAAACATCCCTGCATAGGGGGGGGTCTATCCAGCCCCCCATCTCCAAGTCAAATACAACTCTATCTCTCCAAATCTGGCTTTTTCCTTTTTTTTTATTTTTTTTATTTTTTTTTTTAAATTTTAAAATAACTTTATTATATTCCAGCAGTTAAAAACATATATACATCATCCATAAAAGAAAAAAAGAAAAACATGAAAACCTAAAGGAAAACAGAATATACAAAAACACAATTGGATTCCTTGCTGACTATACACTCAAACATTGTACAAATCTATAACATTGTTGACTTCCCACCACCTCGAGCGAGCGGTAACTCAATATTACGTTCAGCAGTGTCTTTATCTAATCATTGTTCTCACCTCGCGATTTTTATATTATGCCTACTGTGATTTTGTCATTTCCCAAGGTCCGTTCCATGTATGAGAGAAATTTATTCCAATCGTTAATAAATTTGGTATTCTTCTGTTGCCTGATCTTCTGTGTCATTATTGCTGTATCCATATATTCAATTAGTTTAGTTTGCCATTCACTAATCATTGGAACGTTGGCTGTTCTCCAATTCTGTGCTAACAGTATCCTTGCGGATACTGTTGCATATTGAAAGAGGGTTTGGTCGTCTTTTTTGATTTCTTCCCCCACCATTCCTAAGAGGAATGCCTCGGGCTTTTTGGGAAAGTTATACTTTAGGATCTTTTTCAACTCATCGTAGACCAACCCCCAAAATCTTTTAACTTCTTCGCAGGACCACCACATATGGAAGAAGTCTCCCTCCTTCCTCTTGCATTTCCAGCAAGTCTTCTCCTCGGTTTTATACATTTTAGCTAATTTCGTTGGTGTGATGTACCATCGGTACATCATCTTTTCCATGTTTTCCCGAAGTCTGACACAAGCTGAAAATTTCATATCTTTATTCCAGAGTTTTGTCCACCTTTCATATTCTATAGGGTGTCCTAGGTCTATGGCCCACTTAACCATTACTTCTTTGATTTCCTCATCCATTGTATCCCAGTCTAATAGTTGGTTATACATTTTAGTTAGCAGTTTAGATTTCCCCTCTATTATTTCTAGCTGGAACTTGGATTTATTCTTACTCATTCCGACTTTTTTGTGTTCCCTCCAAACGGCGTTAATTTGGTGGTATTGCATCCACCCCGTTAGTTTATCCTTTAATTCCTCATAAGGTCTGACTTCCCAACCTTTGTCTGTTCTTTTCAGGAGATCAGCATACGTCCACCTTTTGCCTTCCATATTTAATTTTTTAATTACTAGAATATCAATAGGTGACAGCCACCATGGGGTGTCCTTTTCTACTAAGTTTTTACATCTGTTCCACACCTCCAGTAGTGCTCCTCTTATGATATGGTTGGAAAAACCTTTATGGACTCTCCCTTTCTCCTGCCATAAGTACGCATGCCACCCGAACCTGGCGTCGAACCCCTCTAAATCCAATAGGTCGGTGTTATCTAAGACTATCCATTCCTTAATCCAACAGAGGCATGAAGCCTCATAGTATAGTTGCAGGTTCGGTACTGCGAAGCCTCCTCTCTCTCTTCTGTCGGTGAGTAACTTATATTTAATTCTAGCCCTTTTGCCTTGCCAGACAAATCTGGACAAGGTCCTCTGCCAATCTTTGAACATCGTTGTGCCCCTAATTACTGGGATATTTTGGAATAGGAATATCATTTTTGGCAAGATATTCATTTTAATGGCGGCCATTCTCCCTTCCCATGAGAGTTGTAGTCTACTCCAACTGTCTAGATCCCTTTTACATTCTCTCCAGATCTTATTGTAGTTATCCTCCACCAGGTTTATACTTTTTGGGGTAATCCAAATACCCAAATATTTAACCTTTTTCGATACTTTTATCCCGGAATCCAGTTCTATTTTGTTTCTTAGTTGTTCATCTAGATTTTTTATCAGGATCTTTGTTTTGATTTTGTTTAATTTGAACCCGGATAGCCTACCGAACGCCTCCATTACCTCGATGACTGTGTTTATCCCTTTTGTGGGGTCTTCTATTGAGACTACTAGGTCGTCGGCGTAAGCTTTTACTTTATATTCTTTTGTACCTATTTTAATCCCTCTAATTTCCGGCGTTCCTCTTATTCTATTTAGTATAACTTCCAAGACCATAATGAATAACAGGGGTGATAGAGGGCACCCCTGTCTTGTGCCTTTGGAGATCATGAATGAGTTTGTCAGATTACCGTTGACTATTAATTTCGCTCTTTGAGTTGAGTAGATCGATCTTATGCCTTCCAGAAATGGTCCTCTTATTCCTACATTCTCCATGCATCCTATAAGGAAGTGCCAGGATACGTTATCAAAAGCCTTCTCGGCGTCTATGAAGATTAGGGCGGCGGGGATATCGTTCCTGAATTCCAGGTATTCAATTATAT
This sequence comes from Podarcis muralis, assembly GCF_964188315.1. Taxonomy (NCBI): domain Eukaryota; kingdom Metazoa; phylum Chordata; class Lepidosauria; order Squamata; family Lacertidae; genus Podarcis; species Podarcis muralis. The sequence continues at coordinate 7,681,638 of NC_135674.1, forward strand.
TGATTATATGCCTTACGTTGTCTTTTATCTGCCTACCTGGCAGGAATCCGGCTTGGTCTTTATGGATCGCTCTATTCAAATATTTCTTTAATCTACATGCCATTATTCCCACAAAAATTTTATAGTCATTATTAAGCAGCGATATTGGTCTATAATTTTTTATCTCAAGTATATCTGAGTCTGCTTTCGGTATTACCGTGATGTAGGCCTCCCTCCAAGAATCAGGTATTTCTCCCCCTTGTAAGATGTTATTAATTACATTGCACAGTACCGGGGCCAGATGTTCCTCTAAAGTTTTGTAGTATTTTTGAGACAGGCCGTCTGGGCCTGGAGCCTTCCCCGGTTTCATTTTCTTAATTGCATCCCTAACTTCTTCCACCGTTATTGGTTCATTTAGAAGTGCCTTTTCTTCTTCTGTTATTTCTTCTCCTCCACTCCTTTCTAAATATCTTCCAATCTCGTTTATATCTTCCTCTTCCCTCTTTTTATACAGAGTTTCGTAGTATTGGAGGAATTTATCTTTTATCTCATTAGGGTCTTCTATTATTTGCTCTTCCGATTTAATTTTATTAATTACTCTTTGCTTTTTGCTTTTTCTCAATTGCCATGCTAATAGCTTACCTGTTTTGTTCGCAGACTCAAAGTATTTTTGTTTCATCATTCTTATTCCCCATTCTATTTCCTGATTTAGCAGTGATGAATATTGAGTTTGTAGTAATTTACCCAATTGTTTGGTCTTCTCATCTCCCGGGTTTTTTGTTAATTTTATCTCTATCTCTTTTAATTGTTTAACTATTTCATCTTTCTTTGCCTCTCTTAAGTTTTTTCTGTATTTATTCTGTTGTATCAGAAAACCTCTGAGTACTGCTTTACTTGCATCCCAGACCACATCAATTTTGGTTTCTTTGTTCAGGTTTTGATCAAAATACTCTTTCAAAATATTCTTTGCCTTAGATTTTAAGGCAAATCTGGCTTTTTCCAAGTTCATTTGTCAGATCCAACAACTCATTTTCCTGCTGGGCCACAGCTCCCTCCATCTCTACCACCTGAGGTCCAACAACTACCTCTTCCCTCATCTGGTCTGTCAGAGCACAAGTTGATTCCTGAGTGGGTTCTATATGGATACCCACTGCCTGTCCAGAATTTCTAATCGCAACAGTCATCAAATCCGTCTTCTCATGTAATTGTTCCAGTAAGAGACTTGTCAAATCCGTCTTCTCATGCAGCTGTTCCAGTAAAGCGCTTGTCTTGCAAAAAGCACGCACCAGAGCCTCTGAATACATTGTTATGCAAGGTCAGCAATCTTTTCCCACGATATTAATCTATTTGCAGCTGCAAGGCTTCCCAGTTCAGATTCAGTAACAGTATCACAAGCTCCCTCTAGGGGGAAAACTTCAATTTGTATCCATCTCTTTTTTTTCTTCTTCTTTTTTTCAAAGGCAGGTCTAATAACAAAGTTTCCTTTTCTTTTGTATATTTGTCAATACTTGTTCCTTTAGAATGCGAAGGAGAACAATGGGATCACTATGTTTCTCTTCTTTTAACTATCTGTCAAAGGCGTTTGTCTGTAGTCAATGAACTTCCCAAATGCTTCTGTCCTGACACCCCGCTCCCAGGTTCAGGACTATGGAAAATTACTTTTCTTTACGCTCTCTTCTGCAGGTTTAAACAGTCCGGAAAAAATCCCCCCTCTTCTCCTGCTTCCGAAGGGGGTTCAACAATTTTAAATGATGAAATTTAATCCTTTACAAGCGATTTTCTAGACTTTAGTTTGCCGTGTCTTTGCTTTAATCTATCTACAAGAAACGGAAGGCTGACTTCCTGTTTAGACCTTCCCGTTTCAGTACAAAATTAAGATGAATTTCTTAGTCCAATTTTCTTTTCTACTCGCAGGTCGTTATTTAAAGTCCAATTGTCCAAAATTAAAGTACTCACGGGTAATTGTTTTAAAAGCCAAATTGTCCCAGGAAAAAGGCAGCGCTCTCCGGCAATGGCTGTGCAGCTTCGCTCCACGGAAGAAGCAATTGACTCTCAGCACCGCGCCACTTCCCCCTCTTCGCTCCGGAGCCCATAAATGGGTTCCTTTACGGGTTGGGGGGGCGCTAAATGTGCCCGCCGAGTCCCATGGTCACAGGCTTCGTCCGCCTGTGATTTTGGAAGAGTCCCCGCTTCGCCGTAGCGGGAAAGACCCGATTTCCGTGGAGCTGGTCCCTCCGGATCAGAGGGAATCCGCCATTATCAATGGCGCCACCCCGGAAGTCTATTCCCACGATCTTTGGGTGCTCTCTGTAATCCATCTGGCTTTTCACCTCTCGCCCCTGAGCCGATGGCTGTTCCCTGACATCTGCGATTGTTGCTGTCATATTATCATGGAGGAGCCGAAAGATGTTTACAAATTCATCTAGGCAGCCAATCTTCAGAAGGACAGTCCACAGGGCATTACGATTTACAGTGTCGAAAGCCTTAGTCAGGTTGATAAACGCCATATACAGGGGTTGGTTTTGCTCTCTGCATTTTTCCTGAAGTTGTTGAGCGGTGAAAATCATGTCCACTGTCCCCCTAGAAGGCCGAAAACCATTTTGGGATTCAGGAAGGGTCACCTTGGATATTGCTAAGATCCTTGCAATAATTTTGCCAGCCACAGCTAATAGAGAGGTGCCTTGAAAGTTTCCACAATCAGTTCTGTCACCATTTTTAAAGAGATTGATAATTTTGGCATCCCTGAAGTCTACTGGGATTGCTTCTCTCTCCCAGATTTTTTTGATGAGCTTGTGAAGTTGTTGTGTAAGTTCAATTCCACCCACTTTGAAGATTTCAGCAGGTATCCCATCAGGTCCACTGGCTTTGTTGTTTTTCACTTGGTTAATAGCTGTACACAGCTCTCCCAGATTTGGAGATACAGCAAGCTCATCTCTAATTTGTTTTTGCGGGATTTGTGAGAGGACCTCAGCAGCTATGGGGGAGTTGTGGTTAAGGAGATGTTGGTAGTGTCCTTTCCAGCACAGTGCAATAGCTTCTTTATCTTTCAGAAATGTGGTACCATCTGCTGAGTGTAGGGGGCATATGCCATGATTTATTGGTCCATAGATGGTCTTTGTGGCTTTAAAGAAACTCTGTGCATCATGAGTGTCAGCTAAGTGCTGGATCTCTTGAGGGGGTTTTTATCCACCAGGTGTTTTTTAGTTCTCTGGTTCTTAGCATTGGCACAGGTTTTTTTTTCTTCTTAGTGGAACAGTTTCCATCTCCTTGCCAGATCTGAAATGCCTTCATTTTCTTGTCAGTCATGCGTCCAATCTCACTGCCATTCTCATCAAACCAGTCCTGGTGTTTCTTGGTTTGGTATTGTCAGGGAACTGCCATCGGAAGGACAGGAGGTGCAAAGGCTCACTGAGGTTGAGACATAGCAGCTGAAGAGGGAACCAGTAGGGGGAGAGGAGGAACTCCAAGGGAAAGTGAGTCGGAGGGATGGCTCAGAGACGCTTCCAGCGAAAACAGTGGGGAGGTCTCAGGACCTCCTATAGGGACACCCACTCCTCGCCGGAAACTGTCACGCCGAGAGTCCAGAAGACGTGTTTCCGTTAAGGAGCTTTTATGTTGGAAACGATTCCGAAAGCAACCACTTTCGGATTCTGCTAGCGACTGACGCAGCCATGCCGGAGGGGCTCCGTCACAGGCAGAGGTTTGAAAACCTGATCAAACTCTGAGGGACTTGCATTTTACGCACAAGCAGCTCATCATCCCATCACAGCAATCCGAAAGTCCTCGAAAGCCAGCTTGTGCAGGGAGAGGCATCATGAGCGACCCAGCCGGAACCGGAGGAGCAGGAGCAGCTGGAGGGGGTCCAAGCCTGGAAGAAAGGTACAGGGCGTTGGAGATCCAGCTTGCGCTGCAAACGGCGAGGCTCGAGGAGAGGAGGGCTCAGGATGCAGAAAAGGGAAAGGAGAAAACCACCCTGCTCGCCAGAAAGGTGCCAGGATTGGTGCAGAAGTTTGGGGGGGGATCCCAGGAACTATCATGCCTTTAGAACAGAGATGCAATATGCTCTCAACCTGCAGTTTGATGACTTCCCCGACGAGGAATCGCGAGTGGCTTTTGTGATTGGCCATCTCGAATCGGGAGCGAAGGACTGGGTTAGACCCCTGATGGCAGTGAATAATGAGATCCTAAAGGACACGAGGAAGTTTTTTCGTGCCATGGACCTGATGTTTTCCAGCGACATTGAGCAGGGAGTGGTGCGAAGGCAGTTAATGGCTTGCAAACAGGGGAGCCGATCTGTCCGTGAGTACTGGACTGAGTTTACCATGCTGATCCATAAATTGGGGTGGGATCTATCGGCGGAACCCATCCAGATGCTTTTCGAAGAGGGGCTTTCTTCGGCCGTGAAAGATGAACTTTCCCGGGGGCCCAGGGCGGAGTCTATGGACCAGCTGACCAAATCCGCGCTGGCCATAGGAGCACGCCAGGAGGCGAGGGCTTTGGAAAAGCGGGAAGGGAAAGGGGAACGTTGGAGGGAGTTCCGCATTCCAGACATTCCAGAGCCACCTTTCCCGCCGGCAGAGCTGATGGAAGTTGGAACAGCGCGGGCGCGCGTAGTTTCAAATCCCAGTGAAGGGCGGAAGAAGGAGGGAAAGAGCGCCAAGAAATGTTATCTCTGCCAACAGCCAGGTCACTTTGCCAGAGTCTGCCCACAAAGAAAGGAATGGCAAGGGATGGCAGGAGCTGTTGGGGAAAAAGAGGAGGAAGGCAAGGAGCAAGTAAAAGCAAACGCCTGGCTGCCACCGTCGGGGCACAGCAGCCAGGCCAAAGAGCAGTGAAAGTGCCCACGCCGGAACCGCCAAGACCTGCTTTAGTGATAGAGGTGTTACTAGAGCTGCCAAACGGACACCCACTAAAGATCAAGGCGCTTTTGGATTCAGGCAGCTCCTGTAATTTCATGAGTAAGGAGTTTGCAGCTGAGCACCAGATACAGACCATCCCTTTAAGTAACCCCTTGCAGGTGACCACGATTGACGGCAGAGAGCTGTTGGGAGGAGAAGTTAGCCAAGAGACGGTTCCCATGATAATGAGGGTGGCAAGGCACACCGAACGGATAGCGTTTAACGTGGCCACCTTGGGAGGAGCTCCCATCATTTTGGGGATGAGCTGGCTGGCGCTACACGATCCGCTAGTGGGCTGGCATCAGAGGGTGGTCTCCTTTGGGTCAGCGCATTGCCTAGAACACTGCAAAGAGGGGAAGGTTCCGGGAGGAGCCAGAGTCACCCTAGCCGGGATGGAAGTAACGGATAAAGGGAAGGTGCCCCCGCAATACGCAGATCTGAGCAACGTATTCAGTGAAAGGGAAGCAGACAAACTGCCGCCGCACAGACCCTTTGACTGTCAAATCAATCTACTCCCTGGGGCCCAACTCCCAGTGGGCAAGCTGTACGCCATGTCAGACAGGGAGATGCAGGAGTTGAGGGAGTTCATTGACAAAAACCTGAAACGAGGTTTCATCAGAGAGTCCCGAGCGGTGGGGGGCAGCCCAGTGTTTTTTGTGGACAAAAAAAACACAGATAAGCCGAGGCTTGTAGTGGACTTTAGGGCCCTGAATGCAGTGTCGGAACCCCTGGCTTTCCCTATGCCCCGAATTGATGACATTTTGACCAGGGTGAGGAAGGGAAAGATTTTTACAAAACTGGACCTGCGGGGGGCGTACAACCTGATACGCATAAGGAAGGGGGATGAATGGAAGACCACCATGTTCACCCCTTTGGGAGCCTTTGAATACCTCGTGATGCCCTTCGGTCTACAAGCAGGCTCGGCGTGCTTTCAAGCCTTTATGAACCACGTCCTGGGACCTTTGCTCTACAAGAATTGTGTGGCCTTTTTAGACGACGTGTTGGTATATTCGGAGGATGAGGAGCAGCATGTGAGGGACGTTCGAGAAGTGTTGGGCAGGCTGCAAGCCAACCAGCTGTGGGTGAAACTGGAGAAGTGTCAGTTTCATACCAAGGAGGTGGAATTCCTGGGGTACCGCTTGTCAGACAAGGGATTGGCAATGGATCCAGGCAAGGTCCAAGCGGTACTGGAATGGAAGACACCGAAGACCAAGAAGGATGTGCAAAGATTCCTGGGGTTTGGGAACTTCTATCGGAAGTTCATCAAGAACTTTGCCCACTTGACGGCGCCCATCACCGACTGCCTCAGCAGCAAGAAGAAATTTGTTTGGACGGCGGAGGCGGAGCGAGCATTTGAAGAACTGAAAAGGGCTTTCGCCTTGGAAGAACAACTTCTGCCTGTGGATTTACGTAAACCAATGAGAGTGGAAACCGATGCGTCCGACCGGGCGGTAGGGGCGGTGCTTCTTCAACCGGGGAGGAGTACGTCGGAGTGGAGACCCTGTGTCTTCTTCTCGCGGAAGCTGAATAAATCCGAGAGGAACTACACGGTGTATGACAGGGAACTACTCGCCATTCACGAAGCGTTCCGGAGGTGGAGACATTTATTAATTGGGGCACAACACAAGGTGCAAGTGTGCACCGACCACAAGAATTTAGAGTATTGGAGAACGGCTCGAGTGCTCAACCAACGACAAGTGAGATGGGCACAGGAATTCTCCAAATTCCACTTTGAAATTTGTTATGTGCCAGGCCCAGAGAATGTCAGGGCAGACGCTCTCTCACGCAAACCAGAGTATTTGGAGGGGGAGGGGGCAATCGAAGAGAGACATGTCATCCCTGAGGACCGCTGGGTGTGTGGGGCGGCGCTGGTGGGGCAACGAGAACTGGTAGAGGAAACGGAAAATGATGAATATGCCCAGGATAAGCTCAGAGGTCTCAGGGGGGAGGGCGAGAGCCCCGGAGGTTTTGAGGAAAGAAATGGAGCATTGTATTACAAAGGGGCACTGTATATACCCGAAGGTGAATTGAGGGGGAGAGTACTCAAGCAGTTGCACGATAGCCCCACGGCGGGACATTTTGGGCAACACAAGACCATGTGGTTGGTTACCAGGGAATTTTGGTGGCCCAAGGTGAGGGAAGATGTAAGGGAGTATGTAAGAGGGTGTGACCAATGTCAGCGAGCCAAAGGGGAAAGAAGGGCGCCGGCAGGGTTATTAGAACCATTACCCACGCCAGAACGGCCCTGGGAAGCGGTATCAATAGATTTTATGACGGATCTGCCGAAGTCCAAGGGGAAAACAGCCATCATGGTAGTAGTAGACCTGTTAACTAAGATGTGCCACTTTGTAGCATGCTCACATGCAGTCACAGCGGAAGAAACCGCGAAGTTGTTTGTAGAACACATCTTTAGGTTGCACGGCGCCCCCTTGAGGGTGATCTCAGACAGGGGCAAACAATTTACGTCCAGGTTCTGGAGGAAGCTCATGAGCTTGCTGCACGTGGAAGTCAATTTTTCGACTGCCCGGCACCCTGAAACCAACGGGCAGGCGGAAAGAGCAAATGGCATCCTCCAACAATATCTGAGGTGTTATGTCAATGACAGAGAGAACGACTGGGTCGAAAAGTTGGCGCTGGCAGAATTTGCCTACAATAATGCGGAGAATGTGTCCACAGGGATGAGCCCCTTTTTGGCTAATTACGGGTGTCACCCCAGGGCATTTCCAGGGGATGGAGGGGAGAGATGGAGCGTCCCAGCGGCCGAACATTTTGTAGAAGAGATGGAAGCGATCCATCATCAGCTCCAGCTCAACTTAGAAAGGGCCAAGGCACAATATAAGAAGCAGGCAGACAAGAACAGAAGGGAAGGTGAAACCATAAGGGTGGGGGATCAGGTGTGGCTGTCAACCCAAGGGTTGCCGTTCAAAGGGGGTTGTAAGAAATTGAGACCCAAAAGATTGGGACCCTTTGAGGTCATTCAGCAGATCAACCCAGTGGCTTTCAAACTCCGGTTGCCCAACCACATGAAATTGCACCCAGTGTTCCACAGGTCGTTACTGTCACCGTACAGGGGGGGACGTGAAGGGGAGCACGCCAGGGAACCCGCCTTGGAAGAAAGGGAAAACAGCAACCATGTAGCGGAAATCCTCGATTCCAGGTGGAAGGGAAATCAGGTGGAGTATTTGGTGGCGTGGGAAGGGGAACCGGAGTCAGAAAACACCTGGGTGACTGCAGGGGAGGTCAATGACGAGGTTTTAATAGAAACGTTCCACCAAAGATTCCCGAGGAAACCTCAGCCTGTAGCAAGGTTTAGGAGGGAGTATTTCGGCACCACCGACGAGGAAGAGGAACTGGAAGGATTCGCGGATTCGGAGTTGGAAGAGGGAATGGACTCCGATGACGAGGAGTACCGAGTGACCAGGGACAGCAACAAGTGGAGGGAAGTGTTCGAGACTTCGGAAGATGAGGGAGGTTCTTTCAGGGGTTTTACCTCCTCACCGCCCGTAGGGGAGGAGACGGGAGGGGGTGAAGGGGGCCCTGGAGGGGAGGTGGATGTCAGGGAACTGCCATCGGAAGGACAGGAGGTGCAAAGGCTCACTGAGGTTGAGAGAGACATAGCAGCTGAAGCGGGAACCAGTAGGGGGAGAGGAGGAACTCCAAGGGAAAGTGAGTCGGAGGGATGGCTTAGAGACGCTTCCAGCGAAAACAGTGGGGAGGTCTCAGGACCTCCTATAGGGACACCCACTCCTCGCCAGAAACTGTCACGCCGAGAGTCCAGAAGACGTGTTTCCGTTAAGGAGCTTTTATGTTGGAAACGATTCCGAAAGCAACCACTTTCGGATTCTGCTAGTGACTGACGCAGCCATGCCGGAGGTGCTCCGTCACAGGCAGAGGTTTGAAAACCTGATCAAACTCTGAGGGACTTGCATTTTACGCACAAGCAGCTCATCATCCCATCACAGGTATCCAATAGTTTGTTCACAGGCTGCAATAATGGATGTTTTTAGCTTGGTCCAGTGTTCCTTGATGTTATCAGGGTATTCTGAAAGCAGATGTTCCTTAAGAGTCATTTGGAAGCAATCCCGCTTAATGGGATCTTGAAGGGCTTGAGTGTTCATTTTGTACCTTGGTTTCCTTCCCTGAAGCCTGCGTTGAGATATAATCTTGATAGCCATCGTGGAGCGTTTTAGTCGGTGATCTGTCCAGCAGTCGTCGGCGCTCGTCATAGCTCTGGTAGGGAGCACATCACAGTGATCTTTAGCACGGACAATAACATAGTCTAAGAGGTGCCAGTGGTTTGACCGAGGATGCCTCCATGAAGTTTTAAATTTATTTTTCTGTCAAAATAGTGTTTTGGTAATAACAAGGTTGTGCACTGCACATATCGTCAAAAGTAAGATTCCGTTCTGGTTGCTGTTGCCAACTTCTTCTTTCCCAATAGTCCCAGGCCACAGATCGAAATCTCACCCAACTCTTGCATTAAAATCACCCAGGAGGATAATTTTATCTTCCTTAGGCGTCTCTGATAGGATGGTATCCAGCTGAGAGTAATTTTTTTCTTTAATGTCTTCATCGGCATCCAGTGTTGGTGCATAAGCGCTTATAATAGTAGCCTGTTGATTTTTTGTGAGCTTTATTCGAAGGGTTGAGAGTCGCTCATTAATGCCAGTAGGGACTTCTGACAGGAGCTTCACAAGGTTGTTTTTCATAGCGAAGCCTACCCCATGTATTCAATGTTCTTGTTCAGATAGACCTTTCCAGAAGAATGTGTAGCCTCCTTTTTATTCCTTCAGTTGTCCCTCGCCTGCTCTTCAAGAGTCTTGAAGCGCTGCAATATCGATGTTAAAACGTGGCAGCTCTCTTGCAATGATTGCGGTTCTTGTTGGGATACTGCCAGGGAGACAAAGGCCATCATGCCTCCACGTCGATTCCAGACGATCCATAATTCTCCCGTACAAACAGCATCAGTCAATTAGCGACACGAGCCTCAGAAATAGCTTGCCACATTCCAGGGCTCGTGCATGCCCTTTCAGCAGAGTTCGCACAACGAAAGATGCACGCAGGAGAGCATATTTACAACTTTATTCAGCGTTGGTCAGAACAAAGAAAAAAACATGACTGCCTGCCTGCGTGTCGAGGCACAGAGAGAGAACGAAAGCTATATACAAAACCAGAAACTTCCTGTGAGCAGGAAATACGTAGGCTGTGACTCACAACAGCCTGTCCCCTTTTTAAGGTGGAACGGAAATATCCTAACATCCCCCCCCTTTCCGTGTAACCTGTAGTACAACCCAATTGCAACTTCTGTACATAAACCTTAAGTTGTTCTCTGTTAACAACCTTAGACAACAGATCAGCAGGAATTTCATTTCCTGGAATGTAGGACACCTGAATGAGTCCTTTCTGAATACACTCTCTTGCATGATGTAGCTTAATCTGCAAGTACTTGGTTCTTTGCTTGCAACTCTCTGAGTTCAGCAAAGCCAAACAGGATCTACTGTCTTGATACACTTGTATAGGACATTTCACAGAAACTCTGATGTCCTGAAACAGTTGCATCAACCATTCACAATCCATGAGTGAAAATGACAGAGCATTGAGTTCTGCTTCACAGGAACTTAGGCTTACTGTCGTCTGCTTCTTGCACAACCAGTCAAACAGGCAGTGGTTGTACATGTAGCATACTCCAGAAAACATGACCGTTCTGTGTCAGTGTCTCTGACCGACTGAAATCGAAAGGAAACAGCAAACATAAACATCCTGTAACAGGAAATACGCAGACTCTGACTCACAAGCCTGCTCTCTCTTAAGGTGGAACGGAAATATCCTAACATCCTCCCCCTTTCCGTGTAACCTGTAGTACCTGTGGTTCACCCAATTGCAACCTCTGTGTGTAAACCTTAAGTTGTTCTTTGTTAACAACCTTAGACAACAGATCAGCAGGAATTTCATTTCCTGCCATGTAGGACACCCGAATCAGTCCTTTCTGAATACACTCTCTTGCACGATGTAGCTTAATCTGCAAGTATTTGGTTCTCTGCTTGCAACTCTCTGAGTTCAGCAAAGCCAAACATGATCTATTGTCTTGGTACACTTGTATAGGACATTTCACAGAAACCCCGATGTCCTTAAACAGTTGCATCAACCATTCACAATCCATGAGTGAAAATGACAGAGCATTGAGTTCTGCTTCACAGGAACTTAGGCTCACTGTTGTTTGCTTCTTGCACAACCAGTCAAACAGGCAGTGGTTGTACATGTAGCATACTCCAGAAGTGCTTGTACCATCCGTGGTGTCACTTCCAAAACTAGCATCCGCAAAGATTTCAAGACCTGCAGTCTTCTGACTCCTGAACCTCAGCCTGTACTGCAAAGTCCCTTTCAAATAGCGGGCTATGCGCTTCAGAGCTTTCCAATCCTGAACAGTAGGATTGTTGGCATGTCTGCTAAGCAGGTTAGTGCTAACAGCTGTGTCAGGTCTTCAACATATAGCAATGAAATTCAGCTTGCCTAGAATGCATCTGTACAGTGTAGTGTCAGAAAATGCTTCAGCAGTACTATCTACCTGGTAACCTGTCACCATCGGTGTGTCTGCTGGGTTTGCATCAACCAAATTCAACCTGGTTAATACATCAGCAATTTTCTGTGTTTGGTGTACCAGAAAATTACCTGCTTGGTCCCTCTCCACCTGCAGAGAAAGATAGTTGGATACCTCACCAAGATCCTTCATGTCAAAGTGCTCCTTCAGCTGAGTGAGGGTGCTTTGGTACAAAGCCTGATTCTTCCAAAACATCAAAAGATCATCAACAAAACATAAACAATACAGTTTGTTTTGCCCCTCCTCCTTGACAAACACACACGGATCAGCTTTGCCCTGGTGAAAACCTAGAGAAAGCAATGTCTCAGTGAGTTTTGTGTTTCAACACCTGGCACTCTGCTTGAGACCATATAAGGTCTTCCAAAGTTTACAGGCCATTCCCTTCTGTATCTGCATTTCATCAGGTGGAAGCATATACAGCTCCTCCCCCCAAACCCCGTACAAAAAAGCTGTGTTCACATCGTGATGAGAAACGTGCCTGTGAAAAACCTCTGGCAACCAATCTGGCTTTGTGTCTGACAACCTTGCCATTCTGGTCTGTCTTGGCCTTGAAGACCCATTTGCTGCCAACCAGTCTCATTCCTGGGACTACCGGTACCAGCTCCCAAGTTTGGTTCCTATCCAAGAAATCAACTTCAGCCTTCATGGCATTTAGCCATGGCTCAGCATCTTTAGAGGTTAACTCCTGAACCTCTTTGAAGCTTGAAGGTTCCCACACCTTCTCTGAGCTACTAAGAACAGCAGTTGCTGTCTTAGCAAACTCATCAGCAAATCTCTTTGGAGGTTTGCCTTTTGTGGCCCTTTCAGATCTGCGTACTAGACGCAAGTCTTCTGCACTCATCTCCTCCTTCTTAGGAGAAAAATGGCCAATGGTAAACAGTGGTTCTTCCAGTTCATTGTCAGATGCATCAGATGGTCTGACTGAGGCCTTTGCGCTCTTGTAGTCTGCTGTGTCATCACTGTCGCTGACACCAGCAGCACCGCTGCCCACTGAACTGGAATCCGAACTCTGATCATCATCATCATCCTCAGCTTCCTCTTCTACCTCAACATCAGCTGCTTTTTTCACATCATCTTCATCCTCCTCTGAGTGACTCTGGAAAATTCCCACATTTTCCCCCCACTTAGGATTGTACTCAACACTCTTTGTGAACCTAATGGTCTTAGAGTCAGTCATCCATACCCTGTATGCACCTTTTTCGTACCCCATGAACAAACCATGTGCCCCATGCTTCCCAAGCTCTGTGGGGTATGTACCCACATGTCAGAACCAAAGATTCTCATGTGCTTGACGTAAGGTTTCTTACCAAACATCTTCTCATAGGGAGTATAACCAATAGGTGATGACAATCTGCGATTATAAGTGTAAACAAACGTGTTCAAAGACTCCCCCCAGAACGAAAGCTATATACAAAAACAGAAACTTCCTGTGAGCAGGAAATACGTAGGCTGTGTTCTGTGTTCAGGACGTTCGCTGTCTGTGTTATCTGACAAAGTCCATATATTCCATGTTCCAAAGTTCAATTGTCTTTTACGACCCCTGGGTGGTGACCCCACTGGGCACGGTAATCCAGTCAGGGAAAAAGGGAGGCAGACTATGTTTAGGGCACCGTTTCCAGCCCCTCCCCCTTTTCGGGGTGAGCAGAGTGGATCCTAAAAAGGGCTGCTCAGTCATGGATACAGCTGCCGAGCTGCTCAACTGCCTCATTCCTTGAGTCACAACGACTGACTGCCCATGTGTCGGTTCATGACTAGGGGCTTCCAGATTTCACATTCCTGCCCCCGTAACCATTTGCTGATCGCCATGGCACTTTGGGGGTTTGGGTTGGTTTTTTGGAAGATGCCTGTGCGTGAATTTGTTTTATGTGTGTAGATCAGTGCACGCTGACCAACGCACAGTCTTTGCAGTAGGGCTCTGTTCTGATGGCATGAGTAGTCACGACGAACTGGTGGATCCTATCTGCTGCAGCCTTCATCCGCCTTCACAGCCGTTGTAACACACCGCTTGTTATCATCGGCCTGTTCTGCCGTTGAGGACTTCTCGGATCATTCTTTGTCTAGCTCCTTCCCTGTTATGTACTAAGCTTGGATCCTAGAACAATAGGCAAGTAGGATCCTAGAACGCAAGAACTGATTGGCTTGCAGGAAAAGACCAATCAGGCTCCAGGAGGGAAGCAGAATCAGCCAATCAGACGGGACTCATTGTGTAAATAATGTATATAGAAGCCTGAGGTTTTGGGGAAAATTCAACCACTGTTTTACAAGCTGCAATAAAGAGCATGAAATCACTACAGGACTCCGAGTATATTTCATTTTCTTTGACCTTACCGCCTTGGGTGACCCTGCTGGGAGTACAAGATTCATGACAGCTTCACTCACAAGGGTCATAGGAATGTGCAAGCTCACTCACAACGACAAGGTGATGGTCCAGCGAGTGAGAGAACTGAGATAGATTGCACTGAGCCCTGGTCTCATTAGACAAAGCGTTCCACCAAAAAGGCTCTGGCTCTGGTTGAGGACAGCTGGATATGTTTTGGACCAGGGACCACCAGTAGGTTGCTGTTAGATGAACGTCACACTCTTTGGGGGGTGTATTGGAAGATAATTCCCACAGATAAGAAAGGTCACAGCTGTTTAGGGCTTTAAAGGTTTGCACCAAAACCTTGAACCTGATTCGATACTCCACCTGGAGCCAAGCCAGCTGATGAACAACCACCTGAATGTGGGCTCTCCACAAAGTCCAAGTAAGAACTCATGCATTTGCATTTTAGACCATTTGGAGTTTCTGGTGCAGTCTCAAGGGTAGCCCTGCGTATCTATCTATCTATCTATCTATCTATCTATCTATCTATCTATCTATCTATCTATCGCATTTATACCCTGCCCTCCCCGGCTCAGGCCTAACCTGACATAGATTAAAAAATGCCAGTTTGGCTACATTTGTGACCAGTGCCTCCATAGAGACAGAAGCGTCCAGGATCACACCAGGACTCCTGATGGCGGCCACAGGTGACTATTGCGCCCCATGAAGAGTTGGGAGCTGGCAAACCAAACCGAACTCATTCCTGCCCAGCAATTAAGGGTAAAGGGTAAAGGGGACCCCTGACCATTAGGTCCAGTCGTGACCGACTCTGGGGTTGTGGCGCTCATCTCGCTTTATTGGCCGAGGGAGCCGGCGTACAGCTTCTGGATCATGTGACCAGCATGACTAAGCCACTTCTGGCGAACCAGAGCAGCACACGGAAACACCGTTTACCTTCCTGCTGGAGCGGTACCTATTTATCTACTTGTACTTTGACATGCTTTTGAACTGCTAGGTTGGCAGCAGCAGGGACCAAGCAACGGGAGCTCACCCCGTTGCGGGGATTCGAACCGCCTACCTTCTGATCGGCAAGTCCTAGGCTCAGTGGTTTAACCCACAGCGCCACCCGTGTCCCACTGGCCCAGCCATTGGACCCCCATTTTTTGGATTGAGAATCAGCTGACTCCGTTTCCTCCATCCCAGCACACCCACCTAAAAATTGGCCAATATATCCAGGGTAGCATCTGGTCAGGGCCACGAAGCAGTAGGTCCATGATGTTTATGGTCAGATCTGTGGTTATGTACAAGATATTTGAATAAAGGGTGAATTTGGGGTACCCCAATTCAAAAAGCGTGAGGATCCATGAGGATCCACGCTTCGAAACCACGTTTTGGGGCCATGGTATGACCAGAAAGCCATGGGTCCGAGTTTTTTGTGGTGCAGGCTGTGCCCCTGGCATGGTGTGTGATTTGACGGTGAGTTTGGGGTGGCCCAATGCATAAAGCGTGAGGATCCATGAGGATTTGTGTTTTTTAACCATGTTTTTGCGCCATTGCGGCCCCACAAAACAATGGATGCGTGATTTTTTTGGTTCTGCCTACAGACTAAGATGTGGTCTAGAGCAGTGTTTCCCAACCTTGGGCCTCCAGCTGTTTTTGGACTACAACTCCCATCATCCCTAGCTAGCAAGACCAGTGGTCAGGGATGATGGGAATTGTAGTTCAAAAACAGCTGGAGGCCCAAGGTTGGGAAACACTGGTCTAGAGTATCATGGTGTTTCTATTTTGTTTCAATATAAAAATCATATGAATTCATGAGGATCCATGCCTCGGATCCATGTTTTTTTCTTTTCTAAATGCTTTTTATTGAGATTTAAGAACACCAACACCCACCAACAAAAACATCGTCTTATTACATATATCCTACTTTATGCTCCATAGAGCCGTTGACTTCCGTCCTTCCCTTCCGCAAGTTTTCTTATTCCAATCTACAATTCACAGTTTCATTGGTTAAAAATTACACCGTGACATAAGATTTAATTCAATCCTGCCAACGTTTTCATATTTCTACAGTTCTCACTTATATAAACCATAAATTTACTCCATTCTTTTTGGTACTTCGTCTCCTCCTGATTGCGAATTCTGTGTGTCAATTTTGCCATTTCAGCGTATTCGACCAACTTTATCTGCCATTCCCTTACAGTCAGAATCTCCTGTGACTTCCACTTTTGGGCTATCAAAACTCTAGCTGTTGTTGTTGCATACAGATATAATCTTTGGTCTGTCTTCTGAATATCTTCTCCCACCAAGCCTAGCAAAAATTCTTCCGGCTTTTTTGGAAAAGTATGTTTAAACATCTTTTTAAACTCATTATAGATCGATTCCCAAAACTCTTTTATTTTGTTACATGACCACCACATGTGGTAAAAATCGCCGTCCTTTTCCTTGCATTTCCAGCAAGTTTTTCTACTTGTCCTATACATTTTTGCCAGTTTGGTGGGAGTGAGATACCAGCGATAAACCATTTTCATTACATTCTCCTTTAAAGCAGAGCATGCAGTGAATTTTAGATTCTCGTTCCAAAGTTTACCCCATGCATCATAGTCTATGTTATGTCCCAAGTCAATAGCCCATTTTGTCATGGCCTCTTTTATGAATTCATCTTTTGTGTTCCATTCTAATAAAAGATTGTACATTTTTGAGAGTGGTTTGAGCTTACTTTCTATAATATCTGTTTGGAATTTTGATTTCTTATCTTCAAATCCTAGTTTTTTAATCATCTTTAAGAACATCATTGACTTGATGGTATTGCAACCATCCTGTCAATTTTTCTGCAATACAATTATAGGGCTTCAGTTTCCAACCTTTCTCAGATTTCATCAGAATCTCCTCGTATGTGGCCCCTCTCCCTTCCATGTTCAGTTTTTTGACTGTTAACATATTAATTGGTGACACCCACCATGGTGTTTTCCTTTCTAGCAAGTTCTTATTTCTGTCCCAAACTTCAAAAAGAGCGCCACTTATCACATGGTTTATAAACCCTCTATGCACTTTTGCTTTACCATACCAGAGGTAGGAGTGCCACCCATATCTATTGTTGTTACCCTCCAAATCTAACAAGTCTGGGTTTTCCAGGGTTATCCAATCCTTTATCCAGCATAAACAAGCCGCTTCATAATAAAGTTTCAAGTCAGGTACTGAGAACCCCTCTCTTTCCTTCCTGTCCGTCAATATTTTAAATTTAATTCTTGGTCTTCTCCCTTGCCATATGAAGCGCGAGAGAGTCTTTTGCCATTCTTTGAATTGCCTTAGACCTCTAATTACCGGGATCGTTTGGAACAAAAATAACATTTTTGGTAATAAATTCATTTTAATCGCTGACATTCTTCCACTCATTGACAGCTTTAATCTATCCCATATTTCTAAATCTCTTTTAATCTCCTTCCACACTGGTTGATAATTATCATTAAATAGATTTATATTCTTTGCCGTCATCCAAATTCCCAAATATTTTACTTTTTTAACCACCTTAATTTCACTTTCTTGTTCCAACCTTTCTACCTCGCTCTTTTCCAAATTTTTGCCCAACATTTTCATCTTTGTCTTATTCAGTTTAAATCCTGCCAATTGTCCAAATTTTCCCATTTCTTCATGGAACTTTGAAGTGGCAGGCATAGCCCTATTGACTTTAGCCCAAACGTAGCAGAGTTTTCCTGCACAGCGAGGAAGCTAGTTGCGGCGGTAATGACTAGTCAGCTAGACTCAGAATAACTATTTACAGGATTTATTTAAAAGGAAAAATAAAACCAGCAGAGTTTCTGCATACAAATAAAAGCAAAATAAATCCTTTCTTTCTCTCTCTCTCAAAACCATACACAGCACTTCTACTCCAACTCCTAACACACCTTACATCACACTGTGCTAGCAATCCCTAGATAACAAAGTTGAGTGCTGGTCGTTAACCAATCAGAGTAAGTAGTTTCTAGGTCAAGCAGACCTGGGCTTTCTGCCAAGAGTAAATTGACACTGCCTTGAGTTAATTGTGTGAAGCCAGAATCTGCAAGTTTCCCATGAGAATCAATTAACAGAAACTGAACACCCCCTCACAGATTCTGCTGGACAATTAACATCAAATACACCTATGTAGGAGATTATTTTTCCAGCAAACCTAAACCCTTGCACATTTGCTTGTTCTTTATCTTTGCCAATGGTTTAGTTAATACATCTGCTACATTTTCTTCACTTGATACATAAGTACATGTGATTATATTGTCTTGTACACAGCAACGTACATTTTGGTATTTTACAGAGATATGTTTGGAACGTGATTTGAAACCCTCTGTTTTACTTAAGGTTATACAAGCTTGATTATCAATGTAAACTTGTACTGGTTCTCCACAATTTACATTTAAATCTGCTAACAAATGCTTGAAATAAATCACCTCGTTGCACAATTCACTCAATGCGGCGTACTCGGATTCCGTTGATGACACACTTACAACGTCTTGCTTGCGTGACCGCCAGCTGATTAAAGCTCCACCAACCATTATGACTAGTCCTGTGACAGATTTTCTATCTGGCAAATTTCCCCAGTCACTATCACAGTAGCAACTCAACATTTCATCCTCTGAAGAATTTAATTGTAACATATAGCCAATTGTCTGTTTGAGGTACCTCAGAACTTGTTTTACCCCTTTCCAGGCATTTAGTGTGGGTTTTGAGACCAATCTACTTAATATGCCTACTGCG
The DNA here is from genome assembly GCF_964188315.1 of Podarcis muralis. Taxonomy (NCBI): domain Eukaryota; kingdom Metazoa; phylum Chordata; class Lepidosauria; order Squamata; family Lacertidae; genus Podarcis; species Podarcis muralis. Next base: position 7,700,164 of record NC_135674.1, read on the forward strand.
TAGCTAATATCAGGTCTGGACCACTGTGCTAGATACAATAAACTTCCAATTACAGAGTGATATACATCAGGATGTTCAAATTCAGGACTCTCATCTATATGAAGTGTTTTTATGAAACCTGGATCCATAGGCACCACTGCCCCTTTGCAATCCTGCATCCTGTATGTAGTCAGTAGTTGTTTAACTTTGTTCTGCTGACTAATTAGGCAGCTGCCATCTTGGGCCCAGCACACTTCCAACCCTAGATATGTCCTAACCGGGCCTAAGTCTTTCATTTTGAACTTACTGGACAATTGCTTGGCAAACCTTTTGGTTTGTTTATCTGTTTTACAGGCATACAATACATCATCTACATAAATCAGACAAAACTCTTGATCACTGCCTGTACCACGTACATAAACACAATTGTCAGCTGTACTCTGCTTGAAACAAAATGACACTAAGGCCTCATGGAAACATTTGTTCCAAGATCTTGCAGCCTGTTTGAGACCATATAGAGCTTTGTTTAATTTCAACACTCTATTGGAACCTGTCTCATAACCAGGCAGTTCGGCTAGATACAGGTCTTCTGATATTGATGCATGTAAATATGCAGTCTGGATATCAAAATGGTTTAACAGGAGTTTTCTCTTTGCTCCAAGCGTTAGAATCAGCCTTACACTGTCCCCCTTAGCAGTAGGGGGAAAAGTCTCGTCATAATCTTTTCCAGGCCTCTGAGAGTATCCTTGAGCCACTAAACGAGCTTTGTATTTGTACTCTCCTGTCACCAGAGGTTTAAGTTTGTACACCCACCTGCAGCCTACAATCTTTGCCCCCTCAGGCGCTGCTACTGGTGTAAAAACCTTGTGCTCATTCAGAGAGGACATCTCTTCCTCCATTGCCTGTTTCCAGAGCTCTGCCTCCTCTTTTGGTAACTTTAACACCTCCTGAAAACTCTTGGGTTCTGCAATCACACTAAACACATTTGCAGTATCTGGAGAAAAACGCACCGGAGGCACTCCTTTGTTTTGTCTTTTAGATCTTCTGGGAGAAAATTTTTCTTCTGACCCACTTTCCTCCTCAGAACTACGACCTCTCTTTTGTTGCTTAGCAACTGGTCTTTGGCTAACTCCACTTTCTTGAGAGCTCTTATCTGAACTTTCCTCCCCCTCAGACTCTGATTCTCTATGTTTACCTTCAGAGTCATGAAGCTCCTGGGAAGGTTCAAACCAAACCTCAGTATTGGCATGTAGTCTCTCCCAGTCACTATGTTCACAAAAACTGGCATTCCTGGAGATCACAATGCCATTTGTCCCTTCAGCAAAGCGGAATCCTTTTCCCAGCTCCTTGTAACCCACAAACACTAACTGTTTGGTCTTAGGATCTCCCTTCTTCCTCATTTGTTTCGGAATTAATACCCAGGCTTTTGATCCAAACACATGCAAATGGTCAATTTTGGGGTTTTTTTCTGAAACAATTTAAAGTACGGGGTTGTACCTATTGTTTGATGAAAGAGCTTATTTTGGAGATAACACGCAGTGAGCATGCTCTCCCCCCAATAAGACATGGGCAAATCAGCATCATCAAGCATGGCAAACATCATATCTTGTAAAGATCTGTTTTTTCGCTCTGCAACGCCATTCTCCTCTGGGGAAAAAACGTTCGTTTTTCTATGCCCAATGCCACGCTTTTGTAACCAATCTTTAAAGGCATTTGACATAAATTCACCACCTCTGTCCGGCTGAATCCTTTTGAGTTTAATGGACAGAAATCTTTCCACAGATGCCACCCAGCCTTTAAACTTAGTGAACACGTCACCCTTATTCTTCATGGGAAAAACCCAAGAGTAACGCGTGGCATCATCCACAATTGTTAATGAAAAGCACGATCCACCCCTGCTTACAGCAAATGGACCAATTACGTCCATGTGAACCAGCTGTAGCGGTGACTCACTAACTCTGTCACTTCTGGGGTAAGAGACTCTGTGGGTTTTAACCTTTTTACAAACATTACAATCAAGGTACTTGTTACAACTCTTTAAATTACCCCCATCAGCCAATTCAGACATTTTTAGTACACTTTTCCAGCAAGCATGCCCCATTTTCCTATGCAATAAGTGCACACAGTTGTCATGTATAGCTTTGTTATTCACTGCAGGCTGAGATTTACTGACAACTGCTGCAACTTGAGATCCTGCTTTAAGCCAAAACAAGCCTCCCTCTGACTTAGCAGTGCTTAAAATCTCACCAGGGACGCGGGTGGCGCTGTGGGTTAAAGCCTCAGCGCCTAGGACTTGCTGATCGAAAGGTCGGCGGTTCGAATCCCCGCAGCGGGGTGCGCTCCCGCTGCTCGGTCCCAGCACCTGCCAACCTAGCAGTTCGAAAGCACCCCTGGGTGCAAGTAGATAAATAGGGACCGCTTACTAGCGGGAAGGTAAACGGCGTTCCGTGTGCTGCGCTGGCTCGCCAGATGCAGCTTGTCACGCTGGCCACGTGACCCGGAAGTGTCTGCGGACAGCGCTGGCCCCCGGCCTCTTGAGATGGGCGCACAACCCTAGAGTCTGGCAAGACTGGCCCGTACGGGCAGGAGTACCTTTACCTTTACCTTAAAATCTCACCAGCCTTCTTAATAATGCAACTGTCTCCTTCAAAATACACTTTAAACCCAGCTTTTAGCAAACAATCTACAGACATCAGATTGCTCCTTACTGACGGCACACAAAGTACATTTTGCAGGCATTCACGAAGACAAGGAACAAAAACTGCACCCCCCGAAATCACTTCGGAAGTACTTCCGTCTGCTAGAGCCACCTGGCTGCGCTGCGCTGAGTTCTTGGAAACAAACAATTCATCTGAATTTACGATGTGGCGAGATGCTCCCGAATCGACCACCCAGACCGCTTGTTTCTCATCAGCAATCTTGACCTCGCCGGTCACCAGCTGAGCCGACTGTTTTCGTTTGAAGAATTTCTTTTTACGCTGCTGCTGCTGCTGATCTCGTCTCTGCTCCTGCACCAGCCACTGAGACTTGACCAACTCCGGACATTGTCGTTTTAGATGCGCTGAAGACCCACATCGGAAACAACGCCTAACAGCAAACGCTGACTCCTCACCGGTACGCTGCTCTTGCTTCACCCCTGGCACGGCATGAGAACTCCTTCCAAACCGCCCGCCTGTAGAAGCCTCTGCAGCCAACGACCTTTCCTGCCTCTTCTGCCATTCTTCAATCAAACGCCCAGTAACGTAACTGACTGATAAATCACGCTCCTGTATGCCTTCTAGAGACAAAACTAAATTATCCCAGCTTTCCGGGAGAGAACTCAAAATAATAGCCACCTTCTCCTGCTGGTCTAATGCACAGTCTCTTTCCTGTAGCGCAGTAAACTTTAACTGTAAACTGTGTAGGTGTTCCTGCATTGTAACTCCAGGCTGTAACATTGCCTTGTACAATGCCTTGCGAATGAACAGCTTGGAAACCGCTGTCTCACGCACATGGAGTTCTTTAAGTGCTTGCCACACACCTCTAGCTGTCTTGATTCCCCTCACATACGGCAACTGGGAATCTTCCAGCCCCAAGACAATTGTGGCCCTTGCTCTTTGGTCTTTATCGAGGTCTTCATCATCAGGCTTCACAGGAAACTTACTCACCACTTGCCAGAGACGATCCCTCTGCAGCACTGCCTGCATGCGTTCCGACCACAGCAAGTAATTGGAGTCATTCAGACGCTCAAAAGCCATCTGAACTGGTTGTGAGGCCATCTTGAGAGCGATGTCCCTGGAACCCGGAACCAGCTACTCACGACCACCGAGAGAGAAAACAGGAACCACAGCACCCAGCACTCACACGCTGCAGCTGTTGTCCTTGTGTCCGCTGCGTCACCAGCTCACCACAGTCAGGAACCAGCCAGTGTCCATCTGCTGCACCAACAGGAACAACAACTTCTGGAACTACTGGAACCAACGCCGTTGATGCTGACACCACCACAACTCAGGCTGGCAGCACAATACCCATAACCTCATGGAACTTTGACGTGTCAGGCATAGCCCTATTGGCTTTAGCCCAAACGTAGCAGAGTTTTCCTGCACAGCGAGGAAGCTAGTTGCGGCGGTAATGACTAGTCAGCTAGACTCAGAATAACTATTTACAGGATTTATTAAAAAGGAAAAATAAAACCAGCAGAGTTTCTGCATACAAATAAAAGCAAAATAAATCCTTTCTTTCTCTCTCTCTCAAAACCATACACAGCACTTCTACTCCTAACACACCTCACATCACACTGTGCTAGCAATCCCTAGATAACAGAGTTGAGTGCTGGTCGTTAACCAGAGTAAGTAGTTTCTAGGTCAAGCAGACCTGGGCTTTCTGCCAAGAGTAAATTGACACTGCCTTGAGTTAATTGTGTGAAGCCAGAATCTGCAAGTTTCCCATGAGAATCAATTAACAGAAACTGAACATTTCTTCCAATGCTATTTTAACACTTTCTTGAGGTTCTTCTAGGGTTAATAGCAGATCATCCGCGTAGGCCTTAAGTTTAAATTCCTTGGCACCTATTTGGACCCCCTTTATCTCTGATGTTCCTCTCAGGCAATTTACTAATACTTCTAACACTATAATAAACAGTAGCGGAGACAATGGGCACCCTTGTCTGGTACCCTTTGTAATATCAAATGAATCTGTCAAGGTGTTATTCACAATTAATTTCGCTTTCTGCTCCGAGTAAATTGCCTCAATTCCTCTTAGGAAGGTGCCACAGATCCCCATCTTCTCCATACTCTTCTTCATAAATAACCAAGATACATTATCAAATGCTTTTTCAGCATCGATGAACATTAGTACGGCTGGCTTATCATTTCTTACCTCCAGGTATTCCAATATATTAATGATATGTCTCACATTATCTTTTAATTGCCTGCCTGGTAAGAAACCTCCTTGGTCTTTATGAATTAATTCATTTAGTATTGTCATCAGTCTGTTGGCCATAATACCCGCAAAAAAGTTTATAATCATTGTTTAACAATGATATTGGTCTGAAGTTTTTAACACTCAGATGGTCTGTGTCTTGTTTGGGGATCAACGTTATATATGCCTCCTTCCAGGAGTTCGGTATTTTCCCTCTTCCTTGTAAAATAGCATTCATTACTTCCCCTAGAACCTGTATCAGCTGTTTGCTAAGTGTTTTGTAATACTTAGCAGTGAGTCCATCCGGTCCTGGGGCTTTACCTTGTTTCATCTTCTTTACTGACCTTTGGATTTCCTGGTTTGTTATTGGGGCGTTTAGTTGTTCTCTTTCTTCTGGTGAAATCTGTTTTCCTTTATGTGTTTCCAAGTATCTTTCTATTTTTTTTTATATCTTCTCCCCCCCCCCCCCCTGTAAAGCTCCTTATAGAATCTGTGAAAGGCTCTTCTTATTTCTTTTGGGTCTTCCATCAGCTGTTCCCCTATCCTGATTTTGTTGATTATGTTTTGACTTTGACGCTTTCTTAGCTGCCATGCCAATAGCTTCCCAGTTTTGTTTGCTGATTAGAAATATTTCTGTCTCATTAGTTTTAATTTCCATTCCACTTCTTGGTTCACCAGCATGGAATACTGAGTTTGTAGCATTTTAACAATCTGTTTAGTTTGTTCATCTTTTGGTTTTGTTACCAATTTTTTCTCATTTTCCATGAGTTGAATCAGAATTTCCTCTTTTTTCCTTTCTCTTTCTTTTTGTGTGTGACTGTTTTGCTGAGTTAGGAAGCCTCTCATGACCGCTTTACTCACGTCCCACACAGTATCCAAACTAGTCTCTCTATGTAAGTTCCAGTCAAAATATTCCTTTATTGTCTCTTTCGCTTTCTCTACTATTTTTGGGTTCTCAAACAATGTATCATTCATCCGCCATCTAAAAGAGGATTGTTCTTTACCTTTTAATTCCAAATAGATTGAGTTGTGATCAGATAGAGTTCGTGGGGTAATCTCAATTTTGTTTACTCTAGAGACTAATACTTTAGATACCCAAACATAATCTATCCTGCTCGAACTTTAGTGGGGATCCAAGAAAAAAGTAAACTGTTTTGTAATTGGGTATTTCCACCTCCAAATATCTATTAAACCAAAATTTTCAACCAATTCAAAGAAAGTCTTAGGGAGTTTACCCTCATTTATACTTTTTTTCTTTAGCATTCTGTCCATTTCCGGCATTACCACTCCATTACAGTCTCCCATCAGAATTATCTTCTGATCCATAAATTCCATCAATCTTTCCTCTAATCTTTTAAAAAATTCCGCTTTATTTCCATTAGGAGCATATATTCCCACAAGAATTATCCTCTCACCCTGCAGTGTTATTTGTACCACAATCACTCTCCCCTCCTCATCTTTAGAGATCAATTTAGGATCTAGTCTCTCCTTTAGATATAGCACCACCCCTCTTTTTTTGTTAACATCGGAAGTTACAAACTCTCTACCCAGTCTTTTATTAATCAAAATATGTCTATGTTTTTTAGCAATGTGAGTTTCCTGTAAACAGATTACAGCAACATTCTTTTTTTTCAAAACATGTTCAACTTTATTTCGTTTAGATTTTTTGTTAAGCCCATGAATATTCCAAGTTATCAATTTCAACGTCATTTCCTTAATAATTTTGTTACAGAGAGAGAAAGTGAAATTTGGGTGGTTTTGTTAGCGTCCTCTTCCTCCTCTTCCTCTTCCTCTTCTTCTACTTCTCCTTCCTCTTCCTCTCCTTCTTCTTCCTCTTCTTCTTTCTTTCTTTTTCTTCTTTTTGTTTTCCTCTTCGACGTAGAGGTCTGCTCCGGTGGGTCTGGGCCCAGCAAGGCTTCCTTCCATCTTACCTAATTCTTTCTCATATCTTCTGGAGAATTTCTTTACCTCTTGTAGGTCTGTTAATCTAAATCTTTTATCTTTGTAGTAAAAAGAGATTCCTTCAGGGAACTCCCACCTATGTTGGATTCCATTTTTCTTCAGTAAAGTCACCAATTGTTTGTACCCATCTCTTTTTTGTAGAAATCTAATAGGAACCTCTTTAAATATGATAATTGGTCTTCCATCAATTAGTAACTTGTTATTGTAACTCATTCTCAGAACTGCATTTCTCATCTCTAATGCATTAAAAATCATCAGACAATCTCCAGGTAGTTTTTTAGTTTTGGCTTTTACCGATCTCACCTTAATTCTAAACACATTCTAAATTGTATACTCAATTTCTTCTTCCTTCATATCCATCCACCTTGCCAATTCTTTAATCATTTTTGTTTAAATATCTTCATTTGCTTCTTCTACTACTCCTCTAAATTTTAATTTTTTCTGTTTCTGCCTCATCTCCATCAAAGCCATGTTGTCCCAGATCTGTTCTTGTACTTTACTAACCTCTACCAGTTCCTCTTTAATTCTATCTGTCTCTTTTCTATTTCCCTTAACTTCCTTCTGAGTTCGTTTCGCTAGCTCTTCTGTTGTTTTAGATCTAACCGTTAAATCTTTGATTTTACTTCACAATTCCCCCACCACTCCCTCTATTTTCTTATTCAGGGTTTCTTGCACTTCTGCCAATTTTTTCTCCATGTGTTGTTCATTTTGTTTAAATTCTTCCTTTATTTTTAGCCAGAGGATATCCAAATCCTTAATTTCCTCCTGTTTTGACTGTCTTCGGTCACCTGGAGTTCCTCCAATTTTTTCCCCATTTCCCCCTGACATTTTTAAACAAATAACTCAATGTTATATACTTTCACCACTAGGGGGTGCAGTTACACCAGAGAGCTAGAAATCATATTTGTCACCAATTATAGCTATAGGGGGGGTCCTTCTTTCCCTTCTCTTCACAGTGACTTTCAGTTCTAATCTTAACCACACACTTTGAAATTCACCCCTTTAAACATATATCAACTGCATATCAGATATTATTTCAAAGGAAAGAAAAAGGAGAGAAACAGGAAATGGCACACATCAAAAATATATAGACATTGTCCCAAATGGTATCACAATTTAAATGTCCCCTTCTAAACCTTCATCATTTATCAACTCAGTCCTAAATGTTTAATCCAGCATAGATTGACCATCTGGTAATAACTCAGATACTGTTTCAGTTTGAGGGTTCTCTTCTGTCCTCTTCTATCCTCTTCTGTCCTCTTCTTTTCTTCCGCCTCTTGTGGGCTCAATCCAACATATGAGTCCAAATATAAATCCATACAAATCCATATAAATCCAAATATAACTGTAATCCAATCAGGGAGCCAGGACGTTAATTTTCTAGCCACTTGTAGGCTTAATTCCTCACGGAGTATTTAAATATAGAATGTTTTCCCCAGTTAATCTTCCTTCCTTCCTTCGTACTCCAGTGAGGATATGAGAATAATCACAATTTATTTTCAAGCCTCTTCTGTATCCATTTAGTCAAAGGAAAGTAGGAAACATAGGTGTTCCTGCAGCACTTTAAATCTCTAGCTGCTCTGTCCCACTTTCCTTTGTCAATCCCTTCCGATGTTGCCAACTCTCCCCTTTGCTTTATATAAGGATTTATACAAAGTATCTAAATCTCTGGGCTGAGGTTCAACCCGCTACTGTTTCTCTGGCCAAGCCACCAAGTCTTCGCAAAAGAAGAGGAGAAACAAAGTTCCTTTTAAGCCCCTTTCCCTCTTCCAGCGTTGTAAAATGATACTTGCCTCAGTGCACTGCCTCTGAGGACTTTCAGCTTACACTTACTCAGCAGGAAACTTTCACTTCCGTCTTGTTCTCACTTTTTTTTAAAAAGATATTTATTAAGATTTTTCAAATTATTACAAAATGAAAACAGAAAAAAAAATGCAAAATAAAAATGATTAAAAACAATCCAATCTATCCATTACTTAACTTTCATTTGCTTGTTTCCCGGACCTCCTCACACCTCCCTTTTTTATATTCCAGTTCATTTTATTAGTTCAGCAAATCCTTTCCCTCTTTATTTAACCTAGTCTTTAATCTTAAAAAATTATAGCATTAAATTTTTACCTATTAATGATCCATTTTTTCATATTCCTTTATAGCATTACAGCTAGAAACCCCCATGCTTCAATCCAACATCATTTTAACACTCTTTAATTTTGCAGTATTTCTGTAAATAGTCTTTAAATTTCTTCCAATCTTCTTCCACCGACTTTTCTCCCTGGTCTCGGATTCTGCCAGTCATTTCCGCCAGTTCCATATAGTCCATCACCTTCATCTGCCATTCTTCCAGGGTGGGTAGATCTTGTGTCTTCCAATACTTTGCAATAAGTATTCTCGCTGCTGTTGTGGCGTACAAAAAGAAAGTTCTGTCCTTCTTTAACACCAATTGGCCGACCATGCCCAGGAGAAAGGCCTCTGGTTTCTTCAGGAATGTATATTTAAATACCTTTTTCATTTCATTGTATATCGTCTCCCAGAAAGCCTTAATCCTTGGGCACGTCCACCAAAGGTGAAAGAATGTACCTTCAGTTTCTTTACATTTCCAACATTTATTATCGGGCAAATGATAGATTTTTGCAAGCTTGACTTGTCATGTACCACCTGTATATCATTTTCATAATATTCTCTCTTAAGGCATTACATGCCGTAAACCTCATACCTGTGGTCCATAACTGTTCCCAGTCAGCAAACATAATATTGTGTCCAACATCTTGTGCCCATTTAATCATAGCAGATTTCACCGTTTCATCCTGAGTATTCCATTTCAACAGCAAGTTATACATCTTTGACAAAGTCTTAGTTTTGGGATCTAACAGTTCTGTTTCCAATTTTGATTTTTCCACCTGGAATCCAATTTTCTTGTCCAAATTATGTGCCTCCATTATTTGATAATAATGAAGCCAATCTCGCACTTTGTTTTTTTAGTTTCTCATAACTCTGCAATTTCAATTTGTCTCCCACTTGTTCCAAAATTTCCCAATATTTCGGCCATTTGGCCTCCATATTGAGCTTTTTCTGAGCCTTCGCTTCCATCGGTGACAACCACCTTGGGGTTTTATTTTCAAGCAAGTCCTTATTCCTTATCCAGACATTAAACAATGCTTTTCTGACAATATGGTTCTTAAATGCTTTATGTGCTTTGACCTTATCATACCATAAATATGCATGCCACCCAAATACATTGTTAAAACCTTCCAAGTCCAAGACATCTGTATTTTCAAGAAGTAGCCATTCTTTCAACCAGCAGAAAGCTGCTGATTCATAATAAAGTTTAAAGTCTGGCAGGGCAAATCCACCTCTTTCCTTTGCATCCGTTAATAATTTAAATTTTATTCTGGGCTTCTTGCCCTGCCAGACAAATCTAGAAATATCTCTCTGCCACTTCTTGAAACAATCCATTTTATCCAGAATCTGCAATGTTTGAAACAAAAATAACATTCTTGGCAATACATTCATCTTTATCGCGGCAATACGGCCTAGCAATGAAAGCTTCAAATTTGACCAAATTTCTAAATCTTTTTTCACTTCCTTCCAGCATTTTTCATAATTGTTTTTAAATAAGTTCCCATTTTTAGCTGTCATGTTAATCCCCAGGTATTTCACTTTCTTAACCACTGTTAATCCTGTCTCATTCTGAAACCTCTCTCTTTCAATCGCTGTTAAATTTTTCTCTAAAACCTTTGTTTTTAACTTATTCAGTTTGAATCCTGCAACCTGACCAAATTCTTGAATCAGTTCCAAAACTCTTTTAGTACTAGATTCTGGCTCCTGTAATGTCAATACTAAATCATCTGCGAATGCTCTCAGTTTGTACTGTTTAGCTCCGACTTGTATACCTTTAACCAACTGGTCCCTTCTGATCATATTCAACAGAACCTCCAGGACCAATATAAAAAGCAATGGGGAAATTGGGCAACCTTGTCGTCTCCCTTTTTCTATCTTAAATTCCTCCGTCACCTCGTTATTAACAATTAACTTGGCCTTTTGTTCAGAGTAAATTGCACTTATACCATTTCCAAATCCTTCACCCACCCCCATCCCCTGTAAGTTCTTCTTCATAAAACTCCAAGAAATATTATCAAAAGCTTTCTCCGCGTCCACAAATATCAAAACTGCCTTCGTGTTAATATTCTTTTTTTTTTTAAAAAAAAGATATTTATTCAAATTTTACAAAAAAGAAAACATAAGTTTACAGAATAGAGAAAATTATAACAGCAATTAACAAACTAAAATTTTAACAACAATTAACAAACTAAAAAAAACACACATAGAAAAAAGAATAAAAAGGGTACAAAATACATAAAAAAAGCAGGCAGCTGAAAAAGAAATTTAAAAAGAGAAGAAAAAATATATATCCATTTTTCAATATATTTGGACTCATTTACTTATTTCCTTGACCTCCTCTCACCTCCCCTTTTTGTATTCCCATTCACAAAGGCATTTCAGCAAATCCTTACCCTCTTTCAACCATCTTTACTCTATATCTTAACCTATTATAACTATATATTTCCATCCATTATCAATCCATATTTGCATATTCTTGTTAATCTTAATACCAATACCAATACCACTTATTTTCAATCCAACATCATTTTAGCATTCATTAATTTTACAGTATTTCTGCAAATAGTCTTTAAATTTCTTCCAATCTTCTTCCACCAACTCTTCTCCCTGGTCTCGGATTCTGCCAGTCATTTCTGCCAATTCCATGTAGTCCATCACCTTCATCTGCCATTCTTCCAGAGTGGGTATGTCTTGTGTCTTCCAATACTTTGCAATCAGTATTCTTGCTGCTGTTGTTGCATACATAAAGAAAGTTCTATCCTTCTTTGGCACCAATTGGCCGACTATGCCCAAGAGAAAGGCCTCTGGTTTCTTAGGGAAGGTATATTTAAATACCTTTTTCATTTCATTATAGATCATCTCCCAGAAAGCCTTAATCTTTGGGCACGTCCACCAAAGGTGAAAGAATGTACCTTCAGTTTCTTTACATTTCCAACATTTATTATCGGGCAAATGATAGATTTTTGCAAGCTTGACTGGTGTCATGTACCACCTGTAAATCATTTTCATAATATTCTCTCTTAAGGCATTACATGCCGTAAATTTCATACCTGTGGTCCACAACTGTTCCCAGTCAGCAAACATAATGTTATGTCCAAAGTCCTGTGCCCATTTAATCATAGCAAATTTAACTGTTTCATCCTGAGTGTTCCATTTTAACAGCAAGTTATACATTCTTGAAAGTATATTAGTTTTGGGATCTAACAGTTCTGTTTCCAATTTTGATTTTTCCACCTGGAAGCCAATTCTTTTATCCAAATTATAAATCTCTCTTATTTGATAATAATGAAGCCAGTCTCGCACTTTGTCTTTTAATTTCTCAAAACTCTGCAGTTTCAATATGTCTCCTTCTTGCTCCAAAATTTCCCAATATTTCGGCCACTTGGCCTCCATATTGAGCTTTTTCTGAGCCTTTGCTTCCATCGGTGACAACCACCTTGGGGTTTTGTTCTCAAGTAAGTCTTTATACCTTATCCAGACACTAAACAATGCTTTCCTGACAATATGGTTTTTAAATGCTTTATGTGCTTTAACCTTGTCAAACCACAAATATGCATGCCACCCAAAAACATTATTAAAACCTTCTAAATCCAAAATGTCTGTGTTCTCAAGAAGCAGCCACTCTTTCAACCAGCAGAATGCTGCTGATTCATAATGAAGTTTAAGGTCTGGCAGGGCAAATCCACCTCTTTCCTTTGCATCAGTTAATATTTTAAATTTTATTCTGGGCTTCTTGCCCTGCCAGACAAATCTAGAAATATCTCTCTGCCACTTCTTGAAACAGTCCATTTTGTCCAAGACTTGTAGTGATTGAAACAAAAATAACATTCTTGGCAATACATTCATCTTTATAGCCGCAATTCGACCCAACAAGGAAAGCTTCAAATTTGACCATATTTCTAGGTCCTTTTTCACTTCTGACCAGCATTTTTCATAGTTGTCCTTAAATAAATTCCCATTTTTAGCTGTCATGTTAATCCCCAGGTATTTCACTTTCTTAACCAATGTTAAGCCTGTCTCATTCTGAAACCTCTCTTTCTCAATTGGTGTTAAATTTTTCTCAAGAACTTTAGTTTTTGATTTGTTCAACTTAAACCCTGCCACATGACCAAATTCTCCAATCATTTCTAGTACTCTTTTGGTACTAGATTCTGGCTCCTGTAATGTCAATACTAAATCATCTGCAAAAGCTTTCAATTTATATTGTTTAGCTCCGACCTTTATACCTTGAATCAAACTGTCCCTTCTAATCATATTTAGCAGAACCTCCAGGACCGAAATAAAAAGTAATGGGGAAATTGAGCAGCCTTGTCGTGTCCCTTTCTCTATCATAAATTCCTCTGTCACCACGTTGTTAACTATTAGTTTGGCCTTTTGTTCCGAATAAATTGCACTTATACCATTTTCAAACCCTTGACCAACCCCCACCCCCTGAAGATTTTTCTTCATGAAACTCCAATAAATATTGTCAAAGGCTTTCTCCGCATCCACAAAAATTAAAACTGCTTTAGTGTTGATGTCCACTTGCAACTTCTCCAAGATATTAATTATATTCCTCGTATTATCAGACAAATGTCTGCCTGGGAGAAAGCCAGCTTGGACCTTGTGAATCTCTTCCACTAATCCTTTTTTTAGTCTTTTGGCCAAAATATCAGCAAAAATTTTGTAATCCACATTAAGTAGGGATATGGGGCGGTAGTTCTTAAGTTGTGACTTTTCAGACTCAGTTTTCGGTATTAGTGTTATATATGCTTCTTTCCATGACTCTGGCACTTTTTCCCCCTCCAAAATTTTGTTACAAACCTCCTTTAGTGGTTTAATTATCCAGTCCTTCAAAATTCTGTAGTATTTTGAGGTTAAGCCATCCGGCCCTGGAGATTTGCCCAACTGCATATTCTGAATGGCACCTTCTACCTCCTGTTCTGTAATTTTATAATTCAGCATTGTCTTATTTTCTTGAGAGATTTTTTGTAATCCATTTGTTTTTAAGAATTGGTCTATATCAAACTCCTTCTGAGGCCCTTGTGTATATAGCTGTTTAAAGTACCTCTGGAAACATTTCCTAATTTCCACTGGATTCTGAATGTTCTTTCCTTCCACTTCCAAATTAGTAATAGTGTTAAGCTTTTGTCTTTTTTTCATCTGCCAAGCTAACAATTTCCCACATTTATTAGCCGATTCAAAAGTTCTTTGTCTCATTTGTTTAATTTTCCATTCAATTTCCTGACTCGTCATCTTCATATATTGCACTTGATATAACTTTATGTCTCTCAGAATCTCTTGTGAGTTAGGTTTCACTCTCAATTTCTTCTCGCCCTCTTTTATTTTCCCCAAGATTTTTTATTTTTTCTCATTTTGAGCTCTCTTTTTTATTGAATTCTGTTGAATCAGAAACCCCCTCATAACTGCTTTACTTGCGTCCCAGATTACTCTTTTTTCAATGGTTGTGTTCAAATTTATCTCAAAGTAGTCTCTCAAAGTTTTTTGGGCCTTCTTAATAACCTCTTGATCTCTGAACAAGGTGTCATTCATCCTCCATCTGAAGGAACCGGTTGGTGTTAGTTTCATCTCCATTTTCACGGCATTATGGTCGGAGCACGTTTTAGGGCAGATCTCTACTTTTCGGATCTTAGGTGCCAATCCTCTAGTTATCCAAATTTGGTCAATTCTTGTCCATGTCATTTTGGCTTCAGAAAAGAAGGTTCCCTCTCTACCCAAGGGATTCCTAGTTCTCCAAGTGTCAATCAAGTCCATGTTGTCAGTCAGTTCAAAAAAAGTTTTTGGTAGTCTGCCATCTTTAGTAACTACCTGTCTCTGTGACTTGTCCATATTTGTGGATACCACTCCATTCATATCTCCCATCAAAATAATATTATAGTCCATGTAATCCAACAAAGTCTCATACAACTTCTTAAAAAATTCAGATTTCCCCTCGTTCGGTGCATATACTCCTACAATCATAAATTTTTCTCCTTTTGTTTGAATTTCAATTGCTACAAATCTTCCTTGTTCATCTTTAAAAACAAATTTCGGTGATAGGCTCTCTTTTGCATAAATAACTACTCCTCTCTTTTTAACCTTGTCCGATGAAATAAATTCTTGGCCCAATCTTTTATTAATCAGAATTTTCCTATGTAGCCTTATCACATGTGTTTCCTGTAAGCAAATCAAGTCCAATTGCTCTCTTTTCAATAAATGGAAGACTTTCTTCCTTTTCTCCGGGGAATTCAGTCCATGAATGTTCCAGCTTAATAGTTGCAGAGACATGATGTATTTAAATCGCTTTTCCTCCAACTGCTCCCAGTAGATCCTCTTTTTCTGACGGTGGTATCACTTTCTCTAACTTATCCTGTCCCAAAGGTAGTGGTGCTTTGTCTAGTATTCCTGATCTTAAGGCTCTTAGCTCCTCTTCACCTTCTTTTTGCAAATCTTCTCCGTAGTCTCTCAGAAATTTTTCTTTATCCTCCACTGATCTTATTTTGAGCTTTTTGCCTTTGTAGGTAAAGGATAGTCCTTGGGGAAATTCCCACCTAAAAATGATTCTATTACCTTTCAGCAGGGTCACCAAATCTCCGTAATTCGACCTCAGGTCCAAAAGATATTGCGGAATATCCTTAAATATCTCCACTCTTGATTCATTTATTTCCAAGGCGTTCTGGTACTGCAAACTCAATATTTTGTCTCTTTCCTCTTTTGATCGAAGGGTAATCAAACAGTCTCTCACCCTGTTCTTTCTCCCTCCTCTTCCAAGTCTAAAAGCACTTATTATCTTAAAGTCTTGCTTGTCGTCCAGTTTCCAAAAGTTTGCAAATTCCTGTGTTAGGAAGTCACTTAGACTGTCTTTCTCAAGTTCAGGTACCGCTCTAATCCTCAAATTGGTCTGCTTCTCCTTCAGTTCAATCATAGACAAGATTGATTGGTGGGCCCCAAGCTGTGTCTGATGGTCTCCAAGCTGTTTACATATTGGTGGTATCTTTTCCTCTACAGCCACTGCTTTTTCTTTTGCTTCCTGAGCTGCCTTAGTGTTAATATTCACTTCTAGTTTTTCCAGAATATTAATTATATTCCTCAAATTGTCAGACAAGTGTCTTCCCGGGAGAAAGCCTGCTTGGTCCTTATGAATCTCTTCCATCAACACTTTTTTCAATCTTTTAGCCAAAATGTCTGCAAAGATTTTGTAATCCACATTAAGTAATGATATGGGGCGGTAGTTCTTAAGCTGAGTCTTTTCAGTCTCTGTTTTCGGTATAAGTGTAATATACGCTTCTTTCCACGACTCTGGTGCCCTATTCCCTTCCAGTATTTCATTACAGACTTCCTTTAAAGGTTGTACTAACCATTCTTTTAAAGATCTGTAATATCTAGAAGTCAGTCCATCTGGTCCTGGAGATTTGCCCAATTGCATATTCTGAATAGCACCTTCTACCTCCTGATCAATTATCTTATGATTCAACATTAATTTACTTTCTTGAGAGATTTTTTGTAATCCATTTATCTTCAAAAATCGATCTATGTCAATTTCTTTCTGAGGCCCTTGTGTATATAGTTGCTTAAAGTACCTCTGGAAACAGTTTCTAATCTCAGCTGGATTCTGTATGTTCTTTCCTTCCACTTCTAAATTTGTAATAGTGTTTAATTTTTGTCTTTTTTTCATTTGCCAGGCCAATAATTTCCCACATTTATTAGCCGACTCAAATGTTTTTTGTCTCATTTGTTTAATTTTATAATAATAATAATAATAATAATAATAATAATAATAATAATAATAATAATTTATTATTTGTACCCCGCCCATCTGGCTGGGTTTCCCCAGCCACTCTGGGCGGCTTCCATAAAAACCACAAATACAGTAAAATATCACACGTTAAAAACTTCCCTGAACAGGGCTGCCTTAAGATGTCTTCTGAATGTCAGGTAGTTGTTTATCGCTTTGACATCTGCTGGAAGGGCGTTCCACAGGGCGGGCGCCACTACCGAGAAGGCCCTCTGCCTGGTTCCCTGTAGCTTTGCTTCTCGCAATGAGGGAATCGCCAGAAGGCCCTCGGCGCTGGACCTCAGCGTCCGGGCAGAACGATGGGGGTGGAGACGCTCCTTCAGGTATACTGGGCCGAGGCCGTTTAGGGCTTTAAAGGTCAACACCAGCACTTTGAATTGTGCTCGGAAACGTACTGGGAGCCAATGTCGGTCTTTCAAGACCGGTGTTATGTGGTCTCGGTGGCCGCCCCCGGTCACCAGTCTAGCTGCCGCATTCTGGATTAGTTGTAGTTTCCGAGTCACCTTCAAAGGTAGCCCCACGTAGAGCGCATTGCAGTAGTCCAAGCGGGAGATAACTAGAGCATGCACCACTCTGGCGAGACAGTCCGCGGGCAGGTAGGGTCTCAGCCTGCGTACCAGGTGGAGTTGGTAGACAGCTGCCCTGGATACAGAATTGACCTGCGCCTCCATGGACAGCTGTGAGTCCAAAATGACTCCCAGGCTGCGCACCTGGTCCTTCAGGGGCACAGTTACCCTATTCAGGACCAGGGAGTCCTCCACACCAGCCCGCCCCCTGTCTCCCAAATACAGTACTTCTGTCTTGTCAGGATTCAACTTCAATCCATTAGCCGCCATCCATCCTCCAACCGCCTCCAGGCACTCACACAGGACCTTCACTGCCTTCACTGGTTCTGATTTAAAAGAGAGGTAGAGCTGGGTATCATCTGCATATTGATGGACACCCAGTCCAAACCCCCTGATGATCTCTCCCAGCGGCTTCATATAGATGTTAAAAAGCATGGGGGAGAGGACAGAACCCTGAGGCACCCCACAAGAGAGGGCCCAGGGGTCTGAACACTCATCCCCCACCACCACTTTCTGAACACAGCCCAGGAGGAAGGAGCGAAACCACTGTATAACAGTGCCCCCAGCTCCCAGCCCCTCTAGACGGTCCAGAAGGATGTTATGGTCGATTGTATCAAAGGCCGCTGAGAGATCCAGCAGAACTAGGAAACAACTCTCACCTTTGTCCCTAGCTCGCCGGAGATCATCAACCAGCGCGACCAAGGCAGTTTCAGTCCCATGGTGAGGCCTGAATCCCGATTGGAAGGGATCCAAATGGTCCGCATCCTCCAGGCGTGCCTGGAGTTGTTCAGCAACCACACGCTCAATCACCTTGCCCAAGAATGGAAGATTTGAGACTGGGCGATAGTTGGCCATACTGGCCGGGTCTAAAGATGTTTTTTTTAAGAAGCGGTTTAACGACCGCCTCTTTCAGCGGATCTGGGAATGTTCCCTCACAGAGGGAAGCATTCACCACACCGCAGAGCCCATTGCCCAGCCCTTCCCGGCTCGCTTTTATCAGCCAGGATGGGCAAGGATCAAGGAGACAGGTGGTTGGTTTCACGCGTCCAAGCAGCCTGTCCACATCCTCGGGGGTAACGGATTGAAATTGATTCCATGCAACTTGACCAGACAGAGCTCTAGCACTCTCCCGCCCCAGCCCTGCTCCCACGGTGGTGTCTACCTCCTTCTGAATATGAGTGATTTTATTTGCAAAAAACTTTATAAAAGCACTGCAGGAGATCTTGGGGTCCCTACCAGGCCCCGGTGGTGCAGGTGGTTCCGATAGATTGCGAACCACCTGAAAGAGTCTCCTGCTACTATTTTCTGCAGATGCAATAGAGGCGGTGAAGAAAGACTTCTTCGCCGTCGCTATCGCCACTTGGTAGGCTCGACGTTGAGCTCTAACCTGTGTCCGGTCAGATTCGGAGTGAGTTTTCTGCCACCGACGCTCTAGCCGTCTCAGCGATTGTTTCATCGCCCTCAGCTCCGAAGAAAATCACGGGGCTGTCTGGGCTCCATACAATCGGAGAGGGCGCTTCAGAGCCAGACAGTCGATAGCCCTGGTTAACTCCGCATTCCAGCGGGCCACCAGGGAATCAGCTGAAAGGCCATCAACATGGGATAAAGCATCCCCTACCATTCTCTGGAAACCATTTGGATCCATTAAGTGGCGGGGGCGGACAATCCGAATTGGTCCCACCTCCCTGCAGAGGGGAAGGGTCATGGAGAAGTCCAGTTGCACCAGGAAGTGATCTGACCATGGCACTTCTTTCATTTCGCTTTTACTTAGTGTCAGATCACCAACATCCATAGAGGTGAACACCAGGTCTAAGGCATGTCCATGACTATGAGTTGGGCCAAACTTATTCAGGGACAGCCCCATGGAGGCCATGCTTTCCACGAAGTCCTGAGCAGCCCCTTGTAAGGTCGTGTCGGCATGGATGTTAAAATCCCCTAGGACAACCAAACTAGGTGTCTCCAGGAGAAAATCCGCCACGACCTGAAGCAGCTCGGACAGGGAATCCTTGGTGCAGCGGGCAGGTCGGTACACCAAAAGGAATCCTGTACTGCCCCTATTGCCCAACTTCCAGAACATGCCCTCTGAGAACTGGATCTTCCCAGTAGGACGCCTGATGCAAGCTAGTGACTTCCTAAAAATCACTGCAACCCCCCCTCCCCGCCCACATGACCTGGGTTGCTGTGCATAAGAGAAACCTGGTGGGCAAGCAGCGGCAAGGACTGGCCCATCTGCTTCCTCCAACCAGGTCTCTGTCACACATGCCAGGTCAAATCCTCCATCCACAATCAAGTCGTGGATGGCAGTGGTTTTATTCATCATTGACCTGGCATTGCACAGCAACACTTTCAGGTCATGTGGGTTTCCCCTGTTGATTCCAGTATCCATCTGGTCAAGGCCAGACCCGGAGGCAGGCATAGTCTTCAAACAACGACTAAACCTGCCTCCTCGGTAATGACATGGTCTGGTCTTAGCGTAACTCCGCCTCCTGCCCATGATCACCGAGATCGAATGTCCCAGTGCTTCCCCCCCTGTGGAACTTGTCCCAGCCATCGTGTTGGCTGGGGACCCACTCCCAGGCAGCCCTGATCCCGCCCCTTAAAAACAAAACACAAACTATACAGAACCAATAAAACAACAACAACAGGGGGGGAAAGGAACAGAACAATTATACTAAAATTAATCCCCAACCAACAACCCATCCCACCCACCCACCCCCAACAAAGGAAAAAAGGGGAAAAAGGAATAAAAATTTAAATTGCTACCGACTGCTTGAGGACATTTTAAAGCACATTAACCACCTGGAACAGGGAAGCAATGGCAGAACACTTCCCACACTTCCCCAAAAGTTTGTTCCAAATGAGGGCCTGGGCCATGCCCCCTGGGCCAGTTGGAGAAGGCCCTGGAAGGGAGCAGGCCCTGCAGTCCTCCCCACAGCTGATGGTCTGAGGCCTCACCGCAGCAGGAGTCCCTTTATAGCTGGGAGAGAGGGCCTGGGCCACGCCCCCTGGGCCAGTTGGAAAAGACCCTGGAAGGGAGCAGGCCCTGCAGTCCTCCCCACAGCCGATGGTCCGAGGCCTCACCGCAGCAGGAGTCCCTTTATAGCTGGGAGAGAGGGCCTGGGCCACGCCCCCATTCTATTTCCTGATTCATCATTTTCATGTATTGTACTTGGTATAACTTTATTTCTCTCAAAATCTCTTAATAATAATAATAATAATAATAAATTTTATTTATATCCCGCCCTCCCCAGCCGAAGCTGGGCTCAGGGCGGCTAACAACAATCAAAATAGTCCGACATTCTAAAAACATTCATTATAAAATTAATTAAATCAACTCAAATTAAAAGCAAATTAATGGCAACCATCAAGCAAAATTCTGTGCAGATTGCCAATTGCCAGAGGAGGGGGTCAGGCTGTGCCCTGACCAAAGGCCTGGTGGAACAGCTCTGTCTTGCAGGCCCTGCGGAAGGATGTCAGGTCCTGCAGGGCCCTAGTCTCTTGTGACAGAGCATTCCACCAGATTGGAGCCGCGGCCGAGAAGGCCCTGGCTCTAGTTGAGGCCAGCCTAACCTCTCTGTGGCCTGGGATCTTTAGGATGTTTTTATTTGCAGACCGTAAATTTCTCTGTGGGACATACCAGGAGAGGCGGTCCCGTAGGTACGAGGGTCCTAGGCCGTATAGGGCTTGCGACTTTGGTTTTGCTCTCAATTTCTTCTCACCCTCTTTTATTTTCTCCAAAATTTTATCTTTCTTCTCATTTTGAGTTCTCTTCTTTATTGCATTCTGTTGTATCAGGAACCCTCTCATAACCGCCTTACTTGCATCCCAGATTACTCTTTTTTCAACATTGGTGTTCATATTTATCTCAAAATAATCTCTCAAGGTTTTTTGGGCCTTCTTGGTCACATCTTCATCTCTAAATAAGGTGTCATTCATCCTCCATCTTAAAGAGCCAGTTGATGTTAGTTTCATCTCCATCTTCACAGCATTGTGGTCGGAGCAGGTTTTTGGACAAATTTCTGCTTTCTTTATCTTTGGTGCCATTCCTCTAGTTGCCCATATTTGGTCGATTCTGGTCCATGTCATTTTGGCTTCAGAAAAGAATGTTCCCTCTCTACCCAAGGGATTCTTTGTTCTCCAAGTATCAATTAAGTCCAAATTGTCTGTCATCTCAGAAAATGTTTTCGGTAATCTACCATCCTTGGTGACTACCTGTCTTTGTGCCTTATCCATATTTGTGGATACCACTCCGTTCATATCCCCCATCAAAATCAAATTGTAATCCAAATAGTCCATTAATGTCTCATGCAACTTTTTAAAGAATTCAGATTTCCCCTCGTTCGGTGCATAAACTCCTACTATCAGAAATTTCTCTCCTTGTACTTGAATTTCGATTGCCCCAAATCTTCCTTGGTCGTCTTTAAAAATGAATTTCGGTGATAATTTATCCTTTGCATAAATCACTACTTCTCTTTTTTTTACTTTGTCAGATGAAATAAATTCCTGTCCCAATCTTTTATTAATCAATACTTTTCTATGTAGCCTTATCACATGTGTCTCCTGTAAACAAATCAAGTCCAATTGTTCCTTTTTTAATAAGTGGAAGACACTCTTCCTTTTCCGAGGGGAGTTAAGACCATTACAATTCCAACTTAATAGTTGCAGAGCCATGATAGTTACTTTACTTTTCCTCCAACTACACCAAGTGTTTGCTCTTCTTCTGTCGGTGGTGTCACTTTCTCTGAGCCATGCAATCCAAAAGATAAGTTTACTATGTCTAGTATTCCTCCTTCCAGTGCTTTTGGTTCTTCTCCAGATTCAATTTCTTTCTGTAAGTCCTCTCCGTGATCTCTCAAAAATCTATCCTTGTCGTCAACCGATCTTATTTTTATCTTCCTTCCTTTATATCTAAAAGACAGGCCTTGGGGAAATTCCCACCTAAAAATGATTCTGTTGCTTCTCAACAAGGCAACCAAGTCTCCGTAACTAAACCTAAGGTCCAAGAGATGTTTTGGAATGTCCTTAAATATCTCCACACTTGACTGGTGTATTTCCAAAGTCTTTCCAAAATGCAGACTCAAGATTTTGTCTCTCTCCTCTTTTGTTCGAAGGGTGATCAGACAGTCTCTCACCTTATTCTTCTTTCCTCCTCTTCCAAGCCTAAATGCGCTCATGATCTTAAATTCTTCCTTCCCCAAGTCTAGTTGCCAAAAGTCTGCAAATTCCTTTGTAAGGAAGTCAATCAAATTATCCTTCTCAAGTTCAGGTACAGCCCTGATCCTCAAATTCGTTTGCTTCTCCTTCAATTCGATCATAGACAACGTCAGCCCATAGTCACCGAGTCGCTTGTGTATCGGTGGTATCTTCTCTTCCACAGCAGTTGCTATTACCTTTGCTTCTTCAGCTGTCTTTCGGGTCAAAGTAGATTCCTGCAACAATTTCTCAATGGTCTCTGTATTAGTATTCACCTTCTGTCCCAAATTATTAATACTTGTAGTATTTTGATCAATTTTAACCGATGCTTCAGCCACTTGTTTATTTGTTTCAGCCACTTGTTTACTTAAATTTTCCAGGGATTCATTAATTCTTCCTAGTGCCAAAGCTAAAACATCTTCAGACGACATTCCCTTTGATTTAACTTGCACAGATGCAGCCCCTGGTAATCCAGGCGGGCCAGATGTTGATACTCTTCGCTGCAACCCAGTATCTGTACGGAAAGATTTACCAGACCTCGTTGTTTTTTCTTGAAGCAACTCTATCTTCTCTTTTCCATCTGCCATAACACTCTAGTTAAAATCCAAGGTCAGTCCCATGGTTTTAAGATTTGTTTTGAAGTGGAAAATTTCCCTGGCACAGTTGTTATTGCAACTGTATCAAACTTCCTCTAGGGGGACACAGTAACAGTCAAAACTTGTAAACTTTAAAAAATAGAAATGATTTTTTTAAGTCCCCAATTCACAAAAAGACGACAGTTTCAGTTACACTTAATTAAGTTACTTTAAAACCAGGAGAAGCCTGCCAAAAACACTGTATCTCTCTTGCAGAGTTAGCTGTCAAAAGTACTCTGTTTACCAGTAGTGCTCACAGTAAGGCATTCCTATTGTCCATAGGCAGTCCGTTCCCAGGTTCTGAGTGGTAGATTTTAGCTTCCTTTCCCTCTTTTTTTTTGCAGGGATATACAGTTCAAACCCTTCCCCCTCCTCTCCTGCAAACCGGAGGGGGGACCACTTATTTGACGTTAGGATTTAAGTCCTTTTTCAAGCGTCTTTCTAAGCTCTAGCTTACAGTCTCTTTGCTTTGATCTGTTTACAAGAAACGGAAGGCGGACTTCCTGTTTTTGCCTCCCCGCTTCGGTACCGAATTAATTATTTTCTTCCTTTATATCCAATTTTTGTCCTACTCACGGGTAGTTGTTTAGTAGCCGAATTGTCACAGGAAAAAGGTCAGCGCTCTCCGGCAACAGCTGTGCGGCTTCACTCCACGGAAGAAGCAGTTGACTCTCAGCACCGCGCCAGACTCCCTGTTTCGCTCCGGAGCCCCTTACAGGGTTCCCTCGCAGATTGGGGGGGGGCGCTAAAGGTGCCCGCCGAGTCCCACGGTCACAGGCTTTACCCGCCTGTGATTTCAAAGGGGTCCCCGCTTCGCCGTAGCGGCAAGACCCGATTTCTGCGGAGCTACTCCCTCAGAAATAGAGGGAATCCGTCATTGCCGATGGCGCCGCCTCCGCACTTCCGTCTTGTTCTCATGTCTTTGTTCTCTGCGCCATCTTAACACCGCGGCCGGGACGGACTCCCTTTTTACGTCCCTCAGCTGACCAAATTCCTTGAATTCCTTCCAATAGTCAGTGTTTAAATATATCCTGTTCCTTGGAATTCAGTTTTCTCGTGGAAGTTTAGCACTTTTCATCAGAAGCCTGAGACTGCACAGCGCGAGGTCCGAGGTGCTTCCCCTTCGTGCCCGCAGCTCTATCCCATCCCCGGATTCTTACTTGAAACCCGAGAAACGGGAGAGCACGTCTGGGCGCCGCTGGGTGCTCCGTCCCCCAAGGTATCCCTCTTTTGGTTTTGAGGTCCGTAGAGCCCTTACAGACCTCTAACCCCCCCCCCCCCCGTGCTGCTCGGAATTCCTGGAGCGGTTATTCCGTGCTTCTCCTTGATGTCCGTGCTAAACCGGAAGTCCGCCTCGGATCCATGTTTTTGAGGTGCTGCAGTGCGACAAAGTGTTGGATCCATGTTTTTTATAGTCCAGTCTGTAGGCATGCCTTCCATGTGTGATTTGACACTGGATTTGTTGGAGTTATTTTTTAAAAAGTGGAGGATCCATGTAGATCCGCCTTTAACCCAGACCCCTGAAGGCTATGCACCCTCTTCTGGGGAATACTTTTATCTGCTGAATGTCTGCCTGTTTAGCAGCTGCTCCACTTGCAGACGTCCCAAAGGGGAACGCTTTGCCCTCCCTGCTGGGGAAGGCTTCATCTGTTGAATGAATTCCTGGCTGCCCTTCTAATGAAGAGCCACATGTGGGCAATGGGGCAAGAGGCAGGGAAAATAGGACAACTCTTAGCCTGGGGAATGCTTTTCAATTTGAGGGAAAGGGGGCTGCAGAGGCTTTCAAGGTGAGGAGACCTTGGTGGTGCACCACGGTACCTGTAGCAGCAGGGAGTAAAGAGGGCAGCTTTGTGCTGCCCTTAGGGGGCTTAAAGAGCAACAGCTGACTGGAGCACCACCTATTCTCCACTCCTTGTCAGAAGATGCCAAAGGACTGTAGCCAATGTGAGATCTCAGCATGTCCCCCTCTTGGCACAGCCTGGACCAGCTTGCCCAGGGTGGTGCATTTGAGTACCACTTCATGGCCAGTTTGGGATGGGAGGAAGGAGGCTGGCACCAGCCTGCTCTTTCCAGCTGTTTAAGCTGGTGCCGCTTGCCAGGTGCTGAGAATATCCCTCTGTGTGTACTCGGATTCTTTTGTGGTTAATGGCTACTGCCAAGGTTAATTTGAGGCAGGGTTTAGTCCTGGGACCCATTTCCAGTGTTGGCATTCCACCTTGGACCCTGTGGAGAAGGAGTGCCTCTGAGCACAGGCAGAGAGCACTGTGCTATAAATCCGTACCTCTACTATAAATCTGTAGCCAGCTTCCCCATATCTGGAAACTGATGGGAAGCAAAAGGTGTGGCTTCTAACTAGGTTTGAGCCACTGTGCTTGTCTCTTCTCTACCCTCCCCATTGGCATTTCCTCTCATGATCTTTCTGTTGTTTTCTTTTCCTCCAGTTTGTGCCCCATGGTGGCAAAGTATGTCATGGGCATTTTGTAAGGCACCAGGGACTGAGGTAGTGTCCCAAAGAGGATGGGGGTTTGGAAGACAGCCAGAGGGGTGGGGTAGGGGAGGGAGCTGAAATAGTTTGATCTCACAAGCATTTGACCATCTTAGAGAATACAAGGTTGCTTTGCACCCTCCTCTCCACTAAGTCTGACATTAAAGCATTTGGCATCTTAGCCCTCTGAAAATGTATGTGTGTCAGATTTCAAATGTGCCTCATAAGTACATGCTTAGCATGTAATGTGATGGCGAACATGATTTTTTTTATTGATCCAGTCTGGACAATGATACCCGTGAACAGAAGGGACGCAGGTGGCGCTGTGGGTTAAACCACAGAGCCTAGGACTTGCCAATCAGAAGGTTGGCGGTTCGAACCCCCATGATGGGGTGCGCTCCTGTTGCTCAGTCCCTGCTCCTGCCAACCTAGCAGTTCGAAAGCACGTCAAAGTGCAAGTAGATAAATAGGTACCGCTCTGGCGGGAAGGTAAACGGCATTTCCGTGTGCTGCTCTGGTTCACCAGAAGCGGCTTAGTCATGCTGGCCACATGACCCGGAAGCTGTACGCTGGCTCCCTCGGCCAATAAAGTGAGATGAGCGCTGCAACCCCAGAGTCAGTCACGACTGGACCTAATGGTCAGGGGTCCCTTTACCTTTACCTTTTATCCGTGAACAAGCTTTGTGATAGGTACATCACCCTTTCCTTCTCAGCACAAGTCAGTTACAGCATAAGTGTACCAAGAATCATAGTTTCCTATTTTGTCTGAACTTGGAAACTATGGTGACCAGGTTGGGAAATAATCCAGGATCGTAAACAAACTTCAAAGCATGTTTTGTGATCCTAGCTTGTTCCAAACAGGTGGTCCTTTCAGGAAACCTGTTTATTGAAACATTCATCCTGATTTGTTTGCACAAAGTTTGCAGGGAGGTTAGATGACACCAAATGTATCTTGCACATTCATTCTGATTTGTCTGCAGAGAGGTTAGATGATGTTGCATCGAGCAATTATTATCCCAACACTTTCCAAAGCATTTCCCCTTACTTTCTTTATTGTAAAGAAAACTGTTTTTTTTAAAGGAAGTGGTTTTATTGCACAAGAGACCAAATGCAATTTTAAATGTGCAACCTGAATTTGCCAGCATGTGATTCAATCCCACTCCAAAATAGCATCAATCTGGAAGCGCCCCAGGATATTATAGTTTTCTAGTTCTGAGGAACTGGGAAACCATGATTATTTGGACACTTCCAGCTTTAACCAACTCACATCAAGGAGGAAAGCCACAAGACTTGCATACAGTCATACCTCAGGTTGAATATGCTTCAGGATGAGTGCTTTCGGGTTGCGCTCTGTGGCGACCTGGAAGTAATGGAGCACGTTACTCCTGGGTTTCGTGCATGCTCAGACGGTCAAAATGACGTCACGCACATGCGCAGTCACGGGTTGCGTTCACTTCAGGATGCAAGAGGGGCTCCGGAACGGATCCCATTCGCATCCTGAGGTACCACTGTATATGCTAACTTATTAAGGTGAGATAGGATCATCTAAACCAGGTCACGTGTCATAGTTGAAAAACCTGGTATGTACCATAGCTGCTCATTAGTACAAAATAACAACCCCTGTAATTGGGCTGTTTAAGAGAATATGAAGAAATAAAAGACCATTTTCAGAGTTGGCTACATTATCGACAACTACATGAAACATACAAAGAAGACAATAAGAAGGGATTTAGCTATACAACATCCAGATTTCAAAAAGAAGTGGTAGAAAGGAAAGTAAAATTGCTGAAAGGTGCATACAGTATTTTGTTAGAATGGGAGATGAAAGATGAAGAGGTGAAAGCAGTTATGATTAAATGGGCACAAGATATAGGTCATAACATTATGTTGGAAGATTGGGGAAAGTTATGGAAAAGGGATTTGAAATTCACAGATTGTTCTTCACTGAAAGAAAACTATATGAAAATGATGTATAGATGGTATATAACACCAGTACAATTAGGGAAAATGTACAAAACCAGTTCAAAACTGTGTTGGAAATGTAAGGAAAAAGAAGGGACTTTTTATCATATGTGGTGGGATTGTAGCAAAATTAAAAAAATTTGGGAAATCATATATAATGAGTTGAAGAAAATGTTCCATTTAACATTTGTGGAAAGCCTTCTTGTTAGGGATTGTGCAGAAAGACCTGCCAAAGAAACCAAAAATCATTTTCATGTATGTGACAACGGCGGCAAGAGTCTTAATAGCACAAGGATGGAAGAATGAGGAAATCCCGACTAAAGAACTGTGGCAAGAAAAACTGATGAACTATGCGGAATTGGCAAAATTGACACACAAACTACGTGGCAAGGATAACTGTGATTTTAAAGATGAATGGGAGCCTTTTGCAAAGTATTTGAAGAAACAACAAAATGAACTGGACTTCTTGGCAGGTTTTGAATAAACATCCACAAATTCTTTATTGGTAATATATAGATAGATAAATTGAGGATTTTTACAATTTTGCAACATGCAGATAAAATTATGTGTCGAGAAACCAGAGAGAGGAGCTGAGGGAAGTCTAGGGGGAGGGGGGGTTTCTTTTTCCTTTTGTAGGGCGGGAGGGGGGAGGGGGAAAATGGGGGGATGTAATTTCGTTAAAATTGTTATGTTGGAATGTTGGGATTCACAGGATGTTGTGTATGTAAGTCTGCAGGCTTCAGTTTGCAACAGGCTGATGCAATACTCTCTGTGGAATGACTCAGCAGTAATGCGATTGGCTGTCACCGGTTTAAAAGAAAAGCCTGTTCAACAGTAATTGTGGTGGAGTGGTGTAGATGAGTGTGGAGTCTTCTTTTGCCTCAAAGTGCAGGTACTCTGTCTGATTATATGAACTGCTTCTGTAGATATTTGTATATATATTTAGCTCACAATATTAAATACTGCACTAAAGAACCTGGGACTCTAAGCATTCTGCTAAAAGCGCCGCGAGGAATTCGCGACAGGGTTATGGGCCCAGCACGCTTCCACTGCGCAAGAGTACAGGTGGCAGTTATCTAGCCGTGGGTGCTGGAGGTGAGCTGCAGGGATGGAGCAGTCTAGAGCTGGCGTGTTGCTGGAGAAGCTGACGGCCACAAACTACAGCATCTGGTCAGTCCGCATGGAACACTTCCTCAAGCGTGAGGGCCTGTGGAAAGTGGTGGAGGCTCCACCGCAGCCCCCTGAGGAGGATGAGGACGATGGTGAAAAGCTGGCACTAGTAGAGGCCCAGCTAGAAAAGGATGAGAAAGCTTTGGCTACGATCATCCTTGGAGTGGATAACAGCCAGCTAGTCTACGTAGCTGATAAGGTGACGGCAAGTGAGGTGTGGAATGTGCTCAAGGCTGTCCATGTGTGAGAGACAGCTGGCTCGCTAATAACACTGACCAGGAGAATGTACTGGTGTCGGAAGAAACCGGGGGACTCCCTGGTGAACCACCTAAAATTCCTAACAGGCTGTTTCCAGGAGCTAGCCTTAAGAGGGAGGCCTGTGGGGGAAGAGAACAAAGTCTTTATAGTCCTGAGTTCCCTTGATGACAGCTATGATATGCTGGTCAATTCCCTCGAGTCGGTAGAGACTTATAAGCTGACTCTGGAATACGTTACCGGACGGTTGTATGCAGAGGAGGACAGGCGTGCAGAGCGAAAGATGACCTCAGCCCAGCTGTTGGAGCATCCCAGAGGGAACAACAGCCGGGAAGAGCAGAGGTGTCGGGAGCCGGAGAAACAGCCAGGAGGAGCTGCTGCAGACCAGCCGGTGGTCAACAAAGTAAAAAGGTGTTTTTGCTGCAAGTCCAGTGGACATTTGCTTCGGGACTGCCCAAGAAAACAACAAAAACAGCAGAAGCACAAGAGGCAGCAGAGGGAGTCTACCGCTTGGGTGTCTGCAGATAGTCAAGAAAATGAAGAGCTGTGGGTTCTGGACAGTGGAGCTTCTCAAACCTTTTGTAAAAGAAAAGGATTGCTAACTGGTGCTAGGGCTTCAAACAAAAACATGTAAGTCTTGCTACAGGCCAGAAAGCTAATGTGGTCTGTGAGGGGGAGATTGTGTCCCCACAGCTGGGACACACATTCAGGAATGTGTTGTGTGTGCCTAGTTTGCAAAACAATCTCCTGAGTATTCCTGACTTGGCAAAAGCAGGTTTTGAAGTAAACTTTGTGGGAGATCAGTGCCAGATAAAGCAAAATGGGGCAGTATTGGGAAATGCTAACCTTAGAACTAATATGTATGTACTGCAGTGTGAGTCTAAGGTTGCGAATGTGCAAAATGTCCTGACCCATGATATGTGTATTCATCTCCTGCACAGGCGTCTGGCTCATGCTAGCTTTAAGGTGCTGAACAAAACATTGGAGTTGTGTGGGGGGATGAAAAACATTAAAAGTTGTGATAATTACTTAGACTGCAATATCTGCAAGGGGGTTAAAAGCAGGGCTTGCCCAGTAGCAAGAGCAAGCCAGAGAGAAACCAAAAAACCACTGGAGTTGATTCATGCTGATGTAACTGGTCCTTTTCCACCAAGTGTCTCCTGTAACAAGTATTGTTTGATCCTAGTGGATAACTATTCTAGATTTGGCTGGGTCTATCATTAAAGCAAAAATCTGATGTTGCCCAAACTTTGAAGTTCTGGGTAAGAAGGGTAGAAAGGCAACTTGGCCAAAAGGTGTGCTCTATTCAGACAGACAGGGGAGGAGAATTTATGGCAAGCTCCCTAAGAAACTGGTTGCGATCCCAAGGGATTAAACATAGGCTTACCAACGTTACAACTCCTCAGGAGAACGGAGTAGCAGAGCGTAGGGGAGGTGTCTTGCAGACACAAATGAAAGCATTGTTAGCAGATGCAAATCTTCCAATTAAATACTGGGCTGAGAGTATTAAGACAGCGAATTATATTGGAAATCGTTTGTGGTCAAGGGTACTAGATGACATAACCTATAAGATTCTCTATAACAAAAGTCCCAGTTTGCAACATTTGAGAATCTTTGGGACAAAGGCATGTGTTGACATACCTGTAAAAAACTGAAGAAAAGGTGGGAAAAGGGCACAGCAGTTGCTATTTCTTGGGTATGAAAGCGGTATGAAAGCCTACAGGTTTGAAGATGATAAAAATCTTTTGAGTTATAGTCGGTCAGCCAGCTTTAATGAGCAAAGAAATTGGCCCAAGATACATGCAAACCTGCTGCCAGAAAGATTTTTACTGCCGAGCGTACCTGATAAGGCAGTTGAAACAAAGCTAAGAATTGGCAGCTCTCCCAGAGAAATTGAAAGGGAGGATGTAAAGACTGAGCATTTTTCTCCAGCTGCTAGCATGGAGCAGGGGGGAAAAGAAAGTGCAACAGGGACAGGAGGAGGTAAATCTCCAGAGTCAATCCAGCCCAAAAGCAGTCCTGAAGGTAGCCCAGGAGGTGAGATTAATGAACCAAGGAGGTCTGAAAGAAGTAATAAAGGTCAACCTCCAGCCTGTTATGGGTTCCCAGCCACCATAAACCAGGTTTGTATAACTGAGCCAGAAAACTTTGAAGAAGTGCAAGAGTTACCTACTCTAGAGAAAGAGGCGTGGTTAAAGGCAATGCAGGCAGAGTATAACTCTCTGCTAAACAACAATGTGTTTGTACCTACCGAATTGCCTGAAGGTAAAAAGCCCATAAGCTGTAAGTGGGTTTTTTAAGTGAAAAAGCTGGCTGATGGTAGTTGTCAGAGGAAAGCCAGGCTGGTTGCAAGGGGCTTTACACAAAGGAAAATGATACATTATGAGGAAGTGTTTGCCCCAACAGCAAAGGCTGAAACAGTAAAATCAGTTTTAGCAATGGCAAGTCTGAGGGGGTTAAAAGTTAATCATTTTGATGTTGCCTCAGCATATTTAAATGCTCCTATTGACGCCGAGGTGTATTTACACCAAATACCAGGTTATGAGCTGGAGAAAGACAGCATGGTGTTAAAGTGCACGTCTATGGCATGACTGCATAGACACAACTTTGAAAAAGATGGGATTCAAACAAAGCCTGGCTGATTCCTGTTTATATTCAGCAATGGTGCTAGGAAGCATTTGTTATTTACTTTTGTATGTTGATGATATCTGTCTAATAACAACTACACAAAAGCAAGTGTCTTGGTTTATAAACAGCCTAGGTAACAAATACAAACTGAAGTATTTGGGAGAGATTCAGTATTACTTAGGAGTAGTTGTTGTTGTTTAGTCGTTTAGTCGTGTCCGACTCTTCGTGACCCCATGGACCAGAGCACGCCAGGCACCTCTGTCCTCCACTACTTCCCGCAGTTTGGTCAAACTCATGCTGGTAACCTCGAAAACACTATCCAACCATCTCGTCCTCTGTCGCCCCCTTCTCCTTGTGCCCTCCATCTTTCCCAGCATCAGTGTCTTCTCCAGGGAGTCTTCTCTTCTCATGAGGTGGCCAAAGTACTGGAGCCTCAGCTTCACGATCTGTCCTTCCAGTGAGCACTCAGGAAGTGCTGATTTCCTTAAGAATGGATGCATTTGATCTTCTTGCAGTCCATGGGACTCTCAAGAGTCTCCTCCAGCACCATAATTCAAAAGCATCAATTCTTCGGTGATCAGCCTTCTTTATGGTCCAGCTCTCACTTCCATACATCACTACTGGGAAAACCATGGCTTTAACTATATGGACCTTTGTTGGGAAGGTGACGTTTCTACTTCTCAAGATGCTGTCTAGGCCTGTCATTGCCCTTCTCCCAAGAAGCAGGGGTCTTTTAATTTCGTGGCTGCTGTCACCATCTGCAGTGATCATGGAGCCCAAGAAAGTAAAATCTCTCACTGCCTCCATTTCTTCCCCTTCTATTTGCCAGGAGGTGATGGGACCAGTGGCCATGATCTTCGTTTTTTTGATGTTGAGCTTCAGACCGTATTTTGCGCTCTCCTCTTTCACCCTCATTAAAAGGTTCTTTAATTCCTCCTCACTTTCTGCCATCAAGGTTGTGTCATCTGCATATCTTTGGCGTAGGTATAGATGTGTTCATGTCTCCTTCGATGAAGGTGCCATGGTCTGATCACTACGCTCTGAAAGCCAGGATTGACTTTCCACCCCCACCCTGCTTAGGTGGCGAGCCGATTTGGGCTTGCCCGCAGAGGCTGATGGACCCTGATAGATTCCGTCAGGCCTTGCGGGACCTTGCTCCCCCTGGCGACTCATTGACTGAGCTTGTTGAGGGCTGGAATATCCAGCTCCTGGCAGCCACCGATGAGATCGCATCTAAGTGCCCTCTGCGACCCCGCAGAAACCGGGCTCCCTGGTTTACCGAGGAGCTCCGGAAAATGAAGCGGGACCTCAGACGGCTAGAGCGAGTGACCTCAGACGGCTAGGTGACCGTGATGGAGCCTCAAGAAGACCTTATAGGGCTTTTATGAAAACCTACGAGATTGCGGTGAAGGTTGATAAGAAGTCTTACTTCTTGGCCTCCATTGCATCTGCTAGCTCTCGCCCGGCACAATTATTTAGTATAATCAGGTCTTTAACGTCCCTTGAGGGACAGCCAAATTTAAATAACAATTTGACACACAGCTGTGAGGCATTTGCGAGCTTTTTTGCGGAGAAGGTCTTGTTGCTCCGCCATGACCTCCCTGCCAATTTGGATACAATAAAGGAACTGGAGGCCCCTTGACTGTCCTCGGGTCCAGTATTGCACCACTTCGACCGGATATCCCCAGCTGATGTGGACAGACTCCTCCGAGCTGGAAAGCCCACCACCTGTCCTCTCGACCTGTGCCCATCTTGGCTGATTAGAGCGTGTCCAGACGAGGTGCGGGCCCTCCTGGGGGATATCATCAATTTGTCCCTTGGCACGGGGACATTCCCAGGGGAACTGAAGGAGGCAGTGGTGCGCCCGCTCTTAAAGAAAACATCATTAGATCCTTTAGATCTATCCAATTACCGCCCGGTTTTGAATCTTCCGTTCATGGGTATGGTGATTGAGAGAGCGGTTGCTGAACAGCTTGGTGGGTTTCTGGATGAAACATCGGCTCTGGATCCATTCCAGTCCGGCTTCTGCGCTGGTCATGGGACCGAGACGGCTCGGGTTGCCCTAACAGATGATCTTCGTAGACAGCTGGATCGAGGCGGATTGGGGCTGCTGATTCTTCTAGATCTGTCAGCAGCTTTCGACATGGTCGACCACGAACTCCTGGACCACCGCCTTGCCAACGTGGGGATCCAGGGCACAGTCCTTCAATGGCTGCACTCGTTTCTCTCTGGTCGGGGACAGAGGGTGGCGCTTGGGGGGGGGAATTGTCATCGCGCCACTCCTTGGTGTGTGGAGTACCTCAGGGTGCGATACTCTCCCCGATGCTTTTCAACATCTTTATGCGCCCCCTCGCCCAGCTTGTCCGGAGTTTTGGGCTGGGTTGCCGTCAGTATGCTGATGACACCCAACTCTATCTGTTGATGGATGGCCATCCTGACTCGGCCCCAGACACACTGACCAGATGTTTGGAAGCTGTGGCTGGATGGTTACGTGGGAGCCGGTTGAAGCTAAATCCTTCGAAGACAGAGGTCCTGTGGCTGGGACGGGACGATATGGGATTGGGGGGGGGGCAACTCCCATCTCTTGCGGGGGCGCAATTAGTGCCAGCACCGTCCGTTAAGAGTTTGGGTGTAATCTTCGACACCTCCCTTTCCATGGAGGCGCAGATTGCAGCTATAACAAAGGCGGCATTTTTCCATCTCCGCCAAGCTAAGCAGTTGGCTCCTTACCTCTCTCGCCCTGACCTAGCCACTGTGATCCACGCGACGGTCACCTCCAGACTGGATTATTGTAACTCGCTCTACGTGGGGCTGCCCTTGAGACTGACCCAGAAACTCCAGCGGGTGCAGAATGCTGCAGCGAGACTCCTTACGGGGTCTTCGCTGCGAGATCACATTCACCCGGTGCTATACCAGCTGCACTGGCTCCCGGTGGAGTACAAGATCAGGTTTAAGGTGCTGGTTTTAACCTTTAAAGCCCTATACGGCCTAGGACTCTCGTACCTACAGGACCTCCTCTCCTGGTATGTCCCACAGAGAAACTTACGGTCTTCAAATAAAAACATATTGAAGGTCCCAGGCCACAGAGAGGTTAGGCTGGCCTCAACTAGAGCCAGGGCTTTTTTGGCTGTGGCTCCGATCTGGTGGAACACTCTGTCACAAGAGACTAGGGCCCTGCGGGACTTGACATCTTTCCGCAGGGCCTGAAAGACAGAGCTGTTCCACCAGGCCTTTGGCCAGGGCACAGCCTGACTCCCTCCCTCGGCAATCTTCACGGAGCTCTGGCCCAATGGTTGCCAGTGGCTTGATTTGAATTAATTTTATAATGAATGATTTTAGAGTGTTGTTTGTGTTGTACTTTTGTACTGTTTTATTGTTGTTAGCCGCCCTGAGCCCGGCTTCGGCTGGGGAGGGCGGGATATAAATAAAATTGATGATGATGATGATGATGTTGTTGTTGGACAAGACCCGACATAACATTGGCAGTGCACATGTTAAGCCAAAAAAGTGCAGACCCGGCTCAGAGAGATTGGGTAGCACTTAAAAGAATCCTAAGGTATCTGAAAGGCACAAAAGATTACAAACTGGTGCTGGATACAGGATATGATCAGCAAGTGTATGCATACGCTGATGCCAGCTGCGGGGACAGAGAAAATGGAAAGTCTACCACTGGCTATGCCATATATATTGGAAATGCCCTGGTTCAGTGGAAATCCCAGAAACAAACATTTGTTGCCACAAGTACTTGTGAAGCAGAGTACTCAGCCATAAGCGAATGTGTGTCACAAATAGAGCCAAAAAATAACAATTTGACACACAGCTGTGAGGCATTTGCGAGCTTTTTTGCGGAGAAGGTCTTGTTGCTCCGCCATGACCTCCCTGCCAATTTGGATACAATAAAGGAACTGGAGGCCCCTTGACTGTCCTCGGGTCCAGTATTGCACCACTTCGACTGGATATCCCCAGCTGATGTGGACAGACTCCTCTGAGCTGGAAAGCCCACCACCTGTCCTCTCGACCCGCTGAGCCTAGTTCCTAACCAGCCAGTGCCTGAGACGCCAACAGCTGTGGTTTATCAGGGTTCTCAGCAATCCCCTCTTTTATCTCAACCCAACATTTCTCTTGATGCTTCTTTTCAGCCCTCAAGTCTTCCTGGCTTGGCAGATCCAGCGGTGCATTTTGAGTCGGTAAAGGCTCAGAAGGCAGATCTCTCCGCTGTAGAGCAAATGGTTAGGGAGGCAAAAGCATCTTCTCACCTAACTGTGGAAGAGCTTGCTGACTTAAACATGCTCAGTCCGGTTGCAAAAACCCGAAGCCTTTTTGCTGGGGATAATAGGAGAGGAAATCAAAAAAGAAGATCAAACACTCTTTCAGTACGCGACAGTGGCTGCTAGAACTCTAATAGCGCAGAATTGGAAGACATCAAAAATCCCAACTATAAACGAGTGGCAATCCAAACTATTTGATTATTTAGAATTGGCAAAAATGACACAGAAAATAAGAAATCAAAAAGACATAAAGTTTAACAAAGAATGGAATAAATTTATGACATACATGGAAACAGAGGTAAAAAATCTAAAAATCACAGTAGGTGTGACATAACACTTGTGATGTAAAGAGTTTTTTAAGGAAAAGAAACTGCAGATAAAAAATCATATAATATATTCTGAAACCGAGATGAAGGGAAGTCAATTAGTGTTGTGTGTTATTTAGTAAATGTAACCTAATTTGTTGGTATCTTATGTTAGGAGATGTTTTTTCTTTTGTTTTCTTTATTATTATTTCGCTTTTTTATGTATTTCTTTTTTGTGTGTATGTGTTATGTATGTTTCTTTCGTTTGTTTTAATGTTTGATGTAGCAAAACGAATTAAAATCAATTAAAAAAAAAAGAAGGAGGAGGCAGATCTCTCCGCTGTAGAGCAAATGGTTAGGGAGGCAAAAGCATCTTCTCACCTAACTGTGGAAGAGCTTGCTGACTTAAACATGCTCAGTCCGGTTGCAAGGGCACCGGATGCTCAGGGTCAACAGGTTAGCCGTTGGGACCCTCTGCCTTTTTCTGTAATCAGAAAGGTGGAAAAAGCCGTTAATGAATTGGATTTGACCAGTACCTATCCATGTGGACTGGAAGAGGATGAGTCCTCAAACCTTATATTGATTCCTGATGATCAGAAATCTGTAATGAAAATGCTCTTGAATCCTGGCCAGTTTGTCATTTGGCCTACTGAATTTCGCCAAGCTGCAGAGCATCAAGCCTGTGTGCAGGCTGCCCCAGACCTTCTCTTTGAACATTTGGCAGGAGAAGGACAGTCTAGTACTGTGGACAGGCAAAGTCAGCTGCCTCAAAAGTGTTTCCCTTTGATTGCTGCATGCACTTTGCAAGCATTTAAGAAAGTCCCTGAATCTGGCAAGCCCTCTAAGAGTTTTGCTAGTATCAGGCAAGGCGCATCTGAATCCTTAGCCCTGATGAAAGTCACTGTGAACCTGCAAACTCAATTGCTACAGAAACAGTTTCCTGTGGTTTCTGCATGCGCCCTACATGCCTTTCAAGCTCATAAAGCTAGTGCGCTTGTAGGTGCTGTGCGTTACTCAGGGAACAGCCAGTAATCGGGTCACCCTCTGACCCAGGACCAAAAAAGGGGGAATGTTTCCTGCTCAGATAGCCCCACAGCCAGTAACATCTTTGGAAAACCTGTCACCAACGGCAATGCGGGGCTGTAACTAATTATGCAGGAAGACACCATTTTTCATTTGCCTTCGGGAGGTTCATCTCATTCCCTTTCAGACCAGGGGGCATCTTTTCCCTGGAACTGTGGGTTTGATCCTCCACTAGTCCCACACAGTCTCTGCAAAAGGGACAACTGATTCTGTCTACATAGGCTTTTTCAGAACACAAGCATGGCCACAGACTCTGCTAAAGGGAGTCTGTTGCACAGCTACTTTTTTCCTATGCTTGCAGCTACAGACACTCACTGAGAAGGGGGGGTTTCCGCACCTTTCTAGCTTCTCCTTTAGTTGTGCTTTACAGAAACCAAGTTCAAACCTTAAAATCAATGTCTGATTTTTGTCTCAGCATTGCCGTTAAAGTGGCTAACGCAAGAGGCTATTTGGATGGCTCAATGGCCAATCTCAGGGCAAAAATTAAATGCTTTATATGCCCTGGTAGCAGAGCAACTTGAAGTTCTGACTAGGTCCTGGAATTTGCTCCTGCTTGCCCCAATTACATTTTCCCAAACCTTTATAAGTTACCCACTGCACAATTGCAGCCTCTGCTGAATTGCTGAGAGATGCAAAAGCCCCTTCAGAGGGTATTTCCATACCGCTAGCCAGCACTGACAGGGAAAAGTTTGCTTTTACTGTGCCTGTGTTAAACAATGAACGCCCAGCAAAAAGATACCAGTGGAAAGTTCTGTCACAGGGTATGCTTAACAGTCCGACCTTGTGCCAGTACTTTGTAGATCAGGCTCTGCAACCTTTCCGAGACAAGTATCCTGAATTGCTAGTCTATCATTTCACAGATGACTTGCTTATAGGGGGAGAGATTGTGTAAGAATCTCATATTTAGGATCTTTCTCAAATCTTAGGGCAAAGTGGACTTTTAATTGCATCTGAAAAAGTCCAACGCCAGTATCCGTATTTGTACTTAGGACATAAAATTCTCTCTGTGGAGTTTGGAACTGACAGGGTTAAAACTCCGTGGTGTCCTGTATCTGGGAGGAGCTTGACGCAGAGAAGCACGTCACAGTCTGTGTCACTGTTCAGATTTGCTTTCGATTCTGCCTGAGAGACGCAGCTCAGCTTGAAGGCTGCGTGTGTGCTGTTGGAGCACAGAATGTCGGAAGCTACTGATGGATTTACTGCTTTGTAAATAAACACTTCTAGAGATAAGAAACGAACTGTCTTTGGACTTGATTTATCCCTAATCTCACACGGACGCAGGATCGCTGCTACTCTGCTCTCCTGCCAGGTCAGCTCCCTAGCAGAGCCACGCAGGGAAGCCTGTCTGGACGCAGGATTTATTTACGCAAAAGCATAGGTTATGGAATTTCCGCGTTTCCTGACAAATGTGAGAAGGGAGGAAGACTGCCAGCGTTACGTTGCTGAAAGCTCCTGCCAGGAAGGGCAGTGAGGAATGCTGGAGAGCGGAGCCAAAAGCCAAGAGAGACGGCTGCTTCGGAGGTCCAGCTTGCTGGCAAACATGTGAGTATGCTTAAAGCCCCGGGGGGAGGAAGATGGCTGCTGCCCAGGAACAGCAAGGCCATGAGAGCTACCCCGGTGAAAGACTGCATGGGGCCAATTGGGAAGCCTGGAGCAAGCACATGTACTACTGGCTGGCAGAAAGGCAGCTTTGGGAATGTACACAGGCTGAAACAGTCTTTGCCCAGCCCATTGAGAAGTCTGCAGGCGCAGTGGAAGCTTGTGAAGCAGACGTGGCTGATGCTCTGGAGAGAGAGCAAAGGGTGCTAGCCATTTTAAGGGCCAGCGTTGAGGCTTGGCTGTTGCCAAAGCTCCAAGGGAGGAAGCCCTGGGTCGCGTGGCAGGCACTGAAGACGGCATGTCAGGCCGCAGTGGGAGCCAGACCAGAGGGGGCTGGAAGATGCCCAGAGAGAGCACCAAGCCCAGAGGGGGCTGGGACTGTCTTGGAAAGCTGTTTCTATGCTTCAACACGTCTGTGTGATGGTCCGGGAGAGAGGCTGAGAGCTGGGAAGAGGAAGGCAATTGCAGTCTGTTCCTCAGGCAGCTCTGAACCCAGGAGTGGGGGTGCAGGCCGTTCCAAGAGCTCTGGGAAAGCCAAAGTCTCCAAGAGTTGTTTGTGCTCTGAGGTGAAGTCCAACAGCGAAGGGCATTGTTCTGCAGAGGCTCTGGAATGCAAGGTCAGCCACCTGCAAGAACGGCAGATAAGCAACGGTTCTCAGACGGCGGAGCGTGAGAACACTGGCAAAAACCTTGCAGCAACCATGGCAACCAGGAGGGACAGTGGCAGAGACCCCAGTGGGGGGGCAGGCATCGCCATGGCAACTTTGGAAGACAGCCAGAGAGACACTTTATCTCTTATTATCGATTCGGGCGCATCTCATTGCCTCGTGACTTCTCGGGAGCTCCTGAGGAACTGCAAGACAGTTAAAACTGGACGCTATGTCACATTAGCGGATGGGTCTCAGAGACCACTGACTGAATCTGGGTCTTTATATTGTTCTTTTATAGATTGTGAGGTGCAAGCTTATGTGGTCCCCGAGCTTGCCCACTCTCTTTTAAGTGTGCCAGCACTAATGGCTGCTGGGTTTGATATTCTGTTCTCTAACAATTTGTGTTCCTTCTACAGGGATGGGAAGAAGATCTACAGTGTTGAGAGGAAAGACAGGCTCTTTCTGGTGGAGATGCCTATTGAAAATGGGGCTGGTGGAAAAATGGGACTGGTGGAAAATGGGGCTGGTGGAAAAATGGGACTGGTGGAAAATGGGGCTAGTGGAGAGTCCATTAAAGACGCCCAAGTGCAGTGTGCAAATGTCCCACCACACAATGATTGTATACACTTGTGGCACAGGAAATTCGGACATGCAGGGTGGCCATATGTTAAAAGAGCCGCAGAGAACACAATTGGGTGTAGGTGTGAAGGGAACCTGAGCTTACAGGGTTAAACAGCTCAGAGTGTACGCCCTGCCTACTGTTGGGAGGGGGGAGACTGCGTCATTTCCGAGTCTCTCAAGTCTTTGTTTCTCTCTACTTTCGCTTTTGAGGAGAGTGGACGTGTTTTCACGATGCTGTTCGACAATGGATAGTCTGCTGTAAATAAAACTGCTTTTAGCTGCTAAGATCCTGAGTGGACTTTATTTAGCACACTGAAGAAAGCACTGAAGCTTACAGCTTTCTCTAGCCGCTGCTGCTTAACTCTGCATTTTGCTCAGAGCATCGGAATGTGGCCTTTGAAGTCCGAGTCCTGGCGAGGGGGCTGCACAGCCGAAGCGGGCTGGACGCCAGGATTTATCTGAGCAATAAATCAATCACCTTTTATCAGGTTATGGACGTTAGTTACTGCAATTAGAGAAAGCTTTGAAGTGCTGTTTGTAAAGGCTGTGAAAGTTGAGAAGCTGCTGTTTTTTGCTGCCGGAGGAAAAAGTCCTGCTTTGAGGCTCTGCCTGGGAGAACGCAGGGAGGCTGACTGCAAGCTGTGTGCTGCAAAGGGACGCCGGAAGCCTATCCTCGGAGCCGGTTGGTACGTGTGAGTACTCCAAAGCCCCAAGGGGGGACCGGGGGAGGAGATGGCAGAACTCCAGGAGAGTTTCAACGTCCCCTTTGAAAGATTAAATCAGCAAAATTGGCAGGACTGGTCAAGAAGAGCACGGGCGTGGCTCACAGGGAAAGGCCTGTGGAGCTGTGTTCAACGTGAACCTACCCCAGCAGCTGCTGGTGCTGATGAAGCAGCCAGAGTACAGGCAGCTACAGCACAGAGAAGGGACCAGAGGACTTATGGGCTTTTAATCCTTGCCCTGGACTCATCCCAGCTCCCTCATGTTGATGGTTTGACCACTGCGAAAGCCGTCTGGGACGCTTTGGAGCGTGTCCACCAGAGAACGACGGCTGGGGCCAAAATCCATACTACTAGGAGCCTTTTTGAGTTGAAGCTTCAGCCGGGGGGGTCAATGCAGGATCATATAACCCAAATGCTGGCAGCGTTCAACAGGCTCCGGCAGTTACAGGTCCCTCTCTCTGAGGAGCTCAAAGTATACATTCTTTTGAGCTCATTGGACAGGAGCTATGAGACGTTGTGTCTGACCTTGGAAGCGATGCCGGCTGACCAATTAAATCTGGATTACGTCGCGGGCCGTCTCTGCGATGAAGAATCCCGCAGACAGAGAGCTGGGGGGAAAGCTCCAGGCCCAGGCTGTGCTCCCAGGAGTGGGGGTGCAGGGAATGCAGGAAGAGCCGGAGGGGAGACTGTGAGAGCTTTTGCTACGCGTCGCTGTTATCGCTGTGGCTCCCCCTCCCATCTTGTGAGAGAATGTCCAGTGGAGGCACAGGAACAGCCAAAGGCCGTCTCCCGTAGCAACCAGATAAAGGGCTCTTCTTCAAAGCGTGGGAAAGGCAAGCCGAAGGCAGCTGGCAGAGACACTGAACGTAAACATTTGGCAGCCTCTATGGCTGTAGTCAAGAGTTGTCAACAGGATGCTGTGCTGGCTTTTGTCATAGACAGTGGAGCTTCCCATCATTTAGTGCCATCTGCAGGATTTCTGGAGAACTGCACCTCTGTAACTTCTGGGAAGACTGTCTGTTTAGCAGATGGGACTCGACACCCACTCACGCAGACTGGCTCACTGTTTTGTTCTTTCTTACAGGGTTCAATCCAGGCTTTTGTTGTTCCAGGACTGTCTTGCGCGTTGCTGTCCGTCAGTGCACTTCTTGCTGAGAACTACAGAGTGTGTTTTGAAGACAATAAGTGCTCTATTTCTAAGAATGGACAGCACCTAGTTAGTGTTGAATGTAAAGACAGGTTGTTTGTATTGAATGCTTCTTTTGCAGGTCCAGGTGACACGGAGGAGGCTCAAGCACAGTGTGCCAACGTTCCAGTTCATGATGCGTGTGCTCACCTCTGGCACAGACGCATGGCACACGTGTCCTGGGGGTCAGTGAAAAAGATCCCAGAGTGTACGCAAGGGTGCAAAATGAAATCATGTGCTAAGTTTCTAGATTGCAGAGCGTGCAAGTCCGCAAAGGTGAAAACGTGCACATACCCAAGGTCTGAGAGGGTGACCACTAGGGCTTTTCAGTTAATTCATGCAGATTTGTGTGGTCCGATGTCTGTGAGCAGTATGGGAGGAGCCAA
Source organism: Podarcis muralis (assembly GCF_964188315.1). NCBI lineage: Eukaryota > Metazoa > Chordata > Lepidosauria > Squamata > Lacertidae > Podarcis > Podarcis muralis. The sequence continues at coordinate 7,742,610 of NC_135674.1, forward strand.
ATATGCGCTGGTTCTGATTGATGACCATACGCGCAACTCCTGGACCTTCACGATCCGACACAAAAGTGAAGCTGCACCGCTAATCAAAGACTGGATTGCGGCTGTGGAACTGCAGTTTTCCACACGGGTGCAAAACTTTCAGAGCAATCGCGGTGGGGAGTTCACCGGGTCTGCACTGCAAAGTTTCTTCCGCAAAAAGGGGATTCAACACAGGTTGACTTCTCCACACAGTCCCCAACAGAATGGGATTGCGGAAAGACGGAACAGGACTCTAGGGGAGATGTCCGCAGCTCTTTTGTTTGATGCCGGGCTCCCACAGCGCTTTTGGGGGGAGGCTTGGCGAACGGCCAACTTTATTCTGAACAGGTCGTTCAATTCAGTGGTAGGTGACACACCCTACTTTTTGCTGCATGGAAAGAAACCAAAAGTGCACTACTTCCGCGTTTTCGGATGTGAGGCGTGGGTTCTCATACCAAAGGCCAAATGCAAGAAAGGTGAACCCAAGTCCCAAAAGATGATTTTTTGTGGGTATGAGCCAGGGACCAAGGGGTGGAGGTTTGCGTATCTGTCAGGGAATCAGTCCAGGATTCTGCTCAGCAACAGTGCTGAATTCTGTGAGCAGAGTGGCTGGGCAAGGATACATGGGAACCCTGGCATCCTGTCAGAGAGTCTGCTTGACTCTGCCGATGAAGGAAAGGAAGAGGTTGAACCTGCTACTGAGGCTCAGAGTCCAGACCCAGTGCAGGCAGAAGGGAGAACTTCTCCCAAGGCTGTGAAGATTGAGCAACGCAGTGCTCCATCTTCCCTCACAGGTTCGGCTGAGAAGTCCAGAAGGCGCAGTAAGTCAGAGGGGGAGCTCTCTGATGCCAAGGACGTTCTGGCTGGCCCTAGTGGGTCAGAGGGGGTTCCTGAAGTAGTGCTGCGTCGATCAACTCGGACGACCAAGGGGAAACCTCCTGAAAGGTTTGCCGTCACTAGTGTGTGGGTCGGAATGGCACAGTGTGAAACCGAGAGTTTTGAGGATGTTCAGAAACTGCCTCAGGAAGAAGCCAGAAAATGGCATGAGGCGATGAAGAAGGAAATGAACTCAATGGAGTCTCTAGGTGTGTTCTCCCTCACGAAGTTGCCGGTGGGCAAAAAGGCCGTGGGTAGCCGCTGGGTTTACCGTCTTAAGCCCACAGCGACAGGAGAACCGCAGTATAAGGCCAGATTAGTGGCGAGAGGATTCACGCAGCGCAGGGGGTTGCATTATACGGAAGTTTATGCTCCCACCTGTAGGAGTGAATCTCTACGTTTGCTCTTGGCCATTGCTGCACAAAGAGGGTTGCTGGTGCATCACTTTGATGTGGATGTTGCTTACTTGAACTCAGACCTCGAGGAGGATCTGTACATGCTTCCTCCTCCAGGGTTTGAGGGCAATGAGCAAGGTACTGTGTGGAAACTTCACAAGTCAATTTACGGCCTGAAGCAGTCGACCAGGAATTGGAACTTGTGCCTGAATGAAGCTTTGGAGAAGCTAGGTTTCAGGAAGAGTCTTGCTGACAGTTGCCTGTTCCTTAGAAGATCAGGAGACTCACAGGAACTGGTTTTATTTTATGTTGATGACATCATCCATATTGGAAAGGCAGACAAACAGGTGCAGAAGTTTGCCAAAGAGCTTGGGAAACGGTTTCAGCTCAAGAACCTGGGTGCAGTAAATATCTACCTAGGTGTCCAGATAGCGAGAACTGAGGATGGTAGCTTCTTGCTCAGTCAGAAAGGCAAGATTGAGCAGTTGCTTGAGAAGTTCAGAATGTCCAATTGTGCAGGAGTTCGGACACCCATGGAGACGAACTTCGTGAAAGAGAGCCAGCAAGCAGAAAGTGCTGAGTTCGATAATGCTGAGCTCTTTCAGTCAGCTCTAGGTAGTCTGTTGTATCTGTCCCAATGGAGCAGACCAGACATTGCCTTTGCTACCAACCTGCTAAGTAGGGAAGCGTCAAAGCCCAGTGTGAATGCTTGGCACGGTATCAAGCGGGTACTGCGCTACCTGCAGCATACCAAAGACTTCTGTCTTAAGCTGCCAGCTGAAGGTGAGGCGAAGCTCACATGCTATGCGGACAGTGACTGGGCGAATTCGCAGGACCGCAAGTCTGTGTCTGGGTTGGTGGTAAAGTTTGGGAAGTCACTAATTGGGTGGAAGTCCCGGAAGCAAAGTCTCATTGCGCTGTCTTCTACTGAGGCTGAATTCAGTGCACTGTCAGATTTGTGCCAGGAACTAGAATTCTATAGATGCTTGGTGCAAGAGATCTATGGGGATTGTAGCTTGCCCATCACGGTTTGGGAAGACAATCAACCTTGTTTGAAATTGGCTGAATCTGCGCAATTTAAGGCCAGAACCAAGCATCTGGACATATGTTTCCAAAATGTGTGTCAGAGTGTTCAGTCAGGTTTGATTCGGCTGAAGTATTGTGCCAGTCACATTAACTTGGCCGATGGATTGACTTCCGGCGGTGTGCGTCTTTGGCGAGAGAAGGGTTTTGGCCGCGAGCGCAAACCCAGTCCGGTAAGGAGGGGGAAAAGGGGGTGCCGAAGGGCGAGAGCACCCCAGATACACGTCCGGTGGGTGTCCGGAGGTACAGGGAGCCAGCAGAGACCAGACGCGGCTCAACCTACTGTCAGGTAGCCTTGTAAAAGGTGAAGAGAACAGCGGCGCTGAGCAGCAGGTCCAAGGCAGCCATTTCCTCCCCCCCCTCCAACAAAAGGACAGCCCAATCCTCGCCGGAGATTAGCGCCCCGTTTCCAAACATAAGAAACCCGGTGACGGACTAAATTAAAGGCCCAATAACTTCGGAATTGGAATGCCACCGGGGGAAAAACGGAATTACGAGGGTTCAGTCTCCATCAGGAATTGATGGTTATGCAGAGAAACAGCAGAGCAGGGACAAACGTATCGTGCTACCACTAGGGATTACTTTGTTTCCCTGAAAGATTTACATATAAGATATCGGACCTCCTCCGAAAAAGAGGTACATAATCAGGGAACAGAAGGCGAAGTTATCGAACTTAAACAATTTAAACAACTCAAAGGGAGCGTTGGAGAACACCAACTCCATTGCACTACGCCCAGCAGAAAGCGGAAGAGAAACGACGGCAACGACGCCATTAACGGAAGCAAAGCGGGCTAGTGAGTAAAAAGGGATAAAAACTTACCTCCCCAGCGGCCCAAGCTGACCTGATCTTGGAACTTCGCGACTGGGTTTCTGTTCATTTGCCGATACTCTATTCATTTGTCGACACTCCAGCGTTGAACTAATTTGAACTGCGCCCTCCCCGATTCCCGTTGGTCGCTCCGGGACAGGGGAACAGCCCTCTATTGATCCTCTATTGGTGCAGCTGGACCCTTGGTATGTCCGCGCAGTGAACTTTTTTTTTCTTTTCTTTTTGAGCTAAACAGCGATGAGAGCGCTACCTAGATACGTTATTGCTACTTTGTGTTGTTGGATCTTTCAGTGAGTTTGGGATCTGTGTCGCGGGACTTCCCGCGCTAAGAACTTACTCTCAGAACCAAGTCTAATAGCGATAGAGAGTGCCATCTAGTGGACAAAGCGACTACTACGTGTGGAATTTCCCAATTTGATCCAACCCTCTCTTCTACTCTTTTCCTTACCTTTGATACTTACCACCCCCTTCCTCCGGACCCGCCTCCCCTCCCTCCTCCCTCTCCCTTTCCTTTCCAGGCAGAACGAGGCGCAGATTGTCGACGGGGAAAACCCCAACCTCCCTATCGGCAACGCACAATTCTCAATGACTCTTTAAGGAACTGTCTGTGTGAATTGAAGGCAGGTCCCAGTTGTTGACGTATGAACACTCAGACTTCTGAATCCCAAATTTGTGGGTTCTACTAATACCCCCGAAGGTGCAACATAGCGAAAAGGAACAAGTGGTTCCATGTGAACAATTTAAGGACTGATAAAAATTGCGGAGTAGAGTTAACCAGGGCAAATCAGTACGAGTCGGAAGCGCTGTAATTATAATATCTGCGGTACTAAGTATTAAGTATTTGATTTCCTCTAGCATTAAGAATGTCAAATACTGGGAAAAGACCTGAAGGGGGAACCCCAGTGGAGAGAAAGGGATCAAAGCAAGAGGGGGACTTCAGAGCAGAGATTCTGAGGATGTTTGCGGAGATAAAGCAGAGTGAGAAAAATGTAGAACGTAAGCTAGAGCAAGTAGAACACAGAATTGGGGAAGTAGATAAGAAATTAGATGAAACAGTCAATGAATTGAAGAGTCAATTAAAGGAGGTATTCAGGAGGACGCAGACAGTGGAGGAAGGATTGAAAAAGACAAGAGCAGAAGTGAGAGATGTAAGACGTGAGGAAGAAAAGATTAGAGTTGAGATTCTGGATTTGAACAAAAGTCAAGAGGATATGAAAGATTGGATTGCCCTGAATGAACTAAGACAGAGGGAGTCCAACCTCAGGATGAGAGGTATACCCGAAAACCCAGGAGAAAATATAAAAGAGAAATTAATAATAGAATTAGCTACCTGGCTGGGTGTACCAATAGAAGAGGTTGAAAAGGCAGTGCAATCGGCTTTCAGACTAAAGACAAAGACCCCAAAGAACAAAAAGTTTGTAGGAGATTGCCTAGTGGTGTTTAAGGATAGAGAAATAAAAAACAAGGTTCTCCAAAAAAACAGAGAGAAAAGGTTAAATATAGAAGGGATCAACATAGTGATTTTTAAAGACATTCCAGTCAGATTCCTAAAACGTAGGGACCCCTATAAAGAACTGGTACAGATACTTAAAAGGAATAACATTGAGTTCAAGTGGGAGTTCCCCGAAGGCATCTCCTTTACATATAGGAGTAAGAGACAAAAACTGAAAAATCCAGAAGAAACAGATAAATTTCTAAGGAAATACAAAGAACTGAAACCACAGGGGGCGGAGAGTGGGGGGGAGGAGGTGAGGGCTGGGGGAGATCCGGAGGGAGGAGAGAGGAATTCGGGAGAGGAAGAGGGAGAGGAGGGAGTGACGGAAGAAGAAGACTAAAAAGGAACAACAGCTCCCTTTCTCCCTCTTTTAAATAAACTAAAATGGTGTTAAAGATTTATAGCTGGAATGTTAATGGGATGAATGACAAGGGAAAGAGGAAAAAAATTGAGCATATCCTGAAGAAGGAAGGCCTTGATGTTATCTGTCTCCAAGAGACTCATATAGCGAGGAAGCATAAAAGAATTTTGATTAATCGTAAACTGGGAAATGAATTTATTTCCTCAGATCAGAGTAAAAAGAGGGGGGTAGTTATATATATCAACAAACAAATTGAAGCGAAACAATTATTTAATGATGAAGAAGGAAGGATTTCAGCAGTTCAAATCAATTGGCAAGGGGAAAAGATAATAATAGTGGGAATATACGCCCCCAATGATAATAAATCAGAGTTTTATGGGAGACTTGAAGGAAAGCTACTAGACTATTCAGATCAGAAAATTATACTACTGGGAGACATGAACGGTGTGGTGTCGTTAGAGTTGGATAGGCAAAGAAACACCAAGAGTAACGAAGGGAAGCTACCTAGAACATTTTTCTCCCTGGTTCAAAATTGCAACCTAGTGGATATTTGGAGATTCAAATACCCTCTGGAAAAACAATACACCTTTCATTCAGAACCTAATGAGTCATTATCAAGACTGGATCAGATTTGGATCTCGAAAGAATTAGTCTTAAGATCGATAAGAACAGAGATCCAGGTTAGAACAATCTCAGACCACAGTCCAGTAAAAATGGAACTGAAGGGACAAGAAAGCAGATTAAACAGATGGAAGCTCAAGGACTATCTGTTGGACGACCAAGAGACAGTTGAAAAGGCCCAAATTAGACTAAAAGAATATTTCGAAGATAACCTTGGCAGAAGTACAAAACCAAAGGTGGTCTGGGATGCAGGCAAGGCGGTAATGAGGGGTTTTTTTATCCAACAGAGCGCAATTAAGAACAAAAAAAGGGAAAAAGGGAAAAAAGAAATCGCACAACAAATAGCAGAGAACGAACAAAAATTAAGTCAAAATCCAAAAGACAAGAAGACAAAAGAAAACATTAAGGTATTACAATCCCAGTATGCAATGCTGATAAATAGAGAGATAGAATGGAAGGTCAAAAGATTGAGACAGAGGAATTTCGAATATGCCAATAAACCGGGGAAGTTTCTAGCGTGGCAGCTAAAAAAAAGAAAGGAACAGAAAATAATAAACAAGATAGTGGTGGAAGGAGAAGAGATAAACAAACCAAAAGAAATAAGGAGAGCCTTTACGGAATTCTATGGAAGTTTGTTTAAAAATACAGGAAAGAACATGATGAGAAAAATAGAGAGATACCTGAAATCCAAAAACATCAACAAAATTACCACAGCAGCAAAAGAGGAGTTAAATGCCCCAATTGAGACAGAAGAAATTAAAGAAATAATAACAGATTTAAAAAATGGGAAAGCCCCAGGCCCAGATGGGTTTACTAGTAGATATTATAAAGAGATGGAACCGGTTTTGTTGAATCCACTACAAGAAGTAATGAACAACATTCTCAAGGAAAGAGAAATACCAGAGACGTGGAAGGAGGCTTTGATTACGTTAATCCCCAAACAAGATTCAGAACTAGACCAAATTAAAAATTACAGACCGATCTCCTTGTTAAACATAGATTATAAGATCTTTACAGGAGTCCTGGCAAGGAGACTAAAAACGATCCTGGTAGAAAACATTCACAAAGACCAAACCGGCTTTTTGCCGGGGAGGCAAATGAAAGAAAACATTAGGAATGTCATTAATATTATAGAATACTTAACAGAAAGATGCGATAAAGAAGGTATACTGTTATTCGTGGACGCTGAGAAAGCGTTCGACAATGTTAATTGGGAATTCCTATTAAAACAACTGGAATATATGGAAGTAGGTAATGAATTTTATAACGGGATAAAAGCAATATACACCGAACAAAGAGCAAAATTGATAATTAATAATGTGGAGTCGACAGAAATAACAGTAACTAAAGGAACAAGGCAGGGATGCCCGCTGTCCCCGCTGTTATTTATAATGATATTAGAGACCTTATTAAATTCCATTAGAGACAACAAAGAAATTAAAGGAATCAGGGTGGGCCAACATGAATTTAAAACTAAGGCTTTTGCCGACGACCTGGTCGTAACAATGGAAGACCCTCTCGATTCAATGAAAGAAGTATTGGCTGAATTTGATCAATATGGGGAAGTAGCGGGCTTTAAATTAAACAAAAGGAAAACAAAAATAATAACTAAAAATATGTCGGTAGATAAAGTCGAGGAATTACAAAGAGAAACAGAAATAGAAGTGATCAAGAAAGTGAAATACCTGGGCATATGGGTAACGCCAAAGAATATAGATCTATTCAAAAATAACTACGAAACAGTATGGAAAGGAATCAAGAAAGATATAGAAACGTGGGGCAGACTTAATCTGTCATTCTGGGGCAGAATAGCCACAATTAAAATGTCGGTACTTCCAAGAATACTATTTTATTTTCAAAACATCCCGGTGATCAAAGGAATAAAGATATTCAAAACCTGGCACAAGGAGATTTCTAAATTCATCTGGCAAGGGAGGAAGCCGAGAATAAAATTTAAATTATTAACGGATAGTAAAGAAAGGGGAGGCTTCTCCTTGCCAGATTTGAAATTATACTTTGAGGCATCATGCCTATGCTGGGTCAAAACATGGATAAAATTAGAAGATGCGGAAGTGCTAGACTTAGAAGGCCACGACAATCGATTCGGGTGGCACGCATATCTGTGGCACGAGAGGAAGAAAATGCACAAGGAATTCGGGAACCATATTTTTAGGGGCCCCCTGATGGAAGTGTGGGAAAGGTATAGAAATACTCTGGAACCCAAAACACCACAATGGCTGTCACCATTAGAAGTTATGTCGGTCAAAAAGAGCGATAAGAGAACTAATTGGGCAACTTATGAACAACTACTAATGAAGGAAGAAGGAAAGTGGAAAATGAGGCCATATGACCAGGTTAAGCCCCAAGTGTATGATTGGCTGCATTACCATCAGATAAACGGAATGTTTAGGAAAGATATCAAAGACAAAGGATATGCTGATAAAAAATCCAGATTCCAAACCAAGATTTTGGAAAACAACACCAAGATTTTGTCTAAAATGTATAAACAACTATTGGAATGGAACCTAGGTGAAGAGGAGGTTAAGGCAGTAATGACACGCTGGGCCAGATATCTAGGTCGCAACATTTATTTTGAGGAGTGGGAAAAACTTTGGAACCAACATCTTAAATTCACGGCCTGTGTGTTATTAAAAGAGAACTTAATGAAAATGTTCTATCGCTGGTATTTGACACCTGCAAAATTAGCTAGAATGTATGGATCCTGCAACAAATGTTGGAAGTGCAAAGAAAAGGAGGGGACCTTCTACCATATGTGGTGGGAATGCCAAAAGGTTAAAGGGTTTTGGGAGAGTATATATAATGAAATGAAGAAAATGTTAAAATATACATTTGCTAAAAGACCGGAGGCGTTCCTGCTAGGTTTGGTAGGAAGGGAAATTAAGAAGAAAGATTATAAGCTATTCCAATATGCTATAACAGCAGCAAGGGTTCTAATAGCTAAAAATTGGAAATTAGAGGGTATACCGACATTGGAGGAGTGGAGATCCAAACTATTAGAATATGCGGAGATGGACAGGTTGACAGGTAAAATTAGATATATTAAAGATCAGAGGTTTGTCAAAAATTGGGAAAGTTTCACAAGATATCTGGAAAGTCTAATTGGTGATCAGATAACCCTGGTGGGCTTCAAAGGTGCTCTGTAAGAGGTAAAAGGTAATGTCCAAACGAAATGTGTAAACAAGATTGATTTATGGCATTACAAACAAAGGAATGTAGATATATTGTTTATTAAAATTACGGACAATTCGTGGTAAGACTGAAGGAAGTCAGTTTTTCAAAGACAATGTAGAGAAATGTTATGATTTGCTTTGTATTTGATTTTGTAAACTAATAAAAATTATGCAGGAAAAAAAAAAAAAACTTGGCCGATGGATTTACCAAACCTTTAAGCTTCCAGCGTCATGGGGTGTTTTGTGGTGGTATGGAGTTGGGGGTAAGTTCTGTACATACTTTCCCCACAGTAGCGCAGGACGAGAGGGGGTGTGAAGGGAACCTGAGCTTACAGGGTTAAACAGCTCAGAGTGTACGCCCTGCCTACTGTTGGGAGGGGGGAGACTCTGCATCATTTCCGAGTCTCTCAAGTCTTTGTTTCTCTCTACTTTCGCTTTTGAGGAGAGTGGACGTGTTTTCACGATGCTGTTCGACAATGGATAGTCTGCTGTAAATAAAACTGCTTTTAGCTGCTAAGATCCTGAGTGGACTTTATTTAGCACACTGAAGAAAGCACTGAAGCTTACAGCTTTCTCTAGCCGCTGCTGCTTAACTCTGCGTTTTGCTCAGAGCATCGGAATGTGGTGTCCGAGTCCTGGCGAGGGGGCTGCACAGCCGAAGCGGGCTGGACGCCAGGATTTATCTGAGCAATAAATCAATCACCTTTTAACATGTGACAGATACCTAGATTGTCAAGCCTGTAAGCAATCGAAGGTCACAACATGCACATACCCCAGGTCAGAGAGGATAACCAGCAAACCTTTTGAACTTGTGCATGCAGATTTATCAGGGCCCATGCCAACATCTTCTTTAGCTGGGTCTAAATGGGTTCTGGTTCTGATTGACGATTTTTCAAAGCATTCTTGGGTTTTCTCGCTTAGACAGAAGTCAGAAGCAGCTGCACTGATCAGAGACTGGATCACAGCGGTAGAGCTGCGGTTCTCTACCAGGGTGATTTCCTTTCAATCTGATCGCGGGGGGGGGGGGGGGGGAGTTCACAGGTTCTGCGCTGCAATTGTTTTTCAGGCAGAAAGGTATCAGTCATCGATTGACTGCCCCCTACTCTCCGCAACAGAACGGGGTTGCAGAGAGAAAGTTTCGCACGCTACAGGAAGCAGCGACCACTATGTTGGCAGACTCGGGTTTGCCACAGCGCTTTTGGGCTGAGAGTTATAAGACAGCATGTTTTCTCCAAAATCGGGTGTACAATTCCAGTGTAGGCAACACACCGTTTTTCTTGTTGCATCAGAGGAAGCCAAAAGTGCACTACTTCCACGTTTTTGGCTGCCAGGCTTGGGTTCTCATTCCAAAGGCCATGCGCAGAAAGGGTGAGCCAAGATCTAGGAAGATGATCTTTGTAGGCTATGAGCCGGGTTCAAAGGCGTGGCGTTTCGCATACCCTACTGGCAACCAGTCTAAGCTGCTCATTAGCGGCAGTGCTGAGTTTTGCGAGCAGAGTGGGTGGAAACGTCTTCACGGGAACCCGGATGTTCTGTTAGACTCAGGTGAGGAAGAGGAGGAGGACGAGGCTGAACCTGTTGCTGAGGTGCATGGTCCACAGCCACAGAGTCCAGAGCCGGGATCTCCAAGGGAGAGGCTCCGTATCTCTCCAAAAGGGAGTCCCAGGACCCCTCCACAAGTCTCTGTCAAGTCTGAGCCAAGGAGTGAGCCATCCTCGCCAGCAGAGCCAGTTGTGAGGCCTAAAAGGCGCAGCAGGTCAGAGGGGGAGGTTTCTGACACAGGGGATGGTAGGGTTGATCCAGGTGAATCAGGCGCAGTTCCAGAATTCACGCTGAGGAGGTCAGCAAGATCAACGAAAGGAAAGTCACCTGAAAGGTATGAAGCCACTAGTGTCTGGGTTGGTGTGGCTAGGTGTGAACCTGAATCCTTTGAGGATGTTCAGAAGTTGCCTCAGGAAGAAGCTAGCAAATGGCGTGAGGCGATGCAGGAGATGAACTCAATGGAGTCTCTTGGTGTGTTCTCACTCACACAGCTGCCGGCCAACCAGCGAGCTGTTAGTTGCAGATGGGTTTACCGACTTAAACCCACAGAAACGGGAGAACCACAGTATAAAGCGAGGTTAGTGGCCCGAGGATTCACACAGAAGAAGGGTGTCCACTTCACGGAGGTCTATTCGCCAACCTCGAGAGCGGAGACTTTGAGAACGCTTTTGGCGATAGCAGCACAGAGAGGTTGGAAGGTGAACCATTTTGATGTAGATGTCGCCTACCTGAACTCAGATCTCCAGGAGGAGTTGTACATGCTTCCTCCTCCAGGGTTTGAAGTCAGTGAGCCAGGCGTCGTGTGGCGATTGCACAAATCCATCTATGGATTACGCCAATCTGCCAGGAATTGGAATATGTGTCTACATGAAGCCTTAGAAGAGCTAGGTTTTAAGAGATCTCTTGCAGACAGTTGTCTTTACATTAGAGATTCAGGCTTGCAACAGCAAGTGGTTCAGGTGTTTGTTGATGATATCTTGATCATGGCACAGACAGGTAAACAGGTGGAGAAGTTTGCTAAGGAGCTTGGAAAGCGGTTCAAGCTAAAGCAGCTTGGAGATGTCAAATCCTATTTAGGCGTAGAGATCACAAGAGCAAGTGATGGAAGCTTTTTGCTTCGCCAGAAAGGTAAGATTGAACAGTTGCTTGAGATGTTCAGGATGTCTGATTGTGCAAGTGCCAGATCACCCATGGAGGCTGGATACGTGAAGGAGTGTCAGCAAGTAGAACGCGTGGTGTTCGAAAATACTGAACTCTTTCAGTCAGCTCTGGGTAGTCTGTTGTATCTGTCACAGTGGAGCAGACCAGACATAGCATTTGCTGTCAATCTGCTCAGTAGAGAGGCTTCAAGTCCTAGTGTGCAGGCCTGGAATGGTATTAAGCGGGTGCTACGTTACCTGCAAGATACCAAAGACTTTTGCCTCAAGATGTTAGCTGAGTGCGGTGTCAAGCTGACCGCTTGGGTGGATTCGGATTGGGCTAACCTTGAGGACCGCAAATCAGTGTCAGGCTTAGTGGTGAAGTTTGGGGACTCAGTAGTTGGGTGGAGGTCCCGGAAGCAAAGTCTCATAGCGCTTTCATCTACTAAAGCTGAGTTCAGTGCGCTATCAGAGGTTTGCAGAGAGCTGGAGTTCTATGTGTGTTTGGTCGAGGAAATCTGTGGAGAGAATTGTCTGCCCATTGTGGTGCATGAAGACAATCAACCATGCCTCAAATTGGCTGAGACTGGGCAGTTCAAGGCGAGGACCAAACATTTGGACATACGTTTCCGGTATGTATGTCAGAGCGTTCATGAGGGGCTAGTTGCTCTGAAATACTGTTCCTCAACCAAGAACCTCGCTGATGGTTTCACAAAACCATTAACCTTCCAGAAGCATGAGGAGTTCTGTGAGGGTGTGTGTATGGGGAAAGCATTGTTGGCTATTGTCCCCAGATGCAGGACAAGAGGGGGTGTGGAGTTTGGAACTGACAGGGTTAAAACTCCGTGGTGTCCTGTATCTGGGAGGAGCTTGACGCAGAGAAGCACGTCACAGTCTGTGTCACTGTTCAGACTTGCTTTCGATTCTGCCTGAGAGACGCAGCTCAGCTTGAAGGCTGCGTGTGTGCTGTTGGAGCACAGAATGTCGGAAGCTTCTGATGGATTTACTGCTTTGTAAATAAACGCTTCTAGAGATAAGAACCGAACTGTCTTTGGACTTGATTTATCCCTCATCTCACACGGACGCAGGACCGCTGCTACTCTGCTCTCCTGCCAGGTCAGCTCCCTAGCAGAGCCACGCGGGGAAGCCTGTCTGGACGCAGGATTTATTTACGCAAAAGCATACTCTCTACTTATTCTGCTCCTGTCCGTCCTCAACTGGAATTTCTGCAGCCATTAACATTGGCAAGCCTGCAGCAAATTCTGGGACACATTAATTGGATAAGACCATAAATTATCTACAGCACAGTTGCAACCACTGTTTGACTTGCTAGAGGAGTAAAGTGACCTGCAGACATTATTTCCATAACTGATACCCATTGCACCTCTAGCTGAACAAAATGCCTCACTGGCACAGCACTTTGCAGATGGATCAGACTCTGTTACACTTTGTGTTTAGCGACATTCCACGAACGCAAAAAGCAGTTTACATCATAGCACCTCCAAAAAAATGTGTATCCATACATCGAAGCAGTAGCAGATCTCTTTAGGAAAGAACGATCTCGAGCATTACAGCTCACTGGCTTCGATCCAGTCTATTGCATTACCCTTTCACAAAGCAATTGTACCCTAGTTGCAATATTCTGCTCCTTGGCAAAATTGCTCTCGCAGTTTGTAAGAGAATTAAATCTTTTAACTTACCCTAGGATGCTCGCCTAAGTCACCTATGCATTCCTCTCAGACTTCACCAATTCTGCGGCTCAGCACCCATCCCCCAAGTCATCTACTGACAGGGCTCGGGGGAGGGGGGTGCTGGCGTAACAACTTCCTCGAACTGTAGAGTGATGTATTTAAATTCATTCCACCTCAACCTGTTTTCTTCACCTCAATGAGCGGAAATTGCTGTTTTGATTTTAGTTTTCTAAACTTTCCAGCCACACCCTTCAAATCAGTGCTGGACTCACAATGTGCCTATCAATTGATCCATTGATTGCTGTTAGCTCAAATCATACAGCTAGTAGCTGAAAATTTATCTGAGTATTTTTCTCTTTACTGTGTCTCATCAGCTAGCATGCTGTAAGTTTTTTTTGTGGTAAACCACATCCATGCGCATAACCTGCATGGGCCTCGCTCTCTACAGGAAATGAGAGGGTGGATGCACCTCTGCGTAACTTGTCAACCAATGCTTTGTTCACAGACCTGGTAGAAGTTTTGATGTTTTTTCATCGATCAGGGAAAAAAAGGGTTAGCTGAACAATTTCGGTTACCTTTACTGCCAGCCAGAGCCCGGCTAGCTCATTCGGTAAAGCAGAAGACTCTTAATCTCAAAGCTTGCTCACAGTGTTTCATAATCTCAAGCATTTCCACATGCTGTGACTCCTAGTGACACAGAAGCACTGCAGTTGTGGCCAAGGGACTGTGCATTTTAAGCCATATTCCACAGTCCATTGCCACACTTGAAACCTTTTCAGGGTTCATAACAACTCAAAAGGTTAAACAGCGCATGATTTCTTGCAGTGCTGTTATGGGCCAAGCCCAAACACTTAACCACTCCTGCTCTTGTTTTCTGTTTATTGCTCACATCTTTCCAGCAATCCTGCATCCAGTGAGTATTTCTCTTACCCACAGTAGTCCCTGTAATTCCACAGGTTAAACAACTGTGGAATGGGCCACTGACTCCCCGAAGACACCTTTGGAAAACATTAGGAAAGGGGGAGAAGTATAGGCCCTAGGCAACATCCAGCATAAATTTAACACCTTGCGGTTTTTCATTTAACCATCTGGCTTTTGATTCGGACAGGTTTTTCACCAGCAGACAGACATCTCCACAAGTCCAAGGACCTTGAGCTAACAAACTTTTATATCAACAGCTACCGGATCTGCAGCAGACCTGAAGTGGCGTGGCCTTGTGGCACCTGACCAGCTGGGATATGCTTATAATAAAGAGGATATGCTTTATTTCTACCCCCACAGGTCTTGTGTGAGTTCCAGTTCGGTGTGTGTGATTCGCTCTCCAGCATGGTCTGGCATCATGGCCTGACCAGTCCGGCTCCAGTCCGACTCCAAACTTCCAGCTTCCTATGGGAGATGCCAGTAAAGCGCCACCCGAGTGAGACGTAGTACCACCGAGTGCAGACCGGGAAGGAGTCGCTTCAGTCACTTGGGTGACATCAAGCCTTTGTTCCTGTTGGACAACATCAGCTCTCTCGAGCCTGAACAACCAGAGACATTTCCTAACTGACTGTTGCCATATATTTGCCCAACTTGCTGCTGACTCCATGCTGTTTCTTTTCATGCCAATGAAGGCTTTGACAATCTGTGGAACTAACTCACTAGCTGACCTCCTGATCTTCTATGACTCAAACACATCTTCACCTATGCTGTAATGTTTACAACCTGTCTTACTTGCTGCTATTGTGGTATGCATGTAGTCCCACTATTTTACAGCTCTGCAAAGTTCGCTCTGGTCCCTGCGTCATGGCCCTCTCAGCTGCTGATCAAATTCGGGTTCATCTAATTTGGCTTCAACACCTTGCTCCCGGCATTATACACTCCTCCAATTTGGAGTATGCCCTGCATCACACACAGGGCACGGGTGGACTTGGGACCTTCTCTTTGATAGACAGAAAAGGGGAGATGTAGGGATATCGCGGAGTGGGGAGTGGGGTCCGGAGGGAGCACACTTCCCCATCAACAGGCAGCCACAATCTGCCTGCACGCGTGACCCTGGGGTGCAGGAAAAACTCCCCCTCAGGCAAGTCATAGCTGTCTAGAACATCGTTCCCTCGGTCTGACCTTTTGCGGTCTCAGCAGTCTGCGGTGTCCTGTCTGTAACCTTTTGTCCCTGAGACCTTTTGTCTCCTTCATCATACACTGTGCAAGGGGAAAATGACGCTGTGGAAACAGGTGCCAAAATAACTTTGTACCACCCCACGATCTCGGGACGGAAGATGTGTAAAGGTCACAGCACAAAAATGTATCTGCCTGGCTTGCATATTTGTCTCAATAAAAGGAGGCTCCACAGGAATGGCAGTAGCTCGCTTGAGACCACCTGTGCGCAGCTCACATGATGATCAACTCCTGTCTTGGGCCTTCACTTCAAGGATCTCTAGCCCAGTGTTTCCCAGTGTTTCCCTTGTGCCTCCAGATGTTTTTGGCCTACAACTCCCATCATCCCTGACTAGCAAGACCAGTGGCAAGGGATGATGGGAATTGTAGGCCAAAAACAGCTGGAGGCACAAGGTTGGGAAACACTGCTCTAGCCAGTTGTTTGAAATGTAGACTTCTATCCTAGTCTGAAGATGATGCCGATTGCCATTATTATGCACGGTGCTTTACAGAGTGGTAAGGACTCAGGTCCCCACTGAAAAGAGGGAAAATAGAAACAGGACAAAGAATCCTATCCACCCAGCGGTGGAAGACATGTGAAACAGGGTGCTGGCAAATTGCTTACAGCTTTGGTCATCTCACAGTCTTCTTGCGATCACTATAACTCTGAAAATTTGTAACAAAACTGTGAGATTTAGGATAAAATGATATGCAGTGCTAAATGAGTCACTGGATTTTTAATTTAATTTTACTTCAACTGTATTTGATTTTGCTGTATCCTTATTTTGCTTTAAATAGCAACTGCCACAGTTTCTACAAACACACACACACCCCTCCCCCCAAAAAAACCCCTGTTTTTATTATCTTCTGGAAGGTTCTCATTGAAGCTTCTGTTAGTAACCCTGAAAGAGGACATGTTTCTTCACATAACACAGGGTGTTGCAATGCAGCCAATAGAAAAGAGAAATGGTTATTATCATCAAAGGTGGTAGGTCTTTCTGTTTGTCACTAGTGTGTAGGAAAGCTGAAGGGGCAGCCCAGTGATGGTATGCCACTGTTTATAAGATGCTGAATGTTAACTTTCACACAGTAGTTTATTGTGGAATTGGTAATGTTCACACATACAGCTTTATCACGGCATCTGCATGAAGCCACCCAGTTTCTGCATTGTTTTTCTTCTTACTGGATTTTCTGTGGAAATGGTAAATCCATATGAAATGGTAAAGGGGTATAGGATGGCACTTCAGTGTGGACTGTGTTGTGTGGATGCTACACTATGAACTTCCATGCATGCATCACCATGTCCACAATAAAGTGCTTGCATCCCTTGGGCCAGCTCTGGGCATGTTGCTCAGCAAGTTTAGACCATCTCTTGTGCTAGCTTGTCTCTGGGAGGCATTTCTGCATGAGAATGAAACCGCCGTGAGGCAAGGTGAATATAAAATGGAAGAATGGTAAAAAGAGGTGTGGGATATATCTATTAATGATAAATTAACAAGTGCTATTAATGTTGGTTTGCAAGCCCCCTCCATAGAGGCTGGCCCCTCTCACTGTCCTCGGAGCTTGCTTACCGGTAACCTCCTCTGGCTGATATCTCAGACAGACCAAGGAGATTTTGATAGGCGACATTTTCCCAAGCGTGGGTAAAATGCACAACCCCTCTCTCCTGCTTCCGCAGGGGAAAGAAAATAAGTCAGAAATCTATTTACATGATGTTTATTTCTGACATTACAGAACTAGAGAAAAACATGTCCTTTCAGTTCAGTTCTTCCAGCAAGTCTAACAAACTTCCTGAACATGCACAAACGGAAGGTTTCAAATTACACTCTTCACAGAGACTTTTCCAGCCTGTGAACTTCCTGGGAAATTCTTCTTTCCCACAGATAGGTGCATCATTTGATGTCAACAAACTGGCTGTCTGCAGCGGTGATGTTTCCATATACTGACATCCTCCCCCATATGAATCATCGTTAGCTGCGGACAAAGCTTGATCCAGAGAAGAAAACAAACAGTTGTTATACATATAACAATCCCCTGTTGTTTCAGTTCCACCCTTGGAACTACCCACCACTGGTTTCACCAATGTAACTCTCTGGTTGTCTATTTTCCAAGGAATGAGTGCATCTGCATTACCTTGGTTAGGAAATGTTGTGTTACGCTTAGCAACTCCCTGTTGTGTCTTTGTCTCCGACTCAGACATACCCTTAACCTAGCTTGAGTTGTCAACAATAGTAATACATGCAACAGCTGAACTAGCAAATTCTTGAGAATACCTCTTTGGTGGTACGCCTTTTGTGATTCTCTCAGACCTGCGTATGAGGTGCTGATCCTCTTTGCTGACTGGTTCAGTCTCAGGACTTTTCGGAGAACCAGTTCCAATAGTAAATAGTGGTTCATCCTTAACCTGCGAAGGTCTAGCTTTTGTGTGTGAACCTTTCTCAATAACTGTGTCAACAGAACTCTCTGAGCTTTCTGTGTCACTTTCAGTATCACTATAATCAGAATAATCAAATTCATCATCTGAATCATCAGCAGTGGGAAATGTGTGAAAAATTATATTCTCCTGTCCAGGAGCACTCTCTAGAAATTTTGTGAGAAACACCTGACCAGATTCAGACAAAATTACTCTGTAGAGACCCTTTTCATAACCCACAAAAATGCCTCTGGCATTCTTCACCCCATCTGGAGTTTCCGTCCTGAATTGAGATCCAAAAACCCTAAAATGTGAGACCGAAGGTTTTCTGCGGAACAGCCTCTCAAAAGGAGAACATTCCATACCTTTTGAAACCTTTCTCACCCAAGTGTAACAAAAACAAGATAAAGATTCAGCCCAAAACTCATGTGGCAAGTGTGAACTCAGCAATTGTGCCTTCATGCCATTTTGCAACACTCTGTTCACTTTTACACACACAGTTTTGTTCCATGCAGCCTCTGAAACAGCAACCTTGTGCTCTATCCCTTGCTTCTCAAGGAAATCCTGAAAATCCTGTGAAAGAAAAATTGGCTTCTCATCTGTGAAAAGAAAATCAATTTTAGCATCATGAACATTCTTAACCTTATCACAAAACTCCTTAAACCTTTCTAAGGTTTCTCTTGGACTGTGATGGCCTGGGGATCCGATTCAGAGAGTGAACCGGAGGAATCCCAGCCTGCACAGGAGTCCCCGCCTCCAGGGCCAGCTGAACTGGGGCAGGGCCTTGATTCTGAGGAGCCTGCACCTGTGCCGGATCCTCGGGAGCAGGCACCAGGTGAATCCATTCTGGCTCCAGAGGTGGTTGAGGACTCAGTGCCTACAGGTGAGTCTCCCCCTGGGCCCAGTAACCCTTCAGCCTCTCCTGAACTGCAGAGGCTTAGGGCAGAGAGGCGAAGGGAACTGGTTTCTCCCAGGAAAAGTGCTCGCCTTAAGGCCAGGAGAGACGGGGCTCCTGGGGGCCGGGACCACCCCTGGCCTCAGAGAAGATAAAGGCCAGTCAGCCTGGTCCCAGGTTGCGGGAGCAACATCGTCATTGAAGAGCTGTTTCGGCCAGCATCCAGTCCTGTCCCTCCAGTGTTCCTGTCCTTGCCCGGCTCCTCCCTGTGGACCCCACTTCGCCCGTGGAGGACTGTCTGCCGACCCTCGACTCGGGTCCTGGACCTCGCCCCACGGTAACCTCCCCCCGGGACCAGCACAGTTTGTTCCCGCCACACCCGCACTCCCCCTTCGTTGGGGTGCGTTCGGGAAGAGCCAGAGGCCATGGCTGACCAGGCAGCTGCGCTGGTGGCATTGGCCCAGGAGAACCAGGCCTTGACCCACACCGTTCAGCAGCTAAGCGATGTGGTTGCGGCGCTTCAGCAGCGGTTGGATGCCCTTCCAGATCCTGGGGCCAACGCCCCAGCTCCAGGCAAGTACCCAGTGGCCTTGCCAGAGAAATTTGATGGGGCCTGGCCAGCTTTCCCATGCTCCTTGCCCAGGCCAAGTTGTATATTCAGGGGCGAGCCCGGAACTTTCCTGACGACCGCACCAAGGTGCACTTTTTGATCAGTTTGTTAAAGGACCAGGCGGCCAAGTGGGCTTTGCCACTGCTCCGGCAAGACTCTCCTTTGCTAACAGACTATGTGGGGTTTTGTAACCACTTAGAGACTGTGTTTGGCAACCCTCTGAAGGAGAGCCAAGCCAATCGGGCGATTCGTCGGTTGAGACAGGACAAGTCCACAGCCGCCGCCTACGCCACAGAAATTCGGCTGTTGGCACAAGACTGGTCTTGGAATGACTCTGCACTTCGGGACCAGTATCTTGAGGGACTGTCGGATGAGATACTGGACCAGTTGGCCACAATGGATCGTCCCACCACGCTGGACACCCTCATTCAGCGGAGCCTGCAGATAGACGATCGGTTGGAGGACCGTCGCCAGGCCCGGGACCGCCAGCACTCCCGGCTCCTGGCGCCAGTCCTTCCCAGCAGGTCCACGCCCACAGCTGAGTTGCCAGAGGAGCCAACGCAGCTCGGGGCTGCGCGACCTCGCCTCTCCCCCTCGGAGAAGACGCGGCGTCAGGAGGGGAACCTGTGTCTTTACTGCGGTGGGAGTGGACATTACCCCCGATCCTGTCCCAAGAAGATGGCAGTCGCAGGGAAACCGCCAACCTTGGTAGCCGAAGGCCCTAGCAACCTGAGGTCCCAAACCATGCAAGAGGGGCCCTCACCAGTGGAATTGCGACATCTCATGGTTCCGGTGCGTCTCTACCCTCCAGGTGGGCCCTGGATTCTTACCCACGCTCTGGTAGATTCGGGGGCAACCTGCTCCTATATGGACGCTGCCTTTGCCGCTCATCATCAGGTGCCACTTCAGAACAAGCCAGAACCGGTACAGGTGGAGGCAATTGACGGACGGCTACCTGCGTTCGGGTGCCGTCACTCAGGAGACCCAGCCCTTGGTCCTGTGTCTCCAGCAGCACCGGGAGGTGCGAACTTTGGACATTGCCTCCATGTCCCGGTTCCCCCTGGTGCTCGGGATGGACTGGCTGGAGGCTCACAATGTTCAGATTGACTGGGTCAATCGGACTGTGCACTTCCCAGACCCGTGTCCCCATGCTCGGTCCGAGATGCTAGCAGCCGCACCCACTGAGGCAAATAACAACTGGCTCTTTCAGATGGAGGATGAATGACACCTTGTTTAGAGATGAAGAAGTGTATAAAAAGGCCCAAAAAACTTTGAGAGACTATTTTGAAATAAACTTGAATACCAATGTTGAAAAAAGAGTAATCTGGGATGCAAGTAAAGCCGTTATGCGAGGATTTCTGATACAACAAAATGCAATAAAAAAGAGAAGCCAAAATGAGAAAAAAGAGAAGATTTTGGAGAAGATAAAAGAAGGGGAAAGGAAATTACGACTAAAACCAAAGTCTCAAGAGATTTTGAGAGAAATCAAATTATACCAAACTCAATATATGGAACTGATGAATCAAGAAATAGAATGGAAAATTAAACAAATGAGACAAAAGACATTTGAATCAGCAGATAAATGTGGTAAATTACTGGCTTGGCAAATGAGGAAAAGACAAAAACTAAATACGGTCACAAATCTAGAAGTGGAAGGAAAGAAGATTTCCACTTTCTTTATCTTTGGTGCCATTCCTCTAGTGACCCACATTCGGTCAATTCTAGTCCATGTCACTTTGGCTTCAGAAAAGAAGGTTCCCTCTCTTTCCAGAGGGTTCTTTGTTCTCCAAATATCAATCAAGTCCATATTGTCAGTCATTTCAAAAAAGGTTTTTGGTAGTCTTCCATCCTTGGTAAGTGTCTGTCTTTGTGCTTTGTCCATATTTGTAGATACTACTCCATTCATGTCTCCCATCAAAATTAAGTTATAATCCAAATAGTCCAACAAAATCTCATGCAACTTCTTAAAGAATTCAGATTTCCCCTCATTCGGTGCATAAATTCCTACAATCAAGAATTTCTCTCCTTGGACTTGAATTTCAATTGCCAAGAATCTTCCTTGTTCATCTTTAAAAATAAATTTCAGTAGCAATTTTTCCTTTGCATATATCACCACTCCTCGTTTTTTAACTTTGTCAGATGAAATAAATTCTTGTCCCAATCTTTTATTAACCAATATTTTCCTATGTGACCTCATCACATGTGTTTCTTGTAAACAAATCAAGTCTAATTGTTCTTTCTTCCATATATGAAAAACAGCTTTTTTCTTTCGGGGCATGTTCAGACCATTACAATTCCAGCTTAGAAGTTGCAGAGCCATGATGAGACTATTTACTTACTCCTGCTGCTCCAAGTAGTTGTTCTTCCTCTGTCGGCGGTTTCAACCCGAATGATAGGTTTGATATGTCCAGTGTTCCTTTTTCTAATGACGTCGGCTCCTCCCCAGATTCCACCTCCTTCTGAAGATCCTCTTTGTGGTCTCTCAAAAACTTGTCTTTATCACTCAGTGTCCTTATTCTTATCTTCCTTCCTCTGTATTTAAAAGATAGGCCTTGGGGAAATTCCCACCTGAAGAATATCTTATTTCTTTTCAGTAGAACAACCAGATCTCTGTAGTAGGTTCTTACGTCCAAGATATGCTTCGGAATATCTTTAAAGATCTCCACAAAAGAATCTCCAATCTCCAGGGGTTTTTGGTAGTGCAAATTCAAAATTTTGTCTCTTTCTTCTTTTGATCTTAATGTTATCAAACAATCTCTTGCCTTATTCTTTCTTTGTCTTGTACCGAGTCTAAATGCACTCACAATCTTAAATTCTTCCTTCTCTAGGCCTAAAAAGGAAATTAAATGTCCTTTCATGCAGCCAAATATTCTGTAATTCATCATTAAATAAATAAATAAAGTGGTATATCTGTCCAAGGCACAGCAAGACAATATCATCTAGGCAGCGACGTTGACATTTTTCCCCATCACTGAACTCAACTTGGACCGTTGCCATGGGTCCTAATTTAAGAAAGAGCCTCTGATGCCGCTTCCAGTAACAACGTGTCTAGTTCTGGTGCGTGTCAGGCAGATGCTTGCCACCATGCAGGTCTGGCCGATGGGCCTTTGTTGACAGGAATCCAATGCTCTTCCTCCCGCCCGCCCCCCCAAAAAACAGCTCAGACAAAGCTCTTTTCATGGCAGTAATAAACACCATCCTGTGAAGGACACACAGTCTGGAAAGGGAAGTCAAGACAACATCCCCAAGAAGCTTCAGAAAAGTGCCATCTCCACTGTGGCACAGCCAGCAAAGGGCATCTTGGCCAAAACCCAGACAGGACTGAGGTCCCAAATCAGCTACTGCACCTAAACCTTCAAGTAGACTGGGTGCTGGAATTATAGGAAGAAAGCCATGGTCACTTCCAGACAATCTGTTCATTTTGCATCCTCAGTCTCCATCAGCCAATGTTGGATGTTGCTGGATTAAATTACATCCCTGCCTCTGTGCTATACATCTGAAGCACTCTTGCAGCACTTTGAAAACAGTGATGGCTTTTCTCCAATAATTCCTAAGGGTCTTCTTAGCAGTGGCGCCCTCTTTGTGGAACACCCTCCAGTCAGATGTCAAGGAGATAAAGAACTACACAACTTAGGTTATGGAAAACTGATATAAACTTTACAGCTTGATATCTGATTAAGGAGAATATAATGAAGATGCTTTATTGTTGGTACCTCACACCAGGAAATTTACCAAAGATGTACAAAAAACACTCAAATCTCTGTTGGAGATGTAAAACAGAGGTGGGGACAATGTATCATATGTGGTGGGGGTGTAAGGTGGTTAAACAGTTCTGGATTGTGGTACATGAAGAGCTCAAAAAGATATTTAGGAGTTCAGTTTCTAAAAAGCCAGACGCATTTCTGCTCGGCTTAATATCTAGTGACATCCCCAAGGATAAAAGGAATGTATTCCTTTACGCAACAGCAGCAGCCAGAATATTAGTGGCAAAAAATTGGAAAACAGACAAAATACCAGAACTACTAGAATGGCAAGCTAAAATTTGTGAATTTGTGGAGATGGTAAAGTTAACAGCATCAATTAGAGGCTGTCCCAACCAAAAAAATTACAAAGAGTGGGAATGCGTAAAGGTTTACATGAAAAGAGTTGGTTTTGGAGCTTAAAAATGCAATAGCTTAAAGGGTGCAAGGATATAGGATGATATTATAACAAATATGGAACAACAAATATAAACAGCTGTTAACGCAAAAAAACAACAACAGTAAGTAAAGAAGATCGCACATGGGTGAAGGGAAGCAACAGGTTTAGGGGGAGGGAGGTGAGGGCATTAATTGGAAAATTGTTGAAGATATATATGGGATCTAAGAGATTAAGAATAAGGAACCAAAAGAAGGAGACAAATATTAAGGGATATGAAAATAAGGGAACCTGAGAAGAACCAGTATACAGTGGTACCTCGGGTTAAGTACTTAATTCGTTCCAGAGGTCTGTTCCTAACCTGAAACTGTTCTTAACCTGAAGCACCACTTTAGCTAATGGGGCCTCCTGCTGCTGCCGCCGCTGCTGCGAGATTTCTGTTCTCATCCTGAAGCAAAGTTCTTAGCCTGAGGTACTATTTCTGGGTTAGTGGAGTCTGTAACCTGAAGCGTATGTAACCCGAGGTACCATTGTAAATGAAAACATGAGACTCAAGGTTTTGTTATATACTGTTTTACTTTGGATGTGAAGTCTTCTGTTGTAAAGATTGTACATAAAATGAACAAAACACTAAGAAAAAAAATAACTACACAATTTGTAGAAGACATCTGAAGGAATCCCTGTATCAGGAAGTTTTCGATGTTTTATATTTTATTATGTTTTCATACATGCTGGAAGCCGCCCAGAATGGCTGGATATCAATATTATTATTATTACTATAACTACTACTACTAGAAATGTAGATTGTTAAGGGTGCTCAGAGTGCTTAGGAACATAGGAAGCTGCCTTTTACCAGGGTTTCAGGAGAGTTCTAGCCCTACGCAGAGATGCTGGGGATTGAACCTGAGACTTTCAGCAAACAAAGCAGATTCTCTACCACTGGGCTATAGCCCTTTTCCTGGTTCAGCAATCCTTGTCTCAGGAAACTCTGGGAATTCAAATTCTCTGGGATGGGGAAAACATTCTGCATCTTTAACAAACTACAGTTCCCAGGATTCTTCTCTCCCCAACCCTCCAGTAATGATTGTTTTAAAGTGATATAATAGTGCTTTAAGTCTATAGTGCAGATGGGGTCTTTGTGACTTCACACCCTCCAGATGGTTTTGGACTTCCAGTTCCCCTCATCTCTGGCTATTGGCTATGCTGCCTGGGCCAGATGTGCCTGAGCTCTTTCACAGAGGCAGAGCTGCTATTCTGATTGATTTAACAGCCAAACCCTCTACTTCCCAGACAGCTCTGGAAATTGTAGCTGCAGGAGGCAGCTCCTGACAGTTCCTGGCACATAAACATACTACAGCTCCCATAATTATTTAGGGGAAGCCATTACAGCTTAAAGTGGTATATTGTTTGTTTGTTTGTTTGTTTTAAGAAAATGGTGTGAATGTGGCCATAGCACATTATTAGCCGGCAGTAAGAAGTAGCAGGTTGTGGGGCTGAAAGAAATAGGTTTGCTACTGAATGGCTCCTGTTTGAGATAATTCAGGAAATGGGATTTGAGGCCTGAGCCCATTGCCATGACTACTGGGCAATTTAACTTGGAATGTGTTGGGTGCTTAAATTCAGTGCTAATCCTACTTGGAGTAGACCCATTGAAATTAGTAAAGGTAAAGGTACCCCTCCCCGTACGAGCCAGTCGTGTCCGACTCTAGGGTTGCGCGCTCATCTTGCTTAAGAGGCCGGGAGCCGGCGCCGTCCGAAGACACTTCCGGGTCACGTGGCCAGCGTGACGAAGCTGCACCTGGCGAGCCAGCACGAGCGCTGCACACGGAAATGCCGTTTACCTTCCCGCTATAAAGCGGTACCTATTTATCTACTTGCACTTAGGGGTGCTTTCGAACTGCTAGGTTGGCAGGAGCTGGGACCGAACGACGGGAGCTCACCCCGCCGCAGGGATTCGAACCGCCAACCTTACGATCGGCAAGTCCTAGGCACTGAGGTTTTACCCACAGCGCCACCCGCGTCCCACATTGAAATTAGTGAACATGATTAATTTAAGCCTGTTAATTTGAATGCGTCTACTCTAAGTAAAGGGGACATGGGTGGCACTGTGGGTTAAACCACAGAGCCTAGGACTTGCTGATCAGAAGGTCGGCGGTTCAAATCCCCGCGACGGGGTGAGCTCCTGTTGTTCGGTCCCAGCTCCTGCCAACCTAGCAGTTCGAAAGCACAAAGTGCAAGTAGATAAATAGGTACCGCTCCAGCGGGAAGGTAAACGGTGTTTCCGTGTGTTGCTCTGGTTCGCCAGAAGCGGCTTAGTCATGCTGGCTACATGACCCGGAAGCTGTCTGCGGACAAACGCCGGCTCCCTCGGCCAATAAAGCGAGATGAGCGCCGCAACCCCAGAGTCGGTCATGACTGGACCTAATGGTCAGGGGTCCCTTTATCTTTACTCTAAGTAAAATCTAGTGCAGTGCTTCTCAAACTGGGTGCTACTGGCTCCCCGGCGGAAGAGATTACCTAGGGGGCTGCTAAGAGGCAATGGGAGGAAAAAATTGGAGTTGTGTCACTTAATCAAGTTCATCAGCTTTGTTGAATTAATTAAATGAAATAGTTTTAACTGGATTTTGAACAAATGCGTAATTAATGGTTACTGTTTTGAACACTGATGTGGCAGGAGAGGATGTCAAGTGTGGCTGGAAGATTGAAGGACAATCAAGGAAACATTTAAACATTTCAGTACAGTACAGTATAGAATCAAAACAAAATTTTATATGCTGAATGAACCCCCCCCCCCAATGAGAGTAAGAGCATCAAGTGATGCTGAGAACTTAATTGCTGTGAAACGGGATTTTCAATTTTGACAAATATGAAAGATCAGAAAAGAGTAAGGCTAATTTGCATCAATGAGGAGATAAGATTTATTTTGTCTCAAATTAGGCCTAAAAGCAAGCTCACACGAGTTTGTATACATACTTAACGTACATGATATGTAAGAGGCTCATTTATAGTAGTTGTGCTCTGTGTTATAAACCAAGCACTGCTAGTTGTTGTTGTTTTTCAGATGTATTCCTATTAATGAAAAGTTCAGTGTGGCACAAATTTTTATTCTGAAAATCCCATTTGCACATTTTATGAATGAGAAAATGTGATCTGCACTGGCAAGGCTTGATTTCAGCCAGGCTGCAGAACTAGGCTGTGTGTGTGTGTGTGTGTGTGTGTGTGTGTGTGTGTGTGAGAGAGAGAGAGAGAGAGAGAGAGAGAGAGAGAGAGAGAGAGAGAGAGAGATGTGTCTGGTAAAGAATGCTCCTGAGCATGCACAGAGTGTGTTTCTTGCCTCACTGAGTAACTGCACCTTATTCTCAGGCTCTTAGAAGATATAGAGGCATGACTTCCAGATCAATGGTTTTGACTTCTAAACTTCTTAACACACCTGAAGAAATAAAATATTCTATATGTGTGATTATGAACACAGCCCTGGCAGATCAAAATTAAGACAGATAAATGTGCCAGTTCATGCTTGTTAAGTAGATTTATTGCTTTATTGTCCGGCGTCCAGCACGCTTCCCCCTGCTAGCCTCTGCAGGTCGTAAAGCAATTAGTAGATAGCAAAGTTGCACAGCGGTCGTGTGTTGGAAAGGGCAGTAAACAAGCCCAGGCTTTCTTCTGTCTTAATATCTCTTTATTTGCTCAAAAGTAGCATATTTACAATTCATAAAAGCCATCGGATTCCAGCTGCATCTTCTCCCTCTGTTTGCAGCTACGTAGCAAACTGCTTTCGCTTTCCACTCAGCTCACAGCATTCCAAGCTGCCTTCGTCACATCCTGGCTTACTTCCCTTGTAAGCGCCTCCTCTCAGGCTTGAGGCACAGAAGGTTAACCCTTCACTACACCCAACACCCCCTCTTGCCTCGCGCCTGAGGGGAGAATCGACCCTTGGTCGTCCCACACCCAGACCTTCACAAAACTCCCCATGTCTTTGGAAAGTGAGTGGCTTCGTGAACCCATCAGCTAGGTTCTTGGCAGAGGGACAATACTTCAGTGCAACTAATCCCTCCTGAACACTCTGGCACACATTCCGAAAGCAAATGTCTAGGTGTTTAGTTCTAGCCTTGAACTGACCTGACTCTGCCAAACGCAGGCATGGTTGATTGTCCTCGAAAACACGTATCGGCAGACAATCCACTTCTCAAAGTTCCTGCACCAAGCAAGCATAGAACTCTACTTCTCTGCACACCTCTGAAAGAGCACTGAACTCAGCCTCAGTGGATGAGAGCGCTATAAGACTTTGCTTCTTGGACCTCCATCCAACTACTGAGTTCCCAAACTTCACCACTAGGCCAGACACAGACTTGCGATCCTCAAGATTAGCCCAATCCGAGTCCACAAAACAAGTCAGTTTGACTTCTCCTTGTGCCGGCAACCTAAGACAAAAGTCTTTGGTTTCCTGCAAATACCTCAGAACTCTCTTGATGCCATTCCAGGCTTGCACACTAGGCTTTGAAGCTTCCCTGTTGAGCAGATTGACAGCAAACGCTATATCAGGTCTGCTCCGCTGGGACAAGTACAACAAACTCCCTAGGGCTGACTGAAACACTTCAGTATTTTCGAATGCAGCGCGTTCTACTTGCTGGCTGTCCTTCACAAAACTAGTCTCCATAGGACTTCTCACTCCTGCACAATCACTCATCCTCATTTTCTGAAGCAGTTGCTCAATTTTGCCTCTCTGGCTGAGCAAGAAGCTTCCATCTTGTGCATGCTCAACATTGACACCTAGATAGGTTTTGACAGCACCAAGCTGTTTAAGCTTGAACCGTTTACCTAGCTTTTTGGCAAACTTCTCCGCCTGTCCATCTGTCTCTGAGAAAAACAACACGTCATCAACCCAAAGTTGCAAAAACTCTTGTGTTGCCCCTGAACCTCTCAAATAAAAGCAACTATCAGCAACACTTCTTCTGAAACCTAGCTCTTCTAAGGCTTCATTCAGGCACATGTTCCAGTTTCTAGCAGATTGACGTAATCCATAGATGGATTTGTACAATCTCCACACAACACCCTGCCTCAAGTTCTCAAACCCTGGAGGAGGAATCATGTACAGCTCCTCCTGGAGATCTGAGTTAAGGTAGGCAACATCCACATCAAAGTGGTTTACCTTCCAGCCTCTCTGTGCTGCACAAGCTAAAAGCGTTCTCAGTCTCCGCTCGTGACGTTGGCGAATACACCTCTGTGGAGTGTATTCCCTTCCTCTGAGTAAATCCTCGAGCAACTAACCTGGCTTTATACTGTGGCTCTCCAGCGTCAGTGGGTTTCAAGCGGTAAACCCACCTGCAACTCACAGCCTGCTTCCCTGGTGGCAACTCTGTGAGTGAGAACACACCTAGATCTTTCATGGACTTCATCTCTTTGTTCATCGCCCTGTGCCACTTGCCTGCTTCTTCATCAGGTAAACTCTGAATATCCTCGAAGGATTCAGGTTCACATCTGGCTGAACCTACCCAGACGCCTGAAGCGTCGTACTGATCAGGAGGCTTCCTTGTCCTCGCTGATCTCCTCAGTGTGAATCTTGGTGACCCTGCTGCTTCACTGGGTCCAGCTAAATCATCCTCAACTTCAGTGTCTTCCCCCTCTGACCTGCTGCACCTCTTGGGCCTTACAGCTGGTCCAGCAGGTGAAGAAGGCTCACTCTTTGGCTCAAACTTGACACTAGCCTGAGGAGGTGTTCTAGGTTCCCCCCTCTGAGGGATCCTGAGCTGTCCCTGCCTTGGACTCTGTCCCTGTGGTGGACCCTGTTGCTCTGGACCATGGTCCCCAGCACCAAGTTCCTCTTCCTCCTCAACGTCTGAGTCATAGAACTGCTGTGAAATCATGTATGGATTAGCGTGCAGACGTTTCCAACCAGCTTGCTCACAGAACTCAGCGCTATTGCTGATAACCAACCTTGACTGGTTTCCACTTGGGTACGCAAACCGCCAGGCCTTTGAGCCAGGCTCATACCCTACAAAGATCATTCTTTTAGATCTTGGCTCACCTTTCTTGCGTAGAGCCTTTGGAATAAGCACCTAAGCCTAACAACCAAACACATGAAGGTAGTGTACCTTGGGCTTCTTTCCATGCAGTAAGAAATACGGTGTGTTTCCTACACTAGAGTTGTAAACTCTGTTCTGCGTATGGACCACAAATCTCCAAGCTTCCGACCAATATTTCTGGGGTAGCCCTGTGTCCCACAGGATCGCAGACACAGCTTCCTGCACCGTCCTGTTCTTCCTCTCTGCCAGCCCATTCTGTTGCGGAGAGTAAGGAGCGGTCAATTTGTGGCTAATCCCCTTCTCCCTAAAGAAATCCTGCAAAGCAGAACCAGTGAACTCAGCACCTCTGTCACTTTGAAAACCACGAACTTTGGTGGAAAAGGTTACCTCAACTGTGGTGATCCAATCCCTGATCATTTTAGCTGCCTCCCCTTTCGTTTTCAGAGCAAAGGTCCAAGCAGACCTCGAAAAATCATCAATCAGAAGCAGAGAATACTTCGATCCTCCCAGTGACTCAACTGACATGGGTCCACACAAATCTGCATGAATTAATTCAAAAGGTTGTGTGGTCTGCCTCTCTGACTTTGGATATGAGCATGTCACAACTTTCGCCTGTTTACATGCATTGCAATCTAAAAATTTGTCACAAACATTAAATTTGCACCCTTGTGTCAGCTCTGGTGCTTTCTGAAGATATCTCCAATTCAAATGGGCGAAGCGTCGGTGCCAAATATGTGAACAACCATGGTGAGGCGCCACATTCACACATTGGCCCTTTGCATCTTCGGTGTCATCCTCTCCTGTGGAAAAAGGCACATTTACAGCAAACAAATTATCTTTAGACTGCACTGTGTACACATGTTTCCCATCCTTGGAAAACTCACATTTGTCACCTGCAAAAGAAACATGAAAACCATCGACAAGTAGATCATGCACACTTAACAAACAGTTAGTTAAACCGGGCACTGCATAAGCTTTGACTTCATGTTTAAGGAAAGGACAGAAGAAAAAACCTGTCTCTGTCAGCCTTTTCCTGCTTCCATCTGCAATTGTCACATATTTCTCAGTTTTTACTGTCCTGCAATTTCTCAAAAGACCAGGAGATGGCACCAGTGAGTTGGTGGCTCCACTGTCGATTATTACAGTGAGAAAGTCTTGTTGTTGACATTCCTGGGTCGTCAAGGCAACAATTTTCTCACTACCCCCCTCCTTGGGGCTTCTGCAGATGTCCTCTCTGGTTGTCACGGCAACAGACTCCCCCCGGCAGGAAGACTTGCCCACGACCTTCACAGCTTCCGTAGATGCAACTCTCTCAGTTGCCTTGGAGACCGGACTTGTCTCAGCGTTCCCACACAACTCCACAGCTCTTATCTCTCTTTGCTGCAGGTGGCCGACCTTGGAGCCTTTTGTTACCATAAAGCACCAATGCTGCAGCAAGCAAAGGCTCCAGCAGCTCAGTCAGCTGCTTGTGGCTGGAAAGCCAGACAGGATGTTTGTGACTGTTGCCATGGAAACAAAGGGGCAGTCCATTCTGTACTGAGCACCGGATGTTAGCTCAGTGTGTGTGTCATATGACCCGTACTGGAAGTACATGGGTGGAGTTTCTTCTTGCTGTTGTCGAGTGCAGACATGTTTCTCTGTACTGATATGAGAGGCAGAAATAAAGGATGTAAATAGTTTTCTGTCTGCTTCTTTCCCCTCCCTGGGGGACACCAAAAGGGAGAGAGGAAGAACGGTGTGTTCCTCTCACACATCTGAGAAGAATCGCCGGGACCTCGCCTGCTTATCAGCAGAGTGGAGACGCGGGGAGGTCGACAGGAATATCTGCCGGTGCCTACGCTGTGGCACATTCCTCTGACCCAGGCAGAATTCCAACAGTGGTAGCAGATGCCGGTTGCTGTTTTCTTCGATCCATGGGAGTCTGCATCAAGAGTAGCAGAGCTACTGTTTACATTGCTCCATGGAAGCCTGATGGGAGAGGCTGATCCTCTGCAGCCGGAAGCTGACCAGAAGAAGCTGACAGCCAAGCCGATGCCCAAGGTATGAGATTTTAAGGGCTTAAAAGTGTGAATGCAGATTGATTCATTCTCTGCTTCACGGAGAGCGTGTGTGGGAAAGCAGCTCCAACTTAGAAGAGGCCTGCATTCCAGGCATTCTTGTGGTTTCCTGTCCGAGGAGAGGTATGCGCTGTTGCTAAGCAACGTCCTTCAGTGAAGGAGGAATGGAAAGTTACTCGAGAGGGCTGGACAGTCAGTCTATGCCTCAGAGAGGCGAAAACAAAGTTTTGTTATGACTAGGTCCTCACGAACTGGTGGAAGGGACTTTCCAACGCTGCCAGGTGTCAAGAGTGTGATGTTAGGATATTTCCGTTCCACCTTAAGAGAGAGCAGGCTTGTGAGTCACAGAGTCTGCCTATTTCCTGTTACAGGATGTTTATGTTTGCTGTTTCCTTTCGATTTCAGTCGGTCAGAGACACTGACACAGAACGGTCATGTTTTCTCTTTGTTCTGTTCAACGCTAAATAAAGTCTGTAAATTATGCTCTTTCTGCGGTGCGAGCTTTCTGGCTGTGTTTTCTGCTGATAAAGAACGGTGTGCACAAGCCTGGAATGTGGCAATCTATTTCTGAGGCTTCGTGTCGCTAACTGCTGGATCTGCCTGGCTACGGGAGATCGATGAATGTCCGGCAGCCGGCTTGGGGCCATGATGGACAATATCTCCCTGGCAGTTTCCCAACAACAAGGTTTCGGGCCCAGATTCACAGCACCTACAGGAGAGTAAAGCTGCAACAGACTGCGTTTGAGAGGTACGTGGGAAAAGCGAAAGGAAGGGAGGCTTTTCTGTTTACCTCAACAAGGAGCCTTTGATGTCCGGCAAGGCTTAATTGGCCTGGGAGCCGAGCCAAAAGGCATCGTGATTAATGAGCTGCCAAGATAAGGAGTCTCTGAAGTTAAAAAAGACTCACGGCTAAAGCAGAAAGCTGGAAATGGAGTTTTTCCAAGCTTCTGAGGCAAATGCTGAATGCCTTAAGTTACATGGGCAGAATTATGAAACCTGGGCAAAATGGTGTGAGAGTTTGCTGCGTCAGTTTAGGGTGTGGCATACCGTGAGTGAGGCCCCCCCAGTTCCTCTGACAGAGAGATGGAAAGCCGATGATTCGAAGGCGATAGACGTAATAGTCTTATCCGTATCTCTTGAGGAAATTAAGACGCTGGCTGGCAACACCACTGCACGTGGAATGTGGTATGCTTTGATGAAAGCTCACAAGCCAGTCATCCCAGCCCAGAGTTTGACTGCATCGGAGGTCCAAGCTGTTTCCCAGAATGCGAGTGAATGCAGGGATGCTGAGGGCACCGGTTGCAAGCTGCAGGGGGAGCAGACTGTGATGTCATCCCAGGCAGCATTCCAGCCTCCAGGGGGAGCCAAGGAGACGGCAGCTGAGAGCTCTGTTTCTCATGGGAACCAAGGTCATCGTCTTTGTAGAGGCCGGAAGGCCAGAGGTAAACAAAGACAGATGCCTGCAGATGGCCCGAAGCAGAAGGGGGGTGAAGAGCCCACGCCAGTGGAAAACAAGGCTTTGTTAGCTGGCACTGCTTCACCAAAGGCTAAAGGCAAGTCTCATGGCCAGGAGCAGGGGGGCAAGCTGCAAAAGCCCACGCCGGTGAAAACAAGGTTTTGCTTGCTGCAAAGACTGCTCCAAAGGCTAAAGCCAGGTTTATTGTGGACTCTGGTGCGAGCCGCCATCTTTCAAAGGATAAGCACCTGTTTATCTCCTTCTCGCCTCAAGAAGGAGAGATCCACCTGGCTGATGGAAGGACGTTGCAAATTGCAGGAGAAGGGACTGTGAAACTTGCAAGTTTGCATACAACCATCAGTAATGTACTGTATGTTCCTGGAGCTGCGGATAATTTGCTTAGCGTCCCACAGCTGACTGGGCGTGGTTTTGAGATATCCTTCAAGAGGAGCGTCTGTGTCATCAGAAAAGGCAAAGAGGACATTTTGCATGCAAAGTTTATAGATGGTTTATTCTGTATAACTTATGATGACAATGCTGTTGTGTCTAATGCTGATTCTTGTTGTGTTGCACAAACTAACAAGGTTCTTCATGCAGGATGCATTCATGATGCACATCGAAGGTTTGGTCACCTCTCTTGGAAGGCACTGGCCAAGATGCCAGAGGTGGTTGAGGGTTTGAACATCAAACCCTGTAAATTTCATATGAAATGTGTATCTTGTGCAGAGAACAAGGTGAAGGTTGCTCCAAAAGGCAAAGAGTCTAGCAGGCAGGCTTCCAAGCCCTACCAGCTAGTGCACGCAGACCTGGTTGGGCCACTTACGCCCTCTTTAGGAGGAGCAAGGTTCTTCATGGTTCTAATTGATTCTTTTTCTAGGTACATTCATGTGTTTTTGCTCGAACAGAAATCGCAAGCGTTTCCGAAGTTTAAGGCATTCTGTGCTTGGTTGGAGAATGCTCACGGTAAACGTATTTCCTGTCTGTTTAACGATCGGGGCGGGGAATTCACTTCTCAGCAGTTTGAAGCTTTCCTGACTGAGAAGGGAATCCAGCATGACATGTCAACCCCCAGATCGCCATGGATGAATGGGCTTGCGGAGAGAGCAAATCAGACATTGCTGCAAGGAATGAAAACCTTGTTGCATGATGCCAATCTCCCTGATAAGTTTTGGGGGGAAGCTTTGGGGAATCTGGTTTACTCTGTTAATCGCAGACTGTCATCACCCATTGGTTGTACCCCCTATGAGAAGATGTTTGGCAAGAAACCTAACACTAAACACATGAGAATTTTTGGTTCTGACATGTGGGTACGCACCCCACAAACCAACAAGCTTGGGAAGCGTGGGGCACATGGTTTGTTCATGGGGTACGAAAAAGGTGCATACAGGGTATGGATGACTAACTCTAAGTCCATAAAGTTCACAAGGAGTGTTGAGTACAATCCTAAGTGGGGGGGAAATGTGGGAATTTTCCAGAGTTACCCAGAGGAGGATGAAGGTGATGTGAAGAAAGCAGATCATGCTGAGAAAGCTGAGGAAACTGAGGATGAGGATGAGGATGATGATGATGATGATGATCAGAGTTCGGATTCCAGTTCAGTGGGCGGCGCTGCTGCTGATGTCAGTGAGAGTGATGACACAGCAGACTACAAGAGTGCAAAGGCCTCAGTCAGACCATCTGATGCGTCTGACAATGAACTGGAAGAACCACTGTTCACCATTGGTCATTTTTCTCCTAAGAAAGAGGAGATGAGTCCAGAAGACTTGCGTCTAGTACGTAGGTCTGAAAGGGTGACCAAAGGCAGACCTCCTAAGAGATTTGCTGATGAGTTTGCTAAGACTGCAACTGCTGTTCTTAGTAGCTCAGAGAAGGTGTGGGAACCTTCAAGCTTCAAAGAGGTTCAGGAGTTAACCTCTAAAGATGCTGAGCCTTGGCTTAATGCCATGAAGGCTGAAGTTGATTCCTTGAACAGGAACCAAACTTGGGAGCTGGTACCGGTAGTCCCAGGTATGAGACTGGTTGGCAGCAAATGGGTCTTCAAGGCCAAGACAGACCAGAATGGCAAGGTAGTCAGACACAAAGCCAGATTGGTTGCCAGAGGTTTTTCACAGGTACCAGGACAGGATTACCACGAGACCTACTCACCCACAGTCAAATATGAGAGCATTCGGCTGATGCTCAAGATTGCTGCGGAGGAGAAACTGCATGTTTCCCACCACGACATTAATACAGCTTTTTTGTACGGGATTTTGAACGAAGAGCTGTTCATGCTTCCACCTGATGGGATGGAGATACAGAAGGGAATGGTCTGTAAACTGTGGAAATCCTTATATGGTCTCAAGCAGAGTGCCAGGTGTTGGAACACAAAACTCACTGAAACGTTGCTTTCTCTAGGTTTTCACCAGGGCAAAGCTGATCCATGTGTGTTTGTCAAGGAGGAGGGGCAAAACAAACTGTATTGTTTATGTTTTGTTGATGATCTTCTGATGTTTTGGAAGAATCAGGCTTTCTATCAAAGCACCCTAGCTCAGCTGAAGGAGCACTTTGACATGAAGGATCTTGGTGAGGTATCCAACTATCTTTCTCTGCAGGTGGAGAAGGACCAAGCAGGTAATTTTCTGGTACACCAAACACAGAAAATTGCTGATGTATTAACCAGGTTGAATTTGGTTGATGCAAACCCAGCAGACACACCGATGGTGACAGGTTACCAGGTAGACAGTACTGCTGAAGCGTTTTCTGACACAACGCTGTACAGATGCGTTCTAGGCAAGCTGAATTTCATTGCCAGATGTTCAAGACCTGACATAGCTGTAAGCTGTAATCTGCTTAGCAGACATGCCAACAATCCTACGGTTCAGGATTGGAAAGCTCTGAAGCGCATAGCCCGCTATTTGAAAGGGACTATGCACTACAGGCTGAGGTTCACCAGTCAGAAGACTGGAGGTCTTGAAATCTTTGCAGATGCAAGTTTTGGAAGTGACACCACAGATGGTACAAGCACTTCTGGAGTATGCTACATGTACAACCACTGCCTGTTTGACTGGTTGTGCAAGAAGCAAACAACAGTGAGCCTAAGTTCCTGTGAAGCAGAACTCAATGCTCTGTCATTTTCACTCATGGATTGTGAATGGTTGATGCAACTGTTTAAGGACATCGGGGTTTCTGTGAAATGTCCTATACAAGTGTACCAAGACAATAGATCATGTTTGGCTTTGCTGAACTCAGAGAGTTGCAAGCAGAGAACCAAATACTTGCAGATTAAGCTACATCGTGCAAGAGAGTGTATTCAGAAAGGACTGATTCGGGTGTCCTACATGGCAGGAAATGAAATTCCTGCTGATCTGTTGTCTAAGGTTGTTAACAAAGAACAACTTAAGGTTTACACACAGAGGTTGCAATTGGGTGAACCACAGGTACTACAGGTTACACGGAAAGGGGGAGGATGTTAGGATATTTCCGTTCCACCTTAAGAGAGAGCAGGCTTGTGAGTCAGAGTCTGCGTATTTCCTGTTACAGGATGTTTATGTTTGCTGTTTCCTTTCGATTTCAGTCGGTCAGAGACACTGACACAGAACGGTCATGTTTTCTCTTTGTTCTGTTCAACGCTAAATAAAGTCTGTAAATTATGCTCTTTCTGCGGTGCGAGCTTTCTGGCTGTGTTTTCTGCTGATAAAGAACGGTGTGCACAAGCCTGGAATGTGGCAATCTATTTCTGAGGCTTCGTGTCGCTAACTGCTGGATCTGCCTGGCTACGGGAGATCGATGAACGTCCGGCAGCCGGCTTGGGGCCATGATGGACAATATCTCCCTGGCAGTTTCCCAACATGTAATCAAGCCAGCTATTGGATTTTAGAGGCTTGTGTTTGAGAGTTAATGCAAGGACTCAAAATGGATGCCAAGAAGGGGGGAGGCTTGCCTTCTCCACCCCACCTGACCAATGACAATTATGCATCTTGGTCTATTAAGATTAAGGCCCTGCTGCAGAATCAGAGACTGTTTGGGGTGATTGAGAACCCCATCCCTGCAGCACCAACGCGTGCTTGGGAGTCACAGAATGTGAAGGCCAGAACTGCTATAATTCTGTGTGTGTCAGACTCGCAGCTTGTGCATATTCAGCATTTAGAAAATGCGAAAGAGGTTTGGGATACGCTGCGTACAACGCATCAGAGAGATGCCGGTTCTTCAGCGTTGCTGTATTTTGAGAAGTTGACTCTGAGCTTTCACTGCTCACTGCCCCCCCACTGCTCACGGGGCCTCCAGGACGTTTGCCTGCACCCCCTCTGATGGGTAAAGGGCTCCCAACACTTGGCCTCTCTCCTGGCTCCTCACACAGACACGTTGCAGCATCCATACAGCTCTCAGGCTCAGCAAAAGCACTAGCAGCATTGCCAGCAACAGCAACAGTCCCTTCACCCCTCTGTGGGGGCTCCCAGCTCCTCCCAGCTGTGAATCGGCTCTCAAGAATGTGGCCGGCGCCATCTTGCCTCTCCCTTTCGGATGCAGCCACTTCTCGGCCCTTGCTTCCCACCCCAGCTCCACAAGCTTCTCGGAGTGCTAGCCAAGCGGCCTCTGGCCTTCTTGCACCCAGGACAACTGGCACCAGCTGAGCATCCACATTTTCTGCCAAAAAAGCAAGCACACGCTTCTCAACTTCACTTTGCTCTGCAGCCCTCTTAGCCTCTGCTTTCCCAGTTGCATTGTGTGGGGGGTGAACTACGTCCCACAGCTGCTCCCCCACCAGCAAAAGCTCTGCTTGAAAGCTCCACTGCAGCCAATTTTGGCTAGTCAGTTTCTGACATGGCAGTTTAAACTCAAAGCCATGTGCATGGGGCTGAGCCATTTGCCTCCCTTCTGTTGGCCTCTTGCAAAAGTACTCACTCTGCAGCCAAACTGGGCACTCCGGATGACGTGGCTCTCAGCTCCCCCTCCGTCAGCCTCCTCCGATCTGCCCTCTGCTCTCTTTGAAGCCTTGGCAGTCGATCAAACTGACGTTCAGCCTTTTAAAGTCTTCCAAGCCCTTTGTCACACGCTTCACGTTGACCCATAACCATGTTAAGTAGATTTATTGCTTTATTGTCCGGCGTCCAGCATGCTTCCCCCTGCTAGACTCTGCAGGTCGTAAAGCAATTAGTAGATAGCAAAGTTGCACAGCGGTCGTGTGTTGGAAAGGGCAGTAAACAAGCCCAGGCTTTCTTCTGTCTTAATATCTCTTTATTTGCTCAAAAGTAGCATATTTACAATTCATAAAAGCCATCGAATTCCAGCTGCATCTTCTCCCTCTGTTTGCAGCTACGCAGCAAACTGCTTTCGCTTTCCACTCAGCTCACAGCATTCTAAGCTGCCTTCGTCACGTCCTGGCTTACTTCCCTTGTAAGCGCCTCCTCTCAGGCTTGAGGCACAGAAGGTTAACCCTTCACTACACCCAACAATGCTTGTGTTGCTTTAGGGGTTGGCACAGTTTAGACTTTTCAGCCCTGTGTAAGGAACTGTTTTGTACCAAGTCCAAATCATACCACTGATCCCTGTTGGCTATTTGCAGTTTAGTTGCGCTGCAGAAAGCTTGCTGGGGAGACCACGCATTACAAGGAACTCAAAAATAACTTTAACAAGGTTTTAATAACATAAACAAAAACTCCTTTTACACTAAATATATCAACAAGCATGACCCAACCACCAACCCATCCCCCAGGGTACAGAGAGAGCTAGGTGCTGCTCTTTATATACTATACCCATTTGCTGACACAGCTTAATTAACACAACTTAGCAGCACCTGCTATACTCCTTCACAGCTGTAAAACTGGGTCACATTATTTGCTCTGGCCCTTCACATCTGACATAAACATCTTGTGGAACAATAATGAACCTTCAAATTTAAAGGGACCATTCAACATAGATATCTGATAAGCCTTTTCAAAGCACACCAATCAGCAGTACTGGGTTTAGATACACCTTGGCTCAGAACATTTGTAGCACATGCAATGTCAGGCCTTGACCATTGACTTAAATACAACAGTGATCCTATTTTTGAGTGATACAACTCAGGCTGATCAAATTCATCATCACACACTGTCTTTGGGAAATCTGGTATCATGGGAGTCTGAACTGGCTCGCAGTTTTCCATGCCAAACTGCTCTATCAAACGAAGAATTTTCTCTTTCTGGCTCAATAGGAAGCTTCCATCAGCTTCCTGCCTTACTTCTACTCCCAAGTAATTGCTTACAGGCCCTAAGGCTTTAAGCTTAAACCTCTTTTCCAGCTGACTTGTGAGCTTCTGGATCTCATCTGTGGAACTCCCTGCTACAAGCAAATCATCAACAAAGACTAAGAACATTAGATATTTGTTGCCTGTCCCATTGGTGTACAGGCATGGATCAGCCACACTCCTTTTAAAACCAAGTTTTACAAGGGCTTCATTTAAACACTGGTTCCAACACCTTCCACTTTGTTTGAGACCATAAACAGACTTTTTCAAATGCCAGACTGCACCATTCCCCTCTTCAAACCCAGGGGGTTGTCTCATCAACACTTCATGGTCCAAATTTGCATGCAGATATGCAGCATCAACATCAAAATGGTGCACTGCTAGTTGTCTTACAGCAGCAATGGAAAGCATTAAACGAAAAGTTTCACTCTTTACAGTGAGGAAAAACACTTCATTATAACTCTCCCCTTTAATCTGAGTGAACCCTCTGGCTACTAATCTGGCTCGAAAATGTGGTTCCCCAGATGCAAGGGTTTTCTTTTTATAAACCCACTTGCATGACACCACTCTGCCACCAGGTGGCGGCATTATGACCTCAAACACTTTGTTACGTTTAAAAGTGTCCATTTCTTCTTTCACAGCTTGTTCCCACAAAGCACGTTCCCCAGGGGGCAAGTCTAAGACTTCATTATAACTTTGTGGTTCCACACAACTGACATTGCATACTCTCACTCCACCTAGGGTCAAACGCTGAGGAGGTACACCCTTGTTTGAACGCTGGGAGCGCCTAGGCACAACTACTTCCTCTTCCCCCCTTATCTCTGGCTCTTCTTCCTCTTCCTCTAGAGAAGTATTATCTATTGCCACATCTTTGGGGGAAATCTGTGCCTCCTCCTCATCCTGCTCCTGTGTTGCCAATGCCTGAGAAGAAACTTCTTCTCTTACTTGCAGGGGCAGTAGGCAATCTGGGTTGGCATGGATCACAGTCCATCTGTCCTGGTCAACAAAGTCTGTG
Source organism: Podarcis muralis (assembly GCF_964188315.1). NCBI lineage: Eukaryota > Metazoa > Chordata > Lepidosauria > Squamata > Lacertidae > Podarcis > Podarcis muralis. The sequence goes on from NC_135674.1 coordinate 7,782,798, forward strand.
CTTCATGACAGAACCACGCATCCTGGGCATAAATTGAAACGCCACCCTTTGCCATAGGGTTGGTATCCCACAAACCGCAGTCTCTGCGCTCTAGCACCCCCTTTTTGGCACTGAGCTTTGTGGATATTTATGGAGCACTGTCCACTCTGGTTCTTTCCCAAACAATACACAATAAGGAATATCTTTTATAGAGCTAGACCAGGTTCTATTAATCAGAAAGTTTGCTGTGAGGAAAGCCTCACCCCACAGCCTATGGTTGTGACCCAGTCCTGCATCCACTAGCCAGCAGTCCTTTACTGACTGTATTACAGCCCCACGTCTTTCACACAGACCATTTTCAGCAGGGCTATAAGGGTTAGTTAAACGGTGAGTGATCCCCTTACATCGCAACCATGCCCCAAATTGTTTGTTCAGAAATTCCCCGCCCCTATCCGTTTGCAACTGCAAACAGCTTGGCCAACCCATTCTCTGAAGGAGGGAGGGAGGGAGGCTGGGATTCCTCCGGTTCAGCCTCTGAATCGGATTCGCAGGCCATCACACCATCCCCCCTCCCAGGCCCCCCCCTCAACCGAGGGTCTGGACCCGGCTTGCTGGGGTACGCCGCATGGAAATCTCGGAGAAAGGCAGGCGCATGGACGTTGGCTGCTGGTTCCCAGGAACGGTCCTCAGGTCCATACCCCTTCCAGTCTATGAGATACTGTAGCTTTCCCCTGCGGTATCGGGAGTCCAGAATGCGTTCCACCTCGTACTCAGGCTCCCCCTGAACCAAAACTGGCTGCGGTCGGGGACGGTTCGGGTGGAACTCGTCGGGCGGGGCCACCGGACTCAGAAGGGACCTGTGGAATACTGGGTGAACCTTCAGGGTTGTGGGCAACCGGAGACGGAATGCCACAGGTGAGACTTGGTCCACGATGGGAAACGGGCCAGTGAAACGGGCGTCCAGCTTCCGCGAAGGTCGAGAGGGGTGGAGGTGGCGAGTGGAGAGACAGACCAGGTCACCGACGTGGAGTTCCGGCCCCACCTGGCGGTGGCGGTCGGCCTGGGACTTGTGCGCCTCCTTGGCCTGGCGCAGCTGCTCCATCAATAGCTGTTGCTGGGACTGGAGCTCCTGAAGCCACTCTGTCACCGCAGGGACCGCGGATGCGGGCAGCACATCTGGGAACAGCCGCGGATGATAACCGTAACTGGCCTGGAACGGGGTCTGCTGGGTGGACGCATTCACCACGTTGTTGTAGGCGAACTCCGCCAATGCTAGGTGGTCGACCCAGTTATCCTGCTGGTAGCTGCAGTAACACCGGAGGTACTGCTCCAGCACCGCGTTCGCCCGTTCCGTCTGGCCATCGGTCTGTGGGTGGTAGGCTGATGATAGACAGACCTCTGTCCCGAGGGTCTGGTGCAATGCTCGCTTGAAACGGGATGTGAACTGAACGCCCCGGTCGGACACCACACGCTCAGGTAGGCCATGCAGGCGGAAGACATGCTGAAGGTATAGCTGAGCGGTTTCCTTAGCTGTGGGTACGGATGGGCAGGGGGCACAGTGCACCATCTTAGTGAAATAGTCGGAGAAAACTAGGAGGCAGGTACAGCCACGAGACGGGGGTAAGTCCACTACAAAGTCCAGCGAAACCATGTGCCAAGGACGTGGTGGGACTGGCAACGGCTGAAGTAGGCCGGGGGGGTCACCCGGTAGGGCCCTTGGCCCGCCGGCAGACGTCACAACCAGCGATGTAGCGGGCCACCTCAGCCTTCAGGCGGGGCCACCAAAACTCGTGGCTTACCAGATGGGTGGTCCGATACCGCCCAAAGTGTCCCGCTGCTGGGGCATCATGGGTCATCCAGAGAACTTCAGCCCGCAGTGGCCCTGGCGGGATGTACAGGCGACCGTGGTGCAGCAGAAGGCCCTGATGCAAGACCAGCCCCGGATACTGGGGGCATGACCCTTTGGCCAGTTCCTGAAGTCGTTCCTGGGCCCAAGCGTCGACCCGCTGCTGTTCCCACACCCGAGCCTGCAGTGGCTCAGCCTCTTAAGTGGCCAGGAACGCAGCCGGTGGTAGGATCGTGGTTGGTACTACTTGCTGTACCGTGTCTGCGATGTCTTCAGGTTTCCGGGACAGGGGATCTGCCTTCTGGTTTTGGGAGCTAGGGATGTAGCGGATCCGGAACTAGAACCGGGAAAAGAACAACGCCCACCGGATCTGCCTTTGGTTCAGCTTGCGGGTGGTCTGGAGGTACTCCAGGTTCCGGTGGTCGGTTCTCACCTCCACCGGGTGTTGTGCCCCCTCAAGATGGTGGCGCCAGACCTCAAAGGCAGTAGCCGGGTCAACGGGGTGGTACAATGAGCATAATCTGCAATGAAGGTCCGGTAATAGTTGGCGAACCCCAGGAATTGCTGTAGGTCCTTGCGGTTCCAAGGTGCCGCCCACTCCCGAACCGCTGCCACCTTCCCAGGATCCATCTGCACCCCATCTGGAGAGAGTCGGTGACCCAGGAAGTCCACTGACTGCTGATGGAACTCACACTTGCTGAGCTTCGCATACAGGCGAGCCGGGTCACGGGAGAAAACCAGAATGTCATCCAAGTACACCACCACGTACTTGTCTAGCAAGTCCTGGAACACGTGGTAGATGTACCGTTGGAACACCGCGGGCGTGTTGCACAATCCGAAGGACATAACCAGGTATTCGAACTGCCCATACCGGGTCCCGAATGCAGTCTTCCACTCATCCCCGGCTCGGATCCGAATTAAATTGTAGGCCCCCCGGAGGTCTAGCTTGGTGAACACCTGCGCCCCTTGCACCCGCTCCAGCAACTCCGAAATAAGGGGCAAGGGGTCTGGGATGGTAATTTTGTTCAGGGCCTGGTAATCATGGCAAAGGCGAAGCTTCCCACATTTCTTCTTAACGAAGAGCACTGGCGCAGCGGTACGTGAGGTAGAAGCAAAGGCAGCGTCCATATAGGAGCGGGTTGCCCCCGAATCTACCAGAGCGTGGGTAAGAATCCAGGGCCCACCTGGAGGGTAAAGACGCACCGGAACCATGAGATGTCGCAATTCCACTGGTGTGGGCCCCTCTTGCATGGTTTGGGACCCCAGGTTGCCAGGCCCTTCGGCTACCGAGGTTGATGGTTTCCCTGCGGCTGGCATCTTCTCGGGACAGGACGGGCGTAATGTCCATTCCCACCGCAGTACAGACACAGCTTCCCCTCCCGACGCCGCTTCTTCTCCGAAGGGGAGAGGTGAGGTCGCGCAGCCCCAAGCTGCGTTAGCTCGTCCGGCAACTCGGCTGTGGCCGTGGACCTGCTGGGAACGACTGGAGCCAGGAGCCGGGAGTGCGGGCGGTCCCGGGCCTGGCGACGGTCCTCCAACCAATCGTCTATCTGCAGGCTCCGCTGTATGAGGGCGTCCAGCGTGGTGGGACGATCCATCGTGGCCAACTAATCCAGTATCTCGTCCGACAGTCCCTCAAGATACTGGTCCTGAAGTGCAGCGTCATTCCAAGACAAGTCCTACGCCAACAGCCGAAATTCTGTGGCGTAGGCGGTGGCTGTGGACTTGTCCTGTCTCAACCGACGAATCGCCTGATTGGCTTGGCTCTCCTTCAGAGGGTTGCCAAACGCAGTCTCTAAGTGGTTACAAAACCCCACATAGTCTGTTAGCAAAGGAGAGTCTTGCCGGAGCAGTGGCAAAGCCCACTTGGCCGCCTGGTCCTTTAACAAACTGACCAAAAAGTGCACCTTGGTGCAGTCGTCAGGGAAGTTCCGGGCTCACCCCTGAATATACAACTTGGCCTGGGCGAGGAACATGGGAAAGCTGGCCAGGTCCCCAACAAATTTCTCTGGCAAGGCCACTGGGTACTTGCCTGGAGCTCGGGCGTCGGCCCCAGGAGCTGGTAGGGCATCCAACCGCTGCTGAAGCGCCGTAACCACATTGCTTAGCTGCTGAACGGTGTGGGTCAAGGCCTGGTTCTCCTGGGCCAATGCCACCAGCGCAGCTGCCTGGTCAGCCATGGCCTCTGGCTCTTCCCGAACGAACCCCAATGAAGGGGGAGTGTGGGTGTGGCGGGAGCAAACTGTGCTGGTCCAGGGGGGAGGTTACCATGGGGCGAGGTCCAGGACCTGATTTGAGGGTCGGCAGACAGTCCTCCACGGGCGAAGCGGGGTCCACAGCGAGGAGCCGGGCAAGGACAGGAACTCTGGGGGAATAGGACTGGGTGCTGGCCGAAACAGCTCTTCAACGACATTGCTCCCGCAACCTGGGACCGGGCTGACTGGCCTTTATCTTCTCTGAGGCCAGGGGCGGTCCCGGCCCCCAGGTGACCCGCCTCTCCTGGCCTTAACACGAGCACTCCTCCTGGGAGAAACCAGTTCCCTCCGCCCCTCTGCCCTGAGCCTCTGCAGCTCAGGAGAGGCCGGTGGGTTACTGGACCCAGGGGGAGACTCACTTTCCCCTGACAGGGCTGGGAGAGGCGCACCTGTAGGCAATGCGTCCTCAATCGCCTCCAGAGTCAGAGTGGATTCACCTGGTGCCTGCTCCTGAGGATCCGGCACAGGTGCAGGCACTTCAGAATCAAGGCCCTGCCCCAGCTCAGCCGGCCCTGGAGGCGGGGACTCCTGTGCAGGCTGGGATTCCTCCGGTTCAGCCTCTGAATCGGATTCCCAGGCCATCACATGATGTATGGAAGTGAGAGCTGGACCATAAAGAAGGCTGATCGCCGAATAATTGATGCTTTTGAATTATGGTGCTGGAGGAGACTCTTGAGAGTCCCATGGACTGCAAGAAAATCAAACCTATCCATTCTGAAGGAAATCAGCCCTGAGTGGTCACTGGAAGGACAGATCGTGAAGCTGAGGCTCCAATACTTTGGCCACCTCATGAGACGAGAAGACTCCCTGGAAAAGATCCTGATGTTGGGAAAGATGGAAGGCACAAGGAGAAGGGGACGACAGAGGACGAGATGGTTGGACAGTGCTGTCAAAGCTACCAGCATGAGTTTGACCAAACTGCGGGAGGCAGTGTGTGATGGCCTGGGATTTGGACTCAGAGGTTGAACCTGAGGAATCCCAGCCTGCACAGGAGTCCCTGCCTCCAGAACCAGATGAGCCGGGGCTGGGGCCTGAGTCTGAAGGGTCCTCAGCTGGTGCCTGCACCTGAGGATCCAGCACAGGTGAGTCTGCTCTGGCCCCTGAGGTGATGGAGGAACCATTGCCTGCAGGTGCTCCACTCTCAGCCCCGTCAGGGGAAGAGGAGGTTGCCCCTGGGTCCGGTAACCCTCCAGCCTCTCCTGAGCTACAGAGGCTCAGGGCAGAGAGGCGGAGGAAACTAAGTTCCTGCAGGAGGAGTGCTCGCCTCCAGGCCAGGAGAGACGAGTCGCCTGTGGACTGGGGCCACCCTATGCCTCGGGGCAGATGAAAACCAGTCAGCCCCAGTCCCAGGTTGTGGGAGCAACGTTGTTGCTAGCCTGTTCCTGCCTGCACCCTGTCCTGCTCTTCTGCCAGAGTTCCTCCCCCCACCTGACTCCCTGCCTTGGACCCAGCTACAGCTTTGATGGACAGCCTCCATACCGCACCATCGACCTTGGACTGGACTCGGACCCCGCCTCTCGGTTAGCCCCCAGGACCAGCACTTATTGGCTGATACAACCAAGAGAGCTATTTCAAAAGCTGGTGTTGTTTTTATGCCTTGTTTGAAAGCTGATATTGATGTGTATGTACTTGATGGCATGAAATGTGGGTTACTTTCTGTCTATGCTCTTGACAATGCTGGTTTTCGGGTCCAGTTTGGTAAACAGGTATGAACCATTTCCAAAAATGGGGAGCAGTTAGTACAGGTACGAGGCCACGATGGGCTGTACATACTTGAAGCAGGTGATGACGCTTCTGAGGAAGCACAGACAAAGTGTGCTAACGTCCCCACTCATGACCAGTGTCTGCAGCTATGGCATAGAAGATTTTCGCACGCAAACTGGTGTTACGTGCGCAAACAGGTAGAGTGCACTGATGGCTGTAAAATGAAGGAGTGCTCTAAGTTTCTTGACTGTAGAGCTCGTAAAAAGGCCAAAGTGCACACCACCAATTACCCAAGGTCTGAAAGAGTGACCAAATAAGTTTTTGAGCTCATGCATGCAGATCTTTGTGGTCCGATGCTGGTGACTAGCATGGGTAATTCTAGATACATCCTGTGTCTGACGGATTTCTCAAGGGTGGGATGGATACTCTGAGATAAAGGGCAAGCAGCCAAGGAGATCAAAGAGTGGGTGGTGGCAGTAGAACTGGACACCTGGGTCAAAGCATTTCAGACAGACAGAGGGACGGAGTTTATGGCGTCTAGTCTGCAAAACTTCTTCTGTGTGAAGGGTATTAAGCACAAGAAGACAGCACCTTATTCCCCACAAGAAAATGGAGTTGCAGAGTGTGGAGTTTGGAACTGACAGGGTTAAAACTCCGTGGTGTCCTGTATCTGGGAGGAGCTTGACGAAGGGAAGTGCGTCACAGTCTGTGTCTGTTCTCAGATCAGCTTTCGGTTCTGCTGAGAGACGCAGCTAAGCTTGAGGCTGCAAATGTGTGCTTTGGAAAGCACAGAAAGCACAGAGAGAAATGGCTGAAGTTTCCGATGGATTTATTGCTCTGTAAATAAAACGCTTCTAGAGATAAGAACCGAACTGTCTGGACTTGATTTATCCCTTTTCTCACACGGACGCAAGACCGCTGTTTGCTACTCTGCTCTCCTGCCAGGTCAGCTCCCTAGCAAAGTCCACACAGGGAAGAGTGACTGGACGCAGGATTTATTTACGCTAATAAAATCCCGAAAAGGTCATGGAAGTTACGTGTTTCCTGACAAGTGTGAGAAGGGAGGAAGACTGCCAGCTTTGAGTTGCTGTGATCTCCTGCCAGGAAGGGCAGTGGGAGATGCTGGAGATCGGAGCCAAGAGCCAAGAGAGACGGCTGCTTCGGAAGTACAGCTTGCTGGCAAACTTGTGAGTACGCTTAAAGCCCCGGGGGGGAGGAAGATGTTAGGATATTTCCGTTCCACCTTAAAAGGGAGCAGGCTATGAGTCACAGAGTCTGCGTATTTCCTGTTACAGGATGTTTATGTTTGCTATTGCTTTCGTTTTCTCTGTCTGTGCTTGAACGCTGAAGCAGACGGTCATGTCTTCTGTTTGCTCTGACCAACGTTGAATAAAATGTAAATATGCTCTCCTGCTGTGCAACTTCTGCTGTGTGAATTCTGCTGAAAGAGTGTGCACCAGCCTAGGAATGTGGATCCAAAGGCTTCGTGCCGCTAATTGCTGATACTGCGTGACTGTGTGACTACGGGAGGTCGATGGATGGATCGTCCGGCAGCCGGCTTGGGGGCTCAGATGGACGTTATCTCCCTGGCAGTATCCCAACAACAAGTTTCGGGCCCAGATTCACGGCACTTACAGGAGAGTAAGACAACTGCGTCAGACTGCTGAGGTATGTGAAAAGCAAAAGCAAAGGCTTTTCTGTTGGGCCGCAAAGAGCCTTTGATCTCCGGCAGGGCTTAATTGGCCTGGGAGCCGAGCCAGAGGCATCGTGTTTAATGGGAGCCAAGATAATAAGTCTTTGAAGGCATAGAGACTTGGGCTCACGTAAAGACCTGAGATGGATCTTTTACAAGCGTCTGAAGCTGCAGAGTGCCCAAAGTTAAATGGGCACAATTATAAGACCTGGGCAAAATGGTGTGAGAGTTTGCTACGTCAGTTTGGAGTGTGGCATACCGTGTCTGAAGCCCCTCCAGTCCCTCTGACAGAGAAATGGCAGGCCGAGAATTTGAAGGCCATAGACGTAATAGTCTTATCCGTCTCTCTGGAGGAAATAAAAACGCTTGCTGGCAACGTGACGGCACGAAAGATGTGGAATGCTTTGAAAAGAGCTCATCTGCCAGTCATCCCAGCTCAGAGTTTGAATGCCCAGAGTTTGACTGCATCGGAGGTCCTGGCTGTTTCCCAGAATGCGAGTGAATGCAGGGATGCTGAGGGCACCGGTTGCAGGCTGCAGGGGGAGTTGACTGTCACGTCATTCCAGGCAGCATTCCAGTCTCCAGGGGGAGCCAAGGAGTCGGCAGCTGAGAGCTCTGTTTCTCGTGGGAACCAAGGTCATCGTCTTTGCAAAGGCCGGAAGGCCAGAGGTAAACAAAGCAAAATGCCTGCAGATGGCCCGAAGCAGAAGGGGGGTGAAGAGCCCGCGCCAGTGGAAAACAAGGCTTTGTTAGCTGGCATTGCTTCACCAAAGGCTAAAGGCAAGTCTGATTGCCAGGAGCAGGGGGGCAAGCAGCAAAAGCCCACGCCAGTGAAAGAAAAGGTTTTGCTTGCTGCAAAAGCTGCTCCAAAGGCCAGATTTATTGTGGACTCTGGTGCGAGCCGCCATTTATCAAAGGATAAGCACCTGTTTATCTCCTTCACACCTCAAGATGGAGAGATCCACCTGGCTGATGGAAGGACGTTGCAAATTGCAGGAGAAGGGACTGTTAAACTTGCAAGTTTGCATACGACCATCAGTAATGTACTGTATGTTCCAGGAGCTGCGGACAATTTGCTGAGTGTCCCACAGCTGACTGGGCGTGGTTTTGAGATATCCTTCAAGAGGAGCGTCTGTGTCATCAGGAAAGGCAAAGAGGACATTTTGCATGCAAAGTTTATAGATGGTTTATTCTGTATAACTTATGATGACAATGCTGTTGTGTCTAATGCTGATTCTTGTTGTGTTGCACAAACTAACAAGGTTCTTCATGCAGGATGCATTCATGATGCACATCGAAGATTTTGTCACATGTCCTGGCAGGCGCTGGCCAAGATGCCTGGATTGGTTGAAGGTTTGAACATCAAACCCTGTAAATTTCACATGAAATGTGTATCTTGTGCAGAGAACAAGGTGAAGGTTGCTCCAAAAGGCAAGGAGTCTAGCAGGCAGGCTTCCAAACCCTACCAGCTAGTGCACGCAGACCTGGTTGGTCCTCTTGCGCCCTCTTTGGGAGGAGCAAGGTACTTCATGGTTCTAATTGATTCTTTTTCCAGGTACATTCATGTGTTTATGCTCGAGCAGAAATCGCAAGCGTTTCCTAGGTTCAAAGCATTCTGTGCTTGGCTGGAGAATGCTCACGGTAAACGTATCAGCTGTCTGTTTTCTGATCGGGGCGGGGAATTCACTTCTCAGCAGTTTGAAGTTTTCCTGACTGAGAAGGGAATCCAGCATGACTTGACAACACCTAGATCGCCATGGATGAATGGGCTTGCGGAGCGAGCAAATCAAACGTTGCTGCAAGGAATGAAAACCTTGTTGCATGATGCCAACCTCCCTGATAAGTTTTGGGGGGAAGCTTTGTCAACAGTAGTTTATACCGTTAATCGCAGACTGTCATCACCTATTGGTTGTACTCCGTATGAGAAGATGTTTGGTAAGAAACCGAACATCAAGCACCTGAGAATCTTCGGTTCTGACATGTGGGTACACACCCCACAAAGCAACAAGCTTGGGAAGCGTGGGGCACATGGTTTGTTCATGGGGTACGAGAAAGGTGCATACAGGGTATGGATGACTGACTCTAAATCCATAAAGTTCACAAGGAGTGTTGAGTACAATCCTAAGTGGGGGGGAAATGTGGGAATTTTCCAGAGTTACCCAGAGGAGGATGAAGGTGAGGTGAAGAAAGCAGATCATGCTGAGAAAGCTGAGGAAACTGAGGATGCGGATGATGATGATGATCAGAGTTCGGATTCCAGTTCAGTGGGTGGCGCTGCTGCTGGTGTCAGTGACAGTGATGACACAGCAGACTACAAGAGCGCAAAGGCCTCAGTCAGACCATCTGATGCGTCTGACAATGGACTGGAAGAACCACTGTTCACCATTGGTCATTTTTCTCCTAAGAAAGAGGAGATGAGTCCAGAAGACTTGCATCTGGTTCGCAGGTCTGAAAGGGCGACCAAAGGCAGACCTCCAAAGAGATTTGCTGATGAGTTTGCTAAGACAGCAACTGCTGTTCTTAGTAGCTCAGAGAAGGTGTGGGAACCTTCAAGCTTCAAAGAGGTTCAGGAGTTAACCTCTAAAGATGCTGAGCCTTGGCTTAATGCCATGAAGGCTGAAGTTGATTCCTTGAACAGGAACCAAACTTGGGAACTGGTACCGGTAGTCCCAGGGATGAGACTGGTTGGCAGCAAATGGGTCTTCAAGGCCAAGACAGACCAGAATGGCAAGGTTGTCAGACACAAAGCCAGATTGGTTGCCAGAGGTTTTTCACAGGTACCAGGACAGGATTACCACAAGACCTACTCTCCCACCGTCAAATATGAGAGCATTCGGCTGATGCTCAAGATCGCTGCGGAGGAGAAACTGCATGTTTCCCATCATGACATTAATACAGCTTTTTTGTACGGGATTTTGAACGAGGAGCTGTTTATGCTTCCACCTGACGGAATGCAGATACAGAAGGGAATGGTCTGTAAACTGCGGAAATCCTTATATGGTCTCAAGCAGAGTGCTAGGTGTTGGAACACAAAACTCACTGAAACGTTGCTTTCTCTAGGTTTTCACCAGGGCAAAGCTGATCCGTGTGTGTTTGTCAAGGAGGAGGGGCAAAACAAACTGTATTGTTTATGTTTTGTTGATGATCTTCTGATGTTTTGGAAGAATCAGGCTTTCTACCAAAGCACCCTAGCTCAGCTGAAGGAGCACTTTGACATGAAGGATCTTGGTGAGGTATCCAACTATCTTTCTCTGCAGGTGGAGAGGGACCAAGCAGGTAATTTTCTGGTACACCAAACACAGAAAATTGCTGATGTATTAACCAGGTTGAATTTGGTTGATGCAAACCCAGCAGACACACCGATGGTGACAGGTTACCAGGTAGATAGTACTGCTGAAGCATTTTCTGACACTACGCTGTACAGATGCATTCTAGGCAAGTTGAATTTCATTGCTAGATGCTCAAGACCTGACATAGCTGTAAGCACTAACCTGCTTAGCAGACATGCTAACAATCCTACTGTTCAGGATTGGAAAGCTCTGAACCGCATAGCCCGCTATTTGAAAGGGACTATGCACTACAGGCTGAGGTTCACCAGTCAGAAGACTGGAGGTCTTGAAATCTTTGCAGATGCAAGTTTTGGAAGTGACACCACGGATGGTACAAGCACTTCTGGAGTATGCTACATGTACAACCACTGCCTGTTTGACTGGTTGTGCAAGAAGCAGACGACAGTGAGCCTAAGTTCCTGTGAAGCAGAACTCAGTGCTCTGTCATTTTCACTCATGGATTGTGAATGGTTGATGCAACTGTTTAAGGACATCGGAGTTTCTGTGAAATGTCCTATACAAGTGTATCAAGACAATAGATCCTGTTTGGCTTTGCTGAACTCAGAGAGTTGCAAGCAGAGAACCAAGTACTTGCAGATTAAGCTACATCGTGCAAGAGAGTGTATTCAAAAGGGACTGATTCGGGTGTCCTACATGGCAGGAAATGAAATTCCTGCTGATCTGTTGTCTAAGGTTGTTAACAGAGAACAACTTAAGGTTTACACACAGAGGTTGCAATTGGGTTGAACCACAGGTTCTACAGGTTACACGGAAAGGGGGAGGATGTTAGGATATTTCCATTCCACCTTAAAAAGGAGCAGGCTATGAGTCACAGAGTCTGCGTATTTCCTGTTACAGGATGTTTATGTTTGCTATTGCTTTCGTTTTCTCTGTCTGTGCTTGAACGCTGAAGCAGACGGTCATGTCTTCTGTTTGCTCTGACCAACGTTGAATAAAATGTAAATATGCTCTCCTGCTGTGCAACTTCTGCTGTGTGAATTCTGCTGAAAGAGTGTGCACCAGCCTAGGAATGTGGATCCAAAGGCTTCGTGCCGCTAATTGCTGATACTGCGTGACTGTGTGACTACGGGAGGTCGATGGATGGATCGTCCGGCAGCCGGCTTGGGGGCTCAGATGGACGTTATCTCCCTGGCAGTATCCCAACAGAAGATGGCTGCTCAGCAACAGCAGGGCCATGAGAGCTACCCCAGTGAAAGGCTGCATGGGGCCAATTGGGAAGCCTGGTCAAAATGCATGTACTACTGGCTGGCAGAAAAGCAGCTATGGGAATGTACACAGGCTGAAACAGGCTTTGTCCAGCCCAGTGAGAAGTCTGCAGGCGCAGTGAAAGCTTGTGAAGCAGACGTGGCTGCTGCTCTAGAGAGAGAGCAAAGGGTGCTAGCCATTTTAAGGGCCAGCGTTGATGCTTGGCTGTTGCCAAAGCTCCAAGGGAGGAAGCCCTGGGTCGCGTGGCAGGCACTGAAGACGGCATGTCAGGCCGCAGTGGGAGCCAGACCAGAGGGGGCTGGAAGCCCAGGAGGGGCTGAGGGATGCCCAGAGAGAGCACCAAGCCCAGAGGGGGCTGAGTCTGTTTTGGGAAGCTGTTTCTATGCTTCGACACATCTGTGTGATGGACTGTGTGCTGGAGAGAGGCTGAGAGCTGGGAAGAGGAAAGCAGTTGCAGGCTGTTCCTTAGGCCAACAGGCACCCAAGAGTGGGGGTGCAGGCCAGGCAAGCCGTTCCAAGAGCTCTGAGAAAGCCAAAGTCTCCAAGAGTTGTTTGTGCTCTGAGGCGAAGTCCAACAGCGAAGGGCATTGTTCTGCAGAGGCTCTGGAATGCAAGGTCAGCCACCTGCAGGAACGGCAGATAAGCAAGAGTTCTCAGACGGCGGAGTGTGAGAACACCAGCAAAAGCCTTGCAGCAACCATGGCAACCAGGAGAGACATTGGCAGAGACCCCGGTGGGGGTGTGAGCAACGCCATGGCATCTTTGGAAGACAGCCAAAGAGACACTTTATCTTTTGTTGTCGATTCTGGAGCTACTCATTGTTTAGTGACATCTAGGGGGCTACTGAGGAACTGCAAGACAGTTAAAACTGGACGTTATGTTACCTTAGCGGATGGATCTCGGAGACCACTGACTGAATCTGGGTCTTTATATTGTTCTTTTATAGATTGTGAGGTGCAAGCTTATTTGGTTCCAGAGCTTGCACATTCTCTTTTGAGTGTGTCAGCATTAATGGCTGTTGGGTTCGATGTTTTGTTCTCTAACAATTTGTGTTCCTTTTACAGGGATGGGAAGAAGATCTACAGTGTTGAGAGGAAAGACAGGCTCTTTCTGGTGGAGATGCCTATTGAAAATGGGGTTGGTGGAAAAATGGGACTGGTGGAAAATGGGGCTAGTGGAGAGTCCATTGAAGACGCACAAGTGCAGTGTGCAAACATCCCACCACACAATGATTGTATACACACGCAGCACAGCAGCTTGAGGCTGTGCGAGAGTGCTTTTGGGAAAGCACAGAGAGGAGAACCAGCAAACCCTTTGAACTTGTGCATGCAGATTTGTCAGGGCCCATGCCAACACCTTCTTTAGCTGGGTCGAAATGGGTTTTGGTTCTGATTGATGATTTTTCTAGGCATTCTTGGGTTTTCTCGCTTAGACAAAAGTCAGAGGCAGCTGCACTGATCAGAGATTGGATCACAGCGGTAGAGCTCTGGTTCTCTACCAGGGTGATTTCTTTTCAATCTGATCGGGGGGGGGGGAGTTCACAGGTTCTGCGCTGCAATCGTTTTTCAGGCAGAAAGGTATCAGTCATCGATTGACTGCCCCCTACTCTCCGCAACAGAACGGGATTGCAGAGAGAAAGTTTCGCACACTACAGGAATCTGCAAACGCTATGCTGGCAGACTCGGGTTTGCCGCAGCGCTTTTGGGCTGAAAGTTATAAGACAGCATGCTTTCTGCAAAATAGGGTGTACAATTCCAGTGTAGACAACACACCGTTTTTCTTGTTGCATCAGAAGAAGCCGAAGGTCCACTACTTCCATGTTTTTGGTTGTCAGGCTTGGGTTCTCGTTCCAAAGGCCATGCGCAGAAAGGGTGAGCCAAGGTCTATGAAGATGATCTTTGTAGGCTATGAGCCGGGTTCAAAGGCGTGGCGTTTCGCATACCCTACTGGCAACCAGTCTAAGCTGCTTATTAGCGGCAGTGCTGAGTTTTGCGAGCAGAGTGGGTGGAAACGTCTTCACGGGAACCCGGATGTTCTGTCAGACTCAGGTGAGGAAGAGGAGGAGGACGAGGCTGAACCTGTTGCTGAGGTGCACGGTCCACAGCCACAGAGTCCAGAGTCGGGTTCTCCAAGGGAGAGGCTCCGTATCTCTCCAAAAAGGAGTCCCAGGACCCCTCCGACAGGTTTCTGTCAAGTCTGAGCCAAGGAGTGAGCCATCCTCACCAGCAGACTCAGCTGTACGCCCTAAAAGGCACAGCAGGTCAGAGGGGGAGGTTTCTGACACAGGGGATGGTAGGGCTGATCCAGGTGAATCAGGCGCAGTTCCAGAATTCACACTGAGGAGGTCAGCAAGATCAACGAAAGGAAAGCCACCTGAAAGGTATGAAGCCACTAGTGTTTGGGTTGGTGTGGCTAGGTGTGAACCTGAATCCTTTGAGGATGTTCAGAAGTTGCCTCAGGAAGAAGCTAGCAAATGGCGTGAGGCGATGCAGAAGGAGATGAACTCAATGGAGTCTCTTGGTGTGTTCTCACTCACACAGCTGCCGGCTAACCAGCGAGCTGTTAGCTGCAGATGGGTTTACCGACTTAAACCCACAGAAGCAGGAGAACCACAGTATAAAGCGAGATTAGTGGCCCGAGGATTCACACAGAAAAAGGGTGTCCACTTCACAGAGGTCTATTCGCCGACCTCGAGAGCAGAGACTCTGAGAACGCTTTTGGCGATAGCAGCACAGAGAGGTTGGAAGGTGAACAACAACAACAACAAATGTTTATTCGGCTATTACGCCCATCATGAAGCACAACACAACAAAACAAATCAAATAAAACAGCGGACTCATACAAACCACAAGTAGTATAACACAGTTCACACTCACAAGGACGGATATTAGCCATTCATAAAAAAGTTTAAGATTAAGATTAAAAAATTTGGCACTACACTAAAAACAATATCTGATGTCATTATAGAAAATTCTTGTGACTATCAATAATCAGCTAACATTCCGTTCCGTCTCTTGTGCGAGAGGACGGCTGTTAGGAATTTAGCAACCTGTAGGGTAATATAAGGATCCACATCTTGAAGTACCCAGGCAAGCTGTAAGTCTACTGGTTTGTCAGCCATAGGCTGGATTATGGGGTTTAGGATACTAGCACGGGCTGAACTGTACAAAGGGCAGATAAACATAACATGATGTAGAGATTCAGATGTTTTCATTTCACAAGCACACATTGAAGGGACTTGGCCCTTAGTGAATCTATGTCTCAGCACGTTTGTTGGAAAAACATTGAACCTAGCTCTAATGAAGGCATAACGGTGAGACACAGCCATAAGCGATGTTAAGTAGGACGGAGCGCGGTAGATAGGGGTTATGCCGAAATTTAACGGCGAGCAGGCTCCACCACCAGCTACGAAATTTTGGTATAGCTCCACATCATCCAGCCTTTGATTTATACACCTTTTTGCCACATTTAGATCCAGTTTGAGCAATTCAGTGGGCGAGATCTCATAGGACAGCAATTTGGCATGGATTTTTCCTGACCACAAATTTGTGAAGTCATCCCGCCACATGCATTGAATTAGATAGTGGTTCGGGAGTTTATGCCATAGGGATATCCAATAGATCAAAACTCTCCTCCATATGACTAACTCCACTGAGGGGATCTTCATTTCTAAGCGAATGGCCGCATTACTTACGCATGTTGGTAATTTTAAAAGTCGGCGTAAGAATTGGCTTTGAAGTGTCTCTAAAGGTGAGAGGTTTGCAAAGGCAGCCCATAAAGGTGCAGCATAGGCCATTGTGGCCATCACTTTGATGCTATACACTTTCAAGGCCGCAGGGATGAATAAGGCCCCCTCAGAGTAGAAAAAACGGAGGAGGGAGTGTGATAGGGCTTTTGTCTTGTTTTGAAGATATTCAATGTGCGCTTTCCACCCTAAATTATATTGAAAATAAATTCCTAAGTATTTAAATTTATGTACTTGTTCGATTTTCGTGCCCTCCAGCTTCCAAGAATAAAGTTTTCGACTCCTTGAAAATATCAGTACTTTAGACTTGGTGTGGTTGATAGACAGATGATTAGAAAGGCAATATGTCGCAAAAATCTTTAATGCCCTCCTTAAACCCACTCTAGAGTAAGAGAGTAGTACCGCATCATCTGCGTAGAGAAGTAAAGGACAACGGTAATCAGCTATGCGAGGGGTGTGGATAAATTTTTGTGCGACGGCTAATGGGTTCCTCATATCACTGATAAATAAGTTAAAAAGAAGCGGCGCTAAAATACAACCCTGGCGTACACCCTTATTTACTGGCACTGGGTTAGTCAGGTCTCCAGCAGGGGATAATCTCACCCTGGCCACGGACCCGGCATGAAGTTGGGAGATAAGCCACAGGAGCCTTCTATCTATTCCCCAGCAGGCAAGTTTATCCCATAGCAATTTCCTCGGAATACTATCAAATGCAGCTTTCAAATCTATGAAAGCTGCGCAAAGTTGGCCCCGTCGAGGTGTCGAGTATTTCCGGGCTAAGTGATAAAGAATAATTGCCTGGTCTGTTGTGGATCGGTTTGATCTAAATCCAGCTTGCTCATGTCCAATCAGGTCAGCCTCAACTGACCACTTCATCAGCCTTTTCAGCAAGAAACGGGCATATATTTTCCCAATGGACGATAGCAGACTGATATTCCGATAATTCCCTGGGTCACCGGGAGGGCCTTTTTTGTAGATAGGAATTATAATGGCCTCCTTCCACGTTCCTGGTATTAAGCCCGTGGCATTTATTGCGTCAAACGTTTTAGCTAAGATCCCTGCCCACCATGCAGAATGAAGCTTTATGGCCTCAACTGGGACCAAATCTGGCCCAGGGGCCTTACCAGTTTTCAGCTCAGCTATCAATTCTAGGATTTCAGCAGGGTCGGTATTGGGCCAGACGGGAAGGGGATTAGAAGGTCTCCAATGAGTGGCCGGAGCTTCTGCCACTGAGAAATATTTTCTCAGGAACTGCTCCCATGTTGGGGCCGGGATCACCGTTAAGGGATATTTCGTGTTTCTTCCCTTTATTAAGGACCAAAATTTCCGGGAGTTATGAGATTTCGAGGCAGAAATTATAGTCTGCCAACGATTTGAATGCCATTCCCGTTTGGCCGATTTCTGGGCCTGTTTGTATGCTTTTTTAGCCAGGGAATAAGATGGAGGTAAAGCCGGAGCACCGGAAAGTTTATAGTCATTGTATATTGTGTGAAGATGGAGTCTGGCTAGTTTGCAAGCCGAGTTGAACCAAGGGGCGCCAAATTTAAAATAGTCTTTTTTAAGTCCATAGGTAGGAGAAGTAAAAAAGCGAGTTAAAACTTCTATCAGGCAAGAAAAAGAGTTCAAACAGGTAATAGGATCACGTGGGACTATTCCTACGTCCGGCTGATCACCAGAAAACTTTTCTCTGATAAAATCCATATATCTATGAGCGAGGGCAGGGGACCATCTAGTCCCCTTTACTTTAGTGGATGACTCCACAGTCACCGGGATTGGGTGGAAGCGGTCGAGCAACTGCCAGTCAACACATAACTTGGTTGTCAGGGGAAGATGGTCACTAAATTGGGCATTATCAATTTTAAAGGAGGTGACATTCAAAAATAGATCCCGGGAAACCAAAACATAGTCGAGAACACTGTTGGATTTTAACCCCAGGTGGGTGAACTCTCCTGGTATGTCTGGAGGACACCTGCCGTTTAATATTATTAAATTGAGGCGTAGAGTCATCTGATAAAGCATCACTCCCGCCTTGTTGACTTTTACATCCTTTGATATTCTAGTGGGGGTGTATGCTAGATCGTAAGTTTGAGCGCCAGGGTCAGTCCACCACTTAGACTTTTTAAGAGCCTCCCAATTTGAGGCTATCCGAGCATTAAAATCGCCTCCAGTAATGGAGGGGACATTGGGATATTTAAGAAAGCAAGAAAGTAAAAAATCCTCTAGGGATTCCCATCTAGAAGTAAGATCCGCTGCTAACCCTCCCGGAGGGAAATAGACATTTGTAACCAATAAAGAGAAGTTACCACCAGAGATCAGTCCGGTAATAGCATAAGGCGGAAATGCATGCACTAGTGAAAGTTTAGCCCGAAGTTTAAGGGAGATACCAATTGTAAGGCCACCTTTAGGGCGGCCACCATTCATTGACGGGCTAGCAGGCAGACATATAAACTCAAAGCCATTTAACTCAATTTCCTCCTCCACCCAAGTTTCTTGTAATAGTATAATAAGAAAGGAATTAATATATTTTTGGAATTCTGGATCTAATTTTTTACTTTTCCATCCAGCAATGTTCCAACTTAATATTGAAGGCTGGGGTTCCCTCGTACCTCCAATTGACTGTCATTCGGAAAATTGGCTCAACTTTAATACGGGAAGAGGGGAGCCAATAAAGAAATCAGTTATCTTCCTCTGATGAAAAACCTCTCGTAAAGGCTGAGTGGGATTTACAAGGTCATCTGACTGTTGAGCTTGGCCACTCGATCTACTAGGAGTAGGACCTTGAACAGGGGCGGACCCCTTTTCCAAAAGAGTTTGGTGGGCCACCCGGGGTGGACCAGCTATCTCGTCAGAAGTTTGGTCTCTCTGTAGCCTGCTACTGGTCTTTTGAGCTACATGATTTATGTGGCCTGTTGGGTCTTCAATCAGTTCCGTCACTGATCTTGCTGTTGAATCCATGATACTCCGCAAGGAGGGATGAGGCTGGGTGGGAGGACTATTTGGGGAGGTTGGCAAAGGCACCTCTTCTCGTGATTGGTCAGTGCTATAAGAAGGTTCCAGGTCTGGCATCGATGAATGTGTAGA